>NC_050479.2:63009241-63622666 GCF_012460135.2 Molothrus ater | reverse complement strand
TCAGACTGAAGTGCTGGCAGCAGGTTAATTTCAACCTCACAAAATAAGCATTGCTTATTTTCAGTCCCACTGTAGGGTGAAGAGAACATATAGTCCCTTCCGTTGGTTTGCTGCTTAAACAAAACTAAAAGACATTAATGTAAACTGTGAAATACAGAATCTTTAACTTAATTAATTCTCCTTCACTAACTTGAATTTTTAGGCACTTTTCCTTAGAGCAGGATAAATTTAAAAACCTACTTCTGAACTCATTAAGGCCAGTATAAATAAGGAGTAATGGCTCATGCTAATGGTAATACACTTGTGTATAAATTAGCAAAACCAGATTTAGTTTCACTCTGTTTTGTGTTGTACTATGTCTAGTTTCACTCTGTCCTCATGGTTACATTTCAAGAGGTGTTGCTGTGCCTTGCACACTTGTTCAATAAGTAAAACTATTAAATAAACAGGGATACAACAAAAATATGAAGTTTCAGAATATTCAGGAAATCATCATTTCCTGGAGCTGAATAAACATTTTAGAAAAAACTCACCCAGCAGGAAATGAAGCTATCTGAAGTGGCCAGTAGGTTCAGGGGATGTGGAAAGGGGTTTGTTCAGAGGCGTTAAATAAACAGAGTAAAATGCCTTGGGAAGCAGCTCCCTTTATTTGCTTTCTTGGCTAACAATGTTCATTTTACATTCAGCCTTCAGCACAAGAGACACAAACAGGCCCCATGAAAGATTACCAAGCCAATTGCAAACTGATGCACAGCCTTCCTCATTCTGCAGGCATCCTGAATGGAAAGCTAGAGGAGATCCCACTGCCCTGCTCCACTCCTGAGTACAATACCTGTGCATATTAAGTATTCAGCAAGTTAAGTATTATCAAAATAACCATTTCACTGCTTTTAAACTTTACAGGTTTGCTTATCTCTTGGCCAACTGACCTCCAAGTCACAGGAAACAATACAACCATATATTGATAGAAAAGCCTGTGGCACATCAAAACCTATTAAGCAGGAGATGACATAAAACCTTAAGTCTAAACATCAGCAATATAAAAGGGAAGAATATAAATCAAGACTTTCATGCTTAAATCTTTACAGTCTTCTGCCTCTATAAATCTGTGAAGCTGACACAGAATTTCATGAACACTGTACTGGAATATCACAGAATACAAGGACTTTGCTGCGTTTTTCAGCTCCAGCCATGCCTCAGGAAAAGAGGCGTTCCAGGTCTGTGAGCCAGAGTCAGGCGGTGAGCACAGACTATAAAGTTTCCTTGTTTTTTCTCCCACTCTTCTCTCTCCTTGCCTTTAACTCCTGTGAGTTTTACTTTCCCACCATGACACTGTGGAGAGAAATTGATGATCTTGAGCTCTCAGAGTGCTCTTGACTCGGACACTAAGAGCAAGTTTTTCTGTGTTTTCTACATGGGTGTCATTCCTATACCCCAGTAAAATTAATTGGTTGAATGAAATTAAGACAGTTAACAAGCAGAAGGATATCAGACTGGGCAGAAAAAGTGTCTTCACAACTTTATGTGCTAAAACAGTTTGGTAAATGTATCCTTATTTTCCATATGCCTCAGTTGCAGGTGATTGAGGCTGTAACCCCTTTAGTCCTGTGGAGGACATGAGGACTTGTGGCACAAGAGCTGTGTTTTCCTGCCCAGCTGCACAATGCTTGGCACCATGGGTCCCTAGCATGACTTGTTCATAAATATCAACAGCAGCAATACCATCTGGACCTGTATCTCACTGTTGCTCTGAGGTCCAGGACAAGGCCTTTTCAAGGAATGTGCTCCATTACTGAGGCTGTCAATCATGGAGCTTCTGGAGAAAAGACCAAAATGTGGACATGAGGAGAAAAACAGGAGAGGCCTGAGAAATTAAGAAGAAGGGCAGATAAAATGGAAGAGGCAGTGGAGAAATGCAGTGAAGGATGAACTAATGCATGAAGAAAAACTGAGGAGAGAGATTACAGCAAAAGAAGCCAGAAAACATATATCAGGGATTTTGAGAAGAAGCAGAAGTAAGACCTGGATGGTTGAGAGAAGGTGGACCAAGAGAGTGAGGGGAAAATTTCCAGCAGCTCTGATAGCAGAGCTCTGGTGAGACTTCACACATTTCAAACCAGAAATATGGCCCCTCCCCAGAAAACTGGGCTTCTAACTGCCAGCAAAATTGTTTCCACAGCTGAGATTGCAGTGCCAGCAAATGTCAGCAATCAGCCCATCCAGGTGCTCTGTGATACAGGCTGCACCAGACTCAGCCCATCAAACCAATGGGAATAAATCTGAGGGCCAGGAATTGGGCCCCTGCTTGGCTGCTGCTGTGCAGAAATGAGAATGTAAGTAGCCAAAAAAAGACACATTTAAGGCATAACTCAACAAAAATAAGAAACAGACCTTTTGACAGCAGACATGCTAACAAATCAAGTTCATGGTGTAAGAACCAGCTATCCTGCAGGTGGGACAGGACACTGCTGTAGGAGTCTGATATGCCAGTTTGCAGACATTCCATCTATTTCACTTTTTAAACTGGACTTACACAGGAAAACTATCCTATCTGAGCTTTTAATTAATATTGTATGAACTACCCAGCCTGCAGAGATTCAAAGCCTGATCAGTGTTCAGTCTCTTGCATCCCAGTGAACACCAGCATGACTTCTGTGGTGGGCCCTTGGTCTCAGCAGGCAAGTGCAGCAGTGTCAGTGGCTGATACATCATCGTCACCACCGAGCTGTGGCACTGCTTCACGTTGTCTCAGGGGAGCCAAAGGCAGCACACTCAGTATGCTTGTTCCACAGGTGGCTGCACAGACTTTGGGGGGGATTGTTAATCCAGTCAGGTCAAATAGGAGCATGACAATTCGGTCTGATGGAAAAGAGAGAGACACTATGACCCAGATCTGCTCTTTCAAGCATAGTTCCAACACATTGAGTGCATTATATAGCAAGGGGTAGGCGAGATTTTCTATAAACAAAAGAGTAACCCAAATCCCAGTGAATACCTCCTCATGGATCTGTACCAGCAAACAATAAAATTAAGCTGGAAGGTGCTCTCTGGGGCACCACAGCCAACTCACTGCTGCTGCAAGCAACCACTTTATAGAGTCTCCTCAAACCCATTAATTCACTTTTTTTTACTGGGGCGTCAGGGTGTTATCTATTTAACTATGTCAAATATTCACCTTTTCATCACTGCAACACAGACGGTTTTGTGACGGAATCCAGTTCTTGGCCCAGAGAGGGAACAACATGGCTGCTCACGCGTCAGCTTGTCTTGGCCTCTGTCTGGTCTTTGTTTGCACAGGACTTGAATGTTCAAAACATATATTTAAACTCACTCATTTAATCCTGATATGATTCAAAATTATGGGAGTGCTCCACACTAGCAAAACTGAACCAAAGCCTTGCTCTGCTGGATGAAGATCATTTTAAAGATAACCACCCACTTTCCCGGGAGGCTTTCTGCAATCAGCAGCTGAATGACTCTGAGTGAATGTAACCCAGCTCACATATGGTGCTCAGCATGGGACTGGCAAGATCCCTGCCCTCGTGTTACATGGGACATGGGAAAGCTACCACATCAGGAGATGGTGTTCTCCCCAGCACCCCACAGTGCTCCATGTTATGCTTAGATTGTTCTCCCTCTGTTAGCCCCTTGCCTGGGCTGGGCTCCACTTCAGCTGTGAGGGAAGAGACCTAGGAAACTTTTCACCATTGCTCTGTCTTGAATTCTTCTTCATTGCAAACTCCCCTGGAAAAATACCCTCCTGCAGCTATATCAGCACTGTGACAACACTGAAAGTTTGTGGTGGTGCCCAGAGGGGGTTAATTTAAACATACTGTTAGGCAGCTTTAGAGGAGCACCAAGAAGAACCAAGTCTTGGAAGGACTTTATATTTTCTCAGCCCATTCCCTAAAACTTCTGCATCAAGGAGCCATGGATCCAAATTGGTTCTGTCAGCTGCCTAAGGTGCTCGAGGATGGTGTAAATCAGAGGTAATCAAATCCCCTTTGCCTGCTTTCAAATCTGCCCAAACACAGCATGCAAAGTCAGACATGACACTAACTGGACACTGATTTTGCAGTCCTCATGGTTTCAGGCTCCCTTTGACTGCACTCACAGACCCCCAGTGCTGTCAGCAGCCCCCTTGTCTGCATGAGGCAGGCAAAAAGGATGGTCTACTGATCCCATCCAGAGCAGGAGGCTAGCAATCTCCCTCTTTGAAAGGCCAAATCACAGGCAATGCAAAAGGGAGCCACCTGTCTCCTGAGGAAGCTCAAATCCACTGTAAAGAAGAGAAAGGAATAAAGGAAAATTTACCATGAACTTCCAAATGAACGATATGCCTCCTGGGAAGAAGACAGTAAATTTCTTTTGGTAAATCATTAGTCACAAAACACATTTCAGGTTGGCTGATCATTCTCTGAAGTTTGAACAAATTCAACAAACTGGTTTTGCCAAAACAAATTAAGACTGCGGGGGGCAGGGAGGGGAGGAGGAGTTAATCTATCAGAAATAGTTTGTTTAGACACTTACTGAACATAAGCCCTTCACATTTTGAAATATTTAACTTTCTGGGTACTTACAATCGAGGTCATGTAAACAAAGGTCACGTAAATAAAATTAGTTGTAGCTAACTTTCCATCCAATAACACAAAATTAATACCCTCAGCTAAAAAATGAAAGATGTAGGTTTGATTTCTTCCTATGGCTCAAGGAGCTGCACTTGCATTCCAGAAAAAAATGCTGACCATAAGTCAATGCTGATGTGTTTCTGCTCTCCTGGATCCTTGTGGATGGTGCTGCAGAGTCTGCAAGTTAAGTGTCTTTCTGATGAAAAGGACTGGCTTGAACTAAAGCCCCCTACCCCCTTGGAGGACAGTGGTCACTCAGCCTGTTGTTGGTCCCTCTCACTTTTTCTCTGCCAGTACCCCACGTGTGGAGCTCAGGATGCTCCAAGGAGGAGAGCACAGGCAGGGGGTGAGGATGAGGCCAGGTGCAGAGCTGGCAGTGCTGCCTGCAGCAGCACATCCTACACTTCCTTGTGACATGGACAGAGGGGTAACCAGGGGCTCCTTTCAAGTCAAAGAGAAGTACAAACTGCTGCTAATTTTATTAATTTAATTTTCTTGGCTTCTACCTCAGAACTGAGTAACAAACATTCTGTGACTTTTTATCCCAAAGTTTAGGGGTTTTTTTTAACGCCTTTTCTCTATGGCAAATTAAAAATCCTAATGTTGGGAGAACACAACACAATCTGCATTTTAGTTATTTATTCCAATTACTTTGCAGATCAGCAACAAACTTTAACTTGGTTGTTTACCCAATCCCTCCTTGCTACCCTCATTTGACTCATTTCCACTTTATTTAGATGTCTGGGAAAACAGACCCTTTTTTTCCAAATTAGCTCAGGAGTAGTTGTCTTTTTACTTTGGATAAGGCACTAAGGAGTCCTAATTGCTCACCCCATCTCTGGGAAAAAATTTAAAATTTAACCTTACTAACATCTAGCTTCCAAATTAATTTCATACATCACTGTCTGCATTTCTAGTAGATAGAGTGGAAAATAAAGAATCATTTGTTTGGCACAAAAAGATTAAAAACCCAACATAATTTTCCAATTTCATGTTTTTTAACATGCTTCATTGTATAGCTGAGGGAGAAATCAGCTGAATTTCCCTCATGCCTGACCATATGATCAGAAGGCAGCTACTGCAGGTACAGTTCTGTGAGGGAGCTCTTTTGAAGTCAGAAGTCGAAAAGACTTTCAGGGCTTTAAATCCCTTTTTAATGTGGTCTCTTTTCTGTGTGGAGTGCAGTCCACACTTAAAGGGCTTTCTGTGTGCCTGTGAGAAATACCTTTTTTGAAACTCATTTTTCATCTCTGTTCTACAAACTCTGTGCAAAAGCTGAGACCACTCAGTAGATCCTCACATGCTTCAGTGTGTGCTCATCTTAACCATGGTTCTGTGAGGTCCCAAAACCAGCAGATTAGTCTGGATCAGATAATGTAGTTCTCAGTCTAAAGGCTGAATGCAAATATCTATTATGAAAGTAACAAAACCCTTTTTTTCCTTATTCCCTTTAAAGTCAAGGACATCTGCTTTGCACTGAACTGATTCTACTTTTCACAACCTCACTGTATTTTAACTTGGGGCCCATCACTCAGTGAGACTGCTACGTGTCCCAGGCAGGTACCAAGCCTGTGGAGGTCAGGTAGTACCAGGTTCTTGTGTCCCTCCAAACACAGACCACAATCCTCAGGAGCAGGACAGGCATCATTACACTCCAAAAAGTGCCTTCTCAGGGAAATATTAGTAGGCACTGCCTCAAAAAGGGCAGAGGGGTTCCTAACATGGTGAATGTTGCTGTCCTCTGTTGTCATGAAACATCTGGTAGGAGCTGCCTCAGGTGCACAGTGCTTTTGGGTAATGCTTGGTCTTTCCTCCATGACATCACAGCTGGAAACAGCTGTCTTGTGCCAAAACACCCCCTGCAATGTGCTGGGCACCATCAGTGAGGGCCATCATGGAAATCAGGAATGATGGAAATCAGGTGGCTGTATGCCCTTCCTTTGAGCCCTGTGCAACAGCAGAAAGGGTGGGTCTGGAATTACCTATTTCTCCCCTTCCTCACTGACTTTCCTTCTCACTGTAACCATTCAGGCTGCAGTGCACCCCCAGACTACAAGGGGGAAAAGAAAGAAAAAAAATCCAAACAGTTTCTGGATCATATTTCAGTTTTCATAGTCTTGTCACCCAATCCGAGTGCAACAGTCAGAGTAATTATGCAACCTTTTAAAATATCACAGTGACATATGAGGTAATGCCACTTTCTACCCAGGCTCTGTTGGGAGCTGCTAGGCAGAGCCCTGCCGTCAGCAGTGTATTTGGAGCAAGCACTCATCCACCTTCGTTTTCACAGGGAAACAAGAGTTCCCAGAGCCCAGACAGGATGCCATGGCACAGAAACACCCCTCTGATGTCAAAGTCCCCTTCATTCCTGAATGATTATTTGATGAAAAGAGGAGTTGCTGCAATTCTGATTTGAGAAGATAAAATATTTGTTATCTGAATAGTTTATGGATCAGGCTGGCTGAGATAGGCTGTGAGAGTGTGTTCAGCCATAGAGAAGCATGGAACAAAGCTAGAGCTGTAACATTTTTATAGCCTGATTGCTAACCCCTCTCCACGGATTCTGCCTAAAGTCGCCTAGAGTCTCTGAGAAAGCAAACAACATGTTTTCTTTTACTAGACCCGTTAGTTGTTATTTTAGCATTTCTTTCGCAGTGAGCACATGGAACAAGCAAAGCCTGACTAATACCACAACCTTTTCTTCTACTCTATGCAACACAGCAAGCCCATCACATCCCCCTGGACTGTAGAGGAATGAGAAACTGCCCATTTCACCCCACCCTACCCCCCTGACAGTGGGTGGGAGCCCATCACCCTCATAATTTCTGTCTTTCTCACTGGATATTTTTTCAAATGTGGCCTAGACTTGAAGCTTACATGAAGTGCTGAGGAATAGCCATGTTTGGGGCATGGATCAGCAGACCTAGCAGGAATGTTTGGTCCTTCCTCTACACAGTCTGCTTCAGTGAACAAGGTCTTTGTCCTGTGCAAAGGTGCCAGACGTGTTTAGGTTCTCATAAACAACTCCAAAGCTCAGTCTGTTCCTACACCTGAGCATATGTTTGCAGACAGACAGACAGAGAAGCCTGCGTCAGGAAAAAGAAAGACTCATGATTAATAGACAACACTGGCGTGTCTGGGGACACGAAGAGCTGTGCCCCATGAAGTCCCGGTTCCCCCAAGAATATTTTTAGGTTGGAGAGGACAGACTTGATTATTTTCATGATATGTGATTCCTCTGCCCAAATGTCTCCGTGGAGAAGAGATGTCCTTGGGGAGGACTGCCTCTTTGGGTCTGCAGTAAGAGAAAAAAGGTATTTTTTAAAACAAGTGACAAAGAGGGTACAGGCAGCTAAAAGATAGTCACTCTTTCCTCAGTTCTTGAAAAAATTAAGGAGTAAGTCTTTATGCAGGTCATTTTAGTGCAAGTGAAAGTAAAGACAGCAACTGTGAACAGCCAGCATGGATTAACAGATGTTGAACTCATCAATAACCTGGACAGGGGAATGAAACGAGCCCTCAGCAGGTCTCTTGGTGGCACCAAACTGGGGGGAGTGGCTGATACACTGGATGTCACCCAAGGACCCAGACAAACTGGAGAAATGGGTCAGAAGGAACTCCATGAAATGCTACAAAGAGGAATGCAAAGTCCTGCACCTGAATAGGATCTGCCCACCATGCTCAGCACAAGACTGGAGTCAACCAGCCGGGGCGTTCCTTTGTGGATATGGATCTTGCTAATCCCAGCTCTGGGAATGAGAGCTGTGCACATACTGTGCACTTAGCAGAAGTGTAGGCAGCGTTTCTGGGAAAAGTGGTTATTCCTCTCTTCTCAGGACCTGTGAAGATACATCTGGAATAGTGTGTCCAATTTGGGCCCTGATCAGAAGTAAAGAAAAATTTTTACAGTGATGGTGGCTGAGCACTGGCACAAGCTGACCACAGAAATCGTGACATCTCCATCCCTAGAGGTACTCAAAATGCAACTGGACAAGACTGAGCAACCTGATCTAACTTCAAAGCTAGCCTTGCTTTCTGCTGAAGGCTGGACTACAACACCGCCAGAGATCTAGCCTGAATTTTTCCACAATTCTATGATTTATGATAGCTCTCAGCAAATCCTGTGCCATTATGTTGTTGAAAAAATGGTCTACGCTTTTACAAGGGGAATGTTTCAAGCAGTATCAGCACTTCCTATTAAAATTTTGGCAAATGCATATGTCAATATTTTTAAAATGTAATTGAACATTGCTGCTTTCATTCTTTTCCCTACTTCAGGAAGAAAATAGATTATTAGTAAACATGAATTTTCTAAAATTATATCTTAAAAATTCTGGCAAAACCCTCTGGAAATACATTGTAAAAATAAGCAGAAAAAGTATCAATTTCAAATCATAAGGAGTGGAAAGATCTTCAGAATGTCAGAAATAGTGAAATAATTTAACTAGCTCTGTAATTTCTATAATGCAATAAACATATGCATTACCTGCTGGGTAAAAACCATGAAGACATTTTCCATTTAAATTAAGCGAATTCAATCCCATAATTTCCATTCTTTGGTGCTCACTTTCCTTAAATTATCTCCTGAAAGATTTTCTTGGCAAGTATGTTCCCTGGAACAATTCACTTCAAATAAATGTTGCACACATTGCAGAGAAAGCAAATTTCACTTTCATAATTGCCCCATATTCTCACTACAAACTGTAGCATGTGAGCAGTAGTATGCACATAACCTTTATGCAGCACTGGACACATGAGTTTCCAGTAGAAAATATTTCTGATTATTTTCTCACAAACCTCCAGGCAGATGAGGCTGCCCCTTCTTTGTTTATGCTTAGCTATGCCTGCATCACAATGACAGCAATTCCTTCTTCTGATGCTCCTGTTGGTGCTTCTGATGTTTCCTTGGTGCTTACCAAGAAAAGTAACCACTTTGTATATCAAAAAGCATTGGCTTTTATGGGAGCACCTGGGAATCTAATGCCATCTACCTGAGAAACCAAGAGAGCTCTGAAATATCAGAGGTGGCACAGTCTGCACCCTCTCCACCTGTATTATTTTCTGGGCTTGCACAAAGAGCAACCTAATATAACTAAATTGTCCTGATCCTAAGGAGCGTTGTAAACTGATTTTGTTTGTGTTATTGCATCATCTCAATGTTATATGACTGTACTTGGATTTGCCTCTACAGGGCTCCAGACCTTTGGCTGAAGTAATGTCCAAGGTATGGCTGAGTGCTCATGCAGCACATTGCTGGAAAAATCTCACCTTGGGAGTAAATTCTGACCAACATTGATCTGAGAGAAGAGGCATATCCTCAAGATGGAGTTAATACAAAACAGATCCACATCACTTCCATCAAAATCATTGCTTATCGGGCTGGCCAGTATTGTGTCTCTGCTCTTTCATTTTCCCTTTGATTGTCCACTAAATCTTACCTCTTCTCTTGTAGTAAAAGATTATTCTTTATTATTCTATGTACCAAAATACTTCTAGTTATGAATTTTTATAAATATGTCAGTAACTATGTAATGTCAACACCAAGTAATTCTTTTAGTAGATAATGATATAGGAAAAGAATGGGAATCTTTTCCACTGAACTTATATAACTCACATGAAAACATACATAGAAGACAGGATTGAAAAACCTACACAAAACAAAACTGGGCTTAGGTCTTTAGGCAGTAAAAATGGACTGCTGTTGTCATGTTTCTTCTTAATTCTGAATATCAGTATTTTTGGACTTATTTCCTTTAAAATATCACATTTGTATTATTACCCAGCTTTTCTCCCTAACTTAGTATAAAGTTTTCATTCTTCTTTTTTTTTTTTAATGCTTACAGCATGTACCAGGCTGCATTAATAAAATTTGGACCTTTCCTGGAGTATTAAGAAAGCCAGTAATTAAGATACATTTTAGAAACAATCTTTGCAACACCTAAAGGCATTCCAAATTGCTCTGTTTTGTGGACTTTTACCCAGATTTCATGTTATGTCAAATGTTTTTTAAAAATTTGATTTAATTTTTTTGGATGAAACTTTATGAGACTTAGAGAAATGCAGTTCTGAAGTATAAATGCTGTTCTTCAGCTTGCTTTAATAAGTATGATGAAGTCAATATGGTTATGTTTCCTTTCTCCAGCTGAGACTCTGACCTTCAGTATAACATTTACCTCATTTTCTTCTTCCATTAATTAGTCTAGGCTATAAAAATGGTTTGTCTGGCAACATTTAGTCTTGACAAAGCAGTGCAGGTTATTGATCATATTTTTACTGTCTTCTAGATGGTCAAAGATTATTTTCCTTATCAGATGTTGAGTTTTGGATTAAAGTACTTTAAAAATTGGTAATCACTAACAATATTCTCCTTTTTGAGGATTGCTAGTGCTCTTCTCTTCTTATTACAGTCATTTCTCGGTGCTTTCAGGTTTTTAAAAAGTAACTGCTCCTTGTCTGGTAAGCCAAAGGGCTAAGACCTAACTCATATTTCTTAACCTGTTTGTCATAACCTTAAAGTAACCATATGATGGAATTCTGAAATATTAGCAACAATTAATTTTTTAAGAGAAGCACTTTATAAAGGTATTCATTGCCTTGATGTCAAATTGTCACTAATTGTGAGCCTGTTCACAATTAATAGTGGATTGTTTCCCAGGATTTTAATCTTGCATTCTTTAAAAGTTAAGGATGAGGATTTTATTTTCCTTATAGATATGGAAGTTCCATATAGATATGGAACATTTCTCCTCAGAAAGAAAAAAAAAAAGGAGTGAAAGCTTTCATTTTCTTTAACTTCAGTGACTAATTCACAGGACACATACAAGTTCACCCAGTTTACACTTATTCCACATCTATACCAATAAAAACCACTTACTGAATACAACAGTTTCTGAGTAGTCTTGGCTAGGTTTCCTTACTCTTCCCCCCACTATATATTTTATTACCTGTCCCATTGGGATTTGAAGCCACAATCAATGGAACAATCTCTTGTTGAGGCTACATGTGCTCTTCTCAGCTGCATTCTTAATTCTCTTCCACTCATCACAGAATCACAGAATGGTTGAGGTTGGAAGGGATGTTTGGAGCTCACCTGGTCTGACCCCCTGATAAAGAAGGGCCATCTACAGCAGGCTGGCCAGGACCATGTCCAGTCAGCATCTTGCTGCCTCCAAGGAGAGACAACCCACAACCTCGCTGCACAACCTGTGCCAGTGATTGGTCACCCTCACAGTAAGCAAACCTGTTTTCTGTTATTCAGAGAGAACCTTCTGTGTTTTAGTTTGGGCCCATAGCCTCTGGTGCTCTCTCTAGGCACCACTAGAAAGAGCCTGGCTGTGTCCTCTTTACCCTTCCAGTATTTATACACACTGATAAAGTTTCCTCTGAGCTCTTCTCTTCTCTCTTCTCTTTCTTTCACAACTCTCCCAGCCCCTTCTCACAGGAGAGGTGCTCCAGTCTCTTAAATATTTTTGTGTCCCTTTTTTGGAGTGTCTCCAGTATGTCCATGTTTCTCTTGCTCTGAAGCCCAGAACTGAACCCAGCACTACGGGTGAATTTCCCCATTCACATCAAAGAGGCCATGGACAAATTTTTTTTGTTTTTCATCAAATTTTGCAGAAACTAATCATCTGTGCTCTTCTACAATGAGTAGGCCTGTCCTTGTAATGAATCAGAGAAATATTTGGTTGCCAGCCTGCCCATTATTCTCAAATCAGCACTGAACAAAACAAAAAACCCCATTAGAGTCAAAGGAAAAACTCCAGGCTGATTTCTGCTGGTGGAAGTTTGACCAGGACCCCTCTGGGTTGTACTGCACCTGGTTAGCTTGAATAAAAACAATTTGTTACAGTTTTAGATGGATTAGAAACAATCTTTCAGTTCATGTAGGAGGATATTTAGATGAGCTTTTAAAGCAAAGTTTACCTCTACTATCCAAGGAAAGGTTGACTGCTGCTCTCATGTGTTTACCAGATTTAAATTACTCATCTCTCCTAAGTCCATTAAGAAATAATACACTTTTTTATGATTTTGCCAAACAGCAAGAATGTAAGCTTTCCTGTGCTACTCCATCAATTACTTCATGGCAATAGCGGAAAAGTAGCTGCACTTGGAGGCCAAAGAGTGATTTACTCAGCATGGTTAGTACAGTTAACTGAATCTTTGGCTTATTTAGCAGAAAGAAGGGCATCTACTAACACAGAAGCAACAATTTTTGAAAAACTGTCTGTAAAGTAATGGCTCATGTTTTGGGAAGCGCCTAAAACATCATATTTAAAGTGGGGGCACTTCAATTTGAAGAATGCAGCCAATGTAATCTAACAGCATCAGTGACTTCGGTGGCAATTTTGGGAACTATCAGGTTCTCTGATCACTTTGAGAGATGTGGAAAGTGAATCTTCAGCGATTGCATAGATATCAATTACCTCAGCTGTAATCTTGTATCGTTTCTACAAATGCCAGCATTGCTTCATTACAGAGAAGGGACCATCATCCAGATCCTCTGTGCCCTCCAACCTGGAATTCAAACACTTTGTTGGGCTTTTTTTTTTTCCTCTCTGTCTTCTCCATCATCCAAATTCTTCCTCCAAGACTTTCCACTGGAAAGCTGTCTTGAAGTAAATTAAGTAATCCCTCATGCATTGCAGGAAAGAATGCTGGTTGTGCTAAATGTGCTGGGCTGTACAGAAACTAGCAGTAACTCTCTATTTCTGGCCTTCCTCACCCTGAATGCTTTGGACTATGAAAATGGCCCTTCACTGAAAAAAAGCTCCCCAGTAAGACATTCAGTGGAGGCAGCAAAATGTTCATGTTCAGACATAGAATGAAGGACCATAGGCCAGGCTGGATGGGGCTTTGGCGACCTGATGTAGTGGAAGGTGTACCTGCCCATGGCAGTGGGGTTGGAACTAGGTGATCTTTAGTGTCCCTCCCAACCCAAACCATTTTATGACTCTCTGATCATACAACAAGAATCACTTAGGTATGTATTCTTACCATGCTGGTAGTTTTCCTTTAATTGAGCAATTCCACAACCTCACTTCAAATAATATCAGAAAAAACAAATAGAATAAGATTTATGCACTTATGCTGTAGTATAAGGGTTCTGCCGTTTGGGAACCTAACTTTGTGGATACAGGCATCAGGTTAATGCAGGGGTTTCATAAACTGGCACCAGCCTCATTAGCAACACCACTATAACTGGATTGCTGCCATGTGCTGAAATAAGCAATAAATGAAGTAACCAATAAATAACCAATCAATGAACAACCAGGACATGACCATACATGCATCAAAACAAAGATTATAAGGCTTCAGTTTCTTTCCCCCACAGGCATGTGCTATTGGTTCAATTACTGCAGCATTCTCCAGGTGGTGCCTATCAGAAATTGAAATAAGGGGCTACGTGGCTACAAGCAGGAACCTTGAGCAATATGACAAAACTTGTTTCACAGGCATGACTGACCCATGGAACTGCATACATTCTCAAAACATAATAAACACAAAGATGAAAGAAGAGATTACAAACTGCAATATTTTTCTTATTAGCTCAGTAAGAAAGCCGCTGATGGGAACTGACCACAAAAGATGCATGAACAATGAGGAATGAAAACCTGCATTTAAATACTGTATAGGAAAATAGAAAAATGAAGTATTCTCAAGACATAGATCATTAATAGTGAAATCAAGGAAAATTTTCACATAGATTTTCTCCAAGATGGCAGCTGCTCTTATGAGCTGATCCAAAGCCTACTGAATTCAATGGAAAGATTTAACTTCAATGGACTTGGGATCCTTTTCACTTTTGGCTGAGAGAGTTGCACTACTTCAAGTTAAAAGAAAGAAGACTTGGCAAACAATAACTGAGACTACAGCACATTTAGGGTCAAAATACCTTAGCTGCTAGACCAAATCTTCCCTGATGTGATTCCACCTTACCCAGAGGATTTGCTGAGTCAGTTTTGTAGAGACTGATGATGCCATTTGTGATTTTTAAAGAGTTCAGTTTATAAGTCAGGGTAAAATTTGATCCAGTGGATGCGACCAAACTGTAAAGTTTAGTTTATTTAAATACAATAGCCCTATTGGTTTAAGTAACTGCAGAAGTTTTTCTTAACACATTAAATGGCTATATTTTATGTCTATAACCTTACAGTTATGAAATATAGCTGTCCAATGATATAACTATTCTATATAACTCTCTTCCCAATGGCTGCTGGTAGGAATTTCACTGTTTCTGAAATAAATGGGATATGAATACATACCATACATGGAGGGAAAGGGAGAGCAATAGGAAATACAATGAGCTGACTCAAGATATGTTATTTATTTGCACACATTTTTAATGACCTCATGTCTCAGAAGTGGTGGAGGGAACCTGAGCCACTTGTGAATTATGGAAGGTCATCAATAACTCATAGCAATATATGACACATCCATTCAGGTCATCCAGACTTACTCCATGCTTGGATCTGTTTATCTAACACCAGTTTTAGTTTAGTCTGTACTGTGTGTTGATTTCATAGTACATCATGTAGCAATGAGACCTCTTGGCTACACTCCCATGTAAGATAACTAAGTTTGAAGTATAAGAGAACCTGAAACAAATTTTCAGAGTATCAGTTGGTTGAACTGAACCACACATATCTACTTCCAATGACATGTTGTGAGCATTAAGTAAAATAACTTAAATATATCAGATTGGTTGTGTGCACGTGCATCTGTAAAAACTCTCACATTTCATGCAGTTGAAACTCAAAACTTTTCCTCATGCTTGTTTCTCTCCCTAAGAAACTCAAATAGCAAACATGCAACAGAGATTACTTTGATAGTAACAGCACAAGGCACTCAAGTACTACAGAGATGAGCATAATAGAAGAATGAAATGAATTGCAATCCAGTTTTTTACTGTCTTAAAAGAAAGCTAAAAGGCACATTTTATTCCCAGTCACGTATCTGAAATTCAACAATTAGGTATAATCCATATAGAGACAAGGGTATAATTTACTGTGCTATTCTTAAAAACTGTGCAGGCTACAGTTACACATGTTTTAATTATAGCTACTTTGCGACAGCTCTCTGACAATAAACCGTATTTGAAAACCCAGTTCTGAAAAAAACTCCTATGATTTTAAATGGGTTTTGTCCAAGGAATCTTAATCAATCAATTAGAAAATATTAAACTCCTCTGCTAGTTCCTCTTGGTAACACTCATGATATCAAACTGACCAGGCAGTGCCCATTATTGGCTGCCAATACGTTCATGGCAATACCCTGGGGTGGAGCTCATTTCTTCCAGCCCCAAGCACCACTGTGGTTATCCCTTCATGAGCTAATGTGAGTTCAGTGTGGGAAATACACAGCACGTGGCACACCGTGGGGAGCTGTGGTGAACACACATTCTAGGCAGTGCTGCATACTCAGAAGGTGCCTAATGCCAGCACTGTCATCACTACTCACACGTGCAAATTCCCCATACAGACCAGTATCCAACAGCTATTCAGCAAGACAGGATGCATTTTGGTGACCTACAGATGTGTTTTTTGGGATGGCTGCAAACATTCAGGCCTTTGGACAAGCCACCTGGCTCTATATCAGCCCAAATGCTACATAAACTATTTTGTAGTGTTCCTGCATCAACTTGGCATGAAAATAAATAAGTCTCCAAACATCTCACATCACATGTGCTGTTTGAGGCAGACACCGAAGTCATTTATCTGCACAGTTGTTCTCCAATTTGACAAAAAAACCAAGCCAAAAGGGTCTTTGATAGCAAAGAAAAATTAATTCCATACACGCAAGTCTTGGACTTTTCAACTACTTTAATGAAACTCTCATGGTAAGTCATTTCACATTTAATACATGAAATAGAGCATCCTGTTTATAAACCCGAACACTGCACAAACAGTTTTTGTCAGGGCAGGAGAACAGCTCTCAGGCAAATGACAACACAAAACAATACCTTCTACAGGCCGCTGGGCAATCCACACCACATGATAAAGTCAGGATTACCTGTTCACAGCCAGAAGATGGAAGAAAGCTTGGTCCTATCTTTTGCTGTCAAAACTTCCCTCAACTTAATATGGCAAATGTACTTATCTAAAAGTGACAGGACACCCTGCAATTAGCTTTAATTCTTTCTCCTTACTTACCCTTTTAGAAAGTTTCATGTGTTTTTCCCTCCTATCACCTCAAAATTGGCTTATAAGAACTGATTTATGAGCTTTCATCAAGCTTTCAGGTTTTTGGTTGGTTTATTGGTTGGAATTTTTTTCCAAGACGGACAGCTAACTTTCTCAAAGTTAAAAAAAAGCATTGGTTGCAACATGACAACTGAGTGAGTGGTGAAGCATAGTGGATGATCCCTGCCACAAATACCCAGATCAACAACCTACAAAGCTCAGAACTGCACAATTTTTTAAATGGAAGAACCACCAGATTTAAAGCTAGAAGACGATGGTTAGGATGGCTGAGGTTCTGCCTGGAAGGGTTTCCATACCTGATATGTTTCAAAAAGTAAGTGCAGGGTAAAAAAAGGGCCTGTTTGCTCTTTCAACAGGTTGCTCACTGGTCCTAAGTAAAAAAGCCAGCTCAGAAAACCAGGTTACACTGAATTTTCCTCCTAATCCATGAGAGGTTAATCTAGAAACAAACCACCACAATTTACAGAGCTCTAGAGAAGCTCACATTAGCTACCAGCATTGCTCCTGCCTTGGGGATGAATGGAGGTCAGAAGACCACAGTGCTTCCCACAAGGTTACAATTCTTCAGATCCAGATGTAAAAACTTCAAGTAAAAGAAAGAAAAGAAAAGATAAGAGCCCATTGTTTTACAGTAAGCACTTCTTCCAGTTATTGTATGAACACACCAGCCAGATCAAATCCTCTGAACCTGATTCTGACATCACCACATTAAATATATTGCACTATCTCTGTCAATTTAAATCAAATCACTGCTGCTTTTTCCTACTATTTGATCAGAGTTAGGCAAATGAACTGTTCAACATGACTGCAGAAGTCAGGTGCTCTGAGAACAGTGTTGATGGGTCCTATGCACCGAGTTAAACACAACAAAACAGAATACAGCAGAGCCTGACTAACACAAATCTGGCATGAGACCAGGATCTAAGCCTTGTTTTTCTCATTCATACATCACCACCACATTTTTCAAGTGCCACTGTCATTAAGTTAAGATACAGCGCAATCCATCATTTAAAACCGTTAAGTAAACCTTTTTGGGTCAAAAATATGACCTTTCATGCAGCTTGGTCTGTAAAGAAGAGCACTTTCCCGATGTGGCAAAGGGAATTAAGCAGAACAATGCAACACACTATCAACAAGTAAATCTAACAGCTTCATCACTAATTAATTATGATTTCCACAGGATTTATGCTTCATGGTTGACTGCACCTTCAAACAAATCACAACAATGAACTCATCCTTGTCTCACCTACAGCCCCACCACAAAAACCTCAGTTCCCTCATTTCTCCTCACTGCAGGGCTCTTCAGTCCCCTACCACAACATCCTTATGCCCTTTCCATTTGTTCTTCTCCTAGGCAGATATTTTATCAACTTTGTGTAGCTTGCTGGTGGGCCAAGAGACATCAAGACCTTTGTATGGACCAGGGCTACATGAACACAGTTTGACTGGCCAGGACACCCCATACTGGTTGCTCAACCAGTCAGTCAGATGTCCAACACTTTTCCACAACAGAGTCTACAAGAGTGCTTCAGGTGCCCTGTGATGAATTCTGCCACACTTTTATTTTGGAAGGAGAAGACAGGACATGGTGAAAGTCATGTAACTGTGGATCCTCGTGCTCTTTCACCATACATCTCACAGGCCTTTACCAGAAATTTTGTATATTGGAGAATTAACCCTCCGTTAAATCTTAATGAAATTGGCTTGTGAATTGAAACAATAATAGTGAAGAAAAGAACTGACATACCCACCCACCTTACTCTGAGAGTAAATATACACTGACACCATGCAAGCACATGAAAATGTGCCACTTTAGAAGGTAGAAGGTAGAGATTTGCTCACACAATTTAAAATGCTTCATGTTGTGCAATTTTCATGTAGCTCTCAAAACAGTAAAGTAATGGACATTCAAGTTGATAGAGAAAATCTGGGAGCTGCAGAGATAGGTTAGTATTACTCCCCTTCTCTGAAGTAATTCTTCTCTGAGTATTACTCACCTTGGCCAATGAAGGAGACTTTCTTCAGCTGCTCTTTACCTGTCAAATCTAAAAATAAAAATTATCAGGTCTAAGAATTACCTAGGGTCTTTTTGAAGCTTCTTGCAGTGTTTAGAGAAAGAAAAACATGAATTCAACTCACAGATGCACACTCTTCTGTTAACAATAAAATTTCAATGGTTTTGCAAGTCCTGCTGTCAATAATTACCCTTCAGCTCCAGAGCAGCTCTTTTGTGCTCAGGCTTTTGCTTCTATCCTGAAAGGCTGCTTGTCATGCATTCAAGCCATAGGCACTGCAACTATTCCCAGCTACTTTGAATTCCAGTCAATATTTGTGATGTCCAATGTTTTCCTCCATTTAATTTATTTAGGCATTTGTAACAGATGGGTGAATGACAACAGCTGAAAAAGATAACAGCAGAAAGACACAGCAGTTAAGTTAATTTACAATCCCACTTAAAAATCAGTCTGTTCTGGTTATCACCTTCCTCTACTTCAGTTTCAGCATGATTTTTAGCAACCATGCTTCTCACAAAGTCCTGGACTCAACAAATAATGCTTAAGAGTTAAACCACTCAAAATGGAAGTAACAGTGTTCTAAAATTGTCTACTGCCTCCATCCTTTGGACAGCTGCTGCTAAAATGAGGATGGTGTGGAAGCAGAGAGGAAAATGGAACAGGCAATTATTTTTCATGTGCAAATCAGTAAGATTCTATAGAAACATTCTGCATAGTTAGAAAATAAGCATTCCAAAGGTGTCCAGCCTTTCTTTCCTGTTCATGGTACTTCATGATCATGAAGGTTTGGAAATACCCAGATATTCTTTTCATCCCAGCAGGAGCTAAGGCTGTTAGTCAACATGCCAGGATGCTTTATTACCACTGGGAGCTCAGGTCAGTCCATCTGTACCGTTACTTGAAGATGGAAAGTTGTCCTCTAGTAATTAATACACTTCCACCTCTGTCTAATTAGAGATCTAGTGCATTCATTCTCATTAAAAAAGAAATGTGGAGATTTGCAGTTTCTCCAGTTTGGAGATGTAAAAGAACTTCCAACATCAGAATAATTTTCTAAAAGTAATGAGTTCCCTCATTCTAGTTGGAGCTACAGCCCTGGTAATAAAGCATCTTTGCTAAAAACTGCTGTCTGCAGACTGATTCATTCTGGTGGCATGAGAGAGAGATTCAGACTGTGAGTGCTCTGCAGGGAATCTGTGACAGTCTTTCATCAGCTGCATATTCTTGACTTATAAAAACAAAAGCAAAGGCATATTGTGAAGATCATGGAGCCTCATTGCTGGGCTGCAGAATGTTTTAGCTGAAGATTTCAGACTCGGATACAACAGTGTACTTGAGAAAAGGGCGCCATATAAACTTAAAATCAAGTGTGAGATTTCTGTCTCCATTGCTGTCTGTACAAATCAACAAAATCTCAACTATTCTCCCTCAAGGCATCTTGTGGATTTTATTTTTCTCTTAACAGACCCACTCTACCCCTTTGAAGTGGCAAGCGGAGACAGTGGCTTGCCTCTCTGGGGTAATATGCATAATGAATGTGTTCACATACAACTGCTTCCTTTCTTGGCATATCTGCAGGATACTTGCACCATATTTTCATCCAGATCATACCAGTGTAAATCTTGAATAATTTAGACAGAAATCATTACAGCTGAGAAAAAGTGCCCAACAGTCTCCAACAGGAGACTGGCCTAAGCAAAGTCTGCAAAACTACTGTAACGATACCTCACAGAAAAGTCCTCAGAAGCCAATGCCAGGGCCCTAAGCTCCTAATTTACATGACCTTCCTTGGCTTTCCAAATTAGTCAGAATTAGGGAGGAGACAGAAGCTTGGGCGACAGCCCACCTTCCCTTTGCTTTGCACCTTCTGACACTGCTAGGCCTCCTGGGAGGAGCAGTTGTTCTGCTCCTTCGAGTGTGGGAACCACAGGCATTTCTGGCAGTTGCATGCAGAACTTTCAATATACTCTCCCCTCTACTCACACCCACATTAAGCATAAAAGACAGTGTTTTCCATCAACACTTATCAAAGTGCCAGTACTCTGAGATGGAAAACTGAGGGAAGGGGAATTCAGCTAAGAAAATCAAACCACTGCCATCAACCCATTGAAAACTCTTCTAAAAGCTTTTTTCTTCCATATTCCCCACCAGAGTGCCAAACAAACAGTAATTAAAACATATATTATGCTCAAAGGCACAGATTATTCTTCCCACTGGATTTCTTGAGTGGTTCTCCTGTCTTCTTGCATCAGTGTTTCAAACTGTGAGCTTTCTGAGACATGACTTTCATTATCTCTGGGTCATTAGCAGCTCATAACTCAATGTCAGATAATACTGATAAAGAGAGACAAAGGGCAGACCCTTTTCAAAATGTGGAGCCAAACATATTGCACTGCATTGTGTAAAGTCAAAAATGTATGCATTAGTTACCAGGCAGTGACAGTGCTGGACACTTGTCTGGCTAAGCAAAGTGGATGGCATGGCACATTGCCTTCAGCACTGGGATTCACACAGCTGCTCAAAGGCACACTTTGACAGCCACGCTGGGTCCAAGATGGGTCTTCAGGGATATTGGTCATCAGAACAGAACCCATGACTCAGATTAGTTTAGCTAGGGCAGAGATTTTTTGTAGCTTCAGAAAAATAATCTAAAACCACTCCTCAAAACCCCAAACTTTGCCTTCCACTGTCATCAATAGGAACCATGACCCACAGCAATGTGTTTGGATTTCCACATAACTTTGGGATTTCTGCACCAAATGCAGAATGTGCCTCCAGTGACTTAGCACTTGCAGGGCTCCATGGGATCTGCCAAAGTCACCTTGGAAAGCAAACCTAAGATCACTCTTTTAATAATGTCAATATTTTATCGGGGAAGTTACTTTTTAAGAGTATCCTAGTGACTGTGCATTCACTTGGAAAGCAGACCAGCCCTGGGGTGCACCGCACCACATGAACAGCCTGGCCCTGAGAAGCCTGAGTCATGTCCCATCTTGGTTTTCATTCAAGCCACATGATCCCCACATTCTATGTGACACCACAATGCCAGTTCAGTAGGAAAGGTTGGAAGAACCCTCCCACACAACCTTATTTTCACAGGTGTGACTCAAGGTACTTCCCAGTTCAGTAGTGAATGTGGGTTTGAATGCCCTCAGGCTGATGAGGGTGATGTACCCAGCTCACCTACTCCTTAGTTGTAGAACCTAACTCACAACCTAATAAGTAAAGACACTGAACTTTTCCTGCTGGGGATTTTTTAACTGAGGAAAGGACTGCTGATGGTGAGCATGTTCCTGTTCTCTGGGCAAGGAGCATGAATCTGCAACCACACCCTTCAGGTAACCATGAAAAATACTTCTCTGGTAGCTAGGAACATGATGCAGCCTAAAGACTGTTGGTTCTGTCAGCAGCCAGAGGCTCTCTGGAACCAAATCGGAGATGGCCCTACAAGGAAGCTGCTGAGAGAGCGAGTTTGGGGGATCACAGATTTAATTCACCTAAAGCTTATCAAGGTGGTGGTAATCTTATTAGAGATCTGGCATCATCTAGTTTTCTTGCCCTCACCTGAAATATCTTCTTCCAGGGCACCACCACTTATCAACAAACCTCAGCAGCTGCCTGAGGTAGGGCTCCAGCACTCAGCCATCACCATGGCTCACTTGCAGCTTTCTAGAAGCAGCTGAACAAACGACACCGGGGTGTGGATACTCTCTAGGACAGCTGGTCTCCCAAGAAGATGAGTTATTAAGCTGAACTGAGAGCAGTATATGGGGTTTTTTTGCCAGAAGATCTTCAAATAAAATAACATTTTCCACATGACTTCTGGAACCTTGTTTTGTCAGTAAAACAAAAAAAAAGTTCAATATTGCTAATTAGGAATTCTTTTTTTAATTATCATGTCAGTAATTTTTCTATGCAACTTTTTCTGCAAATGTCTATTGTCCTTTAAAGCCTTCTCAGTTAAACAAAAAGCAGCTTCAGTTGTGATCCTAGATAGACACCTGAGCCATGTTTAATTAGTCTGGATTTTGCTGCTAAATATGTTTTTAAAATTAAATCCACATCCTAGCAAGGATGCTAGGGGGAAAGGATGAAAATCCAGTATTATACAACCTGCTAAAATTCTCTGTTACTCTGGTGTAACATGTCACTGTTAAAATTCCCCTCTTCCACAACATACACACCTGAACATATTAAGTGGGAAAAGAGTTTTAAAAGTTGGAGAAACTCATGATCAAGTTTAGAAATGGGGGAATGAGTCTGCCATTTTCAACATGTAAAATAACACAGACATCTCCTTTTTAGTATAAAGTCTATGCTTGAGTTTCAAAGGTAGGTGGCAATTCTACCAGTACTTGATGAAATATTAACCACACAAATTTGGCTCCCTGATTTCTGAAGAGCAAGGAAAGTGGCTTGGTTCTCCGATGGACTTATGTGATAAGGTTGAGATGGCAATCTGCCCCAAAGCTCAACAGGCTGAGGATACTACAAAGTGCCAAAGGGGGAGGAGACTGAATATAGAAACTCTGAGATTCCAGAGAGAGTTTAATAGGATCAGAGGAAGCTTTATGTGCATAGGTTGGCATAAACATGGCTTTGGATGTCAGACCTTATGGAATATTAATCCCAATATTACTGGGTGGGACCTGCCTGGGCTCGTCTGACCCTTGCTGCTAGACCAAGGGTGGCAGCTGTGCTGTTTCACCTCAGAGATACCTTTGGCCAGCTGGATGCTGCAGCTGGGCACTCAGAACAAGTCCAGGCATGGTAGGAACTCAGTTTACCTCTTGTGGAAAAGGTTCAGGGGACGGTGAAGAGAAAAAGGAGAGGATTCTGCCATAGAGTTTTAATCCAGAGTTTTATTCCAGGATGACAGACCTCTGAATCTGGTAACAGCTCCCAACAGAATCCCGACCGCATGGTCCCGTCTCCTTTTAAGCCTGGGGACAGGGGGAGGGGAAGGGACAGGTAAGGCACCAACCAGGTGGGAGGAGGGGAAGGCTCAAGGATACAGACACTTGGACAGGCCAATGAGCCTGGACCTGAGGGGCATCTTTTGAACTTCTGCCAACCACACCACGACCCTGCTGGAATGTTAAGATTGATGGACAGCTCTCAGCAGGAGGGCAACGGGGAAGGGAAAAGGAGAGGTTGGCACACCTGGGGGCTTGGGATAGGTGAAACAGGAAATGGAATCACACTGCAACAAGACCTATATAATCAAGATGGAGGATAGTGATTTGAAACAATAGTGCTTCTATTGAGAAAAGCCACCTTGGACGCTTTGGAAACAGAAAATCTAAAAAAACCCAGTTTGGAACCATGTGCCTCCTTTTTCTTGATAAGGGTCTGCTGCCACCTCCAGCTCAGTTTTCACCATTGCTAAGTGTCTCCCGCCTTCAATCTGGTAAACACCATGGTCATGGTCCCAAATGGCCCCACCTGCACTATGGCACTGAATAGCCTGAAGGTCTGAAGCTGAGGCATCCAGGAGTTCCCATCACCCTGCCAGGCCACAGAAATCCCAGCATTGCTTGCTGAGAGGCACTTAATCTCCAGGCAGGGTTGACAGTGCCATCTCTACCTGCACTGCTGGCAGCTTCCAGGTTCCTCATGTGTCCCTGAAGTTACCATGTCAGGCTGGAAAGACTTTAAGGCTATTTGATCCTTCCCAGAAGAGCCACAATAGAACCAGGGCAGGAGCTGTGTGCTGACAGCCCAAGCACAGCCCATGTGTCCATAACAAAAATCACCAGTGAAGACAACATGTAACACACCTCTCCCCCAACAAACCTTCCCTGTGGCCACAAGAAGATTACAAAGGTGAACAAATTATCATACATTTCAATACTATTTACAAACAGGTGTGTCTCAGATATTAGACAACTGTGCATGAAGGAATGAGTTTTGATTGCTTCTGCACTGCAGAAGTAACACTGTCAGGAATGAAAACAGCTCTGCTCTGAAGATTTTTGCAGCTGAATGGTCAGACCATGTTTTGTCTATGAATAACAGGGAGGAGCACTTCTTTCTTCTCTTCATTTGTACCATCTGCAGTGGTGCCTCTGTGAAAATACAAGACAGTTATGAATGACAAGGGCTCCAAAGCGGGACTGCCATGGGATGGTTTAAAAGCAGAAATGGATATGGACAGTTAATCCTTATAACAAAGTTCTAAGTCTGACAAAACAGAGCCTGGGATTATAGTGATGCCTTGTGAAGGCTGACCTAGAACAGAGACTAGATGGAGCTAAAGAGTAAAGTAGATATTAACTAAAAGGCTTCAATGGATACACCTCGGGGAGCACAAGAACCCAGCCAGGACCACACCCAAGATGAACCCAAAATGGTGACAAAATGGATGATGGGGTCTCATACTATTATAATTCTGGTCCATTAACATATTGGAGTTAATTGTCCAATTATAGCTTTAGCTTATGAAGTCATATCCTTCTTGTTTTTCTCTCTTTGGTCCACTGTTGTTTATGCTCTTGGGCCTGAAATTTGGATCATTTGTCCTTGGTCCCCAAATAGAAAAGGAATTATTTTATCTACCTACTCTATGAAGACTGCTTACTATCCCCTAATATGAAGCTCAGAAGTACACACCAAAGCACTACAGAATCTGAAAAATATAAAAGCTAAAACCTGAGGTATCAATAGCATGGAAAGAGAAGGTAGATTCAGGAAGTTCACTGTTTCATTTAACTAATTTGAGGTCAGGGCAAGGTAGGGCAGATGGAAAAAAGAAATGGAAAATGTTCTTTAAATGGTTTTATTATTCATGAGAGGATCTAGTGCTGAGGGTGGGAAGAGAAGAATTTTATGCTTTTTACTAGCATTTTAAAACAGTCCCACCTTCAGATGAACACAGTAAGGGAGTATTCCTTCAAGCAAGGGATAGGGAGGAAGAGCTTAAAGCAGGTTTCTGGAACATTTGTAGCTTCTTCCTTCATGGTTTTCTACATCCATAACAGAAATAGTAAGGAGCACTGAAGTCTGTACTGGTAAATACAGTAGTAAATTAAACATGCTGAGCTCTAGTCCCTGTCCCTGAGGGTAGCGAGATGCAAACAGCCCAATTCACTTACTCTCCAAAACTGGGTAGCCATTACCAAGTTGTTCATTTGGAGTTCTCCTCTCCTGCACTAATTCTGGACCTACCAGCCTGACACAGAAAGCTGGCCAAGGCCAAACCCATGCTAAGGACTCTGCTAACAGTTCAGTGCTATGGGCAATTCCTTTCCCATTGCCTAAGGGTCTGGAAATACAGAGCCACATTCAGCAGCTCTAAGTAGGCAGGATCCCACTGTACTTCACCTCCAAGACAAATTATCTCACAGACAAATTTCATTTAGCTTCATCATCTTCCCCTTTGCCTATGGTTAAGGTGGAGCAGCTGGAAGGCTTTCATCCTGGTCAT
This sequence comes from Molothrus ater, assembly GCF_012460135.2. Classification (NCBI taxonomy): domain Eukaryota; kingdom Metazoa; phylum Chordata; class Aves; order Passeriformes; family Icteridae; genus Molothrus; species Molothrus ater. Next base: position 63,596,397 of record NC_050479.2, on the reverse strand, counting down.
TTTGTGCCAGTGGAAAGCTCCAGTATAAAAGGTCCTAACTTAGCTCCCTGATCAGTGATGTAAATGTCTCTTCTGGACCTGGGCTTAAAGTGAAGACTAGTTGGTCTTTTGGGAACACAGAACTGACTGACCTTTGCTGTGCTTCTGCTTGGGTCTGGCCTCTGGAGGAAATGGGGAGGGGACCCAGCCAGTAGATCTGCAAGTGTGAGAATCACAAAATTTGAAAAAAAAGTTCTCCCGTTAAGAGGAGACAAAAAGGTGACAGCTGTCACCACGCCCCTGTCATTGCATTAGTAGTGCTCTAGTCTCAGTTTTGGGAAAAAGACCCTCTTCCAGCCCCAGTCCATGCACTGGGGGGCCAGCAGAGCCTGTTCATTCAGCTGTTAAGCATTTGATCTTCCTTATTTCATCAAGCAGAGCACCTACAAAAGGAGGCAGGAGCTTTGCCTGAGAGGACTCTGCAGGATTTTGGTCTTTCATTTTAATGGTTAAGCAGCTCTGAGTCTCAACCTTCAGCACGGCTGAGGAGATCTGTGCAGATGGGAGACTGCTCCTTCTTTTCTTGTGGTAAAATTAAAAAGAAAAAGAAGCTCATACATCATAAAACGTGACAATTCCCAGAGTAGTTCTTCGGGGGCTCCTTCTACCAAAGAGTTGTAGCACTGCCAGGCAAAAGGAGAAATGATCCTAATCACCCAGACCCTAGGAAAACACTATATCTTTTTTGTGAATCGAGTTTAAACAGAAGTTATGCAGGAAGGACCAAGTCAAAAAAGACTTTTTCCAGATGTCAGAAAGATTGAAACACACATGAGGGAAAAAAGCAGTGTTATGAACATTTAGCTTGATATATCTTGTAGGTGAAAGAACTAATGCTGTAAAGAAAATGTTTGTCTAGTGCCGCTGAGTCTACTCTAGACTATAGCACTGGTCAAACAGCTGTTTGACCAAGCATTCCTTATCCACTCTGCTGTTTGAAGAAAAGAAAGTACTGGGAGGAGGAGAAAAAGAAAAATCTAAATGTGAACACTAAGTTCTATTTACTGAGATAAAGATTGAAGAAATAGATATGGATATAGAAAATGTACTAGAAATATGTTCCTTGTTATAAATAAACCATGTTGCCAGCACTTAAATAAAAAAAAAAAAAAACTAAAAAAATCCCTGTTGAGAGTCACAGGGGAGCAATACCATCGCCGGAATATCTGCTGATGCAGCTGAACTATGCTTAAGACATCTGCTGAGATGAAACTACTTTGTGGCTGGAGGTATTAGGAAAAAGAGAGTTACTTCAACAAAAAAATAGCCAGTGTGTGAAAACAAAACCACACCAAACTTTAACAGATCATACACTTCTACAACTGTGGCACCACCATACCGTAGTTATTCCATCAATCTGTCTGCCTTGGAGTTGAAGCAGAAGATTGTAAAACAGCCTGATAAATGAAGAAACCTCCCCCACAGCACCACTTTCTGTTGAAACCTCAGATCCTGAGCAGACTCGCAAAATATTAAGAGAAAGCGAGGATCAAAAATAAGTGGGATTTGCAGCCAATTTATTTAAAATGAGCGCCTTGCTCACTTTGCTGCCAAAGCTCTGAGTTCAGCCCCCGCGATGGGTGCCTGGCAGTCGCGGCTGCTGTCGCCGCTCCCCAACGCGAGGGCAGCAGCAGCGCCGCGCCCAGCGCGCCCCGGCTGGAGCCGCTGCGGGCGGGCAGAGGAGCGAGCGGGGAGCGGGCAGTCAGCAGACATGCATTATTCATGTGACTTGCGCCGCTTGACCACGGGTGAGTTTTAAAACAATTTCCTTCACTCGGAGTGGCTCTCACTTCGGCTTGCAAGTGGTTTGATGCTGGCTTTGCTGCAGTTCATTCTTTAGTGTCTGCTTCTTCATCAGGTCAACTGCTTGACCACAAGACACAAAAGCACCTCTTTCTAATTAAACTGCTTTAAAAGTCAGCTTCAACAAAACACAAGTTGTTTCTGCACACAAACCATACCTTGCCTTTGGAAGGCTGCAGCCTTCCATTTAGTTTTTTATAATAAGTACAATTCTCTGAACTTCTGTAAGGAAAGAAGGAGTTCTTTTCACTTTTAGTATGAACTCCTTACTCCTGCTTTTTGAAATGCTGCATTATGATTACTAACCATCGGTCAGGTCTTCAGGCAGTAAGGGACAGATTGGCAGACCTAATGCACATGTAAATTAGAGATATAGTTCAGGAATACTGAAGTACATGTAACCCACTCCCATGTCAAACTCTCACTTGAAATAGCAAAGCATTACTCAAAGCATTACTGCTTCTCTCCCATCTCCCCCCATTCCCTTCTCTTCGATTTCTTCTTCTCCCATCTAAAATTTTCACAGATGTTATACATAGTTGCTGTCTCAGGTGTCACTCAACAAGCATCTTCACCCCACTTTGCTGTTTCCCCCTGATGCTCCTCCACCAGCATTTTAAAAAATATTTGCCAGCCACCATACAGAGTTCCCATGTTCCCCTTTCTTGCCAGCCTAATGATAATAATTTTCCTCAGTTGCTGGGCTTGTCATGGGTTCAAAACATGAATCAACTTTGGGATTAGCTTTTGTTCTTATAGAAAAATTAGGGGGGAGGGAGGGGTGTTGCAATCAAAAGCCCAGTTTCTCTGCAATCAAAAGCTCAGTTTCTCAAACAGTCATAGCTGATACCTTTTCACCTGTACATAAGGATCAGGCCCAGATGTGTGATGCATTGGACAGCCAAGAGAGGGTCAGGTCTTCCCAGAGGGAGGATTCCACAGATACTTTACTACCCAGTGGCAGCTTTTTTATTGATGAAACAACATGGAACTTTAGGTCCCTGCTAGAGCATTATAGTGAATCAACAGCTCAGAAAATTCTTGAAGGCCCCTGCTCGCATGGAAAAGCAGTGGTAGCCTCTGATTTACCTCTGGTCCCTTAAGCAATAACTCACTAACTGAGGTAACTTTATTAATACCTACTTGACAGACAAGAAAGGTAATGATGGTCTTGTCACAACAAGTCTCATTGTGGCTTTTGCTTTTCCTCCCTGCTGCTGCTTTCAGCTCCTGTTTACTGGGAAACCTGACTCATTTGCTACTTCTGTAATACACTGTAATGCAGAGTTGGGGGATTCCCTGATGGAAGAGCTATTTAAAACTTAGTTGTAACCAGAGTTCATACAGGACAGTGTGTGTGTGTGTGTGTTTGTACACACTGTCTCCTAATCTAAGGTGGTCTTGTATGGTAGCTTTTGCAAAACAAAATAGTAAGGACACAAATAAGCTTTTTATGGGTACTTAAAAGAACCTTCACAAACAAAATAAGCTGAGAAAGTATAGGCTGTTTTTATCTCCCCCTGATGTATATGAACTTAAGAAACCTATAGGCCCTTAGAAGAAGCGTACAAAAACACAGCTCTCTGAGGTCAGACAAAACACAAATATTAGCCATTCTAAAATTATTGAAGCAAGAAATGAGATGTTCGGTATCAGGTACACCTTTTTGATCACAAATAGAGAATAGGTGACAACATGATGCAGATGGTCTGTATGATGTTTTGATAAACACTTAATAAAAATGCTCCAAGCTCCCACTGTGTTAAGTGATACACAGATGCTCTTGTGGCCATTTCAATGGAGCCTGTTCAGTGGGACTCATTTTTAAACATATACGTATTGGTTGCTCACGTGGGTTCTAGTTGTACATATAGTCCTTTCAAGTATCAAATGCCAATCCCAAATGCACAAGGTTTTGAAAATCATTCAAGGAGGTTTTACTTAACAGCATTTGCAGGAGGGCATTCACATCAAGAATAACTTAAGACCTAAGATGTCTATTCCAAAATAAATTTCTTTATTCTAAAGAATAAGGAAATTATTTATCCTAAAGAATAAATTTCTAAGAGGAAACAAGTGATGTTCAACATTGAACATTATTGAGAGGAGTTTTCCTCTTTCCTGAGAATCACTTTGAAGCAGTCATGCAGGGAATATGTACCATGCTCATTGTAAGTGGAGCACATGCTCATGTCTCACATTAGAGAATATCCTATACCAGCAGTGTATTCTTCACTCACCCAAAATCCCAGAGAGAAGGGGTTTTCTACAACTTATTGCTGCAAACTGGAAAAATAAAACCAGCATAAAACAAACAAACAAACAAACAAACAATTCAGAGACAAAGATGTGAAGTATTTCTGTGAATACATACAGGCTGGTCTTTTCCACCCAAATAAATCTCCATGCTACCATAACTATTACACTAATTTTACTTCAAAAGATATGGGTATATCTGCAAGCATTTTCCCCCACATTTTTGTGGTTTTTTTATCCTCTCAACCCATTTCAGCTATGGAATTAATTTATAAACAATGTGTGTTGTCCCCCAAATGACTGTATGAGAAGGATACCCTGTGCAATGAGGCATTTCATACCATCAAGGCCACCCAGTCTGCCCCTGGAGACATGTCCTTCTGAAAACTGTGCTGACATTTCCATTTTTATATAGTATTTGAAGTTCAGAATTTTCTCTTAAATGCTTGGCATAACCTTTTCATTAGTCCATAGTATACTTCTCACACAAAATAACAGGCAAATAAGAGAAGAGGATCTGAACGTATTTTTATGGTGTTTATGTCACAGAACATCTGGTATTACCTTTGATTTTAAAATCCTTTTAGTATGTAAGAATTTGTAAAATTATTTCAATCACAAAGCATTTGGTCCACAGATCTCAGTGTGTATAATAGTAGCTCACTAGTTCCTGAGAATTAAATGATACCATTTTTTGACAGAGAAAAAAATTTCAGAGGCACTGTAGGTGGGGTCTAGCACCAGATACCCAGAACAGGGGGTTAAATCACAAAAAAAGAAAAAAGAAAAAGCTTAAACCATTACTATCTTCCACTATTTTAGGCATGTCATCACAGATTGTTCACAGAAGCATTGTTTCAGACTAGGATAGATATAGCTGATAGACACAACTCCACACTGTTTCTTCTACCTCTGTAATGAAATTTAAGACAAAGCATTAGGGTTCACAAAACCAGCAGGCAGTATTTGGGTGCAAGCAACCCTGTACCCTATAGACATAAGTACCCTGAACAGCCCAAGAAGAAGTGGCAATGCAAGTGCTGGGTGTGTTGCTTGCAACCAGCATTGCTGCAACAGGGCTACTCCAAACAAAAATCCCCACATAGTCCTTGTATGGCTCTTCTTAACGGATTTTTCATGGATGCAGGCAGCTGGTCCTTCCCCATCCTCCTCCTTCTCCTCCCTCCAGGGCTGGTGCGTGGGGCCCAGGTTTTGGAGGTGTGCTGAGGCCATGCACAAGCAGGGGCAGCCACTGGCATCAGGGCCCTGGCCCACCACGGGGCAGGTACCAGAGCAGAGATGCTGGCAGAAGCTCCTGCCCTGAATGCCCATGGCAAGCTGGGGTGCACCTGGCCCCAGTACTATAAACAAAGCAGAAGATCAAGGATCTTTGTCTGCAGCTGACTGGCATTTGAGACTGTGAGCTTCACATTTTCTAGCTTTTTCCATGACCACAACAGCTAAAATTAATTTCCTTTTAAATTTGTTAGCCGAAGCTGGACACCTGTCTTCTAAAATTTGGATTTGAATTCCCTTTGTCCCCATCTAGTCTCCCCCTTCTCCTCTCCTCTTCCTCCTCTCTCACAACACTCCAATGCTCAAATTTAGGAAGATTCATGCTTGAGCTGCTGGAGCTGGCAGCACTATATTAGTAGCAGAAGGTGGTATTCGAGTAAGGGCCAAAGCAACACAGAATTGCAGAGATGGATACAAGAGCAAACAGAAAAGAAACACCTACCATACGGTTCTTTGCATCAGAGCTGGCTGCAAATTTTTCACCAAAGCAAATTTTCAGTGAAAATTGTTATTCCTTGTTTTGGCCAAAGACAGATTCTGCATGTGAGGTGTCCACTTTTGCATTTCTCCTTAAAATAAATGTGAACTACGAAACAAAAGATATTACAATAAGCACATATTCAGTTCTCAGCCAAATTGTGTTTGACAAAAATCTGTCCATTCCCAGGAGAGGAAAGAACCTTTTTTTACCCAGTCCTATTTTATAAGCCTACAGTATACAATACCTATTGTTTTCTGTGTTGTTAAACCTCCTACCATGGTTCAGTATTGCAGCTGGCTGTCATGCTTGTGTTTGTACACTGGATATCTGTGGGGTAGATTACTTCATTATTTATGTGTATCAATTCCCCATTTGGAAAGGGAACATACCACACTTTGTCTGCCCAGCTGATAAGCACAGCAACTACTGTCTCTTACTGTGCTCGGGTACAGTGCCACTTAAAATGGGTCTTCAGTTTCAATGAGCACTAATGTTGTGCTAATGTCATGCAAACAATACAGAATATTAGTCTTATTAAATTAATATCTTCTGATCACCTCCAAAGCAGGCAAAGAAGCACGCGTTCAGGTTATTTTTTTTCCCCAGAAACAGGCCTCATGAAGCAAATCTCCCTGATTCTCTGACAGTGGATGATGTCTATAAATCTTTGGAAGCCCATGTTGTTTGCTGAGCAAACAATGAGGATGGGGTATCCTCTAGGATTATTTGTGCACTAGTGACAAAAATCACATTGATATGAGGCTAACTCAGTACTCATTCTTTCGTGTTCCTCCAACAGCTCCCCAGATTATTCTCAGTCTTTTTTTTCTCTCCTTTCTCAAAAGGATTTTATTTTTGCACTGTCAGTACAAATGTCCATCATATAGTGGTGCCATTTTGTGGCAGCTGCTTTAAACATGCTTGCCATCAGCTGATCTGAGCTGAAGTTCAGAATGGACAGGAGCTGCCTTTGCAGGACTGTCATCTCTGTGTGCTTTTCCCAGAACAAACCAGTTTGAATTTACTGTCCCTGCCCAGAAGAGAGGGTCTGGCAGGAGAGGTCCAGCTAGGCCTCAGCAGTGCTTTCATGTCCCGTTCCCACCACAGGGAATGCAAATGTTCTTTGTGTGCAGGAGAGCTGGACTTTCCTGCCCAGGTGGCCCTTCATACGATGACGGGATCCTGACTTCTCAATGCTGTCGCTGTACAGCACTAACAGCATCTCCAGCCACTTGTGTCCTGCTGGGCAAGTCCATCACACAGAACTGCTGGCAGGGAGGTGTAATCCAGCACAATATCACCATCAGAAAAGGGGAAACACTCCAGGAACAAAGATGAGGAACAAACTGAGCAACAAACAGTCTGCTTGCTTTATTCTAGTCCCCACTTTCAGGTCCTGATATGGCTCTTCTGCTGGCTTCCCCCTGAACCTGAGCCCTCACACAATACAGACCAAGTTCAGACCAAGTTTCAGAGGTATGCAGAAACAGTATGATTTAGGACTCAGCTCTAAAAAGAAACTGGAGCAGTTTGGTGCAGGCAAGTGCCTGGATAGCAAGGGATGTTACAGGCACACAGAACTAACTGCCTTCCCTCTGTATCTCAAGTCTACGGATCTGAAGCACTTGGCTTTTGGTTGCACCTCTGAACTTTGCCTAAAGCACGTAACACTCATGAATCTGCAAAATTGGACTGGAAGTCTCCAGAGAAGAGGATTACCCAGGAGAATTTTAGTATTTCCTGCTTCCAGTTGGGCTGGAACCAACACAAAAACAGCTATAACAGTATTTGGCTCTGAAATGCCTGGTCCCAGCCAAAAAGCAGGAAATTTAGAGGTATGTAAAGATGAAAAAAAATGATGGGAGATTGGGGTGAGGGAAAGAGCTGAGCTTTTGAGAAACTGAAGGGCAAAAAAGATTCATTCCGTCAGTTCTTATTTGTTTCTGAAGGATTTTGCTAACCTGCAAGGCTAGGTCCTCTTCTCTGAATAACACCTGGACTTTTGTACAGAAGAACAATCCCTAAAGGCTGGATTTTCAGCCCTTGGCACTGTTTTATACCTCCCCAGAACAGAATAAAACTGCCAAGTCAGACTGGGATCTAGCCCAGAGTTTGTATTAATTAAGTTATTTATTTAGCTGATAATTACAGGCTTTCTGGGCCTGAGACCCTTTACACAAGTACTCTTTGGAGACCTCTATGGAATTCAGAGGGAAGCATAATCTTCTCACTGTTCCTCAGCAGATCTGGCAGTAGTTAGAAGGACTGCAGCAGCCCTGCATTATCACAGATCCATGCACAAATTTAGCACTTCAGACAGAAACCACCTATCAAGACAAACAGTGGGAACTTGCTTTGTGCACACATCTGGAAATGAAGGGTTTAGATGTAGCACTTGCAGATTTTTGCTGCCTGTGACCTCCCTCACCAGTACAACAAATTGCTCTTTGTCAAGGGAAAAGTTGGATTTGTATACATCTATGTGGCGTGAACACAGTCTCTCTCGCTGCTGGCTTCACTGCACTGTTGTACACAAACAGAAAACAGACCCTTGTAAAAGCCAGCAATGACTTCAGTAGTAATCACAAGGCATCACCACAAGTTTGTACCTACTTACAGCCTGATGGCCATGCAGATCACCTGGACAGCCCTGTGGCTCTGGAGGTGCACAGCCTGGTGCCTCATCAGCCTCTCTAGGACTTGAAGCAGTTCATCCCAGCTGGCACTGCACCACAGTGTCTGCATCGACCAGCACAGACCCTGCCTGAGGCCAGCTGCTCTATGGCCACATTGTCACTGCCTTCTTCTTCCTACTCTGATCCCACTCAAAATTTATGTTCTTAGACCCAATCTATATATATTCTGCATTTTTGCCTTTACTCTAGAGTTGAATAATCCAGTGTAGACCAGCTTCAAAAAGCTCTCAGGTTCTCTCAACCTGTCATATTAAACGTCCTGAATTGTTAATGGTGGTTCACTCCAGGGGATGAAGGAGCATTTTGATTCAAGTTATATGTGCCTGCAAAGAGTGTAAGTGCAGCACCAAGGCTGACCTGTTTTTTTCTTCTCTAGCTGGGAGAGAAGGTGGGCAAGGAGAACAGCTCTGGCCAACATCACTGGTAACCCCAGGCACCAGCTGCATGATCAGCCTGCCTCTCTGGGATCTCTGCGAAGTTCTTACTCCTGGGTCTTCCCTTCCCACAGCCCTCTGACAGATGAGACAGCTGATAGTTCTTGACTCTTTGTATATCTTGGTATGAACCTCAGAAATTTGGCCATCCCGCTCTGATGAGTCAGCCCACATGCATCTTGATAACTGGGGATGTTCATCGACTCCTGAAGAGAGGGAATAATCTAATTAGGTTCTCACTAGTCATAAATTTGGAATAGTAATAGAAAATTTTAAAAACTGAGTGTTTCCAACTGGCTTTCATATCCCTGGAAGATAACTGCATAAATGTTTGGGTAATGGTCATCTGATTGGATATATATTTACCTGAACCCTTTCCATTGTGGGGAAAAAAGAACTTATAAAAATTGGTTTTGAGTGATAGCTTGCTTTAGTTTTAAAGCAGTCATCAAATGAAAATCCTTTTGAAACCAACTCAATTCCAGTTTTCATTTAACAAAAAAAGGGCAAGCACTTTGAACACCAAGGGCCAAATTTAAAATGAACCTTCTAATAAAAGGAGGAGAAAAATAAAATCCTTTGCCCTAGCTTACAAATAAAAGCATGAATGCCCTTGGTTTAACCTTTCTCTAGCCTCTTACTCATAATATGTTTACATTGTCACCCCAATGCTTGAAGAGGAAAACTTTTCCCCAGGATCATGACCTTCTCTCTGTTTTCTATGGTCCTGCACCCCAGATTCACGTTTCAGAACAGAATACAACTCCTACTGCACACGCTACCAGACCACCCTGTTTGTAACTTTGCTACACTTTTGTCCAAGAAAATGGGCAAGGGCCTTGCCTTAAGCTGTCTCTTCTTACTGGCATCCTAACTTTGACATCTTTCACCACCTGGGGCTTTAGAGGCTTCTTGTAATTGAGAAAGGGCAAGTCCAGCACCTTTTTTCCATGATCCTGTGCCATGCAGGTCGCACTTGGTTATCAATGGCAGCAAGGCTACAGTTGTTAACTACTTAGAGGATCTTTTGGCTCAGCAAGTAAATCCTTCAACAGTTCTGCTTCCTTACTCTGCTATCCCATTAGACAGCATAACTTTGGGGCTAGACAAGAGGAGTTTTTACAATCCTGTGCCTTTGCAAGCGGAAAATCCTGAGTGTTTAGGGTGCAATTCTTGCACAGCTGAGATGACACAGCCTCTTCATGCACAACAGTTTTTCTCTTCCCAAAATCAGAGTACAACTGGGAGTATAAAGGATCCTAAGGACTACAGCAAAACAGATAATAAATAATAATGTCATCCTCCCACATACTCTGGGGGCAGGAAAGCAGGATGGTGGTTGTTGTCACTTCTTATTCTTGAGGAACGCCTACCTCCTTCTCCTTCAGAGCACTGAGGTATCAGGGATACAGAACTAGATCTGTTGATGCCTAGGGTTAAGGGAAATTCAGGCAGCACCATGCCATGATCCATTTGGCCCAAATTAATCTCACTTGAACTCCAGTTTAGTCCCTGTGCACCTTTAGACTGAAACACTTTTGGGGTCCAGCAAGAGCTACAAACACCTTGGTTTAGACATGGCAATGGGATTTAGGTTAAATGAGGATTTGTTTGGCCATGAAGTTTAGAAATTAAAACCTTATCTGCATAAGGCAAATTGGCATTGACTGTAAATATGCATCAATACTCTTCCTTCCCTTTCAGTGAGATCAGTCCTTCAGCCTGGGCAATAGATTTGCAAATTGTCAATGACAAGGAGAAAGCTTCACCAGTAGCACCTATAGTGTTTCCTTGGCATAGTGAAAGCTGTATTTTTGTTCTCTTCATTCTCCCAGTCTTTCCTCTATGCAGAATTTCTGCCATCTGGATCTTCTTCATCCTTCCTATACCAAATATCCCTATCTTTAGTTTCACTCCCACTTCAATTCACCCTTTATAACTTCTACCTTTCTTTCTTTCTTTCTTCACTTTGGACCCACATGACTAATACCAGTTCTTTTACTAACTGCTTTTTCCTTCTTATAAAATTTATAGAAAAAAATGTATTAGAGTGTGTCTGTTGTGGTTTCACCCCATCCAGCAGCCAAGCCCCACACAGCCACTCACTCACTGCCTCACCAGCAGGACTGGGGAGAGAATCAGACAGGTAAAAGCTGGAGAACTCGTGGGTTGGGATAAAGACAGTTCAACAGGGAAAGCAAAAGCCATGCAAAGAAGGAACTGATTGACAAGCAAGAAGGAATTGACTGTTTCCCATGGGCAGGCAGGTGTTCAGCCATCTCCAGGAGAGCAGGGCCCCATCACGTGTAGCAGTGACTTGGGAAGATAAATGCCATCACTCCAAATGTCCCCCCTTCCTTCTTCTTCCCCCTCTTCTAATACTGAGTATGATTTCACATGGTCTGGAATATCCCTTTGGTCAGTTTGGATCATCTGTCCCAGCTGTGTCTCCTCGCAACCTCTCATGAAGCCCCAACTTCCTCACCAGTGTCTCAGTACAAAAAGCAGAAAAGGCCTTGGCTATATGTAATCCTTGCTCAGCAAAAAAACCCATCTCTATATTATCACTTCTGTGTTCAGCACAAATCCAAAATATGGCCTCATACCAGCCACTATAAAGACAATTAATTCTACCCCAGCCAAAACCAGCACAGTATCAAAAAGTATAAAAAAGAAAAATGTGATGAACTAAAATGTAGCGTATTCATGTTAGCCCAGTTTCTTAGTAAAGACAAAGTTAACATTGGCTTCAGTATTTTCATAATTTCTGCTTTATAACAGAAGCCACTGATTAATTTCAATAAAATTTGACAGGTGTAGAGAAATCTCAAAATATTAAGTTTCAACAGCTTTGAAATGTTATATAGTACAGCTGAAGATAAAAATTTCAGACACTGGGAAATCAGAGCTAAAGAGAGGAGAAAGACCCTAAACAGCCCTTCTGCCCTTGGAAAAGCTGCAATAAGAGCTGACCATCTCTCAGGCCATATGCTATTTTAATAATACTTCCCTAGGTTTCCATTTCCTACCTTTAAGCCATGTGCCTCATTTGTTCATGTTTTTGAGTTTCTTTTCCCTCATGTTCAGGGAAAGCACTGGTTTCACTTGTTGAATGCTTTTATTTTCCCTTTCATAAGCCAAATATCTGGTCATCCCAATAGTCTTGTGGGGAGTTTGTCATGCATCATGCTGCACAAAATCACAAACTTGGCCTTGATTTTTAGACCATTCACATACTGATCTATTGTTTCTGCATATCTGCAGGAGTCTGATATCTGGTAATAAATAAAAAGAGATGTCCAAATGTCACATATTTCTTGGAGCTGAAATAGTCCTGGAACTGATCCATCAGTAGAGTTAACTTTGCATTATCCTTTTACATTACAGAGCTGAGACTACTATCAATACATCATGCCCAGTCACGTGAGGGAAAACAGATGCTTGTCATTTCTTTCCTCACCATCTTGCTGGTACATAAATACTGTTCAAGCATTTGTCTCCTCTTTCTCCCAAGCTAGGATAAGACCTCTGTAAAAAGCTCAAGGTTTGTCAGGGTGCCATGCATCTGCTCCCCCGTGAGACCAAAGCAGTAACAATCCAGCTGCCCTGGGGTCAGAGACACGGTGTGCAGGAACAAAGGCAAGGTATGAACTGACATGTTGCATGTGATTGCTGCAGCCAGGAGCTGAACTGAGGTCCTTGACATAAATGCAAGTACCATGTCAACTGTTCCGGTCTGGTTAATCTAGTATCTTGCAATAGTTGTGTATATCAGTATAATGTGTGCCTGTGCTAGAAAACCAGATCATGCAAGAAAAGGAACCCATGAGAATGAAGGCTGCTAACACACTGCTAAATTATCAGTGCAGGCAGCCACCGTCATGTTCAGCATTGTGGCAGCTGGTCAACCCATGGGCTTAACCACAACCAGCTGATGTGATGTTAAACATTACAGTCCCTGTCTGTGTTCAATGTTTAACAGCATGTTTAGCATTGTCTTAGCTACCAAGATTCCTCAGGGTTGTGTTTTATCATGATGAAATTTTCCAGTGTGGAAGAGCTCCAAAGGGCTAATGTTTTACAACCACTGGAACATAAGACAGAACATAAAGTGTCAAAGAGGAATAGATGGGTTTAGCCAGTATGCTTGCCTTGTGGCTATAAAGAGATCTTCCTCCTACATGTGATATTGCCACAGGTGCAATCTGGGAAAAAAGGTCCTTTGTTTAGGAAGAAGGCACTGGTAGCAGTCATTTTTCCCTCTGGGGTCCTCCATTCTGGAGCAGCCTTCACCATCTTTGTATGAAAAACCTCAAACTCACTGACTTGGGGGCATACTGGCAAGGTCCCCCTGTTTTATAGTCCTAATTGGAGATGACAGATTGAGTGAATCAAGATTTCAAGTGGAGAAAGCCTTTTTCTTTGGCACAGGAACTTTTCCAGTAGGGCAAATTAAGATACTTGGATTTTTATCCATAGCTCTCGTGTGTATTTAAAATAATTACCCAAGTGTGGAGAGCCATCATGACAGGTGCTTTATAAATAAGCAGAGAAATAAGAAAAGATAACACATTATGTCATCATATAACTCCTAGAGTCTGAGTTCTCCACTGAGCCTCTTCCCAGATATTTAAGGAGCTATGTAAGAACCATTCAGCCCCAAAATCAACTTTGGAGAAGGTTGGACCTGGATTGACAAGCAAGTTCTGGACCTACCTCCTTTATCTATTAGGAAATAAAGTCAGTCTTTGATCAGAACCTTCCTTAACTTTAAGAAATTATTAGTATGCTTCAAAAATGGATCTTTGCTCCTCCAGTTTTTGTCCCCTGGACAGATGGAGTCTAATGTGATTGATCCTCAGGTTCTTGGCACAGTTGTACTGCATTGGGTTGCAATGGATCCCTAGATCGTTGACAAAGGCTTCTTAAGGAACTTTGAAGTTCTCCTGCCAAACATTGCAATTACTGTGTAACTCTCCAAAATTAAACCTCCAAACAATACATGTAGGTATTTTAGCATCCCACATTTGTTTAAAAAACAAAGGAAAAGAATGGAGAATAATCCACTTTCCTGAAATATTAAAGTAAGCTAATGGAGGCAAAATCAGGGAACATAAAATTAGGGCACCTCTCACTAGTGGCATGTCATCCCACAAAGCTGATTGCAATTTTAACAAAACCAGGTTATCTTAGACACGCATTTTATTTTAAAAAATCACTGAAAAATGTTAATTGGGAAAATATTTTCTGCCCTTACCTTTGCAATCATACTGGCTATGCATAACAGGACAAACCAAAACAAATTTGTATTGGCACTTGGATTCTCTGGCTTTTGAGGAAAATAGGGTGAATCATACTTGGTGGTTGATCCAAAACCTATGAATGACTGTGGAATTTTGCTCATTCATTGCATCGGGTATAAGATCAGGCCATAGTATTTTTTAATACAGTCACAAGTAAAATGTAAATAAATTATTACCTTAATCTCTTGCCTATCTCTGTAAATTGACCATGTAAGGTCCAAGAACCAATATTATAGATTTTATTTAAATTGGTTTGACTCATTACTATGTTTTGGTTGCTTCTTTAGGAATAAAACAATGTTTTCATGTACCTCTGCACATCCCAAAGCTCTCTTTCTTTGGGCAGCTCTTTTTAAACACTCTGAATGTTGGACAGTCATCTGATGCAGACACAGCAAATGGTTGTTTCATTTTGGTCCTTTTCAGCAATTCAGCTGCCAGATAAGACTCACCACAGCACTTTTGTCACTTGCACAGCTACGTCAATGTGGCTTCAAATTCTGGAAAACCAAGACATGAAGGCAGACTCTTGTGAATAGCAGTGATGTTTCATGATTTTCAGTGGGGGAAAAAAGTCAGAAACCAGAGGAGACACCCAGCCACGCTTGATACTCTCAAGAATGGGTCCTGCAAGGGGAGAAAAGAAATCTGTAGGAAAAGTTCTGGTTTTCTTTTGTTTTCTTTAATTAGCATCCCAGACTATTACGAGAAAACAATGTCTGATTTACTGAGCAGTTGAGATATTATCAAGGCTTCTATCACAGCACCATCATATATAATGTTCTGTCCTTAAAAGGTACCATCTTCAGTATAGTTTCAGTAAGTGAAAGGCTTGGAAGCTATGTAAGGTAAACAAGATGGTTGGTTTGTTGTTTTTATTCCTGGTGTACCCACACTTACAGCTGCCAAAAAGCAGGCAAACTTTTGCCTCCAAAAATAAAAAGTGATTATACTCTGTCTAACCAGCTCTACCCTTAACTGCACCACTGCCTATCACAAAGAGAAGGACAGATATGTATTTTGTGGTATTGTTTTTGGAAACATCCCATTCAGGAGTTTGCAAGAATAATGTGGGTGTGGAGCTGAAGTTTCATGAGTGTGAACTCATGGTCCTGTAGAGCTCCCTACTGTTTTCTTTGCATCTTCCTATGGGCACTGGACCCAGATTTTTTTTTTTTATTCACCAGAATTTCACCAACTCTCTCTAAAGGACTGATTAAGTACCACTGACACCTGTAGAAGCCTCAGTACAGGAGTCCAATGGCAGTTATGATCAAGTCCATTGAGGAATGATGATCTTCGTTAGGAGATCAGCTTCAATCAGCAGAGCAAGGGCATGTGCAGTTGTCTGCACATTCAGCTATGTTTACCTTGCCTCAGACCAGTCCCTGTGATTCTTCTTCAACAGCTGCTTTGCCCAGACTTTTTCCACATCATTAACAAAGACAAACTTTGGTCCAACTTTCAGACTTCTGTGCAATTTTGAGTAGGGGCCATATAAAAAGCCTTGTGACAGGAAGAGCAGGAGCATCAGTATCGCTGGTTTGTTGATGTATTATTTCTGGCTGAAGACTGAAATTCTAGCCTGTCTTCATTACACTTGTATGTGAATAGATCTGAGCCCCATCCAAGGGTGTCTCACACCTAGTTCTCAAATGGTGAATGAATGGCCTCTTACATTGGACTTAATTTTCATCTAATTTTGTTACTGCTACTGGCTTATTGGCTGAACTTGCCCAAGTCACTGCCTCTCTTCATGCCTATGTTTCTCTCCCCTCTTTCTGCATCTTACCACTTGTGTCTTTCAGTGTCAGGAGCCAGGGCTTGCGTTTCACAGGGTCCCTATATGTGCTTCCAGATGGTTCAGCCCTGACCATGATTTGGAAATCATGGCACCTTCACAAAGAGTAACAACCCAACATGGGCGATTTCAGGCATTAGTCCCACAGCAAGGGAAGAGGACCTGGATATGTGCTTTCTTTGCACCAGCATCTGAATTTTCAGTGTCACTAAGAACACCAGGAATCAAAGTGGATGGAGGAACCAAAGTGATCTCTCTTGGTTCTCACCCACCTCTCCCAGCAGACCAGGCAGATGTGTATGACCACCTGGTGACGTGCAAGAAGCATAGGAGAAGGGGGCTGGATCTCAGCTCTGTGTTTCTCTGCATTTCAGTTCCCTGCTAGCAATATGGCACTAACAATGTGTAGGCTTCCCGGCTAGTTTGCTATTTGGAGCATCAATTATTTCAAGATTACATATGTTTCTAATACCTTTGGGCTGTTACCCAAAAAGACTCTGCAAACTTCTGAGTTTGAATCAAGTATAGAATTTATGTGACTAGCAGAGTATACTCAACAATGTTCATGGAGATAGCAAAATAAACCCATGCCAGCAACACTAAGAACGGTCACAATTCTAACCCCAGGATAAACTGAGAGTTCCACATATTCTTTGTGAGTAAATCTTTCCTACAATGCTTCTCCAAGTTGTGAAAAATGGTCACTCTTTTCCAGGAAAAAAAAACCCTCCCTTGCTAACAAAATTGTGAGAAATATTTAGAACAGCCAAGTAAAAATTATGCCAACAAAATAAAAAAAATTACTCAAGCAACCCCCAAGCTGCAGGTACAGCTGCTTTCTCCAACTGATATCAGTTCTCTAAAGAGTGACATGTTTCATAAATGAAACACTTCTTTCTTGTAAATATGTTAATTATCTTTTGACAAGCCAGAACTATCTTCCCACATCTGGACTGCCCCAAGCCATGGCAAGGACACTGCATTTTTTCAAAGTCTCACCTACTGTCACGCTTTTTAGGCATAGCAGCATTGCTATTTCACTGTATTTTACAGGTCTCAGTTAGCAGAATAGGGTAGCAAAATATTAGCCAACTATCACAGACAAGCAGTTCTCCCTTGCAAAGCCTTTTCCACACTCAAAATTGGACTGGTTTAATTAGAGGTGTGTTTTAAAATCAAATTATTAAGCCAGTGCAATCACTGGAATATTTTTAAAGCTATGTTGTATTGATTTAGCTTAATGTGATCAGGAAATGATTTATACTAAATTGATACAGAGTACATTTAAATCATTCTGAGTGACGACATCTTGTACCAGTTCAACTAAATAATTTTAGAGTCAATTTTATATGGATCATATCCCGCTGTTGTGCCAAGGAGCATGACCTGAAAGGGCGAATGAAAAAAACCATATAAAGGTACTTGATTCATTACTGCAAAACTTCAATGTAAGTCTGCTGTTGTAGAATTGTAGCCAGCCATAGTAGTAAAACTCAGAATGCATTATAGATAGATGGTGCCTCCTCTAAGCATTTTGTAAGGTTTCCAGTCCTAAAACAGGGTGAGCTATTTTGGACATTTGGGTTTTGTTTGTTTGGGTTTTTTTTAACAGGCCTAGCAGTAGTTCTCTGAATAATTTCCTGAGTTGCATATTCATTTTTCATTTAAAATTTCTGAACACTTCTATCATTTCAGGCCTAAAGAAAACAATAATATTAAACCTTACTTGACTCCTTTCAAGAATTATTGCTTTCTAATCAAGGTTGACAGTCTTTCCTTTCTTACAGAAATGAGGTAAGCTCATTTTTATAAATAGTGTATTTCCATCCAAGATCTGCTCTTTTCATTCTGCATAGGAAAGTAATAAAGGGGGGGGGTGTAGGGATATTGCATTTTCAAATAAAATTTCCCCAAATTAAATCCTACAGAAGCTTAAGATCTGAGAGAGGTTTCTTGTGGTTCTTCTACATTGTAAATACTGAGGGTTTAGATTACTTACATAAGTTTTAGTCACCAAAAGTGCTGTCTATAACATACGAACAAAACAAAAACCAAAAACCAAAAAAAAAAAAAAAAAAAAAAAAAGAGAGAGAACTCTGAAACAGCTGTAGCACTGTGTACGAGTTGGACTGTGGCAGAGATGTGAGTGCTGAGGTAGGAGTAACACTGCTCTGTGAGCTTACCCAGGCGCCTTGTACCTCCTGGCAAAACATGAACAGTGTCTGCTGGGCCCACCATGAGCACCCTGCTGCTGAAAGCCAGGCAAGGCACATCAGTGGTTTGTTGAAACAGGCAGTCACCAGAGAGCCCCTGGGTGAAATAGCCCATCCAGCACTGTGGGCAAACAGGAACTGGTGCTGCAGGGTTGGGTGTGCAGGTTGGAGGGTCTGTCCTGGTCAGCTGCGCTGGGAGGGAGGAGCTGGACATTCTCCAGACAAGTGTGGGCCAATGGCGATGGGCAGAAAGATGAACATAATAATGATAAACTGGGATTTTGGGGGCTTCTCTGCAAACCAGCACAGATAGCTCTGTCATCCACACCCCAGCAAAAATTGTCATTTATCTCTGGAGGCAGGCAAGCATGTTGCCATGAATTCCAGCAATTTAAGAAGCTCACATTTGCACTTGGGAGCTAGTAATTATTTACCAAGAAGTGCAATCATTACTGTCAGGTGATGATGACATTTCTCCCACTTTACCCATTCAGTAACTTTTTGAAGACTCTGTGTGAAGTCTTTGTGGGGGGGTGGAATGAGGAGCACTGGCACTGCTACCAAAAAGGGTGTGTATTTTGGCAGTGGTTTTGCTTGGAATATTCAATTCAGATTAATGTAATTTCAACATCTACTATCCCGAGTGTGTGGTGGTGCCACTAAATACACACATTTCCAAACTATGAAGTGCAGACTGTGTCATTCAGCACAGGAGCGAAGTGATTCTTATCTGTCTCCCATGTGTGTACCTTTCAGATTAACTCCACCAAAACCAGTGGCATTACAAGGGTTTAACAGCAGCAGCAGTGGGAACAGGCCCAAGAGAGGCAGTAGATTATTCAGACCATTTGAGGTTGGGAACTGTGTTTGTTTGATCATCAATAATTGTGTTAAGGATGTAGCACCATATTCTGGTTGCAACCACCCAGCCCACTTGCACTTCACTTGCACAAACATGGGGGCAGCTGGGAGGTGATGGAAGGAGAAAGTCCTTCCCTGGGGCAAACAAAGCCAAACCTTTCTCCAATCACTGCTCTCCCTACTCAAGGGGACTACCTTGTCTGGAGCTGCGTGCAAAGCAAGGCCATGCTATAATATCTTAGAATGGAGGCCATCCTGGGACTCTGATGGGGCTGTTCCTTCTTTTTTAATCTAATTCATAGCAACCACATATGTCAATCTCCACAGTGATAATTGGGGATTTCCTACCCTTGTGAATCTAGTACATTCTTTAGAAAAAGCCCTTGGATTGCAGACAGTGAATGCACACCTTCTGCTATTTTTCTTCTGTCCCTCGCATGTTTATTGTGTATATTGTAAATTCAATATGTAAATATGTAAATTGTATATTCAATTCTACTCCTGAGACTTCCCTTGTTTTCCCATTATAACATCTACATAATCTTGTCAGGATAGATGTCTTCTCCATTCTTGCTGCCCAGTTATTTGTTTGCTTGCTCATTGCGTGTCAATAACTTCCAAATTTCATCTTTTTATGAAGGCATCTTCAGTCTTGGGCAAAGGAGCATCCTGAAAAGAGTATTCATGCCAAGAAAAAGAGACTAATTTTATTTTGCTGAATCATCAAATCTCTCAGGAAAAAATTACAAGTTTCATCCTGCAAGAAACTACAGATGGACAGACCACATAGGGAATTGCTCCTACACAGGTACAGCTTGCTACAGCCTGGTCAGCCCAGCAGTGCCATTTTCCTTTGATCTTGGCCAACTCAGTGAAAATCCCTGCTCTTGGGCAATCCTGTTTTAGACTCAGCCTTTGCTCCTGAGCAGCCCCAGTGAGCCAGACCCTGCTCTGAGAGCTGTGTAAGTAGTCAGTTAACAGTGATGATGACCATCTCAGGGGTTTGAGTCCCTTACTTGAGTTACTCCTAATTGCCTGCACTACATTTTTGCTTTCCCAAAACCTGACAGTGTATTCATGAGGCTATGAAAAAGCAGAGCTAGGCAGAGAGCCCAGGAGATGAGCCCTTGTGCTCCCAGTGACTGCACAGGGCACCATTTGCTGTATGGATGCTGTTATTCATGTGACTAGATAACTGTTCCATTCCTGTCATTTTAAAATTTATCCATCTTCATGGATCCTTTCAAACACAATATTTCATATCCAGGTGGTTTTCTTTGTGCTTTCACAATAATAAAATGTTATGAGGGAGCAGGGAAATATCTGCCACTGCCTCTAAAAGTGTTGATTATTTTCAGACTATATTTCTTGAAGAAATAGCCAGGTATATGCTCATGTCAGAAGGCAAGTGAACATGTGTCAGGCAGAAGAACTAGAATTTATAAAATAAGTAATTGCTTAACAAAAATGCAATGTGAAATATTTTACAAAGTTCTGGTTTCTTTTATATTTTTAAAGCATAAGAAAATCTATCTCTTTTCTCTTAATGTAATATCTCTAGTTAGCCACAAAGAGGAAGTTCACTGTAAAAAAATACCCGAAAAAGCTCACCGTAGATAGGAAAATTGAGCAAGAAAAAAAAGCTTTTCTCCTGCTCATTACTTTGTCATATTACCTGAACAGCCACCCTTTTGCATTTTTGCCCGGGACTTTTTCATGTCAATGCCTAGGTTGGTGCTGTAGCAGTGAAGCAGAGCATCCTCAGCTCCTGAAGCTCTGAGCCCCTCTTCTGTGCTTGGGCACTTCCTCATGCCAGTGCTGGGTTGTCATCTGGAGCAAAAGCCTGTGCATCCCAAAGCTTCTTGGGAAGTGGGAATGTGCTTATGTATATACAGTCATTGCTAAATCTAGTGGTGAGTCACTGTGCAGACTTTCTGACTAGCTGTAGCTTGCTAATTGTATGACTCTGTTATTCCTGGCTCATGCTTTATTTTAGGGACATTAACCTGCCTGTGTACTTCTGCTGGTGACTTACTGGTAACCTTCTGTCCTATGCCAAGCTCAAGACTCCTCAGTAAAAGACTCTGTGAGTCTTCACTTTAAACCCTTTTTTGTTTGTTTTTAATGTCTCCTTCTCTTTCCTACCCCCTCCTGTACCCTCTCTCTTTCTCTTTTTCACCCTGTTGTCTCTTACTCTCTGTTTTTTGTATCTCAGTCAGAGAGGGCATCCACACTAGGAGCTGGGTAAGGACATGTCACCTGTAATCTCTGCACTGCCAAAACCCATCATTAGCTTGCTGAGAGATTCAGTGACCAGCTCCCTATCCACAGAAACAGCCCAGACAGCAGCATGTCCCTAAACTGGGAACCAGGGCTCCAACAGAAAGCTTCAATTTGTCTAGGTCCCCGTGGGCTGGAAAGAGAATAGGTAATTAGGCAAACCTCCTCAGGCCACCATCACCAGCACCAGCAACAGGTTGGATCTAATTCTCAGGCTGGAACAGGGCAGGGCAGCAGATACAAATCCTGATGTCAGCTGGAGTCACTTCAGGATGCTCCCTCCATACCTCCCACCATCAAACTATAACCAACCCGACCCCTCCCTCATTAGAGCTAGGAAGAAGGAAGAGAGGAGCAGAGAGAAGGGCAGATTGTCAAGAAGAAAAGCAAGCAAGGAATTAAGATAGATAGCAGGTAAAGAAAGAAACACATAAAGAAACTGCGTGTTTCTCTTAGTTTATTTACTGTATCTTTTTTCTCTCTTTCTAGTTAAGTTATGCTAACATGATCAACATTTTGCCTGGTTTTCACTCCTGATCATTCAGCATCTTTTTAAATCTTCTAAATCAAAATATTTTTTCCAAATTACAAATTACCTTTTGGAGCATTTCTCCACCAAAATGTAACCTTATGTGGTTGAACATGATAAAAAATTACATGGAATTACAGCTCTGGATAAGGTAGAGAGAACCATGTCAAACTAGTAGCGCTTTCAGTTAAACATTGGATGCTAAAGGTACCTAACAGCCACGAGGTATTTGGTCTTGGATAGCTGTTTAGCATCAGTAGGTTAGCATCAGGAGTTAGACCTGTCATTCTGTTGACCTTTTATGAACCTGGAGACAGTTATTTCTCCTTTCTGTGACTTTTTGTCATTTGTCGGCTTCTCTCAACAGGAGTCCTCAAAGTAGGAAGATGAATGTTTCATGTTTCATTGCCTAAAACGTGCTAGCCTGGTTTAAAGACTGTATTGCAAACACTGTATCATTGCATCACTATATTTGCAAACACAAATTGCCCGGGTAGCGTAATTCAGGCATAGAAGGAGATGTATGGGGTCAAAGGGAAAGCACAGTCACCAAGTTCTGCATACTCCTGGCTGACCAAGGAAAGCTTATGGAAAATAACACATGGTGGGGCTTCACATAGGAATTTTCACCCACAACCTTCTTGCTTCTCTGGCTTGGGCTGTGACTGAGCAGGACTGGTGGCAATGATTCCCCATCTCCCTGATGTCTGGGAAAGTTTCCCACTATCAAGTGATTTCCTTCTGCCAGGACCATAACCATCTTCTTTCTTAACCCTCTTCTCTTTTTCATTGCCACTTCTTTTGAGAGAGTTTTTTTGGGCAATTCTGTTTTCCAAGCCACCAAGGCCTACGTTTCACAATTTAAATAGTTTATGTGCACATAACTAAAAGCACAATATGCTGTCAGTCTCCTAACAGGTATTTCTGCTTCACATCTCTATTAACAAGAGTATTTAGGGCAAAAATTGATAACCAGCATGTATTAGTTGCAACTAGCAAGCAGCAGGATTCTGCCTGATGTCCAAAAGCTCATTTTGGGCCACTCACACAGACATACATATACACAATTTTCTTCCTTCTGTTAGCATTCACAGTTTAAGCTGTTATTCATCTACAACATCCACAGTTCATTGTTAACCACTGAGGGATTATCTGTCCAGGAATAAAGCCTGAGCTGTGAAGATTTGCACTTTGTTGGAGCATGTGTGACACCTCCTCTCCCAGCAGACTCACTGGATTTCTACTCAGGCTGCTCTTCCCAACCCTCTGTACTCTACAGTGCCTAAAGAAAATTTGTAGAAACTAAGCATCCCTAACACCACTACAAGTGAAATTGGGATGAACTCTGCCAGCTTGGGCTCTCATGGGCTGCTCTTCACCTAAAACACAAGAAAACAGGCAGCCAAAGGGAGGGTGAGTGGGATTTCCTGAAATTAATAAAAGAGATGAAATTTCCTTTTTTTTTTTGGGTTTTTTTTTTTTTAATCTAAAGGAATAGGGTCTGACCTGGTGGAAATTCCATTACTCAGGAAAAATTGGCAAAAAAACCCTGCCATGCTTCACACTTCTGACCCATTTGAGCATTCTCATCAGTATCATCATCACAGAGCCAGTCATCCAACTAGGGAAGGAAAACCATACCATGTGACTTAGAGTAAGTAACATTTTTCAAACAACTTCAAGAGAGATACCAATGTGCTTAGAGAGTTTTCAGGGTGAAATATATCAACAAAATTATTCAGTAAGAATAATTCTTGCAGTGCTATTTACTGTCACACATTAGTATCAGGAAGTAGAAAAGGACATGTGGTACAGAGAGCCAGAGAGAAAGAAAAGGCAAATCTCCTCCCACACACTGAAAAGATGCACCACTTCCGCATTGCTTTAAACTAAAAGAGCCCAATAATTATGATTTCACATTTCCAAGTGAACTAAGCCCAGTACTACACAAATAGCCTCACTGTAGTAATATGCTGCTAGCCACTAATCCCAACCCTGAACACACTCTCCAGAACAGATCAAGCAGACTGCTGGTACTAATTCTGGTTGTGGCTAGCCTTCTGTTGAGTTTTCATTAACTCTGTATCACCCAGGTCTTCATTAAACCCTTTTTATCTTTTGATGTGCTCATCCTGACATGTCTTGAATGATCAAAACCCAGACTGTTTGCTCACAAAACGGGAGAAGATTCAGGGGCATCAACTAAGAGTCTGATTTGTACTGGCTCATGAAAGAATAGCATCTTACAGATTTTTATTCATGTAAACCAGAGCCTGCTATGGTTTTGCCAGGAACAAAGCTGCTGGGTGGCCTTCCTGTGAACAAGAGTTGGCTCCTGGGATAGACAGTCCAAATGCCTGCAATGCAGGCCAACCTGAGCTCTGTTCCCAATGAGAAATGAATCAAGATTCAACTGTCTTGACTAGTACTTTTCAAGAGTTGTAAGACCTTCCCCTAGAAAGCACCTTGTGTTTATGTTGGTTAAGTTGACAGAGCTCAGAAATGCACCAGGCCAGAGCAAAGCTCATGCTGACTCCCTGAAACCATCTCTGCAGGGGCTTTGTCACTCCACCCTTCCAGTGAATGGACACAGAGGTGTGTTCAACTTGGAAGATGCTAAAGAGTTTTTAGTTCAGTGATCCTATCTATGCAAAAGGCTGCTGCAGTAAAACTGCTCTTGTAAGGAATCTTGTTGCAAACCAAAGTTCATGTAGCAATGAGAAAACTGCATGAAGACCAGGTACTGAACACATGCTTAAGTCGATGCATGCAAGCGAATCTTTTAATGCCATAGGACTTGCTCCCAGAGGTTACGCTGCTCATGTGCACAGGCCACTGGGCACAAGGCATTTGTCTTGCAGCAGAACAATGAGTTCACAACCCCACAGCAGAAACAATTCTGGTTTGTGTACATTTTCTTTTATTTTTGAAGCAATATATCAGCTTTTCAGTGTCTCCCTGAAAAAGGAGATTCCTGTCTGATTGAGCACAGCAACAAAAGGGAACACATATTTTTATGACTTTTTGTCATCTTTTAATATTATTTGATGACCTGTGGTTATAGCAGTTTCAAACCATAGCCATTGCATGCTGCTTTGTTTCTACTTATCAGATGCAAAGCCAAAACTAAAAGAAAAGCTAACATGTTTGACATGCTTCATCCTGTGCAAGAGAACAGCCCATAACAGTTTGAAAGAAAACACTAAATTGAAAAAATAAGGAAAGAAAGAAAGAAAGAAAGAAAGAAAGAAAGAAAGAAAGAAAGAAAGAAAGAAAGAAAGAAAGAAAGAAAGAAAGAAAGAAAGAAAGAAAGAAAGAAAGAAAGAAAGAAAAATAAAAGCTCTTGTTTTTATAGAATTATTATTTGAAAGCCATGGTATATGACTCTGTTGCTGAGTGGTGTAGCTGTACATTGCACAGGCTAGTGTATGCCTCTGACATGCTAAACACTGATATCTCCTTATAATGATGTGTTAATGTAAAGGGAGTGATTTTGCAAAATTTTATGCCTTATTAAGGAAATGATTCAAGCCCAGGAAATGTGCGGGTTAAGTACTTGCTTTCATAAACATGGGTTATGGTGGA
Organism: Molothrus ater; assembly: GCF_012460135.2. Lineage (NCBI taxonomy): Eukaryota > Metazoa > Chordata > Aves > Passeriformes > Icteridae > Molothrus > Molothrus ater. Next base: position 63,570,820 of record NC_050479.2, on the reverse strand, counting down.
AAAAAAGATTTTAGATATTATGTGGAAAAATGCAGTAAAAAGCGCTGAATTAGCCCATTCCACTACATTGAATTGTTCAGCAATTATGGTCATCCCCCAGCCTAGAAAATTAAAGTATATGATGAAAACCCAATCTAAAGATATCCACTGCTCTGCTGCTGAAGACATAGCATCTCATTCTTTAGAGTCACTTCAGGCTTCAATGACCAACCAAAGTTATCCAAGGAATAAGTTTGAACTAGCTACAGTCACAGCCTGGGGCTGCCCTCTGCTCTTTCCTTTCACTTCTCACACCACCCACATTGCAACTAGGAATTGCAGCAGATTTTCCAGGGCTCAGATGCGTTCTTTGTAAGGAGAAGATCTCCTACAAAATGCTCAGTTGAAAAGCAAGAGCAGCGTTCTGTGCTCTTCATTCCAGAAGGCAGGATCAGGCCACCAGGCAGTGTGATGGGGATGGCCCATCTTGCTGTGGAAGGAAACTGTGCTGGGTGGGGTGGAAGAAATAATTTCCAAATATTCATTTGAACTTGCAAGCCACTTTGTATTTCACCACTTTCCCTAAGCCTTCATGTTGCCTCTCCACAGCCATGTCAGTGCTGGGGATGTGTAAATGAGCACGCACGCTCTTCGTGCACATGCTTGAGCAGTGTCTGTAAGTCCCTTCCAGGCCAAATCTCTACCTGACACTGATCTTCTCAGTGCTATTTGTGATCTAGTATTTACTAGAGACATTGACACTTAGTGGGTATTAACTTAGAAGACCTTTCAGCTCCAAAACCTGACCCTTCTTTCTTGCCTTGTCTCGGTTGCCTCTCCCCAAAGTTCAGAAGCAGTAACTTTAGCCAGATTCTTTTTTCCTAACTTTAAAAATAATAATGCGTCTTCTCAGTATAAAATGTCTGTCTCCTCCACTCCCAGCCTCCTGGGGTTGCCATGGGCATGGTCTGTAAATTAAGTGGAGGCACTCAGCCCTCAGCTCAGCTCTAGTCAAACATTAGCTGCAATGTTTACCCTTGTGTAATCTTCAGTTTTGCATTAATTTAATACTGCTCAGCACTTTTTAACATATTCAGCAAATCCATGGCACATAGTGTTTTGTGTCTGTATCTCCCCCATGAAACCAGGTTTTGATTTTTAACCAAACTCTTCAAAGCAAACTCCTCACAATACTCTCCCTCTACTTTGATCTTTACATAATTTAAAAAAAAAAAAGTTGCTTTATGTGATAATTCAGCTATACTCTGAGGGTTTTTTCCCTTTTACCTTCAAGGACAGCAAATAGGAAATCGTTTTCATTTTTCTTTCACATTTCACAAACAACATGTTCTAGTTGGTTTTGAGGAACAGAAGGTAGTAAGCATCTCCCAGTTAATAATTCTCAGGTAATATCATGGCCTCTTCAAAGCACAGATCCCAAGAAATTCAGTTCATAATACAAGCAAATAGAATTCTCTTGGAAGCTCTGGCTAAAGGACAGTCAGAAACAGAATGGGCACACGTCATCATTTTTAATCAGTCTTCCCTCTTTGAACCTTCTTCTGAGCAAAATAAAACAAACAGAAACCTTGGAGTATGTAGCTAGAAAACCACTAACCTCCTGGCTTCAAAACTGCAAGAATCCCACTGAGCTGGAAAAATCAGCAACTAAAGCCACACAACTTGGATATCTCACCCCAGCCCTGTTACAGGTAATCCCACCGAGAAGAGGGAAGGGATTTTGTTAAAGAAAAGCCTGAAGTTAAAACCAGACCTGGGACTTTTTGGCTGATCCACTCAATAATGATCCAGAATTTCATATCCATCAAGGACACTTGTATGACTCCCACCACACAGAAGAGTGGGCAGTCAGGCTCCTGCATCAGCATTTGAATTGCATGATCTTTTCCGGACTGGTGAGGTACTTCAGCGCATGCATCATCCCACCTACACCTATATTAGTAACTCTGCAAGGATCAATAGCTGTGCGTTGAAAAGATTCCTAGCTCTTTGTGTTTCATCGTGTGGGGGCTCAGGCAGAGCCTGGAGAAGAGCGGGAGGAGCTGGAGGCAGTGGGGACCATTTTCACCCATGTCACAATGCCCTGGTGAGAAGCTCTGGCAGCAGCAAGGGCACTTAGGCTGTGATTAGAGGCACAAAGTCCAAGAAAAAGAGCTGCTTGAGCTCCACCTCTTCCCCTTGCAGCTGATTTTTCATCAAATCTCCCTTACTGTTCTGCTCCCACCCCAAGGACTTGACGTGTCTGAGCATGGCCCTCAGGGAGGGGGGCTGCCCTCAGTCTCCAGCACGCTAAATTTAGCACAAATAGCAAAAATCCCAGCACAAACAAGGGAGAACACAGAGCTTGCTGTTCCTTGTACATGAGACAATTCCCTTCAACTTATTGACACACATCACTTCCTTTCTTGTCCCATTTGGGGAAGTGTACAATTACGTGTGCGGCCGGGAGCTGGGAGCGCCAAGCCGGTGCTGCTGCACAGTACCCGCTGGCTCCATGTTCCCCAGGGACCCCCTTGATCTGCTCACGCCTGTCTGAGGCCCTGCTCAAGCCAAAGAGATTAAGGAAAAGTCAGTGAGAATTTAGGCACGCCTGGCTCCAACCAGCCATTTGCACCAATTCACAAAGGGAAAAGCTTGGAAGTGTTTCCAAAAATACAGGCCATTCATGTGAGTTGAGTCTGCAAGGGAGCCTAACGTGCCGACTTTCCCCATAATCAGGGTTTACCTCAACTCTGTTTATTCTGTAGACCCTGGTTTCTCAACAGAAACAGCTCATCACGCTACACCCTGGCTTGACAAACGTGCAGAAGGCTTTTGTAAAGAGCTAGAAGTAGAACAACCCAGCTGTTTCTTTAATGAAAACTTTTGTTAGCAAACTATCTCATCATTTTCCCCAAGCATTTTTTGGGGAAAAAAAGTTATTAATAATAATTTCATACAATGGGAAGCTGCCAGATGGATGGCACTGAAAAGGAAGGGAGTATCTCAGCCCATGGACAATTACCAATGTGAACAGTAGCAGCATAGCTGTCCCCACAGCCTCTGGTGAGGGACCAGAGGAGGGAACCCAGGCTTTATTCTGGAAACAAGTGAATTATTCAGAGCAAGATATTTGCCAGTGTGTTTTCACTTTTCTTTTCTTATACTTCTTATTTGAGGGGCGAATTTTTGCAGGGTGCTTATGATTTCAGAGATTTCTCTCTCAGAATTGTTGAACAACTCTTGGCCCATATCGTATCCACAAGCTATTCACACTGAGGTTGCACAGATTGAACAGAGTGAGGGAGGTTAGATCTGGATGCAGGTTGGGGTTGTATGCAACCAAAAGCTAGGGAAAGAACTCACATTGGACAACTTCCACACCAGGGCTCAGCCCAAAGGCCAGAGTGATGCTACATGTCTCTTAGCAGATGAGAGAAGGCAAGAGCTCAGTGTGCAATGCAAGCTGAGTTTGGGGTTACTGTGCTCATTGATCAGTGTCAGTCCACCCATGCAGTAATCTCACAATGGCTGTGCTGCATCCACACAGCTACCAGTGGAGGTACAGAATGTACATGCAGATGTAGCCGACAGGCTCATTACTTTTCTGTCCCTATCACTTTTGTAATCAAATGTGAGGACTGAATACCTGTATTCATTTCTTGCAGCATTTGCTTGGCTATCGAGCTGAGTTTCCATTGAAGAGGGGCATGAACAGCATCAGCACGAATTAAGTTCTCAAAATAAATCAAATATTTATGAGAAAATAAATGCACACAATTTTGTCTTGTTTGATGCTGCTACAGGATGGATCCACAAGAACAGTGTGGAGGAGAGACAGTGATTTTCCTGCAGTAGGATGGCTAATAAATCAAGGGCAACACAACCTGGACCAAATTCAAACCGCTGTAGGCTCTTCCCTTGTATTGCTGACAAACCCTGAGCCACCCAGTTCTTCTCTGTCTCACCCCCCAAAAATATGTTTAGATTCCAAACACAAAGCTTAATTGTTTATTAAGGAAGTGGTTATGATGGGGAAATAATGTCACTGTGGAGGAAAGAGCAGGAGGGTTTTACAAGATCCAGTAGAATTTATCATCATCTCCTCCAGGTACACTCCCTTGCCCCTTTGTTCTTTTTTTCACTTTTGCTTTAATTCTTATTGAAATAGAAGCCACTTCTCTGGCTGTGGACAGGATGGTATGCAAAACCCACACAGGATGACTGCATTGTATTGATATCATGAAAAAAGATCAACTTTCCTTTTATTCATAGCCCTCTGAGACCTCTGATTAAACATGTGGCCTTGTTTAACCTCTGCTTTATTCTCTCAATGCAGCTGGTGTAACTACAAACCAAACATGTCCTACACCCTGTTGTAGTGAATTGATGTATCTCCTGTTAAACAAAATAAAGTCATGCATGGAAACTGAACCGAATTTTTCCCTTTGAGGGTGTAAGACTGAGAGCTGGTACCTAACTATCTATTCCATGTAATGATACCCATGAAAGCAACACAAAAGTCTGTAATCACATACTTTGGCTGCTTGGTTTATGTGACTGAATTAATCTCTTCATCATGTCCTGTGGAGTTGTATCTGGGGCAGACTCACACTAATAAATTACTGATGTCAGAATCATAAAATTCTCGATAATGGAGCAAGGCACAAAAACTCTGGCTTATTCCTAAATCTGCAGTGCTCACATCATGTATATCTTTATTCAGTGATGCAGGATGACTCACAAAAATGTTAGCTCAAGATATATTTTAAACTCCTGAGCTAGTACTGTCCTGAGCAGAAAATTCTAATTTTGCTTCCTGTGGGCATACTTCTGAGAGCAGATTATAAATCTGAGTAGTGAAAATTGCTCTCTCTTTTTTTCCACACAGGCAGTTTTGGAAGATCAAGATTTTTCACTGTGAAAACAGCAAATTGCCCACATAAACAATTTACATGCGCACTCAAAACCACAGTCCCCAAATCCCATGCTCCTCTTCTCCACCGTTGCAGTATGCTGCTCTCTTTTCTTCTCTGGTTGGTCAAAGTTTGGCTTTGTGAGATTGTCCCTAGTTTTGCAACACCAAATCTAGATCTTTCTACTGAGGCAGAAAACATTCACTCTCTAAAACCAGCAGAGCCTGTTCCATTTCTGCCTGGATGCAGTCAGGATCACATATTCATTCTGGGTGCTTCAAGTGGAAAGCTGTATTGAGACCATTTTGAATGTCCAGCTTTGAATGTCAGACATGAAACAAAGAGAAATCTGCTCTCCCATTGTGGGACACAAGGCAGCACCAAACAAACTAGGACTTCCAAAGGGAGTAGCACAGCTGCCTTCCCATGCTGCCCCATCCAGGCTGTCTAGCAGGCCTTGCATCTGCCAGTGCAATTACTCTTCTCCTGGGAACCTCTTACCTTCTTTTCTTCTATCCCAGATCCTCATCTCCTGTTTACTCAACATGTCCTGTTTGTGTCTTTTGGAGCACATAAAGTGCTTCTCTCAAAAAATTAAATCCATGTATGATTTTGGGAATTTCTGGCTTCAAGGACTGCTCCCTCTGGAGAGCACAGGTAAGATGACATCTGCTGTAGTTTTCTACAGTACTGAGGGGTTATCTTCCAGTACTCTTCCAGAATCAGTATCACAGAAGAGTTGAGGTTGGAAGATATTTTGGGAGGACATCTGGTCTGTACTGCTCTGGTCTCCTGACCATCTCTGTGGTCCTTCATGGGACTCTCTCCACTGTGTTCTTGTCTCTCTTTTCTGAGGAGCCCAGAACTGAACAGAGTTCACTTTGTGAGAACGTCATATTTTCAGTGAAAAGCAACAACTAAAGGCATATGTCAGACAATGAGTTCAATTCAGGCCTACTGGCTGGATGAGTATGGCTGACACACACAAAACAGAAATGTCTCCTTGGAGGCAGTTAAAGTACATCCTTCTCTTTTAACCAACAAGACATCAAAGGTAATGGTAAAATGGGTTTGCTTTCTGACAAGAGGAGGTTATTAGGTCATAGACTCCGTTTCCAGACATCTGTATATTCCTCAGAATTTGGCTGTAGTTTTCAAAATTTGCCAGGAGCAGTGGATTCGACCAGATTCCAGGGGAGGTCAGTCCCCAGCAAGCAAATGGATTTGTGCATTTGAGCTCGTTATCTGCGTTTTTGGCATCCCTTATGCACAAAGGCTTACTCTCTGGCCACTCCACATAAATGAAAATGGGACCAAAAGGGTGACTTGGAGCCAGTGCAACACTGCCCATGTCTGAGGTTAGCTGTCTGTACTGCTTGCCTGCTAGGATGGACCCTGTGAGATTTTTTAGGTCAGTCAGGCCCCAGACAAGTTTCAGGGACCTTGAAGAGGCCACAATGGACATACAGCTTGAAAAGTTTGGGCATGGCATTTGTCCCAGGCCACCTAGCACTTTCTCACTCAATTTCCAGGCATGTTTCAAGGGTTAACATGAGTAAGGGGCTGTTCAGGTGGGAAATTTGGACAGGTACCTCTTTTAGGTAGATGAAACAGTCCAATATGTAAGCATGCTCTTCCATGGCAGTAAATGGAGTAAAGGACATTTCATCTACCACAAGACCCATCAAGATGAGCCACAGCAGTGTTTTCAGTGCTCCCAATCCCTAGGGATGTTGGCCCACATTGCAAAACCCCTGTGAGAGGCAATACATGTGCCTGACTCCCCAGCAGACCTGTGGCACCAGCAAAGAGAAATTCATCTGGTCCAGAGACAGGCAGAGAAGGCACAGCATTGAGTAAGTACACCAAAGGCAGCAAGTGTGCATCTCCATTACCACAGGCATGAATGTAATATTTCACTTCCAACCCACCCATTCCTCTTTAACGTAACACATTTGAATTGGGGGGTGGATATTACAGGGGTTTCAGTCATGCTATGTCAGCCTAGACTCACCCTGTCACCAGCCCTGGGCACATTCCCAGGCAGGAGGAGAAACACCAACAGCTTTTTAGAAAGATGTTTCAGCCTACCTTGGGCCTCAGATCACCTTCTGAGATCTTTCTCCACTGAGTCCTCAGGAGTCTTGGGTGGCTACCACCATATCTCAGACATGGAGGTAGAAGACAGAGATAAATCTAAGGCAACATTTCTGAATTATATCAACTAGGAAAGGGCTCTCATATCCTGTAAACCCAGAACATGCACTCCCCACAGCTTGCAGGCCAGTTGTACAAACAGTGCATGCCATCCTTTCCACCTTACACCCCACAAAGAGTCTGACCAGAACAACCAACTACCTCTGAATCATGGATCTAGCTGGGGTTAGACGAACATGCCTCGCCTTTTGTGTTGGAAACTCAGCACATGCTTGCTGGGAGATGTCCAGGCAATGCATGATCCAGATGCTTCTTAAAGTGGGGGTTTCAAAACCTGCCCATACTGCCACTACTCTGCTTCCATTTAGCAGCACAAAATTTTTCAAATCCATCATCTTTTTTTCAGTAATTAGTGCATAATGGTATTCAAGCAGTATATCATAATTAGCTTCTCCCTCGTGACCGTTCTCTGCCACACACAGATTCAGAACACCTTTATGTTCTTCTAAAAGGCATTAATCTTTACGGTCAGGCATTTTTGCTTCTTTTTCTCCCCTATACCCACCCCAACAGATACTATCTTCTCATGTCAGTTAGGCAAACCTACAGAGTGTTGCTAGAATGTAAACCTGAAATCCAGTAGCATTTAGAAGCAGATCTGCCTCTGTAGTCAGTGCAAATGTTTTCCCCTTGTTTGAGCCACTTTCTGTAGTACACAATGCTGTGAGCCATGCAATACTTTCTGCACAGCTTACCCCTTAGTAACGTAATCTGATCTCTGCTGATAGGTTGCTGTTTTTTTTTTCTTTTTAAATGTGTGTGTTTGAGAGATGGAAAGAATGCTCTGGGTTTTGAAGAGGCTTTATGGTTTAATCAAACCAGACGTTTAGTGCAGCCATCACACCTATCACAACTCGAGTCTGGTATTATCCTGGGAAGAGAAGGGTTAATCTGTTTGAGTCCAGCTACTAGGCAAAAGGGAAGAAGAAGAACTTTGATTTCAGGGGACTGTTCCTATTTACACCATACATGAAAAGATAAGCTTTCCCAAAACACTGCTGAGCTTGGAGAGGTTTCAGGGGGTCAGATTAAACAGGGCTGCACCCTGGCTCTGCCTCTCATTGCTGGATGTTCAGTATGTGTGTAATGTTCTTTGCTCTTGAAATTTATTTCAAGGTCAGAGAAACTTACCTTCTGTGTATATTGGGTTGAGGCATGTTTTGTTAGGAAAATTTATAAGATGGCTTGTTTTAACAGTTGTTGCTGTAGATTGATTGGGTAATATTTACTCGTGCTATAATTATCTTATTTCATAGCAGTGAATGTAAGGAGGCAGCTAGGCATGCTGAAACCAGAATAACAGAAATCAGGAGATTTGCAGCAGGAGGCAAGGTGTTGTACTGTATGTACTGTTGTTTCTTGTTATTTATATCACGCTAAACTTGTTTTTCCAGCTATTTTTGCAAATGACCAGCTACCCAATAAATTACATCATTTCTAGCACTGAATGGCACCATGACATGTTAACTAGGAATTTAAGCACCAGAAAATAATCTTGACTGACTTGAAAGTGCAGCTATAAAAGCCCAATGAAAGCTAATTTTCTGGGATGGGGAGGATGGGGAGGGGGATAGGTAGGAAACAGGCAGGAGGAGGAAAGGAGGGAGCAGGGCTGGGAGACCGACAAAAAGAAAGCCTCATGCTCAACCAAATTCACATACACAAGTTTTAAAATTCTAAGTCTATAAATATATTCCCTGTAAATATTCATTTGTAGGTTGATCAGTCTCTCCTTCCTTGGCTGAGCCAACTCTGAGCCCTTCTCATGTTTTCAGGTGTAGAGGAATATCTGACTGGAAGTTAACTGCAGAGAGCTGGTGCAAACCTAAATATGGGTAACTATATGTGGCAAAAGCCATCAAAGGGCACTGTAAAATCAGACATGCATTCCTCACTTTTACATTAAGCCTTTTGTATACAGGAGCAAGCCAGTGTGGATAGAAACAAGAATTCAAGAATTTTCTTGGTTTGGTTTTTTTTACACACAGGCAGTTGCAAACTACTTAAACCTTTCATGCAAGCAAACAATCTCACAAAGACACCGTGGTCAGAGCCAGCAAGGAGTGACTGATGCCCACCACTAGCAGGCACATGGGCAAGGCTGAGCATGTCACCAGGCACATTGTCTCCCCAGGAAATCCAGCCCAGGTGGGGTTGGATCCTGCTGGGCCTTCCTGCAGCCCACTTGCCCTGGGTTTCTTCACTGAGGGCTCACCCCGACACGCGCTGGGGAAGTGAGCTCTGCAGGACAAGAGCCTCTTCTGCTGAGGTGGCATCCCTGTAGGTGGTCCCAAGGCAACAGGCTGGGAATGAAGTGATGAGAAAGATCTGTGCACAAAGAAAAACCCACTCCCCTCATCCCACAGTAGTCCCAGGACCATTTCCCACAGCCTGTCACCAAGGTTTACTCCCCAAACGAAGGCTCACTTCAAACCAAAGCTGGTGTAAGCATTGGTTAATTTTAGCCTAGGAAGTGAGAATCCCACAGTTGTACTGCCTGCTTGCCTGCCTTTCTTTTACCCTCCCCTTCCTCTCAGTACACACACCCTAATAAATTTTGATTCCAGTTTCAACTAACATGAAGTGAGGGAATAGAAGAGAGACTTGAATTTGTGATCCCAGTAAGGGAAGGGAGCTCCAAACTCAGCTGTTATCCTTGGCAGTGACTTCCCAGGCAGCCAGCACAGCCTTTCTAGCTGGAAAATGAGCATGCAGACAGGCTACAGATGTGAAATTAGCTCTCTGCTAGAGGGGAGCTGGGGTAAGCCAGGGCTATCATGACAGGGTCAAGGCATTTGCAGTCAGAGGATGTGAGTTTGTATGAGACAAACCACTACTGACTGAAAAACCCAGAGAGTATAAAATGGCACAACAAGAATTGTGCATGGTAGATCAGTTTCCTTTTTACTTTTTGGAGCAATCACTTACAAGAACAGAGGTTGCAGTGCAATACCTCTGGGGATACCTGGACACCTGTCATGGCTGGAAACAGGGTGCGCACCTCCTTCACAGATTGTACAAATGAGCACCTTGCCTTTGGTCTTCCCAATTTCTCATCCAGACGTCCAAGCAAAGAGTGACTAGATCTTCACACCATGCTGAAATATGGGATGTCTGGGAGAGCCTGAAGGCTCTGAGCATCCAAACTCAGAGCAGTTGGTGTCCCAAGAACCACAGTATGTGTGCATCTCTCATTGTCTTTCCTCTGAAATCCACATGTTCACATGCCGTAACATCTTGGCATGAGTAGATTTACAAGCTTCCTCTGTCCTCCTGTCTCTCAGACAGCAGGGTGCTCAGAAAAACCAGTGCCACACACACTTTCATGTCAGCCCTGCCACTTACCACACATGCTGCAATCTCTGTAGGCAAGGACGGTGACCACGCTGCACCGGGCCCTGATTTCAGGTCCTTTTCTCCAAGGTCAGTGGGTTTCCCCCAGTGTAAGTGAGAGCACAAAAGCTGGCCCTTTGTCAGTGGATTTTGGGGCTCTTTAATGGGATTAAGCCAGTTCCACCCAGTGCTGGTTGCTACAAAAGCTTTTTCTCCTGTCTCAATGACGTGTTCCATCTTGACGTGTGTGGTCATATCTGCAGTCGATTTGTGCAGCTCTTTGTTCTTTGCACATGTTTTTATTGCCTGGGGGGCATGCAGCAACCAGCCAGAGAGCTTTTGTGGTGCCCAGCTCATTCGACTGTTTACTCAGTTAATGCACTGCAGCCAAAATAAGAATCTGCAATATCAATTCATTGAAAGTAAAGCTGAATGACAACCACAGAGCACTTTCAGATTGGCAGGACATAAAGGATGCAACATTGCCAGCAGTGAAGCTGAGGCACCTTTCATTTAACTTCAGCAATCTATTTGCTTGCCAGCTAGATGTTTAGCCCCCTCCTTATAAAAACACATGAGAAGCAGCACATTCAAAGGGCTATTCATCCCCTCTCCCCTAGACATCTACTGAGGTTGAGATAAAGCATCATGTAGAGGTTCCTCTGTCACCCTCCTTTCCCATCAAGGATGGAAGGAGCCCCACACAAATGATTTTTCAGTGGCCAGTGCCAGAGTTAATGCATCATCCCAGGTATCACATTGCCCAGGATTGTCCAGGACTCAGAAACCTGAGAGTTCCTCTCAGATAGAGAAGCCCATAAACCACTACTGGAGGATGTGCATATTTGATCAATTATGACCTGAGATGTGTGTGGATATTTTGTTAGAAGTAGTGCAGAAGTGAAATGCTCTCTTGCCTGTCAGCCATGGGTATATTCCTTGGCCACAGACCATTTATCATAAGACCATGAATTGGCAAGCACCTTGACAAAGGTAGTGGCCAGCCAGAAGGGCATGAAGTGTCTCCCAGCACTGGCACACAACATCATTCTAGTCCAAGCAGCTTTCACCAACATTTCCTGGTAAATAGTATACAACAACCCAGTTTGAGTTACTGCATCCAAATTTGGGAAAATATTCAGGGAGGTACCATCAAGAAAACAAGGAGTCTGGACCATTTGGAACACTTTATACCAGAGGAATAATTTAAGTTTTAAAAACATTTGTAGAAATATATTTTTACTAGAAATTGAGGTTTTTTTTAATCTTGTTAATATCATCATCCATAAAATTCAGGAGTAATATTTATGTCTTACCACTGTTGTGAAGAGAACTAAAAATTCCCCTTCCTGAAAACAACAATTCATTTGTGTGCTGGCAGTCAGAAATGTTCATTCTGCTATTTTAGTTTTGAACTCCTTTGTGTTCTGACCACTCTTTTTTCTGCTTTCCTCTTTTTTCTGCTTTTTTCTTCTTTGTAATTTCTCTCCAATTTTTCAAATTTAAAAAATGGGAAGATAGTAATTTAAAAGTTATGGGATTAATTTTCTTCTTTCCTACCTTTTTATTAATCATATTTTCCTTTTCTCCTGGAAGTAAAGAAGAAAAATATTGTTAAAGGATCGTGAAATACTATCCATAATTTTAAATATCAAGAATGTGACATTCTTTTGGGGGTTTTATAGTAGATAACAATGCTTTGCCTGTGCCTGCCCCATTCTGGGAGAGCTGCACATGTGCTCCAGGTTTCAGTGTTGCCCTGTCCAAAGAGAGACCTTCTCAGCAGTCCAGAACAGAGGGCTCTGGCTGTGTGAAAGCAGATCAGCACCTCCGTGCCACCCAAAAGCCTATGGGTGACCAAGCAGGGAGCACTGGGGACAATCTGGTGTGGGGCAGGGCTGTCTCTGCCTTCTCTCTGTTGGGTGTGCCCAGGTTTGGCTGGCTTGGCCATGCCCTGCTGCTGGAGCCCAAGGGCTGGCGTTCCCACCCAAACCTCGGACCTGTGTGCTCTCCCGTAACTGTAGCCACTCCAGAAAGTGCCCTCAGACCATACAGGTTACACATAATAATCACTTGGGAACCCTCTGGCACTGCTTTTCTGCATCCTCCATACCAGATCAGCACACCAAAGCCTCTGAGCAAATGTAATGACTCCTTCCCCATGCTCCCTCCTCTCAGCAAACCTATGGCTTGAAAACATATAAAAGTACTATTTCAGCTGTTTTAGAGAGCTTATCATGGTTTTCTGAAAGTCTGGACTCAAGACTCTGGATCCCCTTCATAATGACATTTAATGCTACCATTATGTAATTGAATCCATTTTGTCTGTGTGGTGGGAATATTATTAAACTGTAATTCATTTCACTGTCTTGATGCACTTGGACTTTTAGGTCCAAGTCTGGAATGACCAAATGTGAAAGGAAAGGAAAGAGGAAAAGAAAGGGGAAGGAGAAGGGAAAGGGAAAGAAGGGAAAGAAGGGAAAGAAGAGAAAGAAGGGAAAGAAGGGAAAGGGAAAGGAGTAACTATGCAGCACCTTCCATTACAAGACTGAATTTTTTCTCCAATAAGTGGAATTATCATTTCTTTTATCACCCCTGTTCTTATATTTCTTATTTTTTACCATGTGTGCACAAAGCTCATAAGACTCCTATTCATTTGTCAGAGCTTCATCCTTTCCTGGTATGGGGGGATTCTTCATTATCCCAATTTGCTGAGTCTGAACTTTTTTGCCAGAGAATTTTTGGAAATGCAATCATGTCAGGGATGGTACTTTTTTACATCTGTTGCCCCTCCATATTAAGTGCTTGGCTTGTGGCCAGCCATCTTACAAGTAGCCATATTATTATTGAAACCACATGCTCATTAGTGAGGCTGGCACTAGCTCAACAACCACTGTCCGAGGCTAACATTATATTCCATTATATCCCAGACAACAGGACAGGGTAGCATACAGTTTGTTCAGAAGAACAAACAGTCTCAGTTGAAAAAATCTGAATGTTAAACTGTCAGAAATGCAATCCATTTTCTGTCTCTTTCTATGCGGGCTCTGGTAGTTCAGGGAGAGATGTGTTTTGAAAGAAAATACTGTACCACTAACTTATCTTCTTGATTTTTAATTTCAAGGTTGCAGGGACAGCAGGAGTTCCTGGGCCCTTCTCTGTTGGGCTTAATCACTTTATCCCTTGGGAGGCAAGCAAGAGTATTTCACTTAATATACAGGAATGACTCATGATCATTGCTTTCAATTAGAAATGTCCTCTGGGATTTCTGGGAACGGTGTTTTCTTGAGTGTGGGAGGGGAAAGAGAGTAAGAGGCAGAAACATAGACAGAATCAAACCAGTTCAGACCAACTTTTCCAAGAAATGCATTTGGAAGTGGGTAAGATACCAGTTTCTCTTATACATCCAAGTAATTTTCCTTGCCCCACAGAATTACTGGTGCTACTCTATAGATACCATTTTTTCAGAGTAAACCAAGGATTTATGTGGACGGCATCTTGTGTTGGACCCCGTGATTCTTTTTCTATGATAACCATATAAAACAGCACTCACTAACATCAGAAACCTCACAGGCTGGAAAATGGACTGGGATGTTTTCAGTGTTTCTTTTCCTGCTGGAAATAGCTGCAGATGAAGGTCAGTTCCTGTTTCTCCTGCTGTAGCAGGTATTAAACCAATGGCTGTGTGCTTAAAGTCTCAGGTGCAATATAATATTTCTCAAAGACTTCTGGACTGACTTAAGTTCAGTGATTTCTCACAGCGGTAACCTTATTCCATTAAACTATTTTCATGCTGGTGACCAGGACTTACAGAAATACACAGGGTTGAGCCCAACAGTTTTTAAGATCCATACAAAAAAGCAAGACCATCCCACCCCTCATCGGAACAGGGGATGAAAACACTTTCAGGGGAAGAAAACACTTTCTTTGGTTTTAAGGGTACTCGTTCTTGCATGAAAGTACTGTGTCCTGTTCCCAGAAGCAGGGATAAAGTTGCATTTATCATAACTTTGAAGACAAATAAAGGCTTATAAAACAAAAGGCCATTATAAATTCCTGTAGTTTAGATTTTTATAGAGGCAAGACAAATTTCCAAATACAGACTAGAGGAAGATAACAAATAAGGTCCTTTCCTTTGCAGAAGGGAAGGGTTAACCCTGACAAATGACATACTAAATTTAGAGTCATTTTTGCATGTGGTTGCATGTCTAGTTGGAACGAGTCTGCCAAAACTCATTTTACTTATGACCCTTTACAGCTAGCAGAGAAAGAGGTCCATTGTTTTCTTTGTATTAGTGAGATTAAAAACACAGTCCCCCCAACTGAAAAGGCAAGCACTGGAAGCACTGTCTGAGGCAAAAAAAAGCATTTTTAATTCTCAATAAACCACATACAAACACACATCTATGTGTGTGCATCCAACACATGCAACCATGTGTACTTCCTAGAGGGCCGGATCTCGTTCTGTAAGCAGCTACGTGCCATGTGAGTGAAAACAAAATGAGACAAAGAGGGACATGTCTTGTCTCTTGCTGGCTACCCTTGCTTCAAATGCTGCAGCAATTTTCCCCTCATAGCCCTTGGGAGGTACCTTGTGCAGACAGTCTGTTACCACATCTCAACCAGATGTGACTGGGCAGAGATGCAGATGTGCCACCACCCTTCTGGCACAAGTAGCAGGCAGCAAAGCAAATGTTTTGGGGACATCTGCTCTCCCTCTCTGGAGCAGCAGCACATTGTACACACTGAGTCAAGTTCTATGGGTGTAGCCAGACTCAGCTAAGAGGCTTCCACCCACCTTATCTTCAACAAGCACCTGCTGAGGATGGGGTAGGTTGGATGTAGATGTCTATGTCTGACCTAGACAGAACAGGGTTTATTTGGCATTTGTGCAGAGGGGAGAAACAGATGCTTTTGGACATATTTCATCCTAATCTAACCAGAACTAGGTCTCTATGGACTCTTGGGAGAGCTAGAAGACTAACACAGGTGTGAATGCTTCTACTCTTGACATCAGCAGCTAGCCAGGATGAATCTTGCCCTGGATATTTCATTGCTCTTCATACTTCTTTGAAACAGTAGTCTTCACCACCTGCCTGCTCCTAATGAGGAGCTGGCCTTCACCCTCCCAAATCTTGCTCTAGCTGGCAAAGCTCCTGGAGCGGCTCCCCCAGGGTACAACCAGTTAGAAAATTAGTCAGTCTTACATGAAAAATAGCACAACAGCTGCACAGTTTTTTCTGTGGGGAGCACAGTGGCTGAGCAGCAGGACTATAATAACTGTCTCTACCTAAACAGGTCTTCAGTTCTCCATCAGTGGTAGAAAACTCACATCTCTTTCCTCAAAGGTTCAGAATATTTGTTTTCTGGTTGCAAGAGGTACTCAGTTAGACAAAGTACTTGGTTTCCCTTTGAGCTGTTGAGAATGTTCAGTGGCATTGGATATGTCTTTCCCAGAGGCTGAATCCTGTGTAATACTGTCCTAAAAACAAGGTAAAACTGGTACAAAGAAAAAACATCTTGCCTCACACCAGCTGAAATGGATGGGAAAAAACAGATGAGGTGCAGGAGTTGTTCATTACTTCAGAAAGGGAGGCAGCAAGCTTCAGAACTAAATCTGGAATGCGAACAATTGCTCTGAATTTGGCTGTTTTAATCAGTGAGGTGGTTTGAGAGAGAAGATGGTTTCTACCAGTTGCACAAAAAGTTATGCTACTGAGAAGGCAGATCCCTTTGAGACAGACACTCAGAGACAGAGAAGTAATTATCACCAATATAACACCAAAGGGTTAGTTGGAAGGAACTGGAAAATTACAATGTGCACAAACCAACTTCTCAAGCACTTAGGCAGAATTTAGTCACCCATGTCCAAATATGTGATCCACAAAGGATTTGCTTAATCCTTTAGATGTCTGAGAGTCTGTAAGCGCTTAAGTTTGCACAGGAAAGCTTAGTTTGGCGTCAACATTTCTGCTACAAAGCATGCCCAATGGAACCATGATACTGGCTGAGCCAAATACTTTTTCTACATTCCTGCCAAAGACTGTGAGATTCATGACTTATACCTCACTCAGTTCAAGGAGGTTGGATCCAGTAAATATATTCAAAGCACACCTACAGTTTCCTGATAATCATGAAAGATTGAGATGCTTTCATTAGCAGGGGTGGTGATGAGAATCTTAAATGTAACAGCTTAGCAGTTACCCTCTGATTTCCTCAAAGTACAAGGAAGAGGTAAGTTCCCTTGCTCTTTGGGTGGTCAGATTCCATATCATCCACTTCCATGAAGGCATCTTAGCCACCCATCTGTGGACTGCATCAATTGCTTGTTTCCCTGGGAGGCAGGTGGAGCAGCTCCCTCATCTTCTGATGAAGATAACCCTCCTGTGTCAACAGAAAAAGGAGAGTTCATGAGGCTAGAGAAAGGACAGGACAGGTTCTGCGGCCTTCTGCTCTGGACACTTTCCCCAGAAATGGAGATTCCTGAACTCTAGCTCTTGAAAGATGTAGGTTCAACTCAGCCAAACCAGCAGGGCTGGTTAGTGTACACAGCTGCAGAGTTGTAGGACCCTAAGAGCTTTTTTGGCTCAAATTTCAGCACCTGGTGACAGTTTAAATCGTACATTAGGCATCCACATCCTTCTTTGGATTTTGGCCTAGGGAGCCTATAGTTATTTATCCATGTCAGGGGCATCTGTGGACCAAGAGGTCTTGGGAGCTGTGGATATTCCCACTGACAAGGACCTACCGCACAGTTAGGTCCTGTCCATGATGCCTCGTTACTCTGTATTTCCCTTATGCCAAACTCAACAGCCCAACAAAGTATAGCCAGTTGCCAATGGTTTCAAAAGGTGCAGGTGGCCACAATCCTCAAAGCACTGGCACAGAGAAGACCTCTCCCTCATCTCCATCCTCCTGAGACACTTTTCTTTCACTTCAGATGGTTCTAGTGTATGATCATGGACACCAAATAATTTCCAAATGCATAGAAACTAGGTTCAGTAAACAAAATAAAGGTTTTACCTGTTTCCCAACAAGTATAGAGTAGCTTAGGGGGTTTTTCCTATTTATGTATTCATAGTTAAGATCCCATGGGTGTTTCCCCTATAGATAAATTTCAGCCTCTTTCATGTCTTCTGTCTTCCTGATCTCAGTGATATCCCAAAATAATGACTTTCATAAGGTAAATACCTGTTGTGCTATTGTTTATAAATTTTAATTCACTATTTCAGTTTCACTGTGTTCCCCCAGGATTTCTTTTTTTTTTTGTGTGTGTAAGGAAAAATGGTAAGGAAGAGCATCTGATTTATCTTCTTTATTAACTAGCTTGGATAGGTCTACCATATAATTTTTCATTTCCTCCCCAAATGATCCCAACTTTTTCAGTCTCTGTTCATATGGAAGTCATTCCATGCCTCCAATCTTTTTTTATTGTCCAGCTCCCTATCTAGTTTTACTGTTTTCTCTCCTGAACAGGGAGACCAGTGGAGAGCCTGCCATTCCAGGCAGCTGGAGGAGTACCATTTATGCCACGACACAGTGGGATCCAGCAGCCTCAAACTGTGAATTCCATTTTGTATTTGAGCCTCCATTTTGCACAACATGTTGAATGTGTTTAACCCCGAGCCAAGATGTGGAAACATGCTCCAGTACTGACAAGGCTGTCAAGGAAAGGTATTAGACACTACCCGAGAAAGCCATTTCATAGAAGTCTGGACTCAACCACTGCAATTGGCTTTGAACTGTTGGCCCAAACCCAAAGGAAAAATAGATTTTAAACAGAAGGTGCTGGCATGCCTGGTGGATCTGCAGCTTCACAGTCTCTGCACATGGCAAGAGGAAAGACATTTTGCTAGGCTGGAGATGCTGGTCTCAGCAGACCTAGCTGCCTATTGCCACGTGATGAACTACTGGTAGGGAAAATTCCTCCTCTTCTGACTGATGGACAGATTCTTTAAAAAGTGAGGTTGTGTGGCGAGAAAGGTGGAGTATCCAGACATTTGTCATGAGGAAAGTTTTATAGTGACTCTAAAAAAAAAAAGAATGGGAAAAGAACATAATAGAAAAGAAGAATCGCCAATAGCTAGAAATCATAAGGGGACTGGATTTGCTGTGATTTAAGCACAAATTTTATCTGATATGAGTCTACTGGACACTACTTTCTGTGGCAGAATCCCTTATATTTTACATTGTGGCTTTTACTACCACAGACCTTTTCTCTGTTGTTTTGGTTTGTAGCTGTTGCACAATTCTTTTAATCACTGCTGCATGCAATCTGTCTTTGAATTAATCAAGGCTCTTCCAGCAATATATCTTGCTTTTCCAACATGGTCCATGTGGCAGGACAAGGGCTGGCCCTGCTTCTATGGTGTTTCCATCCAGTCACACATTGCCTTTTCAGAGGAGACCCTGGATAGAGAGTACTGTCCCACCAGATGTGTCAGCATCCTACATCCAGAGGCTTGGCTGGTCCTTGCAGCCTCCACTTCTTGCCACCCCATCTCATCTCCCCAGGGCATTGAAGGCACCTGTGCAGCTTCACACCTGCAGAGCACAGCACAAACAGATGTGCTACTGGCATAGAACATTCAGGTGGGCAGAGTTTGTAAATGGGAAAGGGCTCTACCTGCAGAAAGTGGAGTCCGTCACCCGCTGAAGGCCTGCTGAAGTTCTGGACAGAGCTCCTGAAGCTCTGGGTGGTGTCACACTGTGCTGGGGAAGGCATGGTGTGTAGCCACTGTCACCTGCACACCTAAGAACCAGCTCAGATGAATCACCTCAAGAAAACATCCTCACACCTCTCTAAATTTTTCTGTATTTAATTCCGTGCCTTTTATTCATCTTGTTGCCCTCTCACATTATGAAGAAGATCCTCGGAATACTCCAAGATGTTCCAGACCTGCAATACCCACCCTACCTCCATTCTTGCCCTGTCCTGCCACATCACCAGCAACCTCAATAGCCAACCAAGTGCATGACAAAGAACAACAAAATTGTTCAGCTAGAAACTTATGGAAATGTAGAGGAAGGGGCTACCTCAAGTCTTCATAAAAGCTGAATCAACACAGAAGTGAAAGAGCAAGTGCTCTGGACATTAGGAAAGACAAAGGCTTTGAAGCTTGGATAGAGGAGCAGTAGAGAAATTTGTTTTTTCTAAAAGCAGAGACAAATGGGAAGGGCAGAGGCAATGGTAATGGTTGTCTTATTCCCTATAGTGGGAAGCTGTTCTTGGCTCTTGAGTTAGGGTGTTATATGCTCTGCACGCATAACAAATAAATATTTCTTTTCCCTTCACCACAAGTTATTTTCTTTCTCTGTAGTGGGGCTGAATAATTGTTTCTAAAACACCTGTACTGATGAATGACTTTGACTGGACAGGGGCTATTTCACTTTTCACTATTCACTTTGTCACTATAACTAAGCTAACAAATTGATCAGTAAGTCCTCCCTATTACACAGTAAGAACTGGAGCCTCTATTCAAATCACTGAATTTACCAAATTAAAACAGGTGAAGAACAACAATAAAAAGCAAGGGTAATGAAACACAATGGGCACTTACTTGGACAATTCTCATTGGATTTTAATTATTGAATATGCCATTGTGTAGTTTATAGAAAAAGTAAAACCTCCATTATGCAAGTCAAAAATACTGCAGGTTGTGTATCACTAGGTTCTTGGTGACACACTGAGTGAAGCAAACTTTTCTGCTGTCCTGCCCTGTGCCAGGCAGTGAAAGGGAGAAAGGATCCTTCATTCTCTGGTATGGTTTACCTTTCATATAAGGCTATGAAAGGAAAGTCCAGGTTAAAAGTTCCTGTGTCTGAAGGGAATGCCAGGACAGAAAATGAGGTGATGCTCTTCTGGTCATACAATTAATGGGATCATCCTCATGTACAGACAAAAGTCACTGGACTACAACTGTGAAAACACTGGGGACAGAATGGGGTGGTGAGATGAACTGGTGATTAACAGTCACTTCATGTGCCTCTTTCCAGAATTCAGGCCATGAAATACCACTGAGCTTTTGGATAGCTCTAGGGGCAGTTTAGAGCTGTTCTTTTCCAGAAGTACTTTCCAGGCATATTGGATAAATCCATCTTGTCTCAAATGTGTGTGGAAGAAGCAGCAGTTGTAACTGTACCACTGCCTCTTTTTTGTCCAAGCTTAGTGGGAAGAATATTTATCATATTTGTAAGAAAGAGGTTTTAGGGTCCTTTTCTAAATTAATTCAAGTCTCTTTGGAGGAATTCAGACACTTGATCTGTGACCTGACCAGGACGCAATGAGATTGATTCTCCTAATCCCTACAATCCAGCTAATATATCCTGGCTACAGGGAGATGTGGGGATAGCACAGAAAGCAAAATTGGTGGTTTTTCTTCTTGCATATGTCACATGCTTTGAATAAGAGGTGGAATAGGGAACAACACTCTCTTTTTCAAATTATTCACTTGCTTTTTTCTCAAGAAAGGATTTGAGGGCTAGTCCCAAACCAATAATTTAAATTCCAGTCTATCATATTGTCACAAGTGAGGAAGCAGTCATTTCTCCTCCATTTACAGTCTTATTTGCTCACCTGGAGACTGCAGGACTCTTCATATCCGTAGGCTCACCTTGGCAGAAGAAATAAACCCAATGCCCTCAGTATGACAACCTTCACTGCAACAGACTCCAGTCTGCTGCATCAGAGCATGAACTTGCACCAGGGTTTCTCACATCCCTAATAACTAGAGAGATAGTGGGGGTCTCTTCTTTCCCCTGATTCTCTAAGATGCTACCTTGTCTTTGTTCTGGCCAGTAGCGGGTTAACTTTTCTAGTAGACAGGAGGGGGCATGGATCCAGGGACCCAGAGGTTATCCTTTACCACTTCTTTGCTGGGGGTGGGGGAAAGGGACTCTCTTCTGCACAGACAGGGTCCCTTCTGGTCAAGTAAGAGTGGCAGAGGGAGGAGTGGGGTAACGCCGGTTCAGAGGAATCACGTAACGCCGGTTCCGAGGAATCACGTGTGAATCATTTACCTGTCCTGTACAGTTTGATATTAACAATGTTGCTGTTACTGTTGGCTCTCTTATCTCATTTCTGCTTCTAGTAAACTGTTCTTAGTTTGTGAATGTCCCCTTTTGTGCCCCCAGCTCTCCTCTCCAGCCTGCTGCAGGGGAAGAGAGGGGAGCGAGCAGTGAGCAGCATGAGGAGAATCTCTGTGGGAGCACTAAGTTTGGGAGTGCCATTCCTAAACAACTACTTATCTGTATCCCAAGACTGGGAAGCTGGAGAGGACCCATGTCCCCAAAATACTGTGGAGAAGGGCAACGGGTCCTAGCCTGGCTATTCTCCAGCTGCTGTACGGTGACTGAATTTGTCACAGATCTGAAGTCAATAGTGCCTGGCTGTTCTATTAGAGCTATCTCATAAGCTTAGCAATGTAAAGAGCTTCAAAATGTAATTTATAAGGTACCTGAAGGTGTTTACTTACACTGCCTTTGGTGTAAATGGGAATCAGGCTCATAGGCTCTGTAGGTTGTCAGGGCTTGTGTAAGGAAACACTCATACTTGGTTTGAAGGAACTACTACTAGCCAAGGAATCACAAGCAAAAATTTTCCTTTGGTGGAAGTGAAATAGCTCACACTCATTAGACCAGACAATCCTCATCAGGGGGGCAAAGGCTGTAACCAGCTTGTCTGTAGTAGAGATATCTAATGTGTGCAGTTTCCAGCTGCTGGTGAAAACTCATACAGAATTGCCAGACAACATTTATCAGCTCACACAATGAAAAAATATTAATTCTATCAAGAAAAAATTTTGGCGCCTATATTTCAATTAAACCTGATGAGGAGGATGAGGGGTAAATATCTGTCTTCCTTGTGATCTCTATCACTTATAGGGAATATTGGGAGTATAAATCTGTTGGAGACAGGAATGCTTTGCTCCAACAGTTACCTAGTGATCTAGTAAAGACAGTAACAGAATTAAATGTGGCATTTGAGATTTGAGATGAATAGGTTACTTTATATTTTGAAAGCTAAGCAACACAGCTTTACCATGTACAGAACAGACCAGAACTTAGCTGCAGTCAGTGCCTTGAGGAATAGACTCCTTCTGGCAATCCTATTCAACAGTGCAAGAAACACCCAACCATCCCAACTGAGAAAGCTTTTTCCAAAAAGGTATTGTAGGGGAGGGACAAAGCCTTTCTCAGCCCATCTTTACCCCGAAGAATCCTTCCACTTTGCTCTGATCACTGAATCACACACTTGAAAAAAACTCCAAACCTCCTATTGAATCTTTTAAAAACTGTCAGAAAAGTTTGGGATGTTCCTGTTTAATCAAATGATTGCCCTAAGAAATAAAATATATTGTCATTTTAAGTTCTGGCACACACAGTCAACATATTTGGGTCGAAATCGCATTATAGTATGTGTA
This sequence comes from Molothrus ater, assembly GCF_012460135.2. Taxonomy (NCBI): domain Eukaryota; kingdom Metazoa; phylum Chordata; class Aves; order Passeriformes; family Icteridae; genus Molothrus; species Molothrus ater. Next base: position 63,547,953 of record NC_050479.2, on the reverse strand, counting down.
TGCCTTACATTGGATCAAATACACTAGAGTTTTCATAATGTGTTTTACACATGAAGCAATGATAACACAACCTTTTTGAACATACTATAGAGCCTGCGGATGAATCAATACACAGAAGTCAGAAAACACTTATTTCTCTGCTTAAGAATAGGTTTATCATTCTCTCACATCAATTGTAGAACTACAATTAAATTAATTAGGAGGAGAATAATGCCAAAGCTGCAACATAAAGTTGTCAGTTCTGCATGAAGTCCTGAAAACATTCATTCAGAATGGACAGAATTTGGCCTGCCCCACATTTGCAGATCCTCTTGCTTTCAGTTTTTGTGAATACTTGAACATGATACATCTGCAGCAAGATCTGGTCACCCAAAATCACTTAAAATTAATAATGCAGAATATTTGTGCAAAGTCAAGTTGAGACATGTAATGGAAAGAAATTGCATTAGAAAAAAATATTCTGAAAGTTAAACATAGTCGTTTAGGGATCATTCTTTGCATGCAGCCAAAAGGGCTTGAATTTCAAGTATCAATATGCTCATGACCAACTGATTGCAAACAAGTTACAGACCAAGAATTATTCATAGAAATTATCCAATGAATCACTCCAAATAAATTTCAATAATGAGCAAATGAATGAAAATTGTGGTCAGATGATGGAAACTTTGTGAACAGAAGAGAGGAGGTGAAATTTATTGAGTTTCTTATTAGGAACTGTTTGCCCAGATTCGCCTGCTACCATACAGTAACAGAAAAGCTGCAGGAAGCATCTGTGGAGCAGATGAAAAAGTAGGCAGAGGAGTGCTTGTCCTGTTCTCCTGCCACAAAGCCCATTCAGTCAGGACAGCTATGGTAGAAATAAATACAGCTGCTTTTGCACTGCCAGTGCAGAGCAATGTGCAGCATGAAGGAAACTGTATTTTTCACTTTTACTAAATTTCTTTTTTTCATTTTGCTTGTGGAAGAACACAAATCATTTTTAAAATACCCAATTCTCTGAGCACCACGTTTTAAAATGTCTTTCAAGCTTGTTACTACAGAATAGCTCAGCTGATTCAGCAGAGTCCTGGTAGGTTTAAAATGGCATAAACAAGATCAAAATATGGTCATTAGTGGAATTCAAGCAATTTCTACCCAAGTAATTGTGTAGGGAAAGAATTGGATCCTGTGTTGAATGCATATGCAACCCAGTTACTTTTGATTGAGTGACTAATAGGAAATATATACACTGTCTCTGGAGCTCAGATCCAGTTCTTCAAAAGACTCAGCATTTCTCATGTCTACTTTCACTACATGGTACCTCTTTCCTTCATCTAAGATTCTTGGCTCTGTACAAGTATCTATGCATAAGGAAGGGAGATTCTATCACTGTTAATAATAAAACTGCAATGCAAAAATACAGCAAGCACTTTGCTTTATGAGCGCAAATAAAACATTTCACTTCAACACACTGAGGACAGATTTATTTTCACTTGCTTCTTTATGAAATGGCTCCCTATACCGCCACATACATTTGCAGAAATGTGCAGGCAGAATAGAAAAAAAATCATGCTGGTTCTTGGTTGCCCCCAGAACTGACAGAGTTAATGTATGGTCCAAGAAGAGTTTTCCAATGGAATTTTAACCTTTTCTTCCAACAGAGATTCATGGATTTGATTCCTGTCATCACTGAAGCCAACAACAAAACTATTGTTTATTTCTGTGGGAAAAGGATCAGGTCCCTTATTCGCAATTTTGGCTTTTTTCAGAATAGTGTATTTTTTTATTAAAAGGAAATAAATCCCTATCTGCATTTAATCACACAACTAGCATGAAAATGAACTCAATGAATAAAAATGTCAGGAGTGGGAAATGATAGAGTTCTCTCTTAGCCAAGTTTTCTGTCTAAAATTAGCCTGCCTTTCTGGATTTACTGCTGTTATTAAGTGAATGTCCTTTTGACAATAAAGCAGTGCTTCTTGGATTTAGACAGTGTTGTGAAGAATATGATAAAGTGCTCTGTGATGTATGACTTTGATTGACTCAGGGGACCTTACTGTTTCGATGCTGTGGTCTGTTCTTTGTTTGCTAGATGAAGATTTTCTGTTCATTTAATACTCAGTTCAGGACTAGAAGTTGGAGAAGGATGTGTGTAAAGATGTAGAGTACCTTGTTTCTGCCATACTAACATGATGAATTATAGTGTATTAAGAAAGTGTTGACACATGTGGGAATAGACTCTTGACATGCTTGCCAGTAATTAAGGAACATTGTATGTAAAGTCACTAAAAAAGTTGGAGGCTTATTCTTTGTTATAGGGATGTTTTGCCAAGTGCTGTTATTCATAGTCTTGATGGAAAATACTTGTATCTTCAAAATTGTTGTGGTTCACACAATAATGAAGGCAACATAAAGAGATTCATTAGTATAGATTTTTTCAATGTTTCCAATAGATGGATAGGTAATCATTTTCCTGCTGGAGAGGAAAAAGTGTTCTAAGACTAGTGCCTTACTGATAAATTACCTGAGCATTACCAAAGCACTCACAGGGCTTGAGGAGCTGCTTCCCAAGTGTAAGGGACTCTGCATCCTCTGCACAAACACCCTGAGCCTGCACCTGAAACCTGCTCCTTTGGCTTCTGAGAGCATGCCAAGGGCAGCCTCTATGCCTGGAGGAGGGAGCAGATGAGAGCCTTACAGGGAGCTGCAGCTGCCCTCCCTCATTCCCCTGTGGATCACAGGGGCTCAGTCACTGACTTGGAATGTGGCCTTCGTATCGTCTGCAAGATGCCACCTACTAGCCCTGGTCCATTTCCAGGGACCCCATGCAGCTCTGGGGGGCGCAGTTCCTCCAAGCTTTATTCTGGTAAGATATTAATCCCCCAGACACCTTGTGCAGGGCATAGATCTAGCTGCCCACGTGATGTGTTGTATCATGCTGCTACCCCTTGCTCATTCTGGAGAAATTTGTCCACTTGTCTGTGCTCCATCTGGTTGAACCTGTCCCTTTCCTACAACTGAAGCACTGCTGCTGCTGACATGAGGCTCTCGTGAGCCCCAAGATATATTTAAACCTCTCTTTGGCTTTTTTTCTTTCATTGGTGAAAGGTGAGCGCCCCTCCGTCGTTTTGAGGGGCAGGGTTTGGCAGGGAATTAGCACAGTACCAGTTTCCTTAGCTTTCCCCAGGGAGCCTGTTGAGTTCATTGTAATGCAGCCTGGGCCTATCATCCCTTTTTTGCTTTATGATATTTTGTTTCCTTTCCTTCTGAATAATTTTCTTGAAGACTGAAAAGCAATAATTGAGGCATTTCAGCCAACTCCCTGCTAAATCCTCAGATATGCCCTGTTTAGATAGTTTTTTAATGTGTAATGCATACATTTAGCAGAAAGATTTTACTGAGGGAGTTGGCAATTAGTGTTTGGTAAATGCTGAAAAATTTGGTCTGCAGAGAGAATTTACTACTTGATTCAAAGTTACAATACACCACTGAAGGACAGACATTAGAGAGACTGAACAGAGCTCGTGGGCTGACAGTTACTCAAGCATTTGGTATGAATAAATGCATATCTCTCAATGTGAAATTTCTCAGCAATAATGTGTGCAAGTGTGGCTGCTGAATACACATCAGCATACTTAACAAGTCAAACTGCACAAATATCAGTTCCAAAAAACTCATGGAAATACACCTCAGTGAGTGTTGCAGGGCTGTGCTGCGTGTGCCCATGCTGGCACAGTTAGACTCCTGGGAAAATGTGACATTCTATGATTCAAAACCATCCTTGGATGTTGAGGGTAACACCATTCATTCATAAAGCAAGTGACAGGTTCACAGACAACACAACTAAGCATCAAAGCTCTCAGAAGACAAAAGTAAACTGGAAATTATTTCAAGGGCACTTTTTAGTCTTTCTTTCTTTTGTACCTTCTGGTACACTCTTAATATCAGAATTTGCTTCAGATTTCCCTATGGTACTGTGCTTAAACATGAATTCCAGTGCCTTTTGATTTATCCAAAATATTTAGTTCAATGAATTTTATTGTTTATAGTGCCAAGTTCTTTTATATCTTTCCATTGGCCATCATAGCCTCCACGGAGTGTACCAGCCAAATATATAAACTCTACATATGTTTCTACTAGAGTAACTGGACTCTCAATTAAGTCCAATTAGTTTTTACCCTCAAGAATTTAATCACATCCATCATGGTACATTCAGTAAATCAGAGTTTTTCTTTCCTACCTCGTTAGAGATTTACTTTACATTCAGCTCCTGGGATTTTCAGGAGGAAAAGCTCTTCAAGGAAATGATAAAGAGAAAAAGATGGAGAACAAAATAAAATCCCAAATGGTATAACAGAGGTAGGTGCGGAATGATACCACTGCTTCTCACAGTACCAGATCCAAGGGGCACCCATTAAACCTTGAAGCAAATGAAGATGTAATATTATGTGCAAAGTCCCATAACTGATTGCAAAAGAGGTTTGTGGATGGCAAAGATATAAAAGTGGTCAAAAAGGGATTGCCCAGATTAGTGGAGAATAGGCTATTTAGTGACTATAAAAATGATGGCTTAGCTGCAGCCTGAGACAGGCTGTGGGAAGGGTGGTGGGGGAAGCATCCCTCCAGCCTGCTCTGCTCTTTGCTCTTCCAACTCAGCCAACTCTGCCATTCAAAAACCTGTTAGGTTATGGTGACTTCTGGTCTGACCCAACCAGTCTGGAAGCCCCATCTCTCCTGTACTTTCAATATGAAGGTAGGTTTTTGGTAGATCATTGCACAAAGATGCTAAACTTATTTTTTCTTTTTTAAATAAAAAGAATTAAACTTAATCTAGACTATTATGCTGTGGAAAGGCTGAAGATGTGCTCTCATCTACAGCACTGGAGTCCTTTTTGATCCTGTTTAACAAGACATAGAAGACATTTAAAAGGTTACAAATGCTGCTAAGTAAATGATTCAAAGAATTAATAGTGTGGGAAGGAATTTCTACAGGAGATATAAGTAAAAAAATAATAAACAGGATCATTTATTTTACAATGGACAAAGGAAAACATATGGTAGAGTTATATAAAAAGTACAGTGTGTGTAGAAGTCCAAGAATATGTTTCTATCCATACTGCCCTAGACTAAAAAAGAAATGCACTCAATATGAAGGAAAATGCAACAAGTGAAAGAAGACAGATTTGTTTGCAATTCCTAAATACCTTCTAAAGATTACTGCTACCACACATCTTTGAAATAAATATATCCATGGCACACAGATTTAACTGTTTTCTCAGGGAAGAACTTTTCCTGTTCTGTTTGCTCTTAAAGAGTTCCAGCCCTGTTTCCACTCGATTTAAAAAAATAGTGTCATTGACATTTTTCATTTTTCAAACTGAATTTCAAAATGCATTTTCAAGCCAGTTTTTTTTAACAGTCAGAATGAAAGTTAAGGAAGAATCTTATTTCCTGTCAGCTGGCATTGGTTTTCATATGTTTTTTTGTCCAGTATTGGGCTGTTCCACTTTTTGTGGGAAAACAGATTTTTCTCAAAATTGGCTAAACACAAAAACGACCATACTGTTGCAATGTAACTTTCAAAAAATAATTTTCAACTTTGTTGTCACAAAAATAAAAATGAAAAAACAAATGAGGGTGATGGATGAGGGAGATTTTAATGATATCCAGTTAATCTTCCAGAAATATCCATCAAAGTAAACAGTTTGAATTCACTTCAGTTAAGAAGTTCCAGAAAAGAGATTTAGAGGCAAAAGGAACAGTAGAAGCAAGCACACTGAGAAGTAGTGATGCAGGAGGGAAGAACTGCAAATGGCTATGGCTCTGTTTATCAGCCATCCATTAATGACTGGTTAATGTGATCCTGGAGAATAAGCAGGTATAAATAGACTTAGCACAGAATACTGAGTTAAGAGTAACCTCCAGAGAAGTGTTGTAGCTGCTGTCAGTGATTGTGGGATATTAGTGTGGTTGAGCTATTAGTAAAATACAACTTAGTGGTTCATATATATCTAGCAGATATTTATGTCTAGTTTGGGGTTTGATCCTGTAAACCTTATTCAAGTAAAAAAATACTGTCCAACCAACAAAGAAATGCTGGTGCATCATCTTCTGGTGGTTACACTTGGACTTTATTGGGTCAAAACTTCAATTGAAGGTGGCAGAAGTTCTGCCTGAGTAAACTCTGAGTGAGCACTTCCAGGTCTGTCCCAATGGGACTGCTCTTAGGAGTAAGGGTTGAATTGTTATACCACAAAATACCAGCTGTAGTTACGTTAACCAGGATAAAGTTTCAAGGGATATCCAATCTCCATGCCTCAATGTAAAGCTAATCACCAGCTGGACTACAGAACAAATTTCCCCTCTGGTATAATATCACACAATTATATGCATTATGAGGGTTTAAAATCTGGCATTGGCTGTGCTATTGTTGGAACTCGGATAACCACTCCAGTTCCAACAAGAGGCCATTCATCTACACTAATTTGTAGGTTAGAGAAGGTTTTAAAATAGGAAGTCTTTTCTTATGCAAATAAGGACCTGTTAAAAAACCAGGGGCCTGCATGCAGTGATCTCGTGCATCACAGAGGATGAGTGCAAACATGCCCACACACCAGGGCAACCTTCAAAACCAGGCTTTCATGGCACCATAATGTAATGAAAGCCTTAAGCCTGGTTCTCTGCACAGGAATGAGTTTAACTTAGATTTTGCATCCAGCTTTTAAAATATTGCTAACAACCCTCCAGTCCAGAGTACTGGGAAGGAATAAAACCAGAGAAATTAATCCTAATAAATTGTTCTCCCAAATAACTGTTTTCCCTTTTGTTGCTTTCCCTGGATTCATACACGACTGTATTTGAAGTGTTCAGCAAACTCTGTGCAAACAATGAGCACTTTCGCTTTTGATCCATGACTGTGGGTTGTTTCAGGGCTGTGCATTGGATATGTAAGACACATGGCCTTGGTTTGTTTTCTATGAGCTGAGTTTAGCCCAAGGCCACTCTGGAGAAAAAGTTTCCTCTCTGCCTTATTTCTTAAAGCTATATCTCTTCTTGAAATCAGAGAATTTCCCTCCTCACTGACCAAGGAGCTGGCTCCTTCCACTCCTTTCAATTTTGAATTTTCCAGTGGAGAAGTCATTCCCCTGTACAAATCTTGCATATAATGTCTGTTGTAAATGAGCTTCCTGCACTCAGTCATGTCATGCAAAATCCCTTGAACCCTTTGGGTACTGTCCTGGGGTGATCACTTTCATACATCACTGATAGCCTTTGGGAACACGTTGCAAGACTGACATGAAGGGGCAGGATAGAATCATAGATGCACAGAATCTTCTATGTTGGAAAAGATCTCTAAGTTTATCAGATATGACCATTAACCCAGCACTGCCGAGTGCACCACTAAACCATGTACCTCAGTACCACATCTACATGATGATGAACACAAACTCCTGTTCTTCCAAAGTGAGCTTTTTTATCACATGCCTTCTGTACATGCAACCAAGCTCAAGAGGAGTTTCCTCAGTAAGTATAATGCACAGGTTTTCCGTCGTTTCTTGACATGTGAATCCAAATCTCAGAGAAACCAGGACAGTGGAAGATGTTTAACACTTTGTATTCCCTTAGACAATGACCCCAAAACAGGCTTCCAGCAGACACTTCCTGCACAGACACCACACTGATAGCTACCAAAAACATCCTCTGCTGACAAATATTAGCATGGGGTACCTCGAACTGTTTTCTTTGTAGCTGGTGTCTCAAAGCAGCATTTGAACTGAAATCATCCAATGGTTTTGCAGCTGTGCTGGTCAGCTTATGGTCTCATGGGCTATAAGCTAGCATTGCAAGCCCGGGTGTGATCACAGTTATCATCTCTTGTTGAAGAGACATGAGAGAAGCTGAGCCCACTGGACCCCAGGCACAGACACAGTAATCTGCAGCTCCTGGTTTAATAAATATTTGCTCATGGACCCACCCATTTTGTTGGATAGCTGAAAGTAAAACCTTAGCTTTGTGTCATCTGAGTGTAAACTATTAACATAGATATAATTTAATAATTTTAAAGTTGTCAACAGCCTAGGTTTGTCATGGGAGATTTGGATATTTCATGCAGGTAAGTAGGAAGATGGTGTCAAACATCCTTGCAAAAAGAGCAGACCAAACTTCAAACACAATTTCACATCCTCCCAATGGCTGTGATTTGCCTGGGAGTATCACTCTGAGGAACTGCAACACACTAGTCGCACTTCCAGCTCCAGATATTTCTGCTCTTAAACACTGGGAACTCTTTCTGTCCTTTCTTCTTCTACCTACTCAAGAAAAACAACCAACCTTCCAGAGTAAAATGCAATGGAAAACACTTTGATGGGTGAAAAAACAGTGTAATGCCTTTAGTAGCCAGGTCTCAAAGCACGAAGTATGTATTCCTAGCTTATTATCACTAAGGTTATAAACATATAAGATGTTATAAACACAATTCCCATAGGTGTAAGACAATAATCAGAGTAGACAAAAAAGATAAGAGATTTGCCAGTGATACAGAATAAGGCTGTTTTGCAGTTAGGTGGGAAATGGTGTATTGATGGGTACATTGGATAACATTCAGTTCTAATTCAATATTTTACGTTCCTAAACTCAGCAGGGTGGTTCTAGACAGCAGCTCCAAAGGTTCACCATCTTACACAACTCTTCCAATGTTGTACACTCCTGATAATGTCCAAGTTCAGCACGGCCCAACATGCCAGAAAATGAGTCTTTTTGAAAGGCAGTGTAGCACATAATAAACACAGGAAGAAATGAGAAATCCCCAGAGGAACTCAATGGAGAGTGCTCTTAAAGTGAGGATATTTTACAGGAGGTCCATTTTTATTTGCTTTCATTATTTAATACATTTATCTGTGATCCAATATAAAAAATCTGTATCCATTTCTTGTAAAATGTGCAGATGACACAAAAACTGTAGAATGGTAAATAATGAGAAAAGCAGATCTGTTCTACATGCAATCTAATTTGAATGGTAACTTGACCTCCTTTGAAAAAAAACTCAAACATATTTCAATGTCAGTTAAACATAACTCTGAATGTCCCAGATAGTTTGTACACTGAAGAACTGGACTATATTTTAGAAAGAAAGAATTAGAAAAGGATTTAGAGGTCATAGCTGATAACCAGCCAAGCTGCTCAAGAGCTCCTCATTCAATGCAAAAAAAGAGACAAAAAGAGAAAATGGGACCTTGGTACTTGCAAGCAGGGGACTATAAAGCACAAGGATGGAAAGGCAGATGCTCACTGTTCTTTGGAATATTAATAGTGAAAGGAGAGCAGGTCCAGCTTCAATGTTTGCATTTTAAAAAATACTATTGACAAACAGGAAAGAGTTCAAGAAAGAAACGCAAATATACTTGCAATTGGCAAAAGCTGTTAGTGAGATCCTAAAAAAAGTAAATCCCAATTCATTTAACTTATCCAATAGGAGGATAAATGGTGATTTATCTGTGGTTTATAATAGGGCTGGCTGGGTATTCTGTCTCAACAATAGAAAATGAAATTTCCACAAAGATTTCTGTAAAGAAAAAATAATGTTAATTTTCCTTCAGGACAAGCAAAATTAAATAGTTCACTGTAAGCCACTCTGCTTCTCATTTTTTCTGTTGAAGGAAACTTTAAACTTCACCTTCTTGTGAGCACATTTATCAGTGCTATAGGTACCTGTTTTCTCCTACAGGCCAGCCAGAGAGTAATTTGTCACTTAATTCTGAGTTGTATATAACATTACAGGAGCTGTAGTCCAGCCAAGAAGCCTCTGCCTAAGTTGAATAAGGATAGCGTTTGCTCATGCTGTAATTCCCAGGAGCAATGCAGCATTATGGGAAAATATTTATTTTTCATATTGAACTGATACAAAAGAAAGCCCTGGTGAATCAATTTAGTACATTCAAACAACAAGGGTCCTACATTAAAGAAAATGATAATTTTGTTGAGATTGGTTTGTTTGTTTGTTTGTATGTTTCCATTCTGGGTTTCCTCTATGTTAATAAGGCTTTTCTCTGTGTGTCATTTGGAGTGGAGACAAATGTTGACAAGTCACATCTGCCCACTGTGTGAAAATTCCAAATTTTATTCGGTTTTAGCTTGCAAGTAGCTGTATTGTATTTCCTATACCAGGGGGATCTCTGAATTAGTAGATGGAGACACGACATCCAGTAGGTGGAATCCGACACTATATTAATCTGAACTAGATAAATGCCAAGATTTTAACAAGGGAGAGAATTAGCAATTTATCTAGAAATGCGATAGACTCTCTTCCATGTGTGTTATTTAAAGATAGGCTATCTTCCTATCTGTTCTAGCTGGTGATTCAATCCCACAGACTATGTTGTAATAGATAATAACAACAATCCCTCCAGCCATAACATCTAAAAGTGCAGGAAGCAGGATTGCAGGGAGAGAAACTGCTAGAAACCCTCAGTCTTCAGAACCAAAGTGGAGGGATGGTTATGTTACGCCATTGGAACACCTTTCCTTGTCCATCCATAATACAGCTTCAGTGTAATTAAATATTTCATAGAAATGCCTTATAATTGGTCTGTGGTTGAAGCCTGACTTAAGTTTAACATTGGCACTGTGTGCCTTGCACTCATGGAGTCCTTCCCTTGCTTTCTCACTTTTCTGATACTCTGTTCCAAAACAAATAAATAACCTTGCAAACGGCTTATTCTGGTTCCCAGACCAAAGGAGGACAATTAAAGCCTTATGAAAGTGTTTTTAAATTATAGTTTTAATTAGCATAGAAGTATGAAAATGCTGTATGGCCACTTAATAAAAACAGTATTGAAAATAATGCAGTCAACATCTCTCACGTCCAACAGTGTCACTCTGTCAGTTGACCCCTGTTTTCTGGAGGATGTTGACAAAATGGGCAGAGATGAAAGGCTGCAATAAAAAGAGTGGGATAGTCTAAGCTCAAGTTAATCCATCCAGAGAACAGGAAAACTTCTTTCAGTAACAAAATAGGCCTTCTTAAGGTCAGTAATAGCAGACTTCATCGACTGACAACAGTCTGCTGAACACAAAGGAAGTGTGACTTTTCCTTTTTCTTTGCCATGGCTCAATAGCTTTGTTTCAGCTTGTCAGTCAGTTTGTTTACAAGAAAAAACTCTTGAGCAAAGAGTACCTTTCCTTGTGCAACATATTCCAGTGTGCCCTCTGAAATGACTCTGCACCACTGTGCTACCTGATAGCCTTTCACATGACAAAGTGTCGGGGTTGTGTGTCCAACAGGGCAGCAGGGGCTAGGTAAGGTTTCCAGATACACAGCACTCAAGCAGGGGCCAGCCTCACTGTAGGTTTTCCCTCCACTATTGCCAAACGACAAAACTTTAAAAGCTCAGCAGCACGGAGCACCATTAAACTGACTGATGGCAAGAAGTCGTCAGAAAACACGGTTCTGTAAATCTTTCCCTGCACACATAAAATCTGGTCTCAGATTTCCCTGCCCCCTCCATGCACACACATACACATGCATTTCATAATTTCCCAGGAAGCTTAAACAAACTGCATTGCATTTGAAGCACTACCTCACAAAACAAAGCCCTCAACATCTTATTATTCAAACACTTGAGCAACGTTCATTATGAATTCTCACTACTAATTTCTCCCTTTTTGAAGCACTGCAGGAAAATAACAGTCTCCCACTTTAAAGACAGGGAAACAAAGGGAAAAAAGAGGCTGATGTCACCAGGGTTTTGGAGACAGAGCTTGTGTGAGATGCAGCTAAAGGCGAGGGCTCACGTATCTGGGAAAAACTCTCCCAAACATCCATGGGAGATCTTCACCCACAGCTGAGGAAACAATGAAAACTCAAAATTTCCCGGGTTTGGTCTCTGTGCTCAGCCCCGACTGCTCTAAAATTAGACCTGTTTTACAGACTTGGCTTCAGCTGCTGCAGGAAGCAGAGGCAGCACATGCCAGTCCTGAAAATTTATTATTAATAATAATGGGGAGGCACTCCCAGGCTGGGGGCAGCCCCACATGCCAGCAAAGGCACAGTAGACCGTCCCCATGAGGACGCATTCGCCATCTGCAATGACTGAATGGAGCAAGAGCAGTACAAATGTTGTTATGATTAGGCCTCACAGGGAATTTTTTCATACAAGCTGTCTGTTTGTTTGGCAATTCTGAAGTGGCCAGCAGAAATGTATCACCATCAGTGATGCTCCTGTTGGAAAGGCTTACTCAGGCCCACTGTGGTGTGTTTAAGAGGAGAGGTCCCTCCTGAGAAATCATAAACTACTCCAAGTCCCACAGGAAGGTACAAAATAAGGCCCAGTTTCTTGTGTGACCTGACAGCCAGTTTAACTTCAGGCAGATTTTTGTTTAGTGCAAGCAGCTCTCAATGGAGCTTGCAGCCCTAACGAGTCAAAAGAAAGACATTTGTACATGAGTCATTGGGTCAGTCTTTGCTCGTGCTCCTGCCCCAGGGTGGATCCTGGCATGACCTGTACAAAGGCTGCTGGGGCTCTGCTCACAGCACTGCCCTACAACTGCCCAGGGCATAGACATACTCCACAGGGATGCAAGGAAGGAGGGGACAGTCACCCATCGGTGCTCTGGGGCTCCCTTTCCTGCTCTCACCTCTCATGAGATTTGGCCTCGTCGTCAATCATTAGCATTTCCTCCTGGTCTCTGTGATACCTGTGTTGCTCTGATAGGAAAGAAGGTCCCAAAAGATCCCCACACCCCCTGCTTCTAGGGGAAAACAGCAGCACGTTTTACATCACACTAAGTGTGGGAGCTCCATGAAAACCAGCATTTCTCCAAGGAACAGCCCCACATACACACCTTCTCCCTAGAGAAAGCTTGGCTCCACTTTGCTTTCAATGACTTCAGTAACAAAAACATGTAGCTCTGCCCCATGAAACTGACTGTCATCAAACAAAGAAATTAACTTTTTCTGCAGCGCTATTAAGAACACATAATGTTCATAGTCCCAACTGTGAAAAATGCGAGCTTTCCTGGGGTTCAGTAAAGAAGGACTAATTTAGCCTCTGATCCCCAGAAGCAGCATACAGTTCCCAGCCCGTTGCTTCAGAAATTTTGGCTCAACTGCTAACCCAGAGCCCAGGCACTGAACCATGAAAAAAAAATCCCTCCAAGCATTCAGTAAACAACGTCTGTCCCCAAAATAGCTTTCTAGTGTTCCTGTAATGTACTTCCATGCATCAGCTTATGTGACCTTGAACTGGTATCATTTCTCACTTGGGAATTCCTCCCTAGTATTTGTTGCTACAGCTCTTGAAGTATGAAGAATGAAGTGCTGGACTCTTACACTCCTTTGTTTCTTCCTATCATTTATTTTTGCCTTGATGGGGAAAACATATGACTGGATATGTCATTACAGGCAGACAATCTGATAATCACTAGCTGATAGGGCAGCAACTCCAAAAACCCTGTCTGCAGCCAGTTCATTCTCTTCCTGTAAACATCATGAAACTGCAGGGGTCAGGGATAAAGACACTGATATTTTTTTCCTTTTCAAAAGCACTGCCATCTGTGTCCACCATGCTCAAAACTTTTGAAAGAGATATTTTGAAGCATTTCACATTATTTTTTGCTTATTTACAATGATTACCTCTTTACAGAGATCTCCGCAGTAGGTTGTTTCTGTGGATTTGAAGCATACATCCTGTCAGTCCTTATGGGTCTTAAACAGATGCTGGTTTTCACAAAGCAGTTGAATACCTTTCAAAGGTGCAGAGAGGGGGTCCCAGAAGTCCCACTACCATTTATTTCTCCTGTAGGAAAGGCAAAGTCAGCCACATCCTCTTTGTGTGAGGGGGCCGTGCTTCTTGGCAGAGGAGATGCTCTGTGGCACTGAGTCACAGGAGTGAGTGGGCATGGAGAAGGTACAGGAGCTGGTCTTCCCATGCACTTCCTCACTGTCACCTCTTTCCAGGCCTTCCGTTGCTGTCAGAGTTCCTTATTTACTTTTCACTCGTGCAATGAACCATAAGATAGCTATAGAACCATAGAGGGAACAAAGGGCTTAAAACAGCCACCCTCCTGTGATGGTAGGGGACAAAAAGGGACAAAAGCCCACCAAGAGAAGCAGTACCTGAGCTGCTGTCTGGGGAGACAGAAAGTCTGCCAGACCAGGCTCAGCCAGCCCTGCCTGGGTTTCCAGCGCCGCAGCAGCGCTAGAGGGAGGGCAGGCAGGGGCTGCACGGCAGCTCTCTGATGAAAGCACCTGCGAGTCCTGTGAAAGCCGACACTCACTACTTGCGGTGTCCCTGCCACTCCGGATCCCAAGGCCCTGGTTTACTGCAGGAGCTGTGAAAGACAGCCTCGGGCTTCGCAGCAGGAAAAAATACAAGGGATCAAGTATACAGAGGCACCTCATAAAGTACCCTTTCAAACCACATGCGGATTTACAAGAGGGAAGTGAGTGGCCCTCGGGGGGCTTTTACTTGCTTATTAGCACTGGCCAGTGCAGGGTGCACGCCCAGACCCTGGGATGGAGCTGTCTACACAACCCCACGACTTCTTTCAAGTGCAGACAGGAGGCTGCATACACACCTCTGGGCTGCAGCAGGGCTGAGAGGGGCACGGCTGCTGTCCCGGTCAGGCAATAGCATCCTCCAAATTCACGTTCACCAACTTCCTTAGCGCTTCTGTCCTGCGCTGGGGAGACACAGAACCACCCCGAGGGGAGACTTGGGGCAGCACACGGACAGCCAGGGATGTCCTCTGCTCTCGAGTTCCCCAGGTAAATGTGGGGCTGGGGAACGGGGCATGTCCCTGTCAAGCAAAACACGTAGAGCCTGGCAACAGGTAAAGGCTGAAGGCATAGGAAGAAGAAGAAAATAAATAAGGCAAGAAAAAAAAGGAATAGCAGAATGGAATAAAAGAGAAAAGTGCATGGCTGTAGGGTGGCAAGAAAAGTGGTCCCTCTGGATCATAAAGGGTTGCACAGGAATAAGAAAGGTAAAGGAAGGAGAAACATAAAAGAAGGGGAAAAAAAGTGAGATGTGGAGGGAGAGGTAGAGGAGAAGAAGGGATCTGACTTAGGGAATAAAAAGATAACATTGGAGCAAAGAAATTCAGGAGAAATGAGGAAAACTATGTACTGGAGGAGCTGAGTAGGAGAACAGAGCTGGAGGAAAAAAGCATCCAAATGAAGAAAGATTAACACAGAATGCTCCCAAAGGAAATGAACTGAGCACTCTGAAACAGTGTCAGACATAAATAAATCAAACAGGAACATTTGGACACTTGGAAAAATGAGAGGAAAAATGCATAGTGATACACTATAGCAGGAAAAAAGTGGGGTAGCAAGAGAAAAGAAGGAAAAACTCCTAAAACAGAGAAAAAGAGGGAGTAAGCCAGATAATCCAAGCAGTCCTAACACATTTACATGCACACTTTGAGGTGTTTGCTCTAATGAGCAGTTGGGACAGCAAAAACGTACAGAGTAATGCTATCACATTATTTGTATAGCCAAGTGGGGATTTTGCAAGCTGGAAGATATATGCACACAATAATTGTGGGTGAAAGCTGGGGGCCAATAATTACAGCAGTAAATCATAATCCTTTTAATATATTATCAGTTTGATACCCAAGCAATAAATGCATATGCATAAGGGGTTTGTGCTTTAGAGATGTCAGGAAACTTGACTGAGAAAACAAAGGGAATGGAGAAGCTCAGTTCTCCCTCTCTTTTGGGTGAGAAAGTGTAATGAAATCCACTCTCTCTCTCTCCCCCATCGCTGTCATGACCATCATTACTAGACTTGGCTGGGAGTTTCACAGTGCATTTATTTTCTAATGGGAATGCACTTACTACAAACCTGAAATTTTCCACAAGAAGATTTTGATTTTGCTGTAGAGAAAAATCCTATGAGAAAAATTTGAACCAAGTGTTTCATTTTGGGCCACTTCAACTCCAGCCAAAATTTAAAAAAAAATCAATATGAAAGATTTTATTACACTACTATTAGTGGAACCTGGACATTTTCAGTTGGGAATAAAACATCCTTAAAATTTAACAAATCAGTTTACTCAAAATTTTGTAACAGTCATAGTATCTGTAGATTTTTAGGGGGAAATATTGTGCGTGAGCCTGCATGTGCATATTCATCCCCCCATATGCCAACAAACAAGTGAATAAAATTGAGGGGAAAAAGGGAATAAACAAACACACAGAGTTTATCCTAATTTTGAGCTGATTGCAAATGAAAGCCATTGGGTAACTGCTCTACTAGGCCATCTGTGTATTTCTTTTTTTCTGATTTGGTGATCTTCTGGCAGGGAGGGAGAAGGGAAAGTTGTTAAGCAGTAATTTAGAGCACATATGTAATAAGAAACACCAATCTATGTTCTGAAATGGTGAAGGGTAGGATATCTACCATAACTTTTACGAAGCAGTTCAGTGATTAAATTTTTTTGTATAAAAATATGTTGTTTTCTTCTTGTCTCTGGCTGCCCAGTTTCATATTCCAGCAGTTGGACTAGATCACATCCTTTGTCTGTGAGAGCAAAAGAGTGAACTGTGACAGAATTTCTGTTCTCTATGTACATATTTATAGATTGTGATCAAGTCACCTCTTAATCTTTGTTAGATAAACAGAACAAGCTCCTCAGGCCTATCACAGTAAGCCATATTTTCCAGACTTTTTGTTATTCACATGGCTTTCCTCTCTGAACTCTCTCCAATTCAACCAGCACCCTTCTCCAGAAGGGAAAATCAGCACTAAGAACAACATCCCACAGTGGTGCCAAAGGCAGATGTAGCCTTCTGCTTCTTATTTAGCAGTCTCAGGACTGCTCCAGCTCTTTGGAGGACTGCCTTTCCCAGCATCTCCCACCTGACTGACACACAAACACCTCGGTTCCACCTTCTTTGTAGATTTAATGACCAGATCCACCAAACATTTGCAAGTGGTGCAGGAGAGATGTTTAGAGGTGAGTTGTGGTATCCTCCTCCCAACCCCACTTATTGTGTATGGGTGCAGGTCATCCACTTGGATTTCATTTGGGGGAACTGAATCCCTGCCACGGGAAACCAGTCAGAAAGCTGCTTCCCACATGCATCCCAGCCACTGCCGCAGGCGTTAGGATCTGAATGAGCAACTGATGATTAGTCTGGGGAACTGAACTAAGTCTGATTTGACATCAAACACTGCACCACATGTAGAGAGCCCAGTATGAGCTGCTTTAATCTGCTACTCCACTCCTATTCAGCCAAATCATTTGCTAATGTAGATATGGTTAGTGATGTCCAGAATCGGACTACTAAAAAAACCCCAGAAACAAACTACTTGGTTGATTTCAGTTTCCTAAGTATTTATGTCCATATTTCACTCTTTTTTCCTCCCGCGTTACTTTTTAGGAACAAATATATATAAACTCCAAGAAAAACCTCTTGAATGACAAAAAGAACAGCCATCACTTGTTTCAGGACTTCATTCAAAACATCAAGCAAATTATAAACTTCCACCGCCAACTGCATTTTCAGACAAATCAGTGTGCCAGCATTTAACCTACTTTCAGTGTGACATGTCAGTTCCATATCTGTATACTTAATAGTTATAATTAAGGAAACATTGTTTTCTCCATTAAATTTACATCATGTGTCAAGCTTAATGCCACACAGAATTCAAAGTACATTGCATCAAATACTATTAGCTGCATTTACCATAATAATCTTTTCTTAAAAAATATATGAAGTTAGCTGTATAAACATTTATTAAAAGGGGTTTTTTTAAATTACAATCCCTTTCACAGAGTTAGTTGCAGTCTGGCAACAACTTTAATTTCTCTAAAACCAAAGAAAGCCAAATGGAAATGCACATGACTGGTGTTTTCATCCTATATGTGTCATACAAATAAGACTGTATCTTTCCAGTTCTCTCAATTTTTCCTAGTGTTCAGTGTCTACTAGAAAACCATTATTTATAGCCAAAGGTGGTTTTTGACTTGTACTTTTCAAACTTGTGGACAGAAGTTGTTCAAGCCTCTGATTTAACATACCTGCTTTAGTAGCTGCTGTTAAAATAATTTCTTGAATTATTGTTGTAATGGAAAATACATCAAAACTATAGCAGGATTATATATTTTCAACTGTTTTTTTTTCCAACCAACACAGAAAGCTTTCTCATCTTCTCAGTGTTAGTATAAATAATTCTACCATTTTTATCCACTGAGAGAAACAGCACTGATAGGTTTTCTTCCCTTAAGTACATCCAAAACTTCTTGTCCTTAATCTGTATGATCTTCAAGTCTGTTGGGCAAACACCTCTACTTACACTTCTCTTACTTCCCTTGCAAATTTATCACCATTCCTATCTTCTGATTTAAATTATTTTTTGTTGCATCATTCTTTCTTTCAAGTGTTACATGTGGGTTTTTTTGTGTAGTAGAACAGCTTTCACTTTAGCTATGTTGTTTTGGTTTATAACAACTATGACTTTTTAGTGAAATGTTTTTAAATGGTTTGCAATTATCATTCACATTTTTCTGTTTAAATTCTCCCAGTAGATCTGACTTATAATTGTTTTCAGCTTTAGAAAACTGGCCTTTTTAAAGAAGCAAGAATATATACTACTGGTTCACATTTTATTCTTTTTGCACACAAATATAATCAAGGCATGATCTTCTGCACATAAGCAGACATTTGCTTCAGTTCTGTAATCAATTTCTCTCTATATGTCATAATTAGGTCAGGTTTTTGCTGAAGAAATAAAATCTCTATTCAGTCATAAGGGAGGATAGACTCAAGGCTCTGCTCCATATTTGGCAGAGAAGCCTGGACCCCTGTTGTCTTGGGTGAGAATCCTAATCCCTGAATAAGGACTCTTTGAACCCACTGTCCTAGCAAATCTATCCTTTGTTTTCCAATTTTATTCTGACTTTAAAAATAGAGTTTTAAAATCTGCTAGATTGTAGTTAGGTTTTGTGAGCAAAGTTGCATATTCATTTTCTTTTTATTCACACTTAGAATGAGAAAAATATTCAAACTGCCTCAAACAGATGTTTTATTTAAGTGACAAAGAAAAAGAAAAAAACGTACTTGTCTAATTTTTGCCATCCACTTAATATTCTACTCATGCATATTATCTTCCCAACTTTGGTACCATTGCATGAAATATACACCGAGTTACCCAACACTGATGGGTCAGGAATGACTGAACTTGTTCGCATCATGTCCTTGTACAGCCTCATTCTTTACTTGCTTGGGAGACTGATTTTCTGCTGAGCAAAAATGTATTGTCCCTCTTTTCTATTTCTTCTTCATTATGACTTTTATTTCCTCCTGGCTATTCAAACCAACCCCTCCATCAGTAAATCGTTTACCTTCCCAGTGAGTAAATTATACCCAAACTTTACCTGCTTTTCTTCTTGGAGAAGGTAGATAAACATCCTCAAAGCCATCCTTCCATCTCCAAATGTGGTCAGCTTGCAGCACCCAGCTGTGTGTTACATCCCAGCCACTCTCTTCAGGTTGCCTCTCTCTGCTTTAGAGATCCAAATGTATGTCTCAGAATGCCACCTAAAAAATTCAGGGCTGTCATCACAGTCTTTTTCTTTGAATCCAGGGTAATGAAACTTAACAAGACTAGTGTTTAAGACCTCCTCAGTTTCTCCAAGTCCCTTGAGGTCTGCAATTGCTTCTGCTACCCAGTGCCATTCTCTTCTGATCTTTCAGCACACCACTTATACAAAGGCCCTCTTTTCTAGATGGTCCTCTCCCTTCAACGGGGCTACATTCACTTCTGACAGTGATTCTCAGAGATTCTATTGCATGTGCCTGCCTCAATGTTCACAGCCATTACTTTCAGATTAATAACTTGCACTCATTATCTGTGTTTTTGTCATTTCTGGCTTAGTCCTGTAGCACATCCTTCACATGGCCTGCACTGTAATTTAATTGGAAGCAGGTTGTGTTACAGAAGGCAATCACACACCTGGGATGCACATCTCTGCTCTGGGACCCAGGTCAGCCCCCTTTGAGTGGCCTGACTGATTTGAATACGATGGTTTGGGCACAGGAAGCCCAGAGCCTCCAGGGAAGATCTTTCCTAAGACAAATACTTGGTCATGTATCTCTCAGAGATGCAGGCATTAGAAGCATTGAGACTGGATTATGTTCTATTCAATATAATAGAGAAGGTATAGACAGCAAAATACAAAAATCTTCCAGGGCTTCATAAATCCCTTCCTGTAGTCTGACACCACCTGTATTTGTTGACTTTTAGACATGCTACAAGACCCATGTGCTGGATCTGCTCTTTCAGGAGCCTTAAGAGGACTGGTTGATGAATGGGGCTCCAGTGTTTATTTACTTCAGTTTGGTAGAAGCAGTGAGTCAATTATATTGCATTTCAGTTTTGCAGTTCTAAATTGGCAGAGTGCTTACAGCCTATGAAGGAACACATTTTGTTTATTTTAAATATCTAAAAAAAAAAAAAAATAGAATAAATAAAATGATGCAGTTGGTATAAGATTTATGATGTCCTGAATTTTCCATGATTTTAAGTGGTTGGTTTTGTACATGACGTGTTACTCAAGTATGCAGCCCAATACCAGTCTTGTCTGGCTTTTGAAACAAAAGATCTTTTGTTGTGGTGAATCACAGAGAAAGCTTTGCAGGTCCTGTTTTCATGATGACACTTACAAGCAAGAATTCCCATAAAGTCCCATCACCCTTTCTGGAGAGGCAAAGTTAAGATTCATACAGCAGACATGCTGCTATCTGTCAGAGTCAGAAAGCCCAACAATTAAAAAAGAAAAATAATTGCTGAATAACTTTACTTTTTGCCATCATTTTCCACATAAGGTATCCAACATGTCATTCAGCAATGAAGAGACAGAACCATAAAGTCTCTCAACACCATTCATCCAGCTACATGCCCCATTAATTTTCCAATCAAACTAACTGACAACAAACTCACTGCCTTCTAAGACAAGAAACTGAATTTTACAGAACTGAAAATTCTCTTTGTCCTGGTAATGTTGAGAGTTGATTTATGAAAAATACTCTTACTTAATAATATATGAATAGAATAGGTACTAGAACACATCATTCGTGGATGTTGTACAGTCCTGTGAATGTTAACATCTTCAAAGCAGATACTCACTTTAGCCAACTCCTTGCTTAAGTGTTCCAATAAAATGTATCCTTGAAGTCACTGGGAGCCTTTCTGCTCACTTCAATGGACATTGGAGTAGCTTCTAAAAAGTTATCAAGGCTTAACAGATGAGCTTTTAGAGGCTTTTCTGACTGTTAGGACCAGCTTTCCTTTAAAATAAATTTTGATGTCAGGAAGGCTTCCTAACATATTACCAAGTGGGCCATGAAATGTTTGGCTAATCACAAATCCTTTCACACAAATCAGAAACTTTCTAACACACTAAATAGCTACAGTTAGGTCTGGCAAACTCTTATTTAAAGCACTTTAAAGTAAATATAGAAATTAAGAGATTAGAAAATCAGTGTGTTGGGTGAGTTATTGACCAAAGTAATGCGGGCTTCCTTACCCATGTGCCACAATATGCTCTACGTTCTTCCTTAACCTTATCCTAATGTGTTTTCCTTAAGGCTCTTTTCCACTTCCTTAGTTCATGAAATAAAGCAACATTAGCTCGTCTCAGTGTTAACAGATGTTGTGAGGAATTATTTTAAAGTCACTTGTATCCTGTATCTCTCCATATCTTTCAGCTCAATTGCAGTGAATTTTAGGAGGTTTTGCCCAGAAAAAAAAACCCAAACTATAGGGATTTACACCACACCCTCACTACCATTAAATAAACTTAGCATGAAGCTAAATCAATGCAATCCAAGTATTTTTATACATTTTAGAAGTCTTTTCACATCCTCAGTTCTCCCTTGAACTGGCAGAGATCCAGTTTGGGACACAGTCCATACACTTTATACTATTCATGTGCAGCTCTGATTTGGAAAATCAGAGAGTGGTAGAACCTCAGAGCAGAGAGAAATTATTGTACTCACCACTCCCTGCTTTACAGACATAATAACAAATCTGAAGTTTCAGGAGCAGAGCAAGAAGCTCTAGTGGTTGCTTATATTGTTATTATTATTATTATTATTATTATTATTATTATTATTATTATTCACTGTCTTTCAGTGGTATTCCTTCCCAAATACAGCTTCCTAGAAGAGAAGTTGCAGTAGTTCAATAGTTCAGTAAAGAAGAAGAAACACATAATGGGGGAGTTTTAGAAATGCACCTCCAATAAATTCAATTGAGCACCCAAAATTTTGCCTATCTACCTGAAGCTGACATGACAATAGCAGCACTAAGGAGGTTTCTTGGTAGGCATGGACCGAAAGTTCAGCAAAGCAGGTGGGAAATAAATCACATGTACTTTAGTGGGCTGCTGTTTAAACCTCACTTGTTTCAGATGAGGGAGCATTTTATTTAAAATTTAATGCCACTAAAAAAACCCAAACAAACATCTGAATGGGACTGGGTACAGATCATACTTTCTTCTGATTTAGGCTCCCCACAATTCCTCCAACATGAACAGCAGGACTGGAGCACATTCATGTTAGGACACAATTTGGCCCACTGATGTCAGCTATTTGAATACACATACAATATGCTGTAAAAGCAAGTATTTATGAAGACTGGACCATGAATGTGAGGAGAAGGGGCTGAATCATATTCTCATCATGAATGAGTGATGACACCCTTTTATCCAAACAAAAGACCTAATGTTCTACTGGAAGGATAGCCTGCGGCAGGATTGCTTTAGGAGAACAAAGGCACTTGGTTTGTTGGAGCATATGCAGTAAGAGTGCTGACAGATCAAGCAAAAATCACAATTTAGCTAAAGAAGGACATTTAGATCTGCCCTGTGGATGGGACCAGGGGTCTGGCATTTACAGATTACATATTGGTTAATGAAACAGAAACTGGTGACAAAAGTTTGATAACAATAGTAAGAGGAGGGGAAGGAGATCATGAAATGCACAGTTCTCACTTGTTGTCACTGAGACAGAAACATGGTTCACACTCAACTTAAAGGTCCACAAGATATGCAGGGAAGCAGTACCAGGTCTGATGGATGAGAGCAGAAGAATATTTCACTTTGCCTTATGATGTCTTCAGCAGCACTTCTTCTGCTGAAAGATATATTGGGAAAGAGCAGTCATCAGAGTAGTCTTTAGCTGAGAGGGAAATTGGTCCCAAAAATCAAATTGTGATTTATTTGTGAGCAGCAAGTAGTGAGAATATTTCCTGAGAAACTCTTTCCCTCTGGTGAATGGCAGTGGCCTACACCCTTCAGGCTGCACTGCTGTTTCTCGTGGTCTGCTCTGTCACTCTGCTTTGGCTACAGCAGCCCCTGTGAGACGACCAGTAGGAGCAGAGCAGGAAGTTCTCCTGGACAAGGGCTTCATCCATAAATACCACACCATTCTGAGGAAATTTCAGTGCCCACCTCCACATACATATGGGAACACCAGCAAATTCCAGACCATGCATCCTGGCCCCCAAGCCCACTTCCAGCTTGCTAAGGAGAGTTGTCTGAAGACATAGGCAAGAACTGCATACTTTTAGCCCAATATATGGCATTTCTTTTGACAGAATATTGCATGGTATCCTGCAGTGCTGGCCATCCTGACAGGCTGTTGGGTTTGCAAGCCACCCTCAGCCATTTCATACCTGGCTGTGCACTTGCTCCTGACGAGCTCTTGCTTGGGGGATGAGAGCCCCTATCCCACGCCCCAGGAACTCAGCATTTGTATGATTTATATGATTTATATGTGCATTTTACACCACGTATGGGATACATATATGTAATGTAGCCATGGCCCTGCCCTCCCCAGATGACAGCATCACAGCACAAACATCACAGCATCACTGATGCCAAAACACAAACACCATAAAGCAATCATCACACTATTGGGGCTGTAAACATCACAACATCAACCCGACCCTAACAGCACTAATTCATTCCTTTAGGCAATGCTCCAGGAAAAAATGACAAAAAAAAAAGGGGAGGGGGGCGAAAAGAAGACAGGGGGATGGGTGGGTGGCACATGCAGGTGGGGAGTGTGGGCACCCAAACAGCCCCCTCCCCCTGGGGTCCCCAAGGGGTATCTGGACTTTATTAAAACTGGCTCTTCTCATCCCTGATTCATGCATCTCAAATCAGGATGAAATCCTGTAACCACATTAGTCAATCCAGACAGATTCGTCCATTACTTAATGCATTACTCAGATTTCATTAACAGAAGGTATGTGATCTAGAGTCAAGTTCTGTTATGCTTGGATGAAAATAATAACACTAAAAAAGTTCATGGTAACTGCACCTGTGAGACAAGATTCACTGATTTTGGGAATGATGGCTGTGAGTTTTCTAGCAAGTAATTTTAAAAATATACATCTCCGTTTACATTAACAGATTTATTCTGATGATCATGTCAAAGGCCTAATTGACTAGCAATGAGCTACCTCTGTCAACAGAAAGCAAAGGGACATTTTCCTCATCATTATTTCAGCAACTAGGTTTGGTCCTGTCCAGTTTTTCCTACAGTAGCAGGATAGCATAGACGATCTATGGCTGTTCATTAGGAAACGAAAACAGACAGGAGAAAAGCCAAAGTTAAGGCAAGAAAATCATGCCCACTATTTCACAGTCCAATCTGGAGAGAAAAAAAAAAAAAGTCTATTGCTGAGTGTTTCAATTTCAACTTAAATTTATCTATCAGAGCTTGTGTGGGCAGGAGCATAACTTATGTTTTTTGCCAAGAATCATCTCCCAAAGGTTGCATGTGATTTGAAAACAAGGAAAAAAAATTTCACAAAGGTAACAAACCTCCACTGCTCCTTGCCCACTCTTGGTTTGACAGCAGTTTGGGCTTTAGTGAATCCCTTGAGTCATTGTGCATGGTTCTTAGCAGCATGATTGCTGGCTGTGGCCACTTTGGCTGGAGGTATCCCTGCCAGAGGATACAGAGGTGTTTGCTGCTTTGCTGTTGCAGCTCAGGAAGTCTCCTTGGCCTCTCAAGCAGTGTCACCGAGGACAGAACTAGATACATGAAGACAGATGTTTTTTCAGCTTTGCTATCCTGGTTCCTGCCGTGGCTTCCTTATTTCTCCTCTCCAATCCAGCGGGACAGCAGTTCTGAGGCACACTGTGAAGGTGAAGGGAATGAGGTGCTTCTAGATAAGAACCTTAAGTGACTCATGCAGGGCAGGAGGAACTTCCCTAATCCTCAGCACCTTGGCCCACCTGTGCAGTGATGCTCTTCCAGGGGCATGCTAGGAGGAAATCTGATAAAAGCTAAATCAGAGCTAGAAGTCCCCTGAGTCCTACCAGTATTCACATGCCTTGAGAACCCTTCATCCTACCATCCCCTGCACCCAGCTTGGTACCTCCTCTGCTAACCCTGCCTGATTTAGTCTCCTCTGGCCCACTTGAGGGGACCAAATGTCTTGCTTATCCCAGGCCCGAGACATCCCTTGCAGCTGGTCCACACTCTTCTTGTTCAGTATAGATCAAATCAAAGAGCACATGGATAAAATGAGAGATGATCAGCGCTGATGGCGAGAAGTAACTCTAAGGTCATCATTATGCTTATACCAAATAAACACCTACACTGTGGCCCCCAAATATAGCTAAAGCCAGGAAATCTGCTGGAGCTCAGCTCCATCTTTCATCCTCTCCCTCATCCTATCACCCCTTCCTCAGCATGTTTGCAAGCATTGGGCAGAGGAATTCAGCACAACCACACCCTGTGATCCTGGATTCTGACCTCTTGGTACTGCCCACAAGTAGAGAACTTCAGTAACCCCTGCATGCAGCTCACTGAAATTTCCTGTCAGGGTGACACATGTTACTCAGAGTCAGTAACAGGGACCCCTTGAGGCTGACTGTAAATGTCGATGTAGAAACACCCAGAGAGTGTTTGGGAGGAAAGCCAGGAGGTGAGTTTGTGGGACTTCATATCTGCAGCCTTGTCGATGTGTGTGTTGAAATCTCCCAGGATGACAAGTCAGGGTATTTCATCACCATTGTCAACAAGGTATCAGTGAACTCCTTTATGAACCCTTTAGTCTGTAGAGGTCTGTAAATGAGCATAAAACTCTGTGTTAGCTTTGGCTCAGGTTTCTATTGTCAGATGAATGAATTCAAACCTTACTCTCAGCCTCCATTAGAGCTGCCAAATCCCACCCAGAGGAACTATCTGGGGCAGCAAACTGCTTTATCAAACCTCTGTGCCCCTGAACTTTTTGCCAAGTGCTGTGCATGATCTCCTTGCTTTGCAGAAAAAAATCATGCACCTCCAGGAATGTTCACAAACAGCACAGATTCTTTCTACTCCTGTTCATTGAGCAACAGGAGACTTGCCACCCTGGGGCACTCCATATTCACTCATCAAGGGCTATCAAACTGTAAGTGCATGAGTTGGGGCTTCAGCAGCTCACCTGCAGGAACCTGGAAGTGTTGGATTTTTTTCCTCAGTGTACGTCTGGCTGTGTGTTTCTGACAGGTTAGTTTCTTCCTTACCTTGCTCTGAAGTCTCCTGTCACAGCTGAAGACAGTGCTCAGGTGGGTTGCACAGAAAGTTGTCTCTATTTTTTCTTTTTCTTTTTCTTTTTCTTTCTTTCTTTTTTCTTTTTTTTTTTTTTTGGAGTGTGTCTTCTTCACATCTCCTGCAGTAGTAGAAGTACTCTAGACCTTTTAAAGCCTTTTAACTTCTACAACTCCACTGTCATCTAGGAGAAGCCACTGCTCCCTGTAGTTCTAGCAGACTTTCTCTCAGAAGGATTCAGACTATTTGAGGGCACTTTTCTGAGACTCATTCTGCCCTTATTTGCATCTTCCCTAGGTCTCCTCAAGCATTGTTTGTGTCCTACCCAGGCAAGTATGTGGAGCTGTAGATAATGAAACCAACAGTAAGAATGTCAGTGCCAGCAGTTTTCACTGCTCCTGATAAACAGAAAACCAGGGCCACCCCTGGCTAAACAAGCAGAGAGTGACCTTGCTGCTAAGTGAAGAAAAGCACCCTTTTTCTTGCTCATAACACATGGGCTATATATAAAAATAGCCACTAGTCAGCAGTAGCATGTTTTTCACATGTGTGGGCAATATGAGAACAAGTTTATCTCCAAGCCCCCTTTCTCCTATTAGTTCCTCATCTTTGATTTTATGTAGTTATCCAAGGATGAAGGTTATCTGAGGACTTATTTTCAGCAACAGATATTTTTAAAGGGCTGGAGGTTATCTGAGGTTTAGCTTGAAAATAACAGTACTTTGGAGAGCTTGCAGCCCCGCCTAGTATCATTTAGTTGAAGATATGCCCACACGCACAACTAGTCAATTCACTCTGGTAATTTAACAGTGTTGTTGAATTCTTCACTGATGCAATGGTTTCATTTGCCAGCTTTTATAAATAACACTTTCTAAAAATCTCTGTTTACCCAGGACATCCTGGCTAACAGTGTTTTGGCAAAGGGTACTTGTTCCTTCGTCATTTTGTAGCAAGACCTCAGCAAAGAAACACACACAGACATGAAGCTGTCAGCCCCTACAAACCTCCAGTTCAAAACACAGAGTAAAATCTTCCTCAATAGCACTCTCTAAACCCATTCTTCAACTTCAACTTTACCCTCCCAAAAAATTCAAATTAACAGTCTCAGGTTTTCTCATGAAGGTACCCAGTGGTCACAGACTGTGTCATCTAAAGTTCACACTAAGTTGTAGGAAGAAGGGTGGTTAACATGTGCACTCTTGGCATTATGAAACTACCCACAACAGGGCAAAAGCCTGTCCGGGCACAGAGGTTTCCTATAGGCAGATCCTAAAATGTGCAACAGACTTACCAAAAAACTAGGGGGCTGGATAAATTTCATTGCAAGCAAGTACTCTGTAAGACAGTACACATTTGTTTACCTTCTTTTTCTTACTAAAAATCCAAAGAAATACTGATGAAAGAAAACAGAAACTGCAAAGGCTGTGGTGCCATCTGACAGACTGTCCTATTCTCCTCTCCTGAGGAGAGGAGGAGGGATCAAGGATCAGAGTTAGTCACCTCGCCCAGCGCCAGCTGGATGGGGCTGGGAAGTCCTGGTAAGGAGACCAAACTTGCCCCAGGCAGGTTTCACACCACTGTGTGGTAGTACATCTCAGGCCACGGAATGAGCTGGAAGAAACTTCTCCTGCAATGCTTCAGGCAACTTCTAAAACTATAAAAACAGCCACAAACTGGGACCTTGTCTCCCATCACCTGCACATAAGCAAACATCGGCAATTTGCCCTTTCTGTGGAAAGCCATATCCGCCTTTGTTTTAATTGAGCTGCTGAAGAGAGGACACCGATGTGGTTAGAAATAGCACATTGAGAGGTCAAGAATTCAATCTGTTCTAGAGAGGCCTACCGCTGGTTTTCTTGGCAGGGCTCACAGGGGCTGCCGTCAGCCAGTCCCCAGGAAGCTTTCTCGCTCACAGAGCGAGGGCGGTGCGAGTGGCCAACATTCAGGTTTGGCTGCTGAACCAGAGGAAGGTTTTCAAAATGTCAGCTTGGATCAACATAAATCAATTTTCCGAGGCACAAAGGGATGGAGGGGGAACTGAAAAGTGTCCTTTACTTCTGTTTCACATCTCACAGTTTCATTTTCAGTTACTGGAATGAAATATAGAGGGAACAAAAGGCCTGTACCTTCCCTATACTGTAGCCCAGCTTTTAAGGAGTCCAGGATATGAGTAATCCAAATTCACTTATTTTTCCCCATTCGCACTTCCCCCATTCGCACTTCCCCCATTCACTTCACAAGAGTGTCTCAGAAACCTTCCTCATGGCTTTCTGGCCATGACCCACCAGTCAAAGCCAGCTGGTCCCCAAGACAGGCCAAAGATTCTCTTTCCAGGGCATACCATGCAGAATTTACACATTGGGGCTGGCAACATGGGTTCAGAGCCACTCAGACACTCCTGCAAGTGATACTTGGCTGCCTCATACATTCCGTGCATGCTCTATTTACCTTGTGATTGCATGAGGGTGTTAAGACATCACCATGAATTTCAGGAGTGCCCCATTGCACACACAGCTTCAAGCACATGGACTCACGATTCACTCAAGATGACTGCAATCACATGAATGGAGTGTCTTGTTTCATCTTGCTTTTTTTACAATTTCAACTGCAGGGAGATAGTCCATCCTAAAGCCCCAGGCTGTGGCCCACTGCTCCACACATCTGAAATCTGATGACTGTGTTTGGCTTAAGGCTGGCTGCAACCTGCAAAGACTTTGAGAATTTAAGGCTTGCTGTAGTCCAGTTGCACAGGATATTAAGCAGCAATATCTAATTAGAAGTAGCCTTTTGGGGTTGCTGTTTATGATGCTGGGATTGTGCAAGCCCTTGCATTATTCTCCAAAGGCAAAATATAAATGGACTCAAAAGAAAAGTACCTTTCTAAGAGTAAAGCATTCTGCTGAAGGCACCAGTATAGAGAAGGACAACATCAAGAGCAAAAGAAGTCTTCAACATGAGGAAATAGGAAGTCAGCATCAAGAGAGGGCAGAGAAACAGATTTCCCTTAAGAAAAAATGCCATGGTACTGCGTTCAGTATTCAACATCCCCATGCCCTGGGCAGCAACCAGAAATCCTTCATATTAATGCCAGTAAAGGCACAGAAATTGCTTTCCTAAGTTACAAAAACAGCCTGGGCTCCAGGGGATTCCCTGTCCCTCTGAGCAGTTTGTGCCCATCTGTGTTGCAGATAGCAATCATTATCTCATCCAAGAGAAAATGAGCAGCGTTTGCAAAGAAAAGGCAGAAGAACAGCAGCCTTTGCCAAACCAAAGAGGGGCCACCAATAAGAAGATGGTTATTTTTCAATAAGGGCCTATTTTTACTAAAATGTGATAAAACGTGCGTCATTGTGAACAGCCACACAAACACTTACAAATATTGGCATCCATGTGACATATGACCTTTGTTCCTAGGGTGATTTTGTTCAAAAGAAAAATATGCATCACTGACTCAGTATGTTTTCTTAGCGTGTAATGCTTATATTAACATAACAGTATCTTACAGCATCACTACAATAAGCTTGTGTCAGCACTTCCATTGCAAATAACTCTCTTCAGGACTGTTTGGATGAAGCAGGATATGTAAAGGACTGTTTAGGGGCAGAGTCTCAGTCTTAATTTTGAAAGCATTTGTTTTGTTAAATTAGAAGATGTACAGGCTTCTTGGCCTCACATTTGATCAATCATTACTTAAATCCTGTTCTGGGCACTAGTGGTTTTTGTGGATGGGATTATGGCTATCTTTTCATAGCTAGGAAAGGAATCTTGCCAAATAACATGATTGTAACATTAGTTTTGCAGTATGCACTGCTATTCCTGAAGAACCAACTCTTGGCTTTTGTGAACTTCTGAGAAAATCCTGCTTGGCTTTTGTTTATTTGTTTGCTTCTCTGTAGAAAAAGTAAAGTTAACATGCCCTTTCTTCTCTCTTCTGTTAACTTTAAAGATTATAATACCCCAAGTCACATGTAAGAATAGAAAGAGCATTCATTTTAACTAATATTTTCAGCCTGTAACTTTTCATGGTTATACATTGAATATATATATTGAATATATATATTCAACTGATATATATATATATATAAATATAATTTATTTTTTTAATATATATATATGCATATTCAGGATTATATATAAATAAATATTTTTAACAAATATTTTCAGCCTTCAAAGGCCTGTGACAAGATTTGTGGCATTCAACAAAGTTAAATTGACAGTGTTAACAGTGTACTTAAGCAGAAAAGTTAGAAAAGCCTGCAGTCCAACCTACATAACCACTGTAATTGAATCAGGGTTTCTGGCTTGAAGTATGATTACAAGTTACAGAAAGAACAGAAGTTACATCCATGGCAGCCTAGGTTTTTTGCTGGGTTTGAGTACAATGAACATGTTCAACAAAGAGGCAATCCAGTATTAGGAGTGTTTGTGGATAGACAGGCCAGACAACCGGAAGTCATTGGAGGGTAAGAAAGTGGTCATGGTTATATAGAGCAAGATCTTTATATCTCTTCCAATGTGTATCAGAAAATAAATTTCCCCATACCATAAATTAAAGAGTTCTAGCTCAGCCTATACCAACAAGAGAGCTGTTAGAATATGAGGTTGTACCTAATTTGGGGAATAGTTTTCTATGTAAATCTCTAAAGCCAAAAGAATGGAGACAGTAGTAAAAGTCATATATAGTCATATAGTAGTAGTCACATATCAATAGTTCTGACAAGCCTAAATATTTTTCTAACACTCTGCATTGTGCTAGTGAGTGGTAGATGTAGCATGTATGCAGAGCTGCTTCACTGTGAGAAAGCCTTTATCTGACATCATAAAGGACTTCATGCATCTTTAATAGTATTTCAAATTACAGCCTCAAATATTTTCAGAACATAGGAGAGACATATTGGGAAGTACCCACAGGTGGTATTATTTCCTTCTTTGTGGATGTTCCACAGAATAAATGAATTGTTTTTCCTTTAGAAAGAGAGGTGGAGAGAGAGATAGTGAAAGAAAAAAACCCCAGCATTGTGGGGTTAGCAGATCTAGAGGAGTAGTCATAAAATCTACAGTATGTTCATAACATGTGTCAGTGTAAAGACATACGACTCTCCTGATAGACTGCAAGAGGTTTGTTGTGCTGCAAATTAAAATAATATCGCAGACCAAGGAGGACATGGGCACAACCCGGCCCCTAGGAAGGACATGCGAAGAGGGCAGCAAGAAAGCTCTTCTTTCTCCTTCTCAGGCTGGGGCACTAACATGAAGGGAGGGGCAAACTCTAATCCCTCCAACATGGAGAAAAGGGTACTTGCTATCTCCGTAACAGAAAATAATTCAGAGGCGTGGAGCTAGATCCTGAGGTGTCAAACATGCTGCTCACAGCCAAGTGCCAGATCCAGGAGGTGGCTGGAAGTCCTCACAAACACCCATTTGCCGCCTGTTTCCTCCTCCCTTTTTTCGGCCTCAGCACATTGGTCTTCCTGGGCTGGTTTTCAGAGGTGCCTGTGGATTGAAGGGGCAGCCTAAGCACCTGACTTCAGCAGTCTGGATTGCCCATCTGGGGCTGTGCAGCTCCCAAGATATCTGTCAAAAAAAACAAGTCTAGCTCTCGTTCTGCTCCCTTGCAGGGAAAGGGAACACTTGGCTTCAAAATAAGGGGCTAGGGAAACGCAGGCTTATTCTCAGAACCTGGTCATGTCTGTAGCACCTTTAAAACTGACTCTTTCCCCTTTAACACTATTTCTTGAAAAATCCCTGTTCTTTTCCCTCCTTGATTGTTTCATGGCTGTGAATCTCCCTCTAAAATGAAAATAATGCACATTGCAGTCTTCTTGGTTGTAGAAGCTTTGAATTGCCAAGTATTCTCATGGACATTAACAAAGCAAAAACTGAAAACTGGCACAGCTTTCTCTTAGTTCAGTTTGTCCTTTTAATACTTGTTCTATGGATGCAAGCCTTACTGTCAGGTCTATTCTTTATGAGATGGAAAGAAGCTCTTCTATTCTTATAATGGGTTTCATTGAAAAGCAAAGCCACTTCTCTGCATTTATTTAAGTGCAGAGCTAGAATAGAGACCAGCATGATGAATTTTAAACAGAGTTCACATCTGGTGCAGAAACCACAATCAATTTATTGCTGTATCTGAAACATTTTCAGCATCTGTCATATAATATATTTTCACACGTTTCTAACAAGACATTTTCTTGGACATAACATAGACAGGTATATCTGTCAGTTCAATTTCATGCAAACGAAATAGAAGAATTTTTTGGCATGGATTATTATACTGTCTTTGGAGCAGTGTAACTATCATGTGAAAAGGGTATTATTTAAGGGTGCCAGAAGCTCAGCAATTTCTTCCAAAATGTGGAACTACTGACTACACAGCAGTTTTTTTTTTCTAAATCTCTGCCTTCTTTTTTTCCATTTTGATAGAATCCATTATCCAATGAATTTAAGAGAAAGGTGCATACCTAATATTATAAAACCTATCTTAGCTCATTCTGGGAATTCTCACGTTTTATGTTAAAGTGGAATCTTCCACTCATGATGGCCATTTAATCGCAACTTTATTCAAAGTTTTATTAAAAATTAAATGGCAATACAAATCATATTAAAATTCTTAAGAGCTTCACGTTTTCACCCAAACCTGTCATGGGCTTTCCCACACAGAACCACAGATGTATCAAATAGCCTGACAGCACTGCAGCCCTATAAATAGGTACGCCAACTTGCCCCCATATTGGCCCCAGAACAACCATTTACCACCTCATTTTTGGCTACATAAACTGCCTCTAAGCACTTTCTCATTTGAAAACCCTGGGGTTCCTCTAAGAGCACTGCATCAGCAGGCAAAGTCCTACACTCCTCACCCTTTCCCCTATGCTCACATAAGATCGTCCACAGCCATTACTTCTCTGATTAGAAAAATACAAGGAAATCAGGGGGCCTCACATCCTAGTGATAGTTTACTTGGTTTGTTTGCCCTTTATTATTCCAATTGAGAGAAGATTAAGTTTGTCAGGGCATAGTGGGGTGCATGCAAGCCTGTGCTTTTGCTGTTAGCACACTCAAGAAGTTGGCAATCATGTGGGCCTGCTGCATCACAGTTCCCCACAGTGGGAGGAAGACCCTGAGATGATTAAACATCTGTTCCTATTAAATTAATTTCTGCCATAATTAAGGGTGACATTTAGCTCCTTGATCCAAGAAGGGGGACCATGCTTGACTATCTGGACCAGGTAAAACACATGGTGCCATCTGGGCAGAGGGATTTTGGTCTTTTGAAATTGGCTTAAGTATTGACTATAAAACTGAGCAAAGTAACCTGTAGCTGGAGGAAACACTCAGGTAAAATTGATGGAGGATTGGGAAATTTGTAAGCAATGACTGTCCAAGGTTGCTCACAGCATGGAGGGGATGTGAATGGAGACCTGATACCACAGGGCTTGGTGTCCCTCTGCAACAGGATGCCATGGGCTGGAGGGTCACAGCTGAGTGACAGATGTAGGTTCTGGTGATCCCATACCAGCATTTGCCAATTTTCTTAGCTTTGAAGAAATCTTTCCATCACTGGACAAAGAGAAAGTCTTGTGAGGACAGAAGCAGAAAGCAGAAGCCTCCCCTGCACCCCCATGAGTCCTGTGCCTCAGGGATGCTCAGCAGCTTGTTTTCCCAAGCCAAAATCTGTGTGGGAAGTGACAGTGCAGCAGTGGCCAAAGCAGGACAAGGTTGGTACCTTTTTGCTGGGCTGTGGTGCTCTCAGGCTTATTGTCACCTCTGAGTTTCTCCCCCAGCAGCTCTAGATAAGGCTTGACTCAAATATAGAGCTTGAAAAAAAAATGTCAATTTGATTTCTATTGCATTTTATTTTGTAATAAATGTTTTATTGACTTTCTTGGTAAGGCTGTGGCAGTTTGAAAATTTGTTTTTATGAAGCTGAGGTATTTATATAATGTAAAGACCTTGTGCTCAAAGCATAACTTAGGAGCCTGATTCATACTATCACTCTTGTTTTTTCTCCACTATGAATTCAGGTTTTCACAAGCAGATTGTCTCAAGATATTTCATGTGGGCTTGGTTCCACCGTAAATATGAATGTATTTCCAGTGAATATGCCACATGAAGGTTGCCAGCTCCTTTAAATAAGTTTAACCATTTGACTACTGAACGGCATAGCAGGTGTATGGCGCTGAGAAACTCCGTGTCCTGTGAACGTCTAATAAACATCTGTTTCCAATTAAAGTGCTGGTATCTTACTGACACACCATTCTTAAAGGAAGCCCATAATAGTTACAATGGCACAGGCCAGCAAAGAGTTAAAGTATACCTCCTAATATGGCATGCCCTGACTTAATAAGAAATAGCATTTCATTAAGATAATTAGGTGATATCTAAAGTTTACTTAGAATAGAGCTTTTCAATATTTATTTCTAATTATTTTAACCTGAAAAAGAGGACACTGTACTTCACATTTGACTCTGAAGAACTCTACTGTCCTCATTTAATTGCAATGTTTTAAAATAACTACACATTGGCTTTAAGTACCAAGTTACTCATTAAAATACAGGAATCGGATGGGTTACAGAAAATCACCTGTGGAAAGAGCAGATTTTTATCTTTTTCAAAACACTGTGATATGTGTTGCCAAGATTTATAATTTCCCTAGAAGCTGGAAATCCAACTTTCTCCAAAAGGCACGGAGAAGTCTTTTGCTCTGCAACAAGAAAGCCAAATCTGAGGAAGAAAACAGACTCTTGAGGAAGTGGAACACATCTATTTACACATCTGCAGTCATTTGAGACAACCGACATTCAAAAAAAAAAGAATTCTCACATTTTTCTCCCACTTAAGTCATAAATAGTTGAGACAAGGTCCTCACCTGCCTTAAATTGCTAGTGTGCTGTAAAGAGGTCACAGGCAGGCAGGGACTGACTTGAGAAGCAGATGGAGACAGGGGCTGCAGATGGATGGTAGGGAGTGGCAGGAGACAGCTGAGGGAGTTAGCACATCCCCGGCACATCCCATGGGCAGGCATCAGGTGAGTGGGGCATGGAGCGTGAAATCCTGGCACTCCACTGGCAGCCATTCCTAATGGCCAGGCTGGGATTTGACAGACAAGTCTGAGCCTGGTCATAAAGCAGATGAGCAGTGCCAGGCTGTGTCAGATTAGAAGCTGCACAGTCATGTTTAGGGTTGCAAGCATTTCAAATCAAAATGCAATGATCAATTTTCCCCTCTCTCCAACTGTGCAGTTCTGCAACATGTTTTTACTGTCTCAGCAATAAATATTGATGCTGAACATATGTATAGTATGACAATCCACAGGCATCTTGCACTTTAATTCTGCAGTGATAACTCAGCTGTCTCCCATACCACACAATAGTCGTAGTTTAGTGTTAGCAAACCTGGTACCCTGTATTTCTTCGGCTTTTATTCCTTGCTGTTCATACACATTACACTTGTTTCCTGTCACTGCACATCTTGAAGTCATAGGAAATGCATGTGAGTACCCACTGTGTCTGTGATGAGCCAAGGTTGTGAGTCAAAGCAAGACCCCTTAGACATCTTTCCAAAAAATAATATGGCCCATATATCTCCAGTCTCAAAATGTGACATCATTAACCATATCCAGAATTATGAATGAATAGGAGCAAGAGGCAAAAACTCATTGTATCACCTTCGCCAGAAAACTCCATAAAGTTGCTTCTATTGAAGCTTCTAACCAAAAGGCAAATTAACCACTGCATCCAAATCACTCCTCATCAGCCCTGAGTAGGCCAGCTCACTTTCTCTTCCACCACACAGGGTTTGGCTGGTTGTCAGGCTGGGTCTGGTCTCAGTGAGTGTTGCCTGTCCCTCTAACTCCCAAGAGAGGATCCCTTGAAGCTGCCTCAGGCTGTAAACCTCAAAAGGCTCAAAGGGTAGGATGGACTTTGTGTTACTGCCTACAGCTCTGTCTGATTTACCACAACTGTTCAACAAATGTTGCTCCTTCATAGGAGAGAGAGGTTTGGCTAAGTCACCACTGAAGACATCCATGTCCAGGCGAAACACAACAGAGAACATTTGGTTTTGGGTTTTTTTTTTGCACGCTTGCAGCATCAGGACTCAAACTCATGACAAGAACTAAGCAAATAATTAGATTTTTTTCATCTCACTAGCCAAAATTTGCTTAGAGCTGACCAAAACCAAATAATTTTCAGTGTCCCCTCCCAAAGCAAAGGGCTTAAAATCTTCAATCTAACAAAAGGTTTATTTCAAACAAAAATAAATACAAAGCCTTTTGTTTTCCTGAGAAGTGGGGAGGGGGAGGAGAATACTTTATTATTTCTCAATTAAGGTTAGATTAGCCTCTAAAAACAGAAATCTCAAAACAAGAACAAGAATTTTTCTTTTTTAAATATTGAGTCAAAATATTTTGATTGTTTTTCTCCTTTCATTCCCAGAAAAATTTAATGACTTAAAAATGCATTTTCAACAAGGAAAAAAAGATCATCCAGATCAACTTTTGAACTGTTGCTTTCAGGAAAAGAAAAGAAAGCCCTTTGCTCTGGTGTCACTCAATCTGCAGCCCATAGATGACTGGTATCACCACAACAGTTGGGAGTAGTCTGCAAAATCCTTCCAAAACAACATGGTCATGGTTTTCCATACAACCAATGGGTGCACCAGTGTTTTCCAAGAGAAAAAGGTCAGTGCTGGCTTCCTACTACTGACTGTTTCCATGAGGATCATCCTTAGGATCTCCAGTTCCTCTGGTGAGCCTGTTTTTTTAAGTTACTAAAGTTTTGGTGAAATATAATTTTGTGTATCTAAATATTGAATATTAAATACTGAATACTTTATCTCTCTTCCTCATTCCCTTCCAACTGGTAAACACCAATGGGACACAAGATGGCAGTAGGTTTTCTGGTTTTCCCTTTTTAACTGATGGGTGAGGTGATTGTTAGTCTGAAGAAGCCTTCCCTCCTGCATCAGCTCGGAATTAATTGTGTGAACATACCTGGCAATTATCCAGTAACAAGCAGAGAACAGAAACACAGAAAAGGCCTGTTTCTCCTCACTTACTCTGATCTGTGTATGGGCATAATAGTGCATGTCACCCAAGGCATCTGGCAAATCTCATCACAATGTCAGGCAGTATCTATATCCACCTCGGCTCTGCTCAGACACAGACACACACAGTTAGAGGAGATGACTCCCACCCATAGACACCTCAGTGGCTAATGCAAAAAACAAATGCAGAAGCATTCAGTGTGTGCTCCCCATTCCCAAATAGTTAATATAATTTATTCAATAATTTATTCAATAGTAGTTCAAAATTTTATTCATGTAATGCCAAAGGAGTAAGGCCTCCCAGAGCCCTGAACTTCCAGCTGGCAGGGGAAGCACCATCCTTCTGCAGCACAACAACTCTTTGTATTGTGTGTCCAGGTTTGGGTAGCAGGAGGGCTACAGGGGTGGCTTCAGTGGGAAATTGTTGGAAACTTCCCCCGTGTGCAGCAGAGCCAATGCCAGCCAGCTCCAGGACTGACCCTCTGCTCCCAAGGCTGAGCCAAGCAGGAATGATAGTAACACCTCTGTGGTAACATATTTAAGAAGGGAAGGAAAAAAAGGGGTTTTTTAAATCCTTTTTTTCCAGAGAGAGAAGTAAGAATGTATGAGAGGAGAAAATCTGCAGGCACCAAGATCAGCGGAGAAGGAGAGATAGGAGGTGCTCCAGGCACTGGAGCTCGTATTCCTTCCCACGACCATGGTGAAGCAGCTCTACCCCTGTACCCCATGAAGGACCACAGGTATGCAGAGATCCACCAGCAGCCTGTGGAGGAAATCTGCACTGGGGCAGGTAGATGCCTGAGAGAGGCTGTGACCCCATGGAGCAGGGTCCTGGCAGGGACTTGCAGACCCATGGAGAGAGGAGCCCACGCTGGAGCAAGTTTCCTGGTGGGGCTAGTGACCTTGCAGGGGATCCATATTGGAGCAGGCTGTGCTTGAGGGACTGCACCCTGTGGGAGAGTGGCCTGTGTTGCAGCAGTTCCTGGAGAGCTCTTGTCCATGGGATGGACTCATGTTGGAGAAGTTTGTGGAGGACTCTCTTCTGTGGGAGGGACCCCATCACTGCGGAAGGAGAAGGTAGAGCCTGGGAAGGAGGGGGAGTCGGAGGAAGGTGTTTTTAAGATTTATTTTACTTCCCATTATTCTTCTCTGATTTTGTTCATAATAAATTCAATTAATATTCCCAAGGCAAGTCTGTTTTCCCTGTGACAGTTTCAGTTTGTGATATCTCCCAGTCCTCATTTCAACTCTTAAACCTTTCATTGAAGTTTCTCTCCCTTATCCAGCTGTGGAGAGGAGTGATAGAGCAGCTTTGGTGTGTGTCTGACATCCAGCAAGGGTCAAACAAGTATAGTCTTCCTTTCTACATCCTGATCAGGGGGCATGGAGGACACTTGTGGGTGGCCTTCTGCACCAACAGAGATGGAGCCATGGTGCTGAGGGATGGAAGCTGCATGCAAAGACCCCTTCACGGTGAGTGGAAATGAATCATACATCCTACCACACCACAGTCCTCTTAGCATCCAGAGGGACATCTCTTGTGCCGAGTAATGACACCACAACACCCAACCCAGCTGACAGGGAAGCAGTTCTGGGCAAATACAGCAGTGTCATTCTGGGATGCACTGGTCAAAATCCAGTGAAGTCATAGTAATAGTGCTTCTAATAATGAAAAACAGAGTGCAAGTTTTGAGGACCTGTTTAGGGTTTGGACACTTCAATTCTACTAAGTTTTCTTTTTAACCAAATAAACCTTCAGCTGCTAATTTGAACCTCTGGGCCTAGAATTCCAACACTCATCAGTCTGTGGACTGATCTCAGAGGGGTGAGAATGATCACCAAAACTTCCAGGCTTTGACAACTGTCATCTCAGGGTGGGTCCGTACTTCAGGAAGTACGTTACTCATCACAGATTGGAGCTTTAGCCACTACTGGAGTTCTTTAGCCACTATGAACTGCACAGCAGAGGCAACTATAAACAGTAACAAGACAGATTGACGTGAAGCTGTTGTAAGGGTGCTATCTGGTCTGATTGGTTTCTGTAAAAAGTTGAGTAACAGGGCATGAAAAAAACCCAAACAATTTCCCAAAGGACCTCTGCTACCAGTCATGTGGATCCCTCTACCTCTGCATCTCTGCTGACTTCTCCAATGTGCTCTCAGACATTTCATTCCCCAGTTCAGCCCTATTTCGCTACATTTCCTTCATGCAACATGAAGAAAAGAGAAGTAAAAGATACATAAATCTGAGCTGGGAAGCTTCTGAAAGCTCTTAGCCAGATCACTACTTGAGCTGATTTTATCCTGGTCAAATTATACCTTCCGAAGGACAATTTCTGCCAATGGGAGAAAGCTCTCAGTGAAGTGCTGCTGGAATTAAAACATAAGTCAGCAGTCCCAGTAAGAGGCAAAAAATTGATGGACAATTTATCTTTTCTTTCCCACAAACTGTCTTTTCCACATCAAACATCAGACATGATAGCAATATAAAGAAAGCTTCCAGATCTATAGCAAAGTGTTACAACAGAGCAAGCTGCTTTTCAGGGCCGGAAGTCTGGCTCTTTAAACAAGAACTAGCACTAAAAACCCGTTTTAAAGGTTATAGAAAGCACGCTCTAGCAAATTTGCTCCAAAATGTGAAGTCAAATAGACTGTGTAAGTTCAGTATCACTAAGGCTGGTGAATAATCAGTGGAATGAAATCTCTGCCCAGAAAAATACCCTGTCTATGGAGTAATGCTGTAGACACCCCTGAACAGATGGGACCCAGAAAGTTCCATGATATCTAGAGATGAAAATAGCTTTTACCAAAAAAAAATGCCAAGATCACAGGCCTGATTCAGATCTCACCTTGCTGTAAATCATAAGTCACTCCATTCAGGCTGGAAGTTAAATGAAATCAATTTAAGACACTTAATTTTTAAGGAAGGATAATTATCTTATTCCCTCCTTTCCAATTTGGAGCAGCCCATCAAGAATCCAGCTGGCTGCAGGCTGTAAAAGAGCAATTCTCTGGATGAAACTAACCCTTCTCCCTCCTTTAAATCCCCTGCCCTCTAGTAAAACACTTTAATAATGTGTAAGAGCTATTTTTGTTGGGGTATGCCCAGTGGTCCCAGACATAATATAGACTGTCTCCCAGTCCAAAATCAACTCAGGTGGCCACTGTGAAGCTGTGAAGTCAGAGACATGAAGCATGGGAGCACCAAAAGTACCTTCCAGAACAAAAGGTATCTCTTTCCCCTTTCTGTGTCAAATCACCTGCAGCCAGTGGAGATTCAACTACGAAATAGCTGCCTGGCCTGTTGCTGGCCTCTGAAGACATCTGTCTCTGAAGGGCTCTGTATTTAGGTAACAATCCATTTTCGAAACAACTCAATTTCTTTGCGGAAAATTTTAAAAATTACTCCAAGATATATTTCTTCCTACATCTGTCAAGGTAATGTTACACATCCTGATGTGCATGAGAGATGAACAGGGTCACAGATGTGTCTTGGTTTCAAGCCAGACACTACCAATGTTAAAACATGCAGCTCCTGTGTCCAATCCAGCATCCAAACTAAAACTGTAAAAAAGTGTGCAAACCTCTCATTTGCCTGATTGCAACAGCATTAAACCTTCTCCAAGTAGGGTTAATTCTATCTTTTTAATTTAAATGAAAATGTTCTCCTTTTCCTATGCGGGCTTGTAAAGTCATGGGAACATATTCTGCTGCCTTCCTGACATAAATCAATGGATATATTGGAGGGTCAGGCCAAAAAATATATACATTTCTTGCCCTTCGGCTCTATTTCACCCATAAGCGTTTGCCCACATCCTGGAACAGAAGAAATGTTTTCTTTCCATTGAATTTCCGACTTTCATATTTCTGCTGAAGTTGGCCATCACCACACAGTTGATATTAGCAATTTGACCCAGAATCTGTTAGGAAGAGAAACTCTTTAAACAGAATGACAATTATAATTCATTGAAAAATACCTACAAACAGAATAAAGTGAAATACAGAGGAACATTTTTCTTGAAGGTACTGTCTAATACAAACTCCTTTCCAGTCTGACTCTCCTTCGAGCATACCACTCTTTAATAGGTAATTGCCAGCTTATTCATCCTAATCCTGTTCAGAACATGAACAAAATCATTGCTTTGAATATAACAAAAGAATAAAGATCTATGGAAAACCAGACATTTCTTGGCCAAGAATGTGTAAACTCTGGCAGTTTATAAATTCAGGCTGCTGGAAAGTGTAAGTTTATGGTCCTCACTAAACTACCACATACAATAATTACAGGAAAATGTTAAAAAAACATATGCTAGAAGGACAGAAAATCAAAATTTAAATTAATTGCATGTAACATGCTGTAAGGTATATCTGTCATTCCTGTGGACCACTGTTCATCTGGGGACCTGTGCATGCTCAGCAAACCTCAGGGCATGATTCTTTTCAATACCCTTCATAACAAGTATATTTCTGCCAAAAGTAGTGTTCTCCACTGTCTTATTTTCAAACCCATCTGGAGCAAGACTTTAAAAGTTTCTAAAGTGCACACTGAAGTGTTCTGTGACTGTGATGTATCATCTTTCTGCTGTCAAAGGAACATGTATGACTCTGTATAGGTTAATATAAGAGGAAAGCCTTTACTGAATTCCCTTTTGTAACCCTCACAATAGCAGCCCTCACCACCCCCTTGCCCCAAGGCAGAGAATGGTGTCTCAGGAAAATCATCATCTGGATTCATCACAGTGCTTAGACAGGTTTTGATGCTCAA
The DNA here is from genome assembly GCF_012460135.2 of Molothrus ater. Lineage (NCBI taxonomy): Eukaryota > Metazoa > Chordata > Aves > Passeriformes > Icteridae > Molothrus > Molothrus ater. The sequence continues at coordinate 63,505,601 of NC_050479.2, read as the reverse complement.
ATACCTCCTGCTGGACAAGTCTTCCTTACAGTCTCACCTGATGATCTGAAGAACCATGCAGACTAAAATGTCACTCTTGGAAATAAAATTTAATCATCTACTCTGATCAGCTCTAATTTCTGTTGTTTCTTAATTGACCTCACACTTTGCAGTTTGGACAGCCCTTTTAGCAAGATGAATGCAAATACAGCTGCACTGTTTCTAGACAGTGTGTCACTGCAGCAATAACAGCCACTTAGGGACATTTCTCTTTAAATAGAAAGTTTCCAGGCAGTAAACAGGTTGTCTGAGTTATTTTATTTTATGTGTATTATTATGTATAACTACTTTGATTTTTTCCCCATTTTCCTTGACATTTTTACTCTTCTCAGAGGTACACAATGAAAGGATAATGGAAGCAGTAACATATTGCAAAATCTATTTGGATATTAGGGAAGATCTTATGATGAAGGTGGTTTGACATTAGCACAGAGGTTGTGGAGCCTCTATCCTCAGAGATATTAAGAATTTTACAGGACATGACCCTGAGAAGTGTGCTCTAATAGAGTTGGAGTTCAAAATCAGCCCTGCTTTACGTGATGGTTGGACCACACAACCTTCAGACATCCTGTTCACCCAGGATTATTCTATTAATACTTGTGTGAATGTCTTCTTAAACCTTAATGGTCATGGTCCTCCTATTTAATTTTTCAGCTGTTGACAGGTTTTCCCAAAGGTCTTCTCTAGTATTTCAGTGGTTTTGATGCCTTGAGGAAAGACAGGAAGTCATCTGGGTTTACATATGAGCCCATCAGGGCAGACACTTTGGTTTCACTGCTGAAGCATGTCTATCCCTTGGCTGAGACTAGACCCAGATCTCACTTACGTGTAACTACCCAGCAGCTGTGGCCAGGAGGCTGTGCAAGGGCTCCAAGGGCCTCCAAGGCTCCCCACAAGCCTCCAAGGGCTCAGGAGAAGCTGAGTGTCCAACATCAGCCCACATCCAGTACATCCATCACAAGATGGTGAAAGACAGTGGGTTTGGGCTGCCCTTCTCCAGCAAGGCATCAAGCTGAAGCCGTTGCTTAGCAAAGGTCTGAAGGCTGAAAGTTTTTATTCCCTGTGACATATGTCAGTGTCCAGATCTGGTGAGAGCTAAGGGAGAGCTCAGAGAGAAGGTAAGCTGAGAGCACAGCCATACACCAGCACACCTGGGGGCCTGGGTAGTACTAGAGAAATTACTTTCTTTTTCCTTAATAAGGCAAAATAATTTATTTCCTGGCCTTTGCACTTCTATTACAAGCTGTGTAAATGGTTTTGTTTGTTTGTTCTGTAGTTTTATAGCTGGACATTTTTGTAATTAAGGGTGTTTTTAAGTGATATGTGTATAAAATCGAAGTGGGCAAGTGGAAAAAATAAACAGAAGGAAAGTTTTTAAGAAGTTATTTGAATTGGCCGTGATATTCTTCCCCACTAGCTAGTGAGGTTTTAATTAGCATTGAAAATCATAAGTAACTGGAGATGAAAGAGCCCTATTAGGTCATCTAGTCCAGTTCCCTGCCAGTTCAGAATTGTGCCCAACAGTGTATTTCCCAGTGTTTTGTCAAGTCCAGCACTAAGCCTGTTCATTACATGAATAATATGCTCTTTTGAAGTAGTAGGAGGGAAACTGCTCACAAACCATATCCAGGCACTTTCTTACAGTTTGTAACAAAAAAAAAAAAAAAAAAAAAAAAAAGATGAGTGAAGATTCAAGCCAGTATAGAAATTTATATGCAGGACACCACATGGGGCATTTACTCTCATTATTCTTATAGGGGAGCTCACACGTGGCTGCATAAATATGAACGATGGACTAAATGTCATAGCAAGGATTGCGGGAAAAGTGTTTAACTGCTTCACTGAAATGATTCTAAAGGGGCCCAAAAGAGGGAGAGAGGAGGAACTGCAAAGTCTTCACTCAACTCCTCCCAGCCTAGGTCAGACTTCATCCTGTAGGAATATCTTGCATAGCTCGTTGGGTTTTTTAAAAACATCTGAGCAAGAATTAGAAAACAAACCAACCAGCAAAGAAAAACTCTCTAGAGCATATGTCTCAGGTGACAAATCTCATAAAACAAGCAGCCAGCAGTGAGTTGTCAAGAGGTGAAGGCTTCTTTTAGACCAATGAGTCAAACCAGAGATCAGGGCACCTAGTACAAAAACTACAGTTTAGCAGATGGGGACAAGGGATCCTTCCATATCCAGTAGCCAGGCATCAATAGGATTTCTTTAAAATACCTGCAGCATTTTTCTAATAAAAATGTCTTGCCTAGAATGCAACTCTTATACATCATTATAGTAAAAATTACAGACAGTAAACTGTGACAGCAGTTGTGATCAAAAAGACATCAGTGTGAACCAAAAAATCAATTTTTAACATTTAGCCTACTTAAATACAGTTTTATAGAGACATAGTTCTGCAAACAAAACTTAACGAATGCTACAGGAGATCTTTCCAGGCAGGCAGAAAGAAAGAAAGAAAGAGAAAGAAAGAAAAAGAAAGATTAGAGAGTAATTTGGCTGGAGATTCAAAACTAAGAAACAAAAATATAGATGACGTACAGACCTTCTTGGTCAGCCAAAAGCACATTGTCATAATCAGGAAAGATAATGACATTATCTAAAAGGCCATCCTGATGAATTTAGACATAAAGGAGCAATAAATGACAGAAAGGTGAGGAAAGAAGAGAGCAAATAATGTAAACTAAAATTCAAAGAAGTAAAGTTCATACGGAAGTCTGAAAACATCAGGGCAAACTACATCTTTTAATAACAACAATAAAGGATAAAACCTTGCTATATTTTAAAAGTCATTCTAGACATTATCTGATTTGCAGAAAAATATGCAAGAAGGCAGAAGTGCTGGGTGTCTAGTTCTGGCCTATGCATGGAAGGCATGGTAAAATGTATATAACATATTCATAGCACAAGACTATAATAAGAAACACTTGATTCCATCACAATAAGAAGGATGTTGAAGATCTACTAAAAGTAGGAATTTTTATATGGAAGGGCCCATAGAAAATACATCTATAAGTCCTGCTCAAGGTAGCAATTAGGCAACTTGCATTCAATTTTGATGCTTTTTTGAACACTGGATACTTTCCAGAAGTTTAAAGTGTACAGTGATGTGCCAAAACACAGAAAGGACAGGCCACAAGGTGCAAGTGGCCAAAATCTGGGTGAGTGGATGCTAATCCTGGACATCATTTAAAAGTTGGTAACGAGTAAAGAATGGGATGACAGGGATATAATTATTAGTATTCAGTACAGTTTCATAAGGAAGACGTCCTGTCATCCTAAAAAAATAAGTTGGACTGATGTTTATTAGGTTGTTAAAAGTGCAGCTGAAGTATGGCTCAGTTTCTAGGGTGTGTTCATCTCCCTAAAATTAGCATTATACGCAGTCAGTAAAGGCTGCAGTAACTGAATCAAGTACTGGCTTCAGGACATACCCAAAAGTAGTTATCAGCAGACAAATTTTCCATATGGGTGCACCTGATGGAGAGGTCTTCTGTGATCAGAGCTGGGCTGTACACTATTCAACTCACTTTTCATCAGTGGCTTGGGAGTAATAAAGTTAGAATGTTTTAAAGCAATCAAATGCAGAGCTGCATGCCTAACAAGAAATACAGAGCAATGTGAGGGTATGAGAGTCCTAAGCTCTTTGTATTTTTCACCAAATTTTTTCCTCATCAAACAGCTTTAACCCATAACTATGTGATGATTAGGTCAAGCAGAAGAGTTCTCAAAGGAGACAAGAGCTCCAACTCTAGCATGATGAGAGTATTCAGCTGCTGTATGGTCAGATGGCATAGCTGATGATTTAGCAATATGGCTCCCACAGAAGAGGTGTAACAACAGCAAATCCACTCAAGAGTGTCTTACTCAGGCAACAGGGATGGAGATTCAAGCCTTTGGCTGAGGTCCACCTTCTCATTTTTCAGGAGAGGACCACAATAAACTTGTTTTCTGTGAGTTCTCTGCAGAACGAGAAAGTTCTTTAAACCTCTCAGATGTAAGCGTGTATCAAGCAGGAAAAAGTTTTCCACAAATTCAATCACTCCCTCCCCTTGCAAATGATAAAATAGCAAGCTAGGGCTAGAGAACAGTGTGCCTGGGCATCGCCCACAAGCAGGTGGTGAGACAGCGCTCTCAGCAGACATACATCCAGGAGTAGGATTTTAAAAATTTCCCCTATATTTTGTCAAGACAAAAAGATTTTCTGCACTTCTGGCACTCATCTTCCTAAAAGGATAGTCAAGCACCTGAGAAGACAATTATATAATTTTTAAGTGTTTTTTAAATGAAATATAAATTTCCTTACTGGGAGAAAATCATAAAACACAATCTGTTTGTGTTACCTTTCCAACAGCTAGAGAAAGGACTGGGACGGGTCTTGATAACAGCATATATAAATATCTTCATGGAGACAAAATACCATACTCCAAATGGCTGTGTCACCTGGCAGGAAAGGCGTAACATGAACCAAAGTCTGGATTCAGTTTCCAACCAAATTCAAATAGGAAACAAGGCACAATTTTAAATCATTGTTACAAAACTACCAAGAGAGTGTCAGAGACTGTGGCCCTGGATGTCTTCAAATCCAGGTTGGATATGATTCTGGGTTCTGTGATTTAGCCAACTCTGACATTATTTGGCTCAGTAGGAGGCTGACTGGGTGAAATTTAATGGCTTGTGATGTACAGGGGGTCAGACCGACTGTTCTAAGGGTCCCCCCTGGTCTTAAACTTTGTGGAAAACTTCAGCTATCCAGCAAAGCAAGTGCAAACAGCCCAGTGGTTGCAATGTATTGGTCCAAGTGCAGCCGACCAACTTTAAATAATTAATTATTATCAAATCCTCTCTTAATCACAAATAGAAAAACAGAGGGGGAGAGGGAGTTAGCCCCGAGAACAGCTTGCTCAGCCTTAATATAGAGCAAAATTGCATCAAATTCCCCAGAAAAAAAGGTGTCCAAGTCCTTTTACAGAATTAAACCTAGATTTTACAAGTAGAAAAATGGCTTACACACTTAAAAGTCCACTTAGCACTTGGCATAGAGCTATTCCTTTTTACCCTGAGTGCTAGCACACTTCAAGGGCATTGAGGATCCGATTACTATCCTGCAAAGTGTAGGGGTTGGCTGAACAGCCCCAGAGTAACTCAAATACCAGGGAACCTGGCCTATTCCCTGTCCATAAAATACACAGAAAACGATCCCAGTCCCTGACATTTTTTCAGCTGGGACAGCTGCTATAACAACTCAGAGCTTTTCAATCTCTGTACAGAGCTCAGTAATAACCTCTTCAAGTTCTCAGCCTGGAACCACTTTTCTTCCAAGCCTATTTCACTGGAGCAACCGAAAGTGTTCAGGGAAAAGCTGTTTGATAGCCTCTGAAGGGGGAGCATTAAATCAATGAAGAATTTAAAAGGTGGGGAGGGGAACAGGGGAAGGGGAGTGGGATAGAAAGATTTATAGCAAAAAACAACATACAGCTTGAATCCAGTCCAAGAGGAGCCACAGGGGGCTGGTGCCAGTCATCACTGATGAAAGCATTTGGATTTGTCAAGGAGAAAGATGCTATGTAAAAATTGCATTCAAAGCCCCAGTGAAATTGTATTAAGGGGCTGGTCTCTTGGAATTTTGCCTGAGCAATGGCTCCAGGTTTGTGCACTCTGGGTACATTCCGATCCCCTTCTCCATGCCCCACTCCTCCCCAGCAGCCCTGCAGCTCCTGCTAGGGCAACACTCCCCTCAAATCCAACTTAGGCTGCAGGGAAATTATGTGTTTAGAGAATCAGCTGCTTCAACACTCACTGCTGGATTTAACTGTTTAGCAATGTTTTCCAGCCACTTGACTCCCTCCATCACCCAGCCTAGCCAGAGGGCTTAGCCTCTTTGGAGTGTTTCTTTATATGTTTTTTTGCCCAGTGGAAATTTGCTGTAGTTATGATGTGACTCAAAATCCTGCCTGTGTGTCTGCTGTTGGGGCAGAAAGCCCCACAGTCCACCTCTCCCTGGAACAGGGCTCAGCAAGTGGCTGCAGGAGCTGCTTCCCATCCTTCCCCTAAACCCTGCCAAGCCCCTCAGTACCCCTGGCACCCACTCCCACAGCATCAGTGAAGGAGAAGACTAGCAATTTGTAGTACATTAGTAGCAAATGTAGTTTGCTTGATTTAAGGGGCTGATGGCGTCCCCTCTAGTATTTGGCATGGAGATGTTACCCTTGGCTGTGCTCATACTCAAGGGCAGAAGTTTCCATCAGCAACTTAAAAGTCTCATAATGGAAACAAAAAAAGCACAGTCAGTATGAAATCTCCACCAGTGAAATCTGAAGCATTCAGCAAGGGAATGCAAAACACAAAACAGCAAACACTCTTCCAGCAAGCTGTACACTGTTGCCTATTGACCAAAGCAATCAGTCAATATTCAGGGAGTTAATCTTCCCAGTGGGCTGGACAAATTAATTCTAGTGTCAGATATTTCTTTGATGCAATACTACTAAGTTTGAAAGGCTGCAATTACAGTCCTATTCCATAGGACAAACTGGGAATCAAGCCTCTCTTCAGTCACATTAAAACAAAAAATGCTTTACATCTTCTCAGGCCAGTTATGTGAGGCCTTACTCTTTGTCTTCTTCTAGGTGCTGTTGCTTCCCAGGTGCTGACACTCTGAATCAGCCCAAATTCCCCGGGAAAAGACTGGCAGCCCACCCCAGGACAGTGGCTTGGCAGCTCCAAACTCTGCCTGCACACTGGGCAGAGGCTCCTGCTGTTTCAGCCCCCTCAGCCCAAAATACACCTCCCCAAATTCACCCCAAATAAGGGAAGGGCAGACCTGGCTCCAGTACTGTCAATGACAGCCAAGGAGGCAACATCAGCCCCACAGGTTCCTGCTCTGCCCCTGCACACCCTGGGCACTGGGCTGCTCCTCTGGCCTCCAGCCATCTGGCCTGTCCCAGGGATAGATTAACACCATGATGCAAGCAGTCCTTCATTCCAGGGTAGAGCAGGGACTTTTTCAGAGGTATTCATGAGATGCAAAATTTTTTCACCCACTGCTGTAACCCTGCAGCACCACTTCAGCTTCAAAGACATGTGCACCACACCTACATCTTTTGGGAATTTTGCTTCACTGAACTTTCTAAAATGTCACTCTGATAATCTTTCAGGTTTCTGTCCTGAGGGTGGAAAGTTTGAGGTCTTACTTGGCTCACATGGATAGGTTCTTAGGGACCCTCAAGGGGAATGGTTTCAAAATGAGAGAAGTAGCTTTAGGCTGGATATTAGGAAGAAATTCTTTATTGTGAGGGTGGTGATGCCATGACACAGGTTGCATGGAGAAGCTGTGAATGCCCCATCCCTGACAGTGTCCAAGGCCAGGTTGGATTGGGCATTGAGCAACCTGGTCTAGTGGAAGGTGCTCATGACAAGAGGGTTCCTTCCAATCCAAACCATTCTATGATTCTGTGATTCACATCAGGCCCAAATCTGCATGACCAGTCCAGGTTTTACACAACAGACAAACATTGCTCCTGGTTTCCATAGGATTTTTTAGCTTATTGAGTTGCAGCCATCATGAGAATCATGTTCCCTCTGGAAAAGAAGTGGCCCTTCTTGTGCTATAAGACCCATAGCTGTCCCACACTGTGGCCTAAAGAATCTGCAACACAGCTCCAGCGATGTGAGAGATTAACCCAGGCTTTGGGCATGACTTCATTTCTTGCTGCTTTTTTTCTATCTGACTTGCAGCGTCACCATTGGCATAAACAGCCCTGACTTCTCCATCAGCTATTTCCTGCTTCGCTTCCTCCTGCACCAAGTGTGTGTTTTTCACATTTGTATAATACTTGCAAGCTCAGAAAAGCTCATCTGACTGTGACTGAAACTCTGGCACATAGCTTGATTTTTTTTTACCCCTTTTACTGAACTAATTTTTGCGTGATATGCTGCCAATTTTACTTTCCCCCCCTTCCTTCTATATAAACAATATTTCTCTTCCAAACATTTCTTACACATTTGATAAAATGTGTTGCATACATTAGATGACTTTGGCTCAATTTTATAAAGAATTGGCATAATGCAATATACTAACTCAACTTTGATTCACTAAAAAAATATGTCATTAAGAGCTGTATATACTTCTGATTTTAGTGTACAGCCATGATTGACTATTTCAGTGGTAAGTGATGAAGGCATGGCCAAATATAAATAAAAGCTGTACACCACCTTTCAAATACATGCCTTTTATTTATTTTATAGAATGGATTAGCTTCTAAAGTTTTCAGGAGGTGTTGCTTTACCAGTGGCACTTCTGCAAGTACAGCGGTGTTAACCTTGGTTCCTTGGCCAGATTCCAGTGTGGTTAATTATACTCTGCACACCGTGAAATTCCCACATAATTTTCAATTAAGGAAGTTATTTGCCACTTCTCCCACTCCTTGAAAATTATTGGTAAGATCTGCTGCATACAAAATGGCTCCTGTGCTCCATCCCAAGAGCTGCCATTCATTTGTGTCAGCCAGCACACATGAACAAAGATGATGTGGATATAAATAGTTTAAGTTTTTTATTCTAATCATTTTCAATAGAGATTCTCTGGTCTTATGCTTCATAGGCAAAAAAAAAATGAAGGTCAGAGGCTGGGAACATGCAGATGTCTAAATGCATTCACACACCTCACCTTGTTAAAACTGTTTGGAGCTGATCTGCATCCAAACTTTAACTTGAAAAAGTGAATTGTTTGCATTAAAAGTCACCTTTTTGCCGTCAAATCCCAGAGAGGGTGACAGAAGGGTTACATCTGGCTATTAAGGTCTCCCCAAAAAGAGGAAACATTCAAGCTAACATTCACACCACGCTTTCAAGGACATCTCCAGCCTGGGTGGCCTCTGGCAATACTGCTGCTGGCCAACATATCCTCAAGTGCAGCCAGAGTTGCTTTGCCCTTGTCATCCCAGAAGACTCTGGTCTTGTTTTCCAGCCCATCTGCTACCCCAGGAGGTTGCTGTTGTTCGTGAGGACTGGGGAAAGGCAATGGGAAGGACACTATTTCTGGGGCTGTGACCCAAGGTCAATAGCTTGAATTCCATGCCAGATACTCAACACCCTGCCTCTTTAGCCAATGAGGAGCCTTATCCAACATGACCAGGTCTAGCATCCCACATCCCTCATGCCTTGCACCTTCAGCATTCACTGACAAGGTGGAGTCATGCTCAGAGAGGATGCTGCCAGGATCACTGAGGGCTTCAGCTTTCACAGAACATATCACAAAGGGAAAACTCCTTCCAGTTCAATACTGGGGGAAGGATGAATGATGGAGCATGCTTGTCAAACCAAGGCTGACCTTGGCCGCAGGCTCAGTCAACATGTGTCCTGCAAGGACAGGTTTGTATCTGAAGTCACATTCCTAAACTATCACATTCCTCCCAGTCCTTGGCTACAGTCAGTTGTTCCTTTCCATCTCTACCTAGCCTTATGACACTGGAGTCTTCATTCTTCCTTTCCAGTACTTCCAAGTTTTGCTAACTCCCTTACTATGAAATTTAACACTTTGCACAAGCTCTTCTTTCCCTGCTCTTCATACCTTCTGTAGACCCTTGTCATGACTACAAACTCCCATCTTCAACATGTCCACTAATTTTTGGATGTCCCTGTCCCTTCTCGTCAGAAACACATCTTCTTGTAAATTAAAATGGAAAAAAATCTTTGCTCTCTCCTGCATTTTTTGCAAACTCTGGCTGAAGATTCCCCTATACTGGAGGAGTAGCAGTTTCCTCTCTTTCCAACACCCTTATGTGACACAGACTTGATACCCTGTACACTGGCAGAGTTTCAGTCACACTCTGCCGAAGTGTCTCCACCAAATGTGTGACCCTCCTGTCTATCCCCATGTACATACAAATATATGTGTACATAACAAGTTTTCTGTACTGAAACACCATCCCAAAACTGCCATGTTGCCGAAGTCTCTCCTTGCAAGGCAGCTTGTGAGCAGATGCCCCACCCTTTCCCTTTTGTCCAGAGGTCACACCTGAGCACTCTCCCCAGGCTACTACTAGACTGTCACCACTTGAATCTGGTGCAACATGACTCATTATTTCTAGGATTTTACACAGGTAAATGAAATGATCTTTAGCAGGAGCTGATCAAAGCCATCACCTCAGTGAGCAAAGTGTGGTGAAAAGTCCAGCCTGGCCTTTTTTTCTACCAATAATGTCCTCACCATCACATTTTTTAAAATACCTTCAGAAGTAGCTTATTCCATGTCTTTGTCACCATAAGGAAGGTCTCCCATGTTTTATTATGGATTGCTAAAATTGAGGTTAGCTGTGCCAAAAGTACTTTTCCAAATACAGTCACTGTTTTGAAGGCCAAATTGTTCAATAATGGCCTACATCTGTCAAACAGGGGCACTACCACTGACCAAGTGATAAATTTAATCCATGAGAAAGCTCAGAGCACATAAACTATATTGTTCCCCATCCGACTAAGCTAGAGAGTAGTTAACTCGCTGTGAAGCCGTTATTTTATAACATCTGAAAAAATGTTCATAATAACGATTCTGTGGAGGCCGTTTTAGAAGTGGGTATAATATTGGAGTGCCTGTGGTAGTGACCCCCAGGGAAGAGCCCCTTGTAAACCATTCATAAACAACACGGAGAGAGGGAACTCTGTGTGTGGTCTTGACTTGATCTTGCAACTTTGGGAGCTGAACAGCTCAAGGTGGATCCATTTCATAATCACTTTATTTGTTTTGAAATCTCTCAGCATCCTTCAGATGACCTTCATAGGACTGTGAGGCAAGAACTTTAATTATAATTGTACATAAATCTAGTGCTTATCACAAAGAGGCCCTCAATCTCTGTTGGAACCTCTATGTATTACTGCAATAAAAACAAAGCAATACTCCCACTAATTACAAAATGAGTATTTAATCTCTCTGTCAGTAAGTCTGATGCTGCCAGCATGGCTTGCAAACTTCCCTGGTAACTGGCAGAGAATGAATTCTACAAATGCTACGCGACAGACATCTATTTTGAATATCCATCTCAGCTCCTTGACTTCCCATGAGTTTCTCAAAATAACTTGGTAAACAACCTGCTAACATGGATAGTGGGAGCACCGCTAAAATTGGTTCCTACTTGTCCACACAAGCCCTGGGATTCCAGGACTTTGGCAGTTCGAGTTTCTGTGGTCATGCCGGGCATATGAAGTAACATACATTGCAGTTTCTTGGCTAACCTGAATTAATGGTGGCATTCAGACCACCCTGACTTGTAATTTCAAAAAGGTCGCCTCACAGGCCACTGGTACAGACACAGGAAGAGACAGTGTTCTTATTTTATACAGCTGTGTCGCAGAAAGTCCCAGCAGTGGAAGGAAACAACGGATAACTGTTGATCCAGTATTTTTTAAGACCTTGGTTGTAGAAGCAGGAACCCAACCTTGCAAAGTTTGAAATTGCCATTATATCAGAAAGGGGAGTGTTTTGAATAGGCTTTTTATATCTTTGAAAAAGTCTGCCTGCCACTTCACAGAACAAGTAAGAAGGTGTTGTCCTTGCCAGAAAGAGGTAAAATCTCATTTCAAAGTTGTTTAACAAAATGTTATCAACTGAATATGTAGAGGAGAAAAAAGTACAGCGTTTACTTGAAGGAGTAGTATGTGGGCCTTGCCACACCAGTATGGAATATCATCATTTCTGCTAAAAATATAAATAAAATCTCTTCACAAAGATATAAAACTTCTTAAAGATCTGAATGAAAATAGAAGAAATAGTTACTCAATGGACAGCAAATGCAATCTAATCCTTCCCTGCTTATCTTTTTAGTGCATAATCAATACAGTCAACATGGAAATAAAAACTGTTAAAATTATGGCAGTTGTTTCTTGTGCAGCAAGGTCTGACATCATCTAATGGGAGGTTAATTAATAGTTAACTTGGATAGCACAATTACCTAGTGAAACCACATTATTAAACCTCTGGCTGTAACCAGCTTGTAACTTGAGAAGAATTTGCTCATATCTGGCTCTGGCCCATGTTGGAGACTGGGGACTTTAGTGGCTGCTGACTCCAGCAGTGCAGCCACATGGTGTACATCCAGCATGGAATTCTCCCAGTCGAGATCTAAACATCAGAAATGTATACACAGGATTGACTCAAAGGAACAGCAAACCAGTCTGCAGCTCTGCAGGAGAGGATGATCAGGTGAAACGTGACCTCTGTTTTCACAGTTGGGGCTCTTCTAATTACTGGTATGGTGTCTCAGAGGTGTATGATTTGGAAGATACACCCTCAGCCCAAGCTCACTGTGCCTAGGCTTCTTGGTGATGCTACAACTGTGACTTTTGCCTTGAAGAGCAAAGACTGGGGCACAGAGTGCTTGCTGGGTGAGCTGACACACTCATGTTCATCCCATGGGGTTTGTGACCCGCATGTCTCACTATTTCAAGTTTTAGCTGATGTTTGCACGACCTCTGACAGAAAAGGGGATGCCTTGCTTCTTAAAACTAGCTAAAAAGGTACTCCTCATAATTTAAAGACTTAAAGTCCACTTCTAAGACCCAGAGAGTTAGTGGACCTATGAAAAATCATGAATACTCTCTGTTTGTGTCTATATTGCTAAGATAACCAGTGCCCGGAAGAAGTCCTGTGTCCTGGAAAGAGGGATGGATCATCCCTACTGTTAAGCTGTTGGAGTGACCCAATTACAGCACAGTTTGGACCAGCGCCAGCTGGAGTGTCCCCCCTGCAGCTCCCAGGCACAGTTTGGGAGCCAGAGGGTGTCCAGGAGTGCGTGGTCCACAGCTACCCTGCTCCAAGGTCTGAGATCCTCTGCCTGCCCAGGCACTGTGTGCTTAGCCTCTTGGGGGTCAGACCCAAGCATGTTTCATGGACTAACAAAGATACAGCTTCAACTCCCAGAAGAAAAAGCTGGCTCAAAGCTGTCAGAAGATAAGAAAAAATAATAGATATGCCTAGTAATTGATGATTTAAAAAAAAATTCAAACATTTTCCAAAGCTAAAGAGTGGGCTTCACTGAGGACAGAAAATTGTCTTAATTGAAATGCTACTAAATGACTTTTATGCACAAATATGTAAAAGCAATTTTTTTCTTGATTTCAAAAGGATTTTTTTTGTTGGTTGGTTGGTTGGTTGGTTTTTGTTTTCAGAGACAAGTGTGGATTTGCTTTCATGTTCTCCATTTCTCTCTGCTCTGCCTTTCTCTACTGAAATAAAAAAAACAAGGAACTGTACTGAAGGGAAGGGGAGATCTTTGGGATTCTGCTGTCATTTTTTTTTCTCCAGGAGATGGTAGTGAGGAATAAAACATTTCTCCTGCCAAAGAAGAAACAGCCACAAAATCTAGCTGCTCAAAAGAAGGAAGAATGAGAATTTCTGGAAAAGAATAGGCATAGGGCATGGGCAGAGAGAGGTAAGGCATTGGAAGCAAGGTTGCACGTAACGGTTGGCTGGAGATGAAATCCATCTGGAGCTGACCAGCTGCTTTGAGTGTTTGCTCAAGCTGTACCAACACGACTCAAACAATGAGTCTTCTGCTGGTGCAGGTCTAACCTCAATTCTATAGCTCAGTCTGCACACTCTGGACCTTTAACAAAATGCACTTTTAACAAAAAATAATCATCAAGGTGAAAAGAAAGGTTTAATTTGGCATATGGCACCCTCAAATGGGAGGAACTGACAGAGCCTCCTTTCTGCAGCAAGAAATTTTGTTTAATTTCCTTGGGTAAAAGACACATGCACTCTATAGCAAAAACAACTAGGAAATAGTGTGGTATTGGTCAATAAAACAAAGAGGAAAATCCAGAAAGCCAAGAAAGGGTGGATACTAGTATATTATATTAATCAAATCAATTAAGATCCATTGAATCAATGAAGTCACATGCTTGAGATTTATTTCATTTGCTAACTAAATCCTGGCACAATCAGGAGTGATCAAGTTTATATACAAACACTTTTCTAGGGAAATCAGTAGTACTAAACACAGTCTCAGGCCAGTTCTTCTCTATTTGCATTTCATATGGGAGAAGACACAATGTCAGTTGCAGAATTTGGTTCACTGATAGAACTCTAGATCCCATTTGTTCTGATTGTGAATTCATTTCATTTAGTATTGCACTAATTTGACAAACTGAAGAGTAATTCACTTCAGAATTTTTTTTATGTAAAGATAACTGCCAAGTTCCCCAGTGCTTTACAAAGCATAAAATTAAGTCTATTTCTGACATTTCTAATCTGCTAGTCCATCTCTGTATTTAGCCCAGCAGCATTGCTATGCAAACACTTGCACAGGGACACTAAGAGCCATAGGCCTGAACAAAAAGCCCTGGGGACAGTGCCCTGGAGCTGAGACATTGTTAAGCATTTTACCATTTGTGGCTGGTTGTGCTCACATGGGGCTCTGTTCCAGTTATTCCACTGGAATCACCAACTGAGACTGAAACTCTTGTTGCTATGTGGTCTGCATCCTGAGAGAATAGAGAATTTCATACTACACTGCATTTTGTAAGCATTAATTTGTTGCATGCAAAAAAAAAGTAAATATTATTTTTCTTCATGTAGGTTTCAGAATGTCAAAAAGCCAGAGCTAATTAAGGTTCAATGACAGATTTGATAATTTCAAGTTTGGTTGTTTCTTTTTTTCTGTTGTTTTTTAAAGAAGAAAAGCAATGGCCATTATATCCTAATTTGTAAACAGTTTATTTGATGGTTAAGACACTAACACACTAAGTTAGTGTGTTAGTATTGTTTGTCCTGTCAAAGGCTTTGGAATGGTTTGAAGTCTATTTAGTTACATCTGCTGCTATTTATCAGGGTGGAGGGGTTACCCTGTTTCTAACACAGTTTATAAAAGGAAGAAAAATTTTAGACTCTGCAATTAGAATTTAATTAGGGGGCTTTTTCCCCCTAACAAAAATTATTTAAGCATTTCTTTGAACTTCCAAAAAGAATATGTATCTTGTAACCCAAAATGTTCTTCAGTTTTGTGTCTTGCTTGTGGTTGCAAATTCTTGCAGATGTTCAAGTTCAGAAATGGACTAACAGCAGGAGAGCTAAGCTCAGAGACCACATCTCTGTCCTTTGCACATTCTTACACCATGTAGGCACCCAAATGTCTTCCCAGGAGCACCCATTGGGGCAGTGAGCTGCTTCCCACATCTGCTGCTCACAGGACAGCACCCAAACCCAACACACAGATCTGTTCTGTGGCAGTTTTAAGCACAGAACTGGAAAACCGCAGTCTGCCCACCAGCCACAGATGCCAGAAATCCACAATTTTTAGCTTGGTTTTACTCTCACAACATATCAAAGAGGAAGGAAAATTTCATACCTGTTGTACTGGAAACTGGGCCAAGGATTGAAACCAGGTTTGCTGGATACCATCTTAATACTCTGCCCTGTCTGCTGTTTGTCAGCTTTGACGGCATACCTGCTGCTGTGCCAAAGCCAGGACTAAAGCAAAACCGTATCTTTCCACCCTCCTTCCCTGCAGAACAGACCACCATAAGGGGCAACCCACCACCTGTGCTTTTGAGTGCTTCCCAGTCTGCCAGCACTGGGATTTCAGTGTGCTGTTAAATAAGACAGAGTCTTGGGGGTAAAAAAAGAGTGTTGGAAATTACTCCATTCTTAGGGACAACCAAGAAAGAGATAGAGACAGAGGACAAAGCAGGCACTGAAGAGACCATTGAGACTGGTACCAGCCATAGAGTTGAAGAGTTATAGGGGGTACAAGGAGAAGAGCTTTTCTCACAGTATTTAAAGAAAGCACACCCTTGGAATAAAAACAACAATTTAACAGGCCGAGCCATAGGCAGGGAATATATACTAAGCAGTCATGTGGGAGCATCACACAAAGGGACTCAGGAAGAAAGAAAACAATTGTAGAGGGACATCACAAACCTTAGTCTCTTTCTAAGTGGGAAAATTTGTCTATAAAGGAAGGAGAGTGTTGGCTTAGGGAGGTGAGACACAAGTTATGAAGTCATGTCTCTTCAGTGTCACTGCCTCAGCTTCCTAAGATTATGGGGGAAAATTCCTCTGTGATATTCAAAGACTATTGAGAAACATAGAGCTGTGCTTTCATCACATCATTGTGAAACACCTCTTCTAAAATGTACAACAGCACAGATGAATTTAAAAATAATCTGCAGCAAAATTCAGGCAGATCACGTATTTGTTGTCGTTGAAACCAGTAGGGACCCATCCTCCTGACCAAACCTAGAAGTCAATATTTATAGCAATAACAGTACAAATCAAATTCATTTTCCCCTTGCAAAAAAGCAAATGTCAGAGGGGGAAAAATGGTTAATGAAATTGTGGGAAAAAATATGCTGTGGTAGTATTTTTTGGGAGCCATAATGCAGGTCTCCTGTGACTCTTTCCTCTTCTGCGCTCTGAATTCCCTTATTATTCTGCATTTCACATACACCACAGTCTTTGTTCTTGTGGACAGGAAAAGGGAATCCCCTATGGTCCATGATAGAGGAGGAAGTTCTTCCTACTATTTTCATCTTTACTACTTCAGAATGCAATGAAAAAATATTTTTTTAAATTTTACTTTAGCTAACCTGAATTACAGCAGTACTGTTTCTTACCTGAAATTATTTCAGTCCTGGTCAATGCACCTTGTACTTCTAACAAATTAATAAATAAGAAGCTCACATAGAAAACTGGTGTTTTCAAAGGAATGGTTTCACTGAAACACCAACATTCTGGGAGTGGTCATTGTGAAGTGCCAACAAGCACTGGTAAGTACTTTGCTTTTTCATTACTATCAGATGAAGATATGTGAGAGGAATCCAGCCCACCACCTCTAACAAACAACCTGAGATATCCACAAAAATATTTTGTATTAGTTATTATACTAATGGGCAATTTAGTTATTACAATATGAGAAGTGAGTACAATTCAATTCCTTTTAACTTTGTTTTGCCTCCTTTAATGGATTTTTTTTATAATTATTGCAGTAGTAGTGTTGCTCAGCACTCACACTGGCAATAGTTTAAAAAATATTCCCTTGTTTTCCAGATTCTCAGCCTTTCCTCTGCCTTTATGCCAAAGGTGGCATAAATAAATCTCAAAAAGTCTATTGCAAGAGATACTACAAACCATCTATCTTCCATGCCACATTAGAAATAGCTGTAGGACACAGGAGGTAGGTGGGATGTATAACAAAAACTAAGTTCATTTTCCAACAAGCCTTAGGATGCCTTTAGGAAATTTCAGAGTCCAGGAAAAGCAATGGCTGGCATGAAGCCTTACTGACCTCATTTCCTCGCCTAGCCCTTGCATTACTTTGGGTAAAACCATAGTATCCACCAGCCACACTTGAAAACCCCTACATTACCCTCTGAACAGACTCAGAATTGCAAAGAGATTCCTCTTGAAGAGCTGCTGGGCACAGCCCAAACAGCCCAGGAAACCGAGTCCAAAATACGTTTATTTCTTGCCAAAATCGGCATCCCTGATATGTTTTTAAAAGCCGTCAGAAAACACTGCTTTCTGAACCACGTTCCTTGAAAACAGTGCTTTATTTTTAGAGAGTTTTCAAATATTAAATGTGTTCAAATATACCCAAACTCAAACAGCTTGCAAAAATCAAGACAGAATATCACAGCAGTTTATTAGAGAAGGTGATGAGTGTTAGATAACAAGTGATCCATTAAATATTTTGGTCTTCAGTGTAATGAATTCTTCAAAACAGTCACATGAAAGTTAACAGTCACCATAGAAAGTGGCATATGCTTACACAGGAGGAACAACAGGAAATACATTTAACACACTTTATTAGTAAAATCAAAAAGGCATTGAAATTCCAGCATGTTAGCATACTCACAAACTCAGTGACTTTGCAAGAATCAAATGACTTATTAAAAGCTCAGCTCTTGCAGAAACAGCTCCTTCTTTAACTATTTGTGTTCTTTTTAGTTTTAAAAACCTTCTCATCCATGTAGTCTATGTCACAGCCTTGAAATTCCTTTTTCTCATGAGTGATCCCAGATTTGCTTCGTCTCTACATCACAGTGTCATCTTAGCCATGGACCTGTCAAGTCTTCCCTTTGTAAGGATCTCATAACTAATGGACTAACTAGGAGACTTGCAACTCCAACATCTCATCCACTTTACAAGTGTACAAAATAATAAACTTGTGTGATAAAGAATTAATGCACTTAACCTCACAAAGAACCACGGACCTCCCTCTCAAAATTTATCATTAAACCTTTGGCTCCAGAATCACTCCTATTATTCCAGATATACCTGTACCTGTTAAAGAAATGAAGAAATATTTTTTGACAGGCATCTCAGAATCATGGTCCTGGGTTAGTAATTCAGCATTAAGTGATGTGACGTAACAGACTGTCACGTAATCCTCAAAGGTCATGTCTCACTGTGATTTAGAGCCTTTAAGGATACCAGTTTTAGGAAACATGCAAATATGCTTTATTTCATGCAAATATGTTTTTGGTTTTTATGGAAAACCTCTCCTATCTGTGATGGCTGTGACAACCTATTCTGGACCCATGGATGTAAGCCTTTCTCTCTCACCCACCCCTTCTGGAGCCTGAGGATGCTGATGATGCACATAAAGATAGCAGCCATTAGCTCCACATTAGAATAACAAACACAGCTAAAACTCATGCTTCAAGTTTCACTTGTATTTATCAAGTGCCTTCATAAGCTTTGACTCAACAGCTTTGAGGACTGGACAGGATTTCTTCTGGCCATGCTAGGAGAAGTTTGCTGTCCCTGCTTCCCATGGTGCAGTGCACCAACACCTATCAACCTTTAGCTGTACAGTCACAGCAGACAAGAACCTTCCCATTCTCTGCCAACATCAATGAGTTTTGACAAGAGGAATATACTTTCCCATCATGGAAAGTGATTAAAATGTGACAGTGATAAACAGGAGATTGGGCATAATCTCAGCAAAATCTATGAAATGTGTCTTGGCTCTGGAATCTGAGTGCATTTACTCACTCTTCAGAGAGTTTGGTTACTGCCTTCTCAGTCACTGATCACTAATTAACAGGACAAATGAATGTGACAATTGGCTCCTACTGCACTTGCTTGAAGATGACACCTCTAAGAAAGGATCAGTTACATTTATCAACAAGGGACAGTTGGATCAGGTATATTGGGGCTGGCTGAGATGGAGTGCATTTTCCCATAGTACCCTCACAGTGCTGTGCTTTCTATTTGTTACTAAAAAGGTGTTGATAACACACCAGTGTTTTGGCTTCTGCTGAGCAGTGCTGGCACAGCATCAGTGCTGTCTCTCCAACATTCTGCCTCCCATCAGTAGTCTGGGGGTGGCAAAATCTTGGGAGCAGACACAGCCAGGACAGCTGACCCCAACTGACCAGAGATATTCCATACCATGTGACATTGGCTCAGCAATAAAAACTAAGAGAGAGGAGGAGAAGGAGGCAGAGTATTCATTATTACAGTGCTTTGTCTTCCAGGGCAATCTGGGCATCACCTGCTTATTGAAAGCAGAGAATAAATCTTCTGTATTCCTTTACTTCTGCACACAACCTTTGCTTTAGTTTTTATTAAACTGACTTTATCTTGACCCACAGGTTTTCGCCATCTTACTTTCTTTCTCCTTCATCCTGCTGAGGGCAGAGAGTATGATAGAGTGACTTGGTGGTGTCCAGTCAACATCACTTGGGTGTCAGCCCACCACATCAGGAAATCTGGTTTGCTTTGTAAGAGGTATGAGACTGTAGGCTGAGGAAGTTAGAGGATGCTATACATCTCTCTTGGTTTTAACTAAAAGCTGAGTTTTTAGCCATGTTTCTACAGTCTCGTGTAACTGTATCACTCCTTTGCATCTATCACAAAAAATAAGGAAATGCTGCTTCATACCACATCTATGTTGTGGTGATAACATGGGGTGAGGTGACATCCCCAAGGGGAAAATGGCAAAGGGGCAGTGGCATCTCTGCAAAAAAGCACTTCAGTCATGGAATTGTGTAACAAAAATTTAGGTCCTACTTGGCTTTTTCTTTTCCCTATTTTCATTGTGTCCTAATCCAGGCCCATAATTTCTTGCAGTTCTAGTTCTCCACCTGGATTAATAAAACTGCATTTTCAGTTTACTCATGACTTGTCAGTTTTTCTAGATTCTAACAAACATGACCAACCCAATGCTTCCCCAAATATCTATAGCATGTTTTTTTTACATTTTATGGATTTATATTTTCCAGAGAAATCAATGAGTTCTGCAGGTACCCCCTTTTATGTAGCTGTAGAGAGCAATAAGGTCCTCCTGGGCCTCCTTTTCTCCAGGCTAAACAATCCCAGCTCCTTCAGTCGCTTCTCATCAGACTTGTGCTCTAGACCCTTCCCCAGCAACACTGCCCTTCTCAAGACATGCTCGAGCACCTCCACATCTTTCTTTTATTGGGGGACCCAAAACTGAACACGGTACTCAAGGTGTGGCCTCACCAGTGCCATGTGCAGATCACTGCCCTGGTCACTCACACATATAAGTACATAAGAGCAGTTTTTCAGAGAGGTACAAGGTCAGGTTCATAAGGGGCTGCCTTAATGCTCTTTCCGTCTCTGCAGTTATTTTACAGAAATAGACGCATAAGGCTTAAGTATGGAAAAGATATTATGGAAACCAGTAAAATTTTGGAGAAGACATCCAATACATCTAAAATATATGTACTTCTTTCTGTTCTTTGTCATTTTACTGCTATCCATACTGATGTGCTGAGCACAAGTTCAATGTTCATTGACATTCAACAATGAAAAACCGTTAATCAAACCTTATAAAGAAATAAGAAAAATGTAGAAGACATAAAAAAGACAAGCTTGACTTCTCCAAATTTATTTTCTTCCTCTATATAAATCAGAGTTCAGTTCACATTAATTGTTGTGGGTTGAATGTAAAAGGTATGGCTAAGCAGCCACTGAATGTTTGAGCTTATTTCAAATATTTGGACATATTTGGTAAGATTTTCAAACCCTGCTCCTTCTCTGTCTCTTCTGCTCTGTGGGAAGGCTGTTTCTTAACAGCTTGACAGCCCTCTTTAGATTTACCCTGCATTGAGTTGAAGTGGGTACAGGACACAGCTGGGGCTCTGAGCCAGCCTTACACTTTCAGGGCTTTAGTTAATCACTTTCCTTCCCTTCCCTCTTATCCAGATGGCTCATAAATGACAGAGAGATGACATTTAATATCATATCTGCATTCTTTATAAGTAGTAGATTGGGAGTTCTTGGTGTCATTCCTGACAGAAGAAAGGAATCCACATAGTAAATCCTTTTCCATCACTAGGACTATATTTTTAAGTTGAAGAACACTGTGTTATCCATATCATCTCTGAGATTATCTTTCTTCAATATTTCTTCAGTTTTTGCCCTCAGCTCAAGCTGACTTAATGTAGAAATTAAGAAATTTTCTTCCAGCCAAAGATATGTCTACTAGGGGGAGGCATGAAGGATTTTAATTTCCAGGGCTATTGTTGGAGCAACTTCTGAGGGGTGCTAGATGAAGTTACTAGGAAAGCAACAGCAGGATTATCTTTACCCAGAGAAAAACTATTGCCTAATCACAGAAAGGTCTAAATCCAGCCTGGATGGACAGGCAGAAGGGAACAGAATCTGGTCCTCACATCACAGAGGGTAGCTATCTCAGGGGCTTTTTGCACAGAAACAAAGAAATGTTTCACTGTGGCAATGCTTATCTTCAATAAATGAATATACTGAAACAGAGGCAGCTTGGGTAGGAAAGGTTCCTGTGCCATATGAGACCATTCATTCATTCATCCCTTTAGCTGCTGCCTTTCTTTTGTTGCTGCCTTTCTTCCTGCATCATCTCAGCCAGGGAATGGGTGTGGGTGAGGAGAAAGGAAAGCCCCATGGCTGCACCGTTGTCTGAAGGGGAAGAGGAAAGAAAGGAAAAGGGAAAACAGCTGAGCCTGTTGGGACCTCTCCATCATTGTTATCTTTTGACTCAGAGGTCATCTACCCAAATGAACAAAGCCTGTTGCAGGGGCCTGTTCCTGCAACTGCAGATTCCATCCATGAACTTGTGCAATTTGTTAAAATCCTCTGTATCCAACATACTCTGTTTGTTACATGAAACTAGGAGGTGCTGTCCTTTAGAAAGAATTTTCAAAACCTCATGTGAAAAGTACTTAGCTGTATGTCTCATTTCTACCCTTGTAGCTGTCCTGCCCAATTTATTTCTTCCTGGAGAAAGTGGGCTCTACAAAATAAGATAATACATTTTCTTGGCTGTGTTCCTCTAACACATGAATACAGTCCCCAGCTCCACTTAACATTGTAGCAGACAAGCAGAAGACATTGTTTGCAAAGTATTTTAGTCTTAGACAAGCAAAGGAAATTAATTGTTTTTCCATACAGTCCTTTAGTCAACAGTGAGCTCATGCACATTATTGAAACCACACCCCTTCATAATACACATATATCATATTTTATCTATATTTTATCTATCTGCACTTCAGCAGCCCACTCTGAAACCTTTCAAGAGTCACAGATTTTGACTGGCTTTGGATT
This sequence comes from Molothrus ater, assembly GCF_012460135.2. Taxonomy (NCBI): domain Eukaryota; kingdom Metazoa; phylum Chordata; class Aves; order Passeriformes; family Icteridae; genus Molothrus; species Molothrus ater. Next base: position 63,483,016 of record NC_050479.2, on the reverse strand, counting down.
AGACCATAGATATCTTAGCTATCTTATAGCCACCCAACTGCATGAATTTCCATTATTATCTGAAAACAAGAGCCTCACTTAGAAATGGGGAAAATTTTCATGCCTTATTCTCTAGTACTGTTCTCCACACCCATGTATGTCTGCCCACAAAGAGCAGGTGCCACACCTCACCCCAAATATACAGTGCCCACCTGTTTTAAGCACTTCTAGCAAAATATTGTTAAGAGACAACATAAAAAGTAGTCAAGAAGAATTCTCTGCAGCTCACAGGGAACTCCATTGGTCTTACCAAATCCAGAGACTACCTTACTTGTACTTGAGCATCCACGTCTGGTACCTGATTGGCAAATGAGGTCTAGATCCAGCAGCTGTAAAATGGTGGATAGTGATGAGCTGTTCCATACTGCCACAAAAGCATCCCAAGAAGGAAACTGCAGAGAACAGAACAGGACAGGGGTTACAAAAAACATCCCTCAGTCTCATAATGTAATGTGCTCTGGATATCACAATCTTGATACAGCACTCTGCTCTACCACAATGGGCACAGCACTGAATTCTCCTAAGGCTTCAGTCCCATCAACACATGATGAAAGCAACAAATTTCCCTGGAAATCAATGCTCATAAATAGCTGCCTGTGGTTAACCAGGCTGCCACAGCTTCTTGCACCTCAATGAAGAATAGTTTTTTCTGTAAGCATAGGAAAATACCAGGTGAAATATTAAAACCTTGTGCCACAGTGTGATATAAGAGATCTTTTCCAAAGAAACTAAACTTTTGCGGAGCTCATCAGCATTTCTGGAACCTGACACTGTCCAAGGGCACCAGCTTGAAATGCAAGCTGCCCTTGGTGAAGTGGGATGGGTAGGAAGTGTTCACAGAAAAGTAAGACTATGATCTGAGAATTAGGCACTAATTTAACACCTACAATATTAATTAAATCCTTTGGTGACACAGGCAGTCACAGACACCGGAATTTGTCTAACAAACCTCACTTAACGATGGTACTAAATTTTCTAGACAACTTTTGTTCAGTGGAAGCTCCAGGTCCAAGTAGCACTTCATGAGAATAGATCCAATCCTTCATATAATGCAGATGCTGTGGCAGAACAGCTATAGAAAAGATGAATTGTCTTTTTATTCTTTTGGAGAGTGTTTCTGTTTCTTTTGAATGTACCTTTGAATACTTGAGGTTCCTATGTCAATGCCAAACATTAGCATACCCAGTAGCAAAAGATTTACAGAGACCTGGTACACAGTGGGAAAAGAAGGTGGATCCTGAAAGGCAAAGGATTTTTGCCCTACTAGTAAAGGCAGAACAAATCACAGCCTGCTGTATGGAGCTGGTCTTTTGCTTACCAGCTTTGGGGTTTTTAGTAAATACAGTGGAATTTCTTTCTATGAGACAAGAGCATAGGGCATGATCTGGTAGCCACATAGCAAATGCAAAAGCAAATCACAGAGGATACCCTCTTCAAAACTGGTGGGCACATTACAAGGGCTGTGCCCTTTGCTCCCTTGCATCTCATCAATCTCTGAAGCAGCAGGCAAAGGAGAATTGGGTGGGATATGCTCTTTCAGCCAGGAGAAGAGAAGGTTTATCAGGATATGGAGGGTGAAAGTGGCTGACCCACCATCCCAACCCTCCAGCAGCTCCAACAGCTGATTACTTTCTTGGTGATGAAGCAGCCACTGCACACACGGGGAGAACACTGTGGCCCAGAAATGCCTGGCATACAGAGCTGTGCATCACCCTTGCAGAACCACTCCAGCTCCATTCCCAAACCTCCCTTCAGCTCCCACCACCAAAAAGATTACATCATCACAGTTTGGTGCAAGGCACACCTTCAATATCCCTACTACTGAGGGATGTATTACTGTCAGTTCACAGATACCAGGCACTCTGAGAGTAGTTACCAAGAGGTTGACACAGGGGGAAAGCTGCCATTTTCTCTGGAGTTTAATACAAGAAAGGATTTTCTGCTTTCACCTTTAGTTTTTCTGCTTTTCTTTGCTTCACTACAAAACCACGTGAAGGCCAGACACAACAACTGCAGTTTAAGCAGCCCTTGCCTATCCAATTTCTCCTGCCTATTTTTCATTTGCCTTAAATTCTAGAGAACATTTTCTAACCCTGATACATGTTTAAAGCACAGAGAGCAGTTTGAGGATACACTTTGTTGTTTGTTTTTCTTACTTTTTCTCCCTCTGAAAGGGGAGGAAAGGGCATAGGACAAGGATGAAGCACTGGACGACTTTACTATAGCTAAGGCAGATGCAGTCCCTCTCTTACAGCTTTTACATATGTAATTGGTAACAGTGCTTGGACCTTGGACTAAAACTACAAATTTCCTCTTATTTAGCCAGTCCTTCCCACCCCCCACCCGCCCAAAAGGCCCTAATCTAAATCAGATCTGGGTATTCAGGAAACATACAGGCCACTACAATGAGCAAAGTATTTGCGAGTCATCCAGAAACTCAATTTCCTTCCTAAAGGAGTAGCACAACAGGGTTCATTTTGTAACAAGGAAAAAATTCCTTTTTGGTTGCCTACACTAAGTCTACTGTCTCTTTGGCTGAGCCCCTCTGAAGCATCCAGGAGCTGAGGACAACTGGTTCACTTTTTAATGATTTTTTTATCACTACCTTGCTCACTTCCAAATGTGGAAAAAAATCTAGCAACACACTGCTAACACCAAATAAAAAATTTTAGTCATTTCCACCCTCTCAACAATAAAGAGAGAAAAGTGATGATAGTAGAATTTTATTGGCTTTATTTAAGCAGGCCTCTTCTCCCCCAACAATACTGTGATGCTACTATAAAACTTTTCTGACACATTACTTTAAACATTAGCGCATGGACATGCCAGCTCTGCACTTCAGGAGCTACAGCTCAATGCCAAGAGCTATTAGTCACATTAAGAAGTCTCTTCACAGTACGGCAGATAGAGAGGAGAGTGTCTGAGCCCTCCTGCCATCGGTGCCACCCTGTGCCCTGTCACCCCCCTCCCTGGCTGTGGCCACCTTGTACAGGGCAGCTCAGAGAGGTTTTCTGCCAGCAGCTGGGAGCATGAGAGGTTTTGGGGAGCAGGAACTTTCTTTCTCCTGGTTTAAGGTGGGTGCCGCTGCAGAGCTCCACAGGGATTGCTGCAGCCAGCTGAGGACAAGTGATGAGAGAAGGGAAGAACAATGAACTTAAGCAAACAAATGTCTCGTCTAGGTCTGGGGAACTTCTAGTCTAAATACATCCCTATCCTCCTTCGGTATACATGTGTGTGCTGCTCCTCAGGAAAAATGGGGCCTTTCTTTTCAGACTCTTTGACTTCAGCAAGGATTGCACAGCTGGGATGATGACTTGTCTCCTCTTATTAAAACCACTTCTTACAAGTGTCTGCTGTGTCTCTGTGTTCCTCTGAGTCACTTTTTCAGAGGAAAGAGAAAAACAGAAAATATTTTAAGACCTGATCTATCATCTTTATGCACTTTTATCTATATTTAACCTGGTATGGGGTGAAAAAAATACATCTAATTTATTAAAAATTGTGATTTATTAAGTAACCCTTCTGGATGATTATCTGTCTACATTTTTCCCCATGTATAGGTAAAAGCAAGAGAATCTGAAATAGCCAGAGCACTCCTAAGCAAAGACACAACCTAGGCAAAGCAGAATATTCCAGAAGAGACAGAGAGGGATGCAGCATCCAGGGGGAATCTAAAAAACCACATATATGACTGAAGAAAAGTGTTAATCATACCCATAAAAATAGTAATATCAGTGGGTTGCTTTTTGTTTGTTTCTTTTACTTTTGCATTTAAAACAAGCACATTCTCCTGCTGATCTCAGGCAGTGCCAGTTTGTAACACAACACACATGCTGAAATACAAGATGGAGAATGTGTACACACACTGCATAAGAGAAGCCACAATCTGCAAAAGTGAATGTTGCATCCATATATCAATTGAAATGACCTACAATTCAGGGAGTAATCGTTTTGAAACAATCTCACATGAATTCACCTTCACAAGATTAGAGGCTGATGTCACCAGGAGGGTGAAGTCATCAGCAATGACTTAAGCTAATGGGAAAATGCCAGAAAAACTCGATCAGTCTGTTGAGAAGAGCTTAACCTCTTCCAAGCAACAAAGAATGCTGAGAACTATTTACCTCTTTTGTTTGCAGCATTTCCTGAGTGGATTTTAGCACAGGAAAGCTCACAGTTGACTAATGGGGACAGGGAATGAAATCTCCTTCCTACCATGCGGCTGGTGATCTCTGTTTGGAAATTTTAAAGCCATATGTCTGAATTCAAGTTGAATTTCAAGACAGAGAAAACTGGCAGTAAGCTGTGGGGATAATTTTGTGATGTGCAGTCAATTCCAGCAACACTAACTCATGGGAGTAGTTCCTGCTCATTTTAGGTCACTGACACAGCGGGATTCGGCAAGGGGACTTGGGCTCAGCTCTACATGCATTAGAGACAAAGATTTAGAACAGAGACATGGCCTATGGTGACTATGGCAAGATTTTCCCAGCTATCACAAGCAACCCAAGCTGCCCATAGCCGCACGTGGTGTGGCTGACAGCAGGCCATACCAGGCAGCCGTGCCAGCTCAACACGTGTTGGGTGTCTTCCTGAGGTAACAGCGGAGCACATGATTTAGAGTCAGTGGCATTAAAAACGATTGGAGTCATCGTGGAAAGTACAGATATTTTTGTTTGACTGTGTAATGCGTGCCTGTGTGGGAGTGGTGTGAGCTTGTTCTATTTCCAGCCTGTGAATACCGAGGTGTGACAAGCCTGCTTCCCTGCTCCTTCGGCAAATGGTGCCAGCAGTGCCACTCCCTGGCAACTGCAAGGAGCTGGGGCACAGCGCTAACCATCTGAAAGAGTGCTAAAACCAAGAGGTGGGCCTGAGCCTGGGTGCCACAAACTCACTGGCTCCTTCCACTTGGACTCAGTGCCCCAAGCAGAGCATACAGGAAGGATTTGCTGGTGTGGTCAAGTGGCCTTTGCCAAGCTGGTGTTTGCCAGGCTGCTTTTGCTCCTGACGTGGATACTCTCAATGCACACAGTCGATGTGGCGCCTCAGGCAGCTCATTAACAGCATTTAAGAGAGCCCCCAAGCCCACCTTAGCAAGCTGCAGCTCTACACACAGCTGCAGAGCCCAGGTGGGCTCCAATTCTAATGAGGCCAGCTCTGCTCTGCTCTGCTCTGATTCTCTGGAAATAAGATTAGAGCTTGGCCCTCTGTCTATCTGAAATGTTTTTCATGTTTTAAAGCCAAGTGTTTTCTTTAACCCCTTCCTGCTCTGCAACACTCTTATACTTCATAAAGCTTGAAAGAGAAGAGCATTCTTTCACAAAACAAGTCTACACTTTGAGTTGAAATGCTGAAGGTTAAATGTTGAAAGGTGCTCTAACAGTACACGCTGGTTGAATTATAAATATGGAGATGCACAAGTTCCGCCAACATGACATATCAATGCTAAAAGAACTTAAGTTATAACCTTTCCAGAATGGCTCAGCTGGTAGCCTGTAGGCCAGATGTTGCTAAGTAGGTTAGCCCATCATCTTTTCCATAAAAGAGTTAAAGAATGGCTATTTGGACAACAGGCAGAGGTAAATCTCCCTGCTACCTGCCCAGCTCTCAGATCTGCCACCGCCACAGATATATGGGACTCCAGCCTACTCCTGAAAGACAGGCAGAGAAGCCAGGGCTGACAGTCCCTCTGGCCAGGTTGCTGCAGCTCACAAGAAGAAGGGAATCCCAGGAATAATTTGTAGCCCTTTTGGCCATCAAAATGAAGTCACCTGCACTTAAAAGATCAATGTTTTAACTTCGAATGACCTCGTGTGTACCAGCATGTTTTCCCAAGCAGAAGTATTTGTTCAAGAAAAAAATCTACATCTGTAGACAAAAGGACTCTACAGGATTTTAGGGCCAGGTTGTCCTTGTTCCACAGGACCCACATAGTACCAGACAGAGAAATATTGAGTGGTTCAGCAGTGTGCTGCAGGTAAACGTGATATCCTTCCTCTTTTCCTTTTCCATTTCACTCTCCCATCTTGGCAGATCAGTTTCAAAGCAATCTCTCCACCCTGAAAATGGGTTGACTAAGTATGAACTGACCACAGTCATTTGCACAGCACTAGAAGATGTCTTCCACACAGGTAACTCATGCCAGTTTTGAAGAAATTAAGTGTCCATGGATTGGGATGTAGCTCTGTTTTTGAACTTTCTATTTTGGCCTTAAATTTCTTACATTTGCTTCTCACCAGGCTAAGAATCTGTTTTCCTGATGGCACTGAAGGGAAGAAAAATTGCTCAGTGTCTGAGAGGTGAATTTTGAACTGCATAACATGCTTACAATAAAACAACAGATCAGGGGAGAGCTAAGAGTATTGCTAAGGTTTCCAAGGAGTGGGAACTACTATGCCTTCATCCCAAACCCATCCTGACTCCCTATGCAAAGGAGAGTGCTCCTGTAGGGCTTACTGAACTAGCACAGTTGGATGCTTTGTCTACAAATCTCTGCTTAGGACCCCACTTGATTAGGGCCCTAATCTAGTGCTAAACAGTTAAATGAAAAAGGAGCCTCCAACTTCTGCAATGCCACAGCTGGACAGAGTGCAGTGGCCTGGACTCCCTTTACAACAAGTGAAGGTGAGGGAGCTCCTCCACAGCTCAGTGCATCAGAAAACTTCCTCAGCCTCTGATGGTGCCTATTTCTTTCCAGCAATTGCAGAGGGGCCTGGTAGGGACTGAGCTCCTGATGGAGGTGGCACAGGTAAGCACCTGGAGTTTGATGGGGAGTGACCAGCACTTCCTGCCCTGGGAAAGCAGCCAGCACATACTTTGCTCTCATTGAGTGGGACAAAGTGTTGCCAGTTTCTCAGGAGAGGCTCTGAGCTTTTCCTTCTTATACAGAGCTCTGGGACCATCTGCCTCCTGGGGGGAAGGGAAGAGAGGAGGTAATTCTACCCCTCTCATTATCCTACTGTGCCTTATGTAGCGACCCATACTGGAAGCTTATAAAAAGTCTCAAGACCTTATAGTCTGTAAATGAAGTCCCAAAAAGGGAAATTTCTACAATCTTAATTACAATTTGCTGTAGGAGGTCCAATCCCAGCCAGTTTTCCAAAGTCTTGTGGCAGCTGACTTATTATTCTAGCATGCTTGATGGAAATACAAAATTGCATATCCTTCTTTGTAAGATGACTTCTTGGGCTCTGGCTCTCGCTGGCTGTCAGTGGATTATATATTGGATTTTTCTGTCAGCATGTAATAAAAAGGAAGTTTAAAAAAAATTAAAGAAATACATTAAAATAATTCCATTCATATTAAGTATTTTAAAACCCACCAGCTAGTTTTGGGCTGCCCATGTATGGATAACTGAATGAAAATTACGAGGTCTTCAGCCCTTCACAGAGCTATGCAAGGCCTGGCCATTAATTTCATTTTTATGCTACCAGGGAGAACTGGGGATTTCCTGCTACCAGCGGTGCTCACACAGTGTAAAGGATCAGCTCTAGATTTTGGCCACCTTGGATACACAGAGCTAGGGTAACTGGCAGGAGAAGCTTACACTGTGTTTTCTTCCAGTGCATTCGTCAGAAGGATTTCCCCATGTTGACTGGATGAGATTAGCCAGAGAAACACTAGGAAATTACTGTGGGGATGTCTTTCCCTTCCTTTTTCTCCTTCCCCATTACCTCAAGCTTCATGTAGCAGAGCAGAACCATAAATGTCTGTCCTAAATGCCTTAGCAGTGTTCTTCTCAGAGCTTGCTACCCACCATGTCAGGCTATTTAACCTACCCATGGGTGACACTCTCCAATCTCCACCAAACAAAACCCCCACGAGCAAATTCAGTCATTTTGGTCTCTGACAGATCCAACAGGATGCAGTGCACACCCACCCCTGCACGTCATGCAGCACAAGAAACATCTTTTTTGACAGCTGCAATCATCTCATTCCCAGTCCTTACACACAACCATTGAAACTAAGAGCGTGTCTGCTTGAGAAGGCAGCACCAAAATGGTTAAGCAAGTCAAGAGAGCTACTTTGCTGGTAAGATTCAGAGAACTGGAAAGAGTAGAAGAGTTGGCCCAGCCAGATGTCTCTACACTCTGACTCAGGAGAAAATTTTCAATTATATTATTAGAAAATGCCTGAATTAACAGAGTTACTTTAAAATTTTCCAGGGCTCATACTGTATCTAGATTTGTATAAATAATTTGTTCTTCAGTCCCTTGACCAACAAACAACAATGAACAGGAACAAAACCATTTTGAGTCAAAAATTATTAACTTTAAAGTGCAATTTAATTCCTATACTTAAAGTTAGGTACTCTTATAAACAAAATACCTTTCTGGAAACAAAAAAGCATTTTATTTAGAAAACAACCTTTAAAAATTTTTAAAGGAATCCGTTGGTTTTCAGCCAAAATAATTTGATGAGGTCAACACAAATTTTGCCAGCAGCTTCAATAACCCAAATCTGCTTTTTTTTGCTTTTTCTTTTTTTACATATATATTGAAAGACCAAAACATTTCCCTCAGCCCTGGGTGCAGCTTCAGTCCTAAAAGAGGTCCATTTTTCACTTTACTATGTTGGACAAGGCATATTTTTCTTTACTTGCTCTTTATATCTTTCATGATATTAGGGAATTTGAATAGTAAACACTGAAAAGAAAAGCTTGCTATTTGTTATCTGATCTTTAATCCCAGCTTTCCCCTTTGTACATTTTGTCTAGGGAGCTATGTTTTTCAAAAACATAAGGGAAATTCATCTGCTAATCTGTCAACAAGCCATTCATCTGTAATGTCTGCTCTACATTTGTTTTGCTATGTCACTGTGCATCGAATGTTTGATGCAGATGTTTTGACACAAGTGGTAGAGCAAAATGAAATTTGTTGTTTCCTGACACCACCACCCTCAAAAGATTTATTTAAACAACAAAATCTGGCCTAATTTTTAAAAATAATGGAGTGCTCCAAGACAATGTGTGACTTTCCAATACCTCCAGTCAAGGTGTTGCCTTGCTGTTTTAAGGAAATTACACCAGCAAATCTTTTATACCTTCTAAAAGATACAGAAGAATGATTTCGCTGTGATTTCCACATTTATGTTGGAATCCAATGCACAGCTTCTGTTAAAGAGAAGTAGAAAAGATAGTTTGCAACAAGCACCTCCCAGATGAGAACTAATCCAAACATTCAAAGCCAGAACTGAAATGCTCCTGTCTGTTCCCATATGTTGTAATTGTGCCAGACATCTCACCACCTGAGAACGGATGGAAAGACATCTGCTTCCTTTCAGACAGCACCTTACACCAAGCCCTGCTCACTCAGTCCACTCTCTTTAACTACTTCCACTTCAGGAGAGGGGAAGGGAAAAAAACCAAATCCCTCTTTACAGCAAATATTACATGGGCAGTGTGACGCATGTAGATATGGTTGATAGGACGCTCAAAACCAAAGTTTCAGGTTCAGATTACATTGTCAACAGGTCAGTACATATTTTAAGGGATATGTAAAGGCATATTAAGCCAAATCACCTCAGTTAGGCTGGGTGGCTGGATAACCTGGCGCAGTCTTTATTTGAGACACCCTCATGTGTGTAGGAATGGGCCATGGCCACATCACCTGCTAGTGGGTGGGACCTTGGCATTCACATGCACTGCAGAAGGGGTGGGTGGGTGCATGTGCCTGACCTAAGACCCCAAGCCAGCCTTTTTCCCTTCCATGTATTCCCAGGGCAAAAGCCATGTCTGAGGGCTCTGCTCAGGAGCCCCCAGTAGGTAGCTGGCAGGTGAGCTGGGACTCAAGAACAAACTCAGCCCCCTGCTTATGTGTCTGCACAGGCACATCATAAGGTTAGTTCATCCCATTGAATTTTGCTTAGGGGCCCCTTAAAGTCACTGGGTTGACAGGCTCCTCCTGGAGCAATGCCTTGCCTTAGGAGCCTAAACTTAAAGTAGATCACATCCTAAAGCACCTAGATTTCTCTGCAGGCTCTTGAAAACCCCTACCAACTATCTTAGACCAGGTGTCTAAATGCAGATAGAATCAGCTCAGCCATAGTGCCAGCACTAGTAATATATATTATATATTATATATTATATATTATATATTATATATTATATATTATATATTATATATTATATATTATATATATGTGCATTTCTAACCATATTCATAAAAAAGGATCCTCAAAAATACTTTTAAATTTACAGTGGAGAGAACTGTGTCACAGCCACACTACAAAGCCTGGAGGAGGTGCCCTCAGAAGCCATAGAGGAATGGGCCTCAAGGCATGAGAAAACCCTCAACCTGTAGAGGCATAAAATGAACTCACAACTGTGAGGATGATGCCACCTGGACTACTTCCAGAAGCATGAGGACCATCATAAATTACCATGTGGCTGCCAGCCAAGAGCTTGCAGCTGAGGCAGGTTCTCTGCTATCCAGCTGGGAGGATGAAGCACATCAGGAGAGGCAGCCTGGGAGCCAGGGAAACAAGGAGAAAAAAAACAGAAGAGCAAAGGACTAATGACTTCTAGCACTGAGTCTCATTGTATGGCTAGATTCAGTAGCTAGAAAATGTAGCAGTACTTTTACCACTTTACACCACTTGATTCAGATCAGCTTTTCAAGCCATTGCATCTCCACATTTCTGTAAGCATGACCATGCTTGACTCTGTTTCATATCCTACTTTTACATCCACATTTTCTCAGTGTGCTCATCACATGAAAAATTAATATTAAAACAAAAAGCCATTTTCTGGAAGCACCATGTGAGAGTTGCAGAGAATGAGACTGCCTTTGTTTCCTTCTTCTTGAGCTAGTTGACTACAAGGAAAGAGAGCAATATGTCTCTTGAGAGGAACCACTTAAGAGGTTTTTACTGTAAAAATATAATATGAGACCTTGGAGGAAGAACTACCAACTTTCTAGCTGCCAGCTGCTCTTGTGATTTATATGTATGATACACAAGTGCTGATAATATCAAATGTGTCCATCCTCTTGATACAACTGTTATTATTGCAGCTTATCCAAGAAGTGTACATTAACAGGGGAAGGAACCATGATTATCTGAAACGTGATAGCAAGCACGGTTTTTCTGTTCAGGGATTTTTAGTTATTTCCCCATCCCTAAATCTGCTCATGTAATTTTGGAGAGCTCTGTGGATTTTCAGTTCCCTGTCACATTGCACAGCCAGCTCAAGGTAGCAAAATTAAAGAAGTGCTCTGGCTGCTTCAGCCATTTCAGTCTGAAAATTATTTGGTTTCAAATCAGAAAAATCAACACAGATCCATTAAAGAGAACCATCGATGTGACTGCTAAATAACTTTAAGAGGAAATTAAGAACTAGCAGATGGCACAAGAAGTGGTATATGGCTTCATAAGCACAATTTAATCTGCCTAACTTTTCCCAAAATGTGTAGAGATACCAATCATGTAAATCAAGATGAAGTTGTTCTGCACAAATCAGCCCTTTCCTAGATGTGTTTTAAGTTTGAACTATTTGAATTGCTTTGCATCTCTGGGACTTGTCTGGGGAGGAAGTATGAAGCCCCAGGAAAAAAAAAAAAAAAAACAGTGTTGAGGTGCACTTTCAGCAGTTCAGAGGATGGCTGTGCATGGCATAATGCTTTTCTATGGACCAAATAAAGCTGGTATTTTTCCTATTGCTATGCTGCATTGTAGACTACTGTCTACTGTGCCATCTTCTGGCATGTCTTTCAGCACTTCACCTCCCCTTGGAAACCTGCATTTCCAGTCCTTTTCCAGTGGCTGCTGCCCAGAATTCATTCCATTTCAATATTGTCTCTCCGTTAATCAATGAGTCCTGAGAGTAATCTTTCTACATCCATGGGTCGAGGGAGTTCTTAATTCTTCTGACTGAATGGGTACATTGACTTTAGGATTTCAGTTTGGATTGGGAGCATGCTTGGAAGTGAATCTCCAGGCTGTCCCCACATAATGTGACTTGGTTCACATCACAGAATAGCCTCAGAGCACATGAACTGGATTCCTTTCAAACAAAGCTTGCAGAAATTGTGCCTGTAGAGCAAACCTGCTCCATCAGCCAATGAATGTGCTGTGATGGCCCAGGCTAGAGCCAAGGTGGAGTAAACTTTCCTGGAGCATGTCTGCTGTGGGTGTCAGGACCTCGGCCACAACTCTTTTGCTTTACAAACCTCCTGTTGATCTGCACTGCCTGCTAAGACAGATACAGTCAGCAAATGCTATAGGAAGTCTAGGCTAAATTCTGAGCCTAAAATCCTTAAAATGGGTGTAAAAAAAGCTTACTTAAACCATTAGAAAAGACATCTGGCTGTTGATATGTAAGTCTTATCTTTGTGCAAATACAATTAACCTGCAATTCAAGCGTTCCCAGAAGCACAGCTTATTTCTGGTGTAACCTGGGTTTACATTTGGCCTTTTACTAGTATAAATATTTTAGTAAAACAGGCCAGATCACAACTGGCACGGTTCTTATGGTAAACTTTTAAGTCTAAACTGTTTTCGGAGTGTGTGAGATTCGGTCCTTCATCCACAGTCTAAGTGACTGGCAAGAGACCACTGCAAAACTGAGGCTGGAGATCAAGGCTGGGCAGAACATCAGAAGGATGCTCCTCGCTGGAGGAGAGACAAATCTGTGACCTTTCCTAAGGACCTCTAAAACTATGGCAATTACAGAACAGGTGGCTTGTATGCTAAAAGTTTAAGTGTAAAATGTTTCTCTACTAAGAGCTAGTAGAAAACTCAGCATGGAGAAAATTCTCCCTTTGCCCTTGGAGAAACCAGTAAATGAGATAATTCCACAAAATTAGCATACAATGAAATATTCACTTGTAAGACACAAGAAACATGTTGTCATGTACAACATTTTGGGGGTTGGGCCTGCTTACCATTTCACTGGTTTTAGGATGATGTGATGCTAGCTTACTATAATACAGCTACTTCTGAAAGTGTTAAGTCTGGCTTCTTAGGTGTATGGATATTTCAAAAGCATGAGGCCAGTGGGTAAACAGATTTACTCAAGGATAACACTGATCTCTTTGAAACATGGTATGCTTCATCCCATTTCTGTTATACAATGAAAGTTACAAAGAAAATAAAAGAAACAGCTCCATCTCCATTTACAGGAAAATATTTTACATAATGTGACACCATTGGGAACTGGCAACTGTCTCCGTTCAAATCCATCAGTCTAATACCTTTTCAAAATCATTCCCTGTATTACTGCCACCATGCCTTCTATTCCAAGCAACTAAGGCTTTGATATAAGAACAAATTCCTATTGAAAAAGCCAGCTGTTAATGTGCAAACTTGTATGTTGATGATGTGCTTAAACACTTTCCTAAACTGGTCCCTGGAACTGATGGAACATGACATAGAAAGCCCAGTGCATTCATTTCTAGAGCAGACATCCTCATTGCACACATTAGCACTCTAGTTCCCCATCAGCACCATTTATACAAATTAATTCCTTCACTTCAGTATCATCATTTATGCCAGTGTTCCTACGAGCCCCTTCCTTTGCTCTTCACCTCAGACATTTCTCTGCTTAAAATTTTGATTTGCCAAATCCAAGGACTGAAATAATAACTGATGGTCATCTGCACTGTACAAATAAAGAGGACCAAAATGCCACATAGAATAAAAATGGAAAGTGCATGCCTGAAAAGCAGTACCCAAAACACTTGGAAGATGCTTGCTCTACTGAAAATTACTGTGAATTTCCAATATATTTTCAAGCAGACAGAGGGTGTATGTAAATGTAATTTACTGATGAAAAACCATTTAGCTGCTCTGCTAAGGATGAATTGCTGTGAATACTGTGGAAGGCTTCTGAATTTTGAAACAACTTTCATATAACTTTGAGGCCGCTGAGAGGGCCTTGTCTGCTGTAACAACTTTATATAGTGGGTTTGTACCTCCTTATATGACTTTTGTTTTGTATTAGTATTAATTATTTGTGTTTTCGTGATTTCAAAAAGCCCCAGGAATGGTCTAGGACCCCATTATGTGGGGATTATACAGGCACAGAAGAACACGCACAGCAGTGTTAAAAGTAATCCGCAAGTTGCACTTTGTCTGAATATGCTGTATTTGGAGATTACTTTGTAAGCATTTTTTCCAAGCATCCACCACTCAGATAATGCACTGAAATACCTTTGGGGAGTCTCTGCATGACAACATGCATTCATCTTAGACACAGTAAATTTAAAGCTCTCTCCCATATTACACAATAGTATTAGGCCCTTTGAATTCTGTTAAAATGAAAATGTCTCAGGACTGTTGTACTTCTGCTAAGCATATTTTAAAGCCTAAATGAAATAAAATGATGTAATGGACTGTATACACTTATAATTTAATTATGTAGTTGTGTCATATTAAACTATGAGTAGGATTTCTAAAAAAATCAGACTCAGAAATCAATTCCCCATTTATGATTCACGCTGACATGTTTTATCGTTACCAGTGCAGATCAAAGAAAGAACATGTAGAAAAGCTGGAGAGTGTTTCTTTGCTCAGTAGAATGAGAGTTTTGTGAGCATAAAGCACAAGAGAAGCCTCTTTATTTAGATGCCTATTTAGTAGCTGAGTCACGTACATATTGTTGGACATGAAGGAAAGTTTTAGAACAGTCTCTCAAAATCTTACCTCCCTGGGGTATTTTTTTAATTGAAAATATCAGCAGTGCTTTCATTATCATAGCAAAGGACAGGCAGTGAGTTCTGTACCTTGGCTGGCTTATGACCATGATAATTTTGCAGAAATGCTTTAGGATAACATATCAAACAGAAAACAAGCAATTGACTAGCTCTTCCAGTTTTTACTCAAGTGTGTGCCTGCAGTGCTCTCTACCAGCATGGCTGAGTCCCTCTCTGCCTCATATGTGCATTTCCCCTGCAGGAGAGGCAGCAGTGCCATTGCACACATCACCAGCACACAGAGGCAGACAGAGCACAACAGCACGGGATGCCAAGAGCCATACCTGCACCCAGGACAAGAACAGGAATCTCCATTCCTCCCACTGTCTCGCCCCCTCTTCCCAGGTGTCACCCTCCCAGAAAAGGGTGAACACCCTCAGTGCTGGGGGCAGAGCCTGCCTCCCCTCCAATGTCTCTGGTCTGAGACACGATGGGGCTGCAGCAGCAGGGAGGGAAACCAGCTCCAGCTCAAAATATTGAGGCCTCTAGGGGCTCATGTCGGTGAGGCATGGAGAATGTAGGGCCACATGAGATGAGGGCAACTCTGACCAAGGACACCTGCTAGGATGCTTGAACTTCCCAGGTTCTATCCCCACTGAGGGTCCTGTCTAAAAAGACCCTGACTCATCTGGGAGGGACAGTGTCAGACTAATAAAAAGGCATTGTAGTTGTAACAAGTTCTTCTTACCTCTGTAGCATGAGAAAAGCTTCAAGGACTCAGGCCAGTTGGAGCAGTGTCTCCAGCAGGGACAGGGTGAAACTTCCTTTGCCATGGGACATCTGAGTCTGCAGCTTTCCCCATCCCATCTGTCACCCAGGGGACTAGGTCTGCATGGACACCTCAAGATGTGGGAGCCCTGAGGGTTTATACAGGTGGCTAATGACAGATTGACCTTTATTATGTAATTATAATATTGTAATTATGTATTACTCCTTTTGTAATAAAAATACACCCTTTGTCTTCCTGACCGCTAATAAGCAGGGATCCAATGCTAACTCTCTCTTCAGAGGCAGAAGTTAGGTACAGACACTTTGTTGTACACGTGTACATAGCTAATCTTATTTTTCCTCTTGTGCTTCACCTTGCAGTGAATTCCTGGTCCCTGTGTGTCTGCACTTCTGCAAGCATTGCCTTTTTCATGACTCACTCACCCATATTTAAAAATCTTCATGCAAATTTTCTCAGCTACCTTTAGTTTTACTAACCTGTGTAATCTTTAATCACTCATAAGCATTGATACCTTGTACCATACCTTTTATTAGTTCATTTATGAAGATAGTGACCTACACAAGTGCCTATGGATACCTTCAGGTAGACTTTCTCCATTGTGTAAATAAATAACTTTTTCCTTGTCCTCTTTCTCAACTTTTAATCAAACTTCAGCCTGGGTCCCCACTTGATTCTTTTACAGCTTTGAGAGCTGTGAATTAAGATTTTTAAAAAATTCAATCCACTATCTTAACCATACAGGATTTACCTGCTGCCTGCCTGTGGGCAAGAAACCCTAAATTTTAGGTTTGGCTCCAGCAAGGCTTGAAAGAAACTGCAGATTTAAAGCAAATGTTTTTAAATTTTCTGTCTTCATATAGTCCCTGGGGGAATCATAACAATAAACAAGCAAAGCAAAATTTTCACTTTGGCCTGAAGAATGACTTTCAGCTTTACATGTGCCAAGTTTTGTGAACAAGTTTATTCTCCCAGTAACGTCAGCATGCAGCATAGATGTCTAGTTACCTGATTTGTGGGGGTAATCGGGTACTCAAATGACCTAAACTGTGCAATTACTGGTGCTGGCAGATTACATATGGAAAACTAAGACCAGGCCATAAAAATTTGATCTATTGTGTCCATAGTCATCATAAAACCGTTATGGTGGGTGATTGATTATAGGAATATTAAAATGCAGAAAAAGAAAAAAAAAGCTGCTTTAAATTGCATTGTATTCTCATGTTCAGGGAAAAAATGATTGCTGTTATCTTGACATGTTTATCACTTTGAGGCTGAGCCAGTCGCTATCATGTGAGTTCATTCTGTCCCATAGCTGACAAATTCTATCATGTACTATAAAAATCATTATGGCTCACTTTTGCAACTGCAATAAAACAGGAAAGCAAATACAGTAACCATTTATATTTAAGACTTTAGGACTTTAGCCCTAGCGCACATCCAGAAAAACTGACTTAAAAGTTTAAACAGAAAACAAGATAGATCCTCAATCTGGATGTACAGATTTTATTCCAGAACTGGTCTCAATGGCAACCATTGATATTTGTGTAAGAAAAAGAGCAAACAGAAACAGAGGCAATATATTGACATCTTGTATTGCTGATCTCATTTTTTTGGCAGGGAGTCTTCTGTATTTTTTAGCATTTTTACTTCTTTCTTTTGGAGGGAGCCTTGGAGGTCTGAAAGTGTCCCCTGGCTGCACCTCCTATGTGAATTTTCTCACCATAGCACATTTTGCAGCTACACTTTCTGCAGAAGTGTTCTCCCTCGGGGCCTTCTTCCCCCAGCACAGTTCCGTGGGTGTGTTCAGGTTGCTGCCAAAGCAGCAGAGCAGTGCTCAAACCCCAACCCCTCAGCTGTCCCCATAAACTGACACTGATGTACTCCTGGTTGTGCTCTGCCATGCACCAACTGCTCCCTCATCAAAGGATGCCAGGCTACATTTGGATACTTCAGCCAGAGGTAGGACAAATTGGCTTTAGGGCTGCCCAGTCCTTGTACATTTTCCCTGTAGACATGCATCAATTCAGTGGTATGGCCAATCATACCAACAACAACTCCTACTTTTGTGGAAGTGATGTGGGTTGTTGAATGCCTCAGTTAGGCTCCTCATCCAGGACCAGATGTACATCATCTTGGTGGGGATTTGCACCTTCCCTTAACAGCCTGCTGCCAGACTCACTCCCTTTAGACTGAGGGGCTGAAGTAGTTGAGCAATCTCACATACCCCACTTTTAGCTTTTTTCCTCATTCATCGTGCTTGCAAATGCTTGAAATATCTCTTGGGTTTGAACACAGAAACTAAATCAGGAATATTTCACACTCCTCATTTAGCTTTCACAGAAGAAAAACCAGTCAGATCAAAACTGTAACATGGCCATGGACACCTGCAGCATTAGAAGATGCAGATGGCCTTTGCTTGCATTTATAAATACACAGGTGTGCTTCAAGAAGTGAGAAGTTTGGGTTTCATCTGTTTTTCTCAGTTCAGCATGCTGTAATTTCCAACCTCTAAAAGCATGCCTAGCAAACAGTGAAGATAAAAACACAACATTGAACTACAACAAGGGACTGCAGGGCCCATCTCAACACTTCACACCAGTGTCTTCATGGACTCACATCCCATCAAGGGTGCATACCTGAGGATTGGTTTGGTCAGATGACCAAATTCGATACCATGCAGGATCAGCCATGAGACATCATCCTTGGAAGACCCAACCTCATTTATGATGGGCTGGAAAAATATAAGACAAATATTGTACTCAGGACACTTCTTCCATGCTTAAACACACCCTCCAAATGATTCACTTAAGCCTATATCAGTCAAATTCTCTTAAAGCCACCATTCATGTCTGATGTTAACTGTCTGTAAACATTAACAGTTCAGAAGCACCAAGATATGTGTAGGTAGGCTGAATTAATACATTGCCACCAAGTACTGAAGGTTCATCTGAAAAATAGAAAAGAATCCCATCTCAGGAGAAATAAAGACATTTACAGCCTAAAACATCAAGCAATGCCAGAAAACCTAACAAGGATCAGCTCCCAGCATCTCATCCAATAATGGCTTGTTCAGAACAGCTTTTAACCAGAACAAAACAAAAAGTTCTTCTATGCTCTTTTCACTTTTTTTTTCTGGAAGCCTCAGGAATATAACCATATTAAATGCTTCAGCACTGATTGGCAAGTTTCTGTATTGATTGGCTTCAGAGGCTGATCAGATAAGACAGAGTCAACTAATGAGAGCCACTACAAAAATCTACTGGAGTGTTATCTGCAGAGATAACCTCCCCAGACTCCCAAGCCAGTCTATTTAGTACATCCTTTATCTAACATATCCTGATATTGTTGCCAGTATTGTGCACAAACAAAATAGGGGATACTAACAGACCAGCTTTGTTAAAAAAAGGCAACTACTGTCCTGGAGAGAAAAGAGCAAATAGCCTGGGCTTTGAACCCAGCAGTAAGAAGTGAGAGACTGGCATTAACACCTCCCATTCCTTATCTGTAATTCAAACTCTCCTTCACCCCTAAAACAGAAAAAGTAAACTCTAGGATAGTTCAGTTAAATGCCTCAGATCCCATCATACTGACCACGTTAGCCACAACCTCCTTCAGAGGAGCAGCTGGATATTGGATGCCCTGTCTAAAAAAAATGCTTTTCTTAAGCTGTGTGCTCTGCTTATCTTCCTTCTTTTTACTTTGTCATGTTATTTTTTAGCTATTGTACTGGATCTGCTTGAAGCCCTCCCTCAGTTTTCACACAGCTCTTTTGGAAGTGAAAAATCTTGCTGACTCGGTAGGGGTTTTGGCTGATTAAGTCCCAAGTAAGGGAGGCAGGGCAAAGCCCAGAGTTTGTGCTTTAGCCTTTCCCTGCTCAGTCCTGCTCAGCTTCAGGACCCACCATTCCAAATCTCTGTATTTTCCATAGTGTGGAAATACCAGTTGTTGGAAGTGATTTGCGGGTGTACAGGACATGAGGGGAACATCCTGTGATACATGACCTGTTGGGATCTGTCAGATGCACAGCACTCATTTAAGGCAGATGTCCAGGAAAGAATCCAGCCCAGCCTTGGGCTTGTGCATCAACCTGAAATAAATAATAAGTCTAAAGAGGAAAAAAAGGAGTTTGAACACACTGTGTGCTCTGAATTTCCTCAGAGGGGTTCGCCTGGGAAAAGCAAGAAGCATTCCTCACCCTGCTCTGGCTCACACTGACAGGAGGTTAAGCTGCAGGGATGTTCCAGTATACTGAACTAGGCAAGGGGTTTTCAGAGCTGTTATCTATTTTAAAATAAACATTCCAGTGTGTATTGTTATCATATTTTGTCGTGCTCTCATAATTTAGAAAAAAATAAATAAAGGCTTCTGAATATCAGTTTCAGGGGGTATTTGTACAGAATCTGGCTCACATACCAGATTTTTTTTTCTGTTCACTCCTCTATTCAGCTTTTTATCTAAAAACAACTTTAGATCCCAAGAATACAACTGCTCCTTGAGACTTATCCAAAAGGCTTATTATTAAGCATACATGGCAAGGCAGATGGAAGCCACATCTAGTATTCTTCCTTTTAGGGTCGTCATTGCACAAAATAAAAATCTCTCACCTAATATCTTAAGTCTAGAAAGTCTGAACTACTCAAGAAAAATTCCAAATTGTTTCAGGCAGTCTTTCTCTCCATTTATGATACTGCTTGCCAAAAAATACAGTTTCCTGTGCATCCTAGAATCTGCTCATAGGCCTTATGGCACCAGATCTGGAATGCTGATGCTCCCTGCAGAGCTCACACGGTGCAGTCATGGTTTGGGTTTTTATGGAGATTAAGTAGTATATGAATTCCTTAGATAACAAAGCAGCAGCAAAGCCAAGTGAACTTCGACTGTCTCAAAACAAGAATGCCAGGAAACAACCAACTGGCTGTGTAAGAGCTTCCTACCCTTGGCCACTGCTAAAATCCAGGTAGCTGAGCAGATAAACAGAGCCTTGTTACCACTTAATTCTTAGCAAAGCAGCAATACACATTCAAAGCTGTTGTTATCTTAACAATCCTATAATAAAAGTTCTGCCTTCCAAGCCAGGGCAAAGGTTATCAGCTGATGTTTCTGAAACACAAATTCGCCATAAATCTTCAAGAGAGCTGGAACAACTGAGGTGTCACTTTTGCAGGTGCAAGGGGAGAGGAGGGCTGGTCTCCAGAATGCCAAGCAGCTAGTGAAAGGGCCAAACTCCAGCCTCACTTCCCTTCAGAGAGAAAAATGTTGACTTACCTGAGCCATTTCACATCGGTTATCATGTCAAAAGGAGAAAGCCTTTTGGAAATCTCAGGGATTTGTATCACTGCTTGGATATCTCTCGGACTTGAAAATGGGAGCTCTTTTCTGAGATCATGTATAGATAAGTCACTAATATTGTTTATCCTAGATTTTGGTCTTTATTTTGTCTTCTCCTGCCTAGAGGATGGGCAGGTTTTCAAGGGCTTAGTGCCTAGTGGTAGGAGTAAAGAAAAGGGGTATCCAAGTGCTAAGAGGACTTCATAAATCAGTAGGTAGATTTGCCTACACACTTTGGTGATTTGTCAGGATCTGGGCAATTCTGAATACCTGCAAACAGTTGTGTACTCTGAGTCCTTTGTCCCTTAACACTGTGTAATTGTTGAATATTTTATAATTATCCACAGCTTTAAATTGTTACTAATGAAAAAACCTAAGGATTTCCTTGGCCACTGAACTTTGAAAGATGCTATATTTTTTTCTTATTACTCATTTATATCTAAGTTGCAAGGTTCAGTTATCTGTGCATATGACTTATTAATGAGACAAAAAAAAATCAAATACTAATTAAAGTATTTGAAGTATATTTAAGAAACCCAAGAACATATAATATAGTTTTTCTAAAATTTAAAGCAATCGGTTAAGCACTCAAGGACTTTGCACCTTCGATATGAATGAGTCAGTTTTAACACAATGCATTAGCAAAGATTAGTTTCATATGCTAAAACTGAGTCACACAGTACAAAAATGAAAAACACCCTATATTTTGTGTCCAGGAGTGCTTTGCATCCTGAATTGGACAGAACAAATGAAGACGAGAGTCTATCTGCAATCTTTACTCAAAAGAAACAGAGCTGAAGTTGAAATTGGCTCAGCAGATAGCAGCAAGTAGTAGGAGAATGGGAATTACATCAGGTCATATTTAAACCATGTATCCCATGATGAATTTATTCACAGCCAACAAAAACAAGATTCTAACATTTTGTTCCTGTATAGGCTGTAATGCTTAAGGGAGACTAAAAATCTGTCTCTTGAAGAAGCAAGGCACCACTGGGCTTTGTTTTCCTTCCAGACTTGCATTCTTGCCTTAAAGCAATTGTATTCATTGACCCATATTCATGAGTTGCTTCATTTGGGCATACTGAAAAAAAAAATGAACACTTCTACCGAGTGTGCCCTTTCCATGTGGAAAATCATTAAAACCTCAGAGACATTCCAGGTCTGATGGGAGGTGTCTTTCACTAAGTTTAATCAAACCATACATATGAGAAAATGTTGACAGAATATTTCTCAGCTGTAAATTACCTACAAATGTGAAATTGGTCCATGTTAATGGTGGTGCTTCTTAAAAAAAATTTACTGATGATTTATCTCCTGAGGTCACGTATGTAATGATTGTTTCCCTCATTTCTGCATCCTCTTTGTACAATAAAATATCTTCCCTGAGAACTTTGGCTGTATTGAATCCTGTCCTTTCTTAAAACTTTTTTGTTTTTATCTCTGCTCATTAACACAATTTGATTCTCATTGGAAAAAATTAACATTTGATTATATGTCCTCCTGGCATCTAGTATAGACCTCTTATATACATAAAAGATGCAATGAAGAGTGCATATTCACATTTGTGTGCATCCTGCTTGCTGTATTCAAATACAATAATTAAGGTGGACAGCCACTGTGAGGGGCAGGTGTGTGGATTTCTATTGTAGGATATGATAGAACAAGGGGAGATGGATTCAAACCGAAAGAGAGCAGGCTTAGATTAGATATTAGGAAGAAATTCTTTACTGTGCAGGTGGTGAGGCACTGGCACAGGTTGTCCAGAGAAGCTGTGGATGCCTCATCCCCGAAAATCTTCAAGGCCAGGTTGAATGGGGCTCTGAGCAACCTGGTCTAGTGGAAGATGTGCCTGCTCATGACAGGGGGGTTGGAATTAGATAATCTTTAAGGTCCCTTCCAACCTAAACTATTAGATTATTCCATCTTTGCTCTTATGCTGATTCTGGAGCTAAACTGCTCAGATGAGAAGTAAAAGTTGGGCTTTATATATTATAATGCTGTAAAGTGAAAAAAAAAATTAAAAATCAGTGTGGAATTTAATTATGGTGTGGAGGTTTTGATTGAGACCAACTTGTTTTGATAAGCAAGAAGGAATTTCTTTAGCATGTCCCGTTCCAGAATGGGCTTGCAAGACAGAAGTTAACCAGAATAAATTTACTCAGCAGGAGCAGGAATTCTCCTGAAGCAACATGAACACTTTTTCCATTACAGACTGTATAAAAGCACCCAACAATCAAAGGAAAATGCAAGATTCACATCAGTCAATCTGTTGCATTTAGACTGCTAAGGGTACGGAATATTTCCAGAAGTCTGTCTGAACCTCTGAGTACTCGCCTAATTTTTACTGAGTTCTTACTGGAGCAAATTCTGTTTGCACTAGAACAGAGTTCATTATGTCAGCTGTGCACATCACACACAGAGCTGCATATCCCACCTCTGCAGGGACAGGGTGTCAGCAAGCATCTGAAGATGTAGCTCTGTCTTTCTACACCTATTTCTGTATTTTATTAATACTGTTGTGCTGTGGCCAACAAAATGGGAAACAGGCTGGAGTACAGTTTGATGGCTAGTCATTTGATGGAATTTGGGTGAAACCCTCTGCATCTTTTGGAGGTAAGAAGAAAAAAGATGGTCTCACAGCTCAGGCTGTCAAACTCAGCTTTAAAAATCTATACCTATCCCTGCTGGTGCTGCAGGTTTTCTGTGCCATGTCAAATTAATGAGACCAAACCTGTCACTCAACTTCACTAACAACTTGCACCTTTTTTCCTGCATGCATAGTTTGGTAATAAGAAGTCCAAAACACTAAGCACTCACAAATGCAAATGAAGCCAGTGGAAAGATGCCTGAATATACCTGTACTATGTAATGCTGCAGCAGAGATAGGCTGAGCATACATTGCAGAAGACACGGAGTCACACCTAGATTAGAGGGGGTGAAACAGCTCACATAAAAGCAGCTGTTTCTTGAGGAAGGCAGCCAAAGAAAAGAGTCATCACCTGATCTGAGGGGAGTTACCACCAGTGACTAACATTAGAGGCAGTGATTGATTTTTCAAGAGTAGCAAAGACCTTTTAATCTGCTTTTAATACACAGTGGCCTCTGTGCATTTGAGTCCATCAGCTGAATATTTCTCTCTCTTCAGCACAAAGATTGCCACAGAGACTGCAAAAGCTGACAGATTGAGAAGCTGAACTTTGCTATGTAAGGAAGATTCAGCCTCCTATATGGCCCTTGCAAGTATTATCGATGTTAAACTGAAAATGCCCTTATCAAAGATCAAACTGAGCTCCTTTCAGGCACTACCTCTGTTCTTCCCCAGAAGAAGCAAGCCATACAAAAATCAGCTCAGAGCTGAGAAGTGGAACACAAATTGTGCTGATGTAATAGGGACCATTATTCATAAAGGCCCAGCATTTGATCAATATGACAACAGTTGTCTCCCAGCTGTAATAGCTTATGTAGCACGGAAAAAAGTAGTCAAATTCCCAAGGGATTCAGGCTTTAGGAGTGGTTTGCACTGAACCTCCAGGGTGTCCACAGCTCTCAGATCTTTGCCAGTGCCTGATCAAGGCCTTTATCTTAATCAACAAAGCCTCCAATGGATTAAAATCAAACATCTCCATGACAGGCTGAGGCAAGTCTCATTTACTTGGGCATGCAATAACAATGCCAAAACTTTACTGCCATAACCAGAAGCACGAAGCAGTACATAAAAGCTCAGATTTTAAAAGGATATTAAAGGATAAAGGATATAATTTATGTTAAGGATATAAATATGAAAAATAAAATTAAAACACCGAAAAAGAGCAGCTCCAGAAGTCCCAGAGCAGTGAGCACTGCAGCTCACTAGTCTGTGTGCACTGAAAGCAATATTACCCCATTATCACTGAAAAACGTGAAAGAAGGTCAGAACAGAAGAAAAACAAGATGCAAAGTTTACATTTTTCTAGTGAGTCAATTGATCAATAAAACCAAAATATTACAAAAGTACAATTCCCCAGGCTTCCCCAGCACAATTTTTGTATTAGAGTCAAAGCAGAATCTCATCTTGGCATTAGGAAGATGCTAAAAATGATAGCCCTGGTACCTACTCATGCATCAAGGAGAACACCCAAAGGGTGTTTCAGCAGCACCTTGGTGAAACAGCTAGGACTTGACATCCCACTGAGAACTCTCAGCTGCACCATTTAGCCCTGGGACTTTTAAAAACCGCATAAATTAGCAGGGTGTAATTGCAAATACGATCCAAGAACAGCCTGAAATTAGTTCTTGCTGAGCCTGAAGTGGGGTTAGGATGACATGTTTCCCTGACTTCTGGAAACAAGGAGAAAATTTAACCATTTTTTTCCTTGGCCAGATTGTCAAGGAAAACCTGGGATTAATAATTAACCTGGAATTTAATAATTTTCCTACACTTCCCAGAGACTGAAAATCTTTATGCAGAAAAACACTTCAAGAAACTTCTTTTGCTTTCTTTCAGAAGAATGTCTGTTCAGCCTCTAGCAATCCTTTACAGAACTAGGCCCTGCATAGGGAAGGAGAGATTAGGCCTTTAATGAGTACTTTGTCCCAGGAATTGATTTTTGGTAGTGGAATCTCTTTTGGTTATTTTTTATTTCCTTCCCCTTGTTTTTTCTGTATTTTTTTTTTCTCTCTTCTGGTATGTATTCCAGACCCTGAATCCCATATTTAGTTTGCTGAACTTCTCCAATATTTGTTCTAGCCATCCTGGTTGTCTGCCATGAGTATCAGTTTCCTTCCTTCTAGTTAAGAGGGCAGGGAGGGAGGAAAGCTGTTCCCAAGCCAAGCAGCAGTGCCACTCTGGAGATATTTGGTGGGTTGTGCAGCCTGAGAATGAATCACTGCTTGCAACACTTAAATCTTCCTCCATTTCTCACTTTCCCTTTTCTAAGGAGCAAGGAAGAGGTGTTGCCAGAGGCTGCTACATTTAGTAATGCATGAAGTAGAAGTAAACAGTTAAGATTAAAATTACCTTGATTGTTATTCAATACCCAAGATTATGTGACATAATTCTTGTCAATTACTGGAATTACTAATATTTTAGCAGTAATTGCTAATTTTTAGTAGATTTTAAGTGAATAAAACCACTGAAGCTGTGTAGCAGCTGTAGCCTGCTTCCCACAAGATGCCTCTACTACTCTACTGTACCCCTAAATGCCTAATGGATTGCAGAAATTTCCTCTGCTAGTCCATGATTGCTCTAACTTCTTCATTCTCCATCCACATCCATTGCTTGGTTCTTTTTCCCAAGAAGCTCTCTTTTCTGAATGTGACCTAATTACCCCCACTTTCAGCTTGAAACTGTGCTCACAGGCACATCAGTTTTCTGTCAGGTTGTGCTCCCAATCTTGCTGTAGACCCTTACATGACCACCTTAAATACATGGATATCACAAGCAGTGCCTTAACATTTCACTTGCATTTAGTCCTTCTTAGGAGCCCTTTCTTCACTCCTAAAGGTGTAAGTTTAGGAACAGGGTGATGTATGTCACAGCCACTGCTGCAGAGGCACCACCAGAACATGGGCTCTGAGGCCAAGCACAGACAACGCCCACGGCCAGTTTGTCTGTGGTACCACTGCTCATAGGGACTTTACACTTCCCAGCACAGGCTCAGTCCTGCCCCCAGTGACTCTTGTAGGAAGAGGGCACAGTCTCAAAGGAAGGAAGTATGTTCCATGTCTCATCTTTCAAGGGTCAGTGCTTAAACTCACAAATCCGTCCTCTCTGACATTCTAATCTCTGGTTGTAAAATGGATTTAGTGGTTTAACGTTAAAATTTCAGGCACAGTTAAGGAAGGGATTGCAAAAGAGTTAATAAGCAAAATAGTTTAACAAACTTTGGCAGAGAAAGCTGAAAAGCTCAAACGATCTCCTGACCAAAAGAGTTTAGCCCTGGATTTGCCAGTGCTTCCAGCCCAGCACCTGGACACATCAAGCTATCACACAGAAAGTGACACAAGGTTCCTATTTTGTCTCTTGTCACTCTATATTTTTGTTAAATGTCATGAACAGGCCCATTACACCATAAAAAGTAAAGTCATTAATTGTTCACTGGGTATCTGGCCACATCTCCCTGTTGCTCTGCTCTGCAGTGACTGATTGAAAGCTTGTGTTTATTGTTCCACACCACCCTAAATGTACCTGCACACATCCACACACAATTATCTGCACATTATCATACTGCATTACAGAAAATGACAATAAAAGAGATAATGCCCCACCAAACCCCCTCCAAAGTGACTGGACTCTTCACATACAGCCAGGTGTACTTAGGTACATGAAAAATGCCTATGCATGACCTTTAGCAACAGTTATAGCCGGTCAACAAAGCAAACAAAAGAATCTGAACTCCTGCAGGACATTGAAATCTTTAAATAATTTAAACTTATGAAAGTAAAATGAAATCTCATTTTTGAATGCAGAGATATTGCAGGTCAAACACTGCTGGCAAGAGATTTTTGATCTGGACAAACAGAGCAAGAAGCAGATGTGGGCCTGCTCTAAAAAGCAAGACAGTAGATGCACTGCTGCATCCACCATTCACTTTTTAGTTCAGGGACACGGGAGGTCATTCTGTTCTTGTACGCATACACTCACAATTTGTCCACCCTAACAGCCATGTTCAGGATTGCAAGTGAGAGCACCAATTGATTCAGGTTGATTAACTCACTGGTGGCACAATGCTAAGTGTCAGTACCAGGTGACAAGTCACACACTCAGTGCCACAATGAGAGGGCAGTGTTACCAGGTCTGCACTCAGCTCATATGTGTTTTCACTAGGGTCACTCCTATTCCTCTGCTTCATCCTCTGTCAATTAATAAAATAAAACTGAGGGGAGGAGGGAAATGAAATATTATGGGAAAGAAAGAAGATACAATGAACAAAGACAACATTATAGTGCTGAGCCCAGGGCACGGCAGCACAGGTTGAGGTATACTTAATACACAAAGACATGCCATGGAAGGAAGGAAAGCAGAGGAAGGAAGCTAACACTGTTTGTGGCAAATACTGCTTCTGAATGACTCATCTTTCATGTCCAAATGTGAAGCCTCTTAAAAGGCCTGGCTTTCAGAATGCATGAAAAATTTCTTTTATTCAAAGAGTGTGTTATGATGGGCTCTTGGGTGTGGTAAGTCCTTAAATCACCAAACCATCCCATCTGAGAATCTTTTGTCTATATATTTTTAACATCAGAAAGAGGCCACTCATTCCTGCTATGTCCCACAGTAAATAATTTCTCTTTTCTTTTTTAATATTTTTTCTAATGCTATGGAGTTTGAAGACAGACGTAAATTAATATCCTGTTAAACAGCCTGCTCTCTGCCATGTATAACATCACTCATGCACTGGGAAAATAAAAGTCCATCATCCTGTATCTACACCATATCCTGCCTTTCTTGGCAAAAGCAAAAATCTGACTGGCACATATCTGCAGCCAAAGATGACAAACACCACAGCCACCCCATCCAATGTCAAGGACCTGATGAATCCTTGGGAAGGTGGCAATCCAATAGATCACATGGGCCATTTCCAACAATTAGAGACAATTAAAGATGGAGGCATCCTGGAGGAGGTGTGCAGAGCGAAGTGGGAAAGAGACAGGAAGGAGTGAGAGCCAGGATAATGGGGGGGGGGGGAAGAAAGAAGGAGAGAAAAATGTGTACTTTACTGTTTCATGAGGTGAGTTGGTGGCTGTGAGTGCACAGGTGCACATGTGCCTCTACCCTCTCCTGGAAAGGAAAGGAACTGCTGACCTTGGCCTGCTCAACAAGAGCCAAAAACAGCTCCTTGCAAGCAGCCCATTGCACTGGGCAAACCAACAGACTGCTCAGCTGCTAGTGTGTGAGCTGGAACACCCATCCTGGATGCCAGCCTGTGGTGTGTTTCTGATGCCTCTGGGAACCTGTTTCCCACTTTTTCAGTCCCTTTTTTCCCAGGGTTCCTCTGGTCCTGTCCTAATGCACCAGGCAGCACGTAGAACTAGCAGCACCGTCTCCCACAGGTCAAAAAGGAGGAATTTGAGGGGGATGAAAGGGTGCTCCTTACAGTAGGTTGTGCCTGTGCGCTTGTGCATCTTTGACCCTGTAAACCAGAGGAAAAGTAAAAAGGAATGTGAGTTCAACAAAATGCCATGCTCAGAAGGGCAAGGGGTAGAAGGGTCTCTCACTATCCCAAACAGTTCTCCACCCTTAAGGAGATGAACAGCCAAGACCTTCTCTCCCAGAGGACAAGAGCCACTGATATTTGGATATTCAGCCCTTGTCAAGAGTGCTAATATCCAAATATCACCATGCAGTGGAAAATAAAGCTACTTGTTAGCTCAGTTTAGACATGGGATACCTGTTCCTGGAAGAAGCATGGCATCAGCCTTGCCTCTTTGGGGGAGCAAGTATGGCAAGAATAAGGTTGACAAAAGCTACATGTGCAGGGAGAAGAGAAGACAAGAAAGAGTGAGCACACTGAGTTTTAAATAGAATATTTGTGTCTGAGTTTCAGTTCTGAGGCGTATCCCCGGTAAGTGGCTGCCACACCAGTGTTTATACCAGTGGTTCATTTAGCCCCTGATCTAAATGCAGTGTGCTCTGTTTTCTTTGTAAATTCATCTTGCATTATGGCATATCTGCTTACATTTTAAAACTACCTAAGGAGTAAATAGTTTGCTCTTTTCAACAGGCATACTGGGAGTTTCAGTCTGTTACCCATTTGCTTTAAATATCAGGCTGTAAAACTGTGCTTGTGTTTTTGGCTGACATCGCTGTTAATGATGCGCTGTGCCTATTCTCTGGTTATGGAGGAATTCTCACATTATTTCTGGGGTAAGCTAATAATGAATGTTACTCAGAACAAATCTTATGTTTGTGGTTGACTTGCTGCCAGTGTAGGAAATCATATTACGACCATTATCTCACTCTACCTCCTCCCTCTCAAGTGCAAAGTTTTAATATTCATTCCAATGCAATCTGAATCTAAATAAGCAGTGCCTATTTGGTGTGCACTATACTGCACCAATACCATTTAATGTATCATCATTTAATGTACCATTTAATGTGTCATTGGCACTGGGGGGGGAACCATCCTGACAACTCTTCCTCCCAGGTTTTTTGGGAGCAGCACTTCATTTCTTATGTTCCACTCTTCTCTGCTTTGCAAAACCTCCTTTAGCTATTCTCATCAAATGAACCTACCTTAAATGAGATCATTTAAATGGGTTTAGTTGCACTTATTGAGCATTAGAACAAAGAGAGAAACAAGACAGACATCACATAGATTATACTTGTCACACTGCAAACACCTCAGTAGAGCAGAACAGAGCAATTCACTTCCAAGTCTTTAAAAATAGAGTCTTCAGGAACAACAAAATACGTCTGGAATAGGAGTGTTGCAATTAAGGTCTTGTTCACACTAATGATTGCAATTGCATTGAAAAACAGTCTAACAGACTGCATTCAAGCTCTGTTAAGTGGTTGCCTCCACATTTGGGATCCAACCCGCCAGGGCCTTCAGAGCTTGACTTTTCTCTTGATGTGGTTACCAAACAGTGGAACATTTCTAGCATGACCAAAACTTAGTCATGCCTCAGTAACTTAACTCAGATTCCACATATTCAAGCCTGGAAGTAGTTTGAGGGGCACAATTTCATCCATGCCATCCATAAAACGTAATTTAACCCTGCTTTCAGATGGCCTTGGATGTTGTGGTATGCATGCATCACCTACCCTGCTTATGTGCACTGTGCTGTCAAAGAGGCCATAAATCCTGTGACTGCAGCCATCCAGTTATGACATGTGAGAATTTTCCTTTAAAAAACCCTCTCCACTTTTAGCACAGTAGAACTTGTATTCTCCCCATTGTTAGAATCAAGGCTTTCAGACAGCTACCTAATACAAGTAACAGGGGCAAAACCACTATCTGCTTTTACGATGGAACGTGATCGGTGTGTGAAAGGTCCATATGATGTAGTGACGACAGCAAAAGGAGACAGAACTGAGTGACTCAGGCTTTCCTTCCAGGTCCCTTATTAGTGTGAGGGTTCCCAGGGGCTCTTCTCCTCCTATAAGATAGCACAGTTCTTTCCACTGACGTGTAGTTATATCCAGCTCAGTGAAAACTGAGCTTGTTCCTTGATTTGCTCCTCTCTGAACATCAGGTGAGTTATGGCAGGGAGAAAAAAGACATTTCCTTTCCTCCTCATCTCACTGCCTACATGCCAGTGGCAATATTCAAGTCTAGAAAACAGCTTCTTGATGGCTTGGAGTGGCAAGACCTCAAAAGAAAAAAACAGACAGTAAAAGCAGAATATCTGTCTGAATCTGATCCAAGGATTTTTTTTCCATCTACACTTTTTCCTTTCTCTAACTCAGGTCCAGGTTTCCCTCACACCTAAAATGGGTGTGCTACTTGAAGAGGGTTGAAACAACCTTTTTTTCTAGCTAGAAAACAGAGCAGGTCAAGTAGTAGACTTAAGTGAGAATCTTGTTGGCATCACAACACCTTCTCAGCTAGCAGACCTCCTCCATGACCGTCCTTGGAGCCTCTTCATGTTACTATCTGATTTTTAAAACCCTGGTCCTGTGCAGCCAAAGAAAATAAGAGGCTGAACCAGATTCAAACATGTCGGTGAAACACTGCATCAGCACATACAGAACCATGCTTTAAACAACTGTAACTGAGGTCACTGCCTAGAAGTGATACCGTTCTGCCAGTAAAAAGCCAATTCATTGTGATACAGTAGATGGCATAAAAGAAGGCAAAAAATTAAATTTAAAATAACACTTGAAGTCTTATTTTACAATTTCAGGCTGTTTCACGGACCACTGCTTTTAAAAAGTATGTGATTGCGGGAAGTGAGGTGTGGAGAGGGATGAGTGTTTTTATAGCCAAGTGAAATGGAGAGTGGTCTTGAGAAAGAGAAGATGTGATTCCACAATGGATTAAGCAGAGAAATTTTTACATACAGAAAGTGTTGGAAGGGTGAACCATAAAGTGAGAGAATTTAGTAAGTTACAACAACATTTTCTCAAGCATTAACTACTTGCAGACCAGTAGTACACAAGCTGTCCCTTTGCTACATTGAAAGCGTACCACTTCCACATACAAGGTGAACAGACTTCAAAGATGTCCATGACCAGTCAAGGTAATTTCAGGGTTTTTTAAAAAAAATATGTGCACAGGACAGGTCTCATTAAAGTTCTAGACAGTCCCCTAGAGAAAACATTTTCCTGGAGAGTAATACATTTTTGTGTGTGGCATGCCAGCACCGAATCCACTTTCTTTTCTGCAAAGTGAGTGTTCTCTGCGAGTTTTCTCTTGGGATGTCTAGCAGCACAGAGCCAGAAATCCCCTCGGTCTCAGCACCCTGATCCAGCTCCATGCCGCCTATCCTCCCTTTGTGTGTTTCTCCAGCTCCTCATGCTCTTGTGCCTTTATCTCGTTAGCCAACTTGCTCTATCTGCCCACGGAATTCTCTGCCTGATGAAAACCTCCTGCGCGCAGCTTTTCCTGGTCTCGACGCTTGTCTCCTCTCAGACATGTAGACATAATATGGTCTGAGAGGAGATCAATTTCTTCTTTGAGGTCCAGTCTTATCTCCCAGACAGTGGTTTATGCAGTGGGTTCCCTGGGGAACATTCCTCTTTGCACACAGAGCCATTCCCTTGGCCAAAAGCTAATGAACGTGGCACGTCTCCAGAGCACGCCATGAAGACAGGCAGAAGGATGCACAGCCACACAGGCTTCTTGTGCACTTAGGCATCTACTCTGAAGCATGGAGAGGCACTTCACTTCCCAAATTGGTGGAATATCCCAATCCCTCAGTAAGGACCTCTCACACAGACACAAAAGAAAAAGTTTGACTTTTTCCCATGTCTTCAAGGTGTACTGGGGCATTTCACAGCCAAAGTCCAAAGCCTGTATCTCCCCCTCATCAGCCTCATGCTGCTATCACCAAACCCTCAGTGCTGTCCCCTTTGTGGGTGGTGTTAATGACCCATTGACTGCAGCACAAAAACACCAAAAAATTGTTCCTAGATCTACAGGGAAGTGAACCAGGCAGGACCTACTGTGCTTTGGCCTAGCTCGGGGTGGCTTGCTCCAATCTTCAGAGACATTGGCTCTTTTGTGCAAGTTCCCCATGGCTTTTTGGGGACTCTGGGGTGTCATTTGCAGTCCAGGTGCTCATGGCTCTTTCCCCCCGCCCCATGCAAATTCACTCTCTACAGTAGTTCTGGGGAAGCCAATGCCCTGTTTTTACAGGAAGCAGCATGAGCTGGAAAGTTCAGGTCAGACACAGATCTCTTCCAATTTGGAAATGTCCACATCTGGGATTTGATTAAGGGCCATTTCTTGCTATTAGCTGCCTTTGGCTGTACTCATACAGGCTTGGCACCAAGCAGTCCCTGCCCAGGAAGCAGAGCAGCTCAGTGGTGGTTTCTGTGTGGACACAGGGGCTGCTGCTGTAGGGTTGTCCTACTGAGGACTGGGTGGAATAGCTGGAGATGTCAGATGGTGCATGAAGGACCTTCAGGATGTGGGATCCAAAGCCAGCTGTATCAGCTTATCTTGCCTATTGACACATATCCAAGCCAAATAAATACCTTCCCTGCTGCACCCTCCTCTGACCCTGCCCAGCACAAGATCCTCCCTTCTTGATACAGAACTATGTGGTGGCAGCAAGTCCCCCAAACCCCTTCCCTGAGTCATCTGGCCCTCCCTGGGTGGAGACATGGCACCCATGGCTCAGGACTCCAGCTGCTGGGGCAGCTGACCTATCTTCAGGGTACTTCCTCCTGCTACCTGCCCTGGCAAGATGCATAAATTATGCCCAAACCTCAAATTATTATCATCACCCTCCCCCTTTTCAGGCAACATGCCTATTTCCCCAAGAATTCAGCTGCAGTTATTATGTTTTCTCATTTTTCCTCTAGAGGGACCCTTACCTTGATTTTAGTTTTATTAGCTATGATTAAAACACGTTTAATTATGAAGAAGCCTCACTAAAACCAAGTGCTAACCCTACAGGGGTGGCACAGTAACCATTCCTACCACGGGCTGTATTGAAAGCAAGGGGAGTCCTGGGTGTGTGAGGATTCAAGACAGCCAATCAATCAACACTGTTGCAGTGCAACTACTAAGTTTTAATTAACCATGCAAAGCAAATATATTTGTATGTTTAGCCTTATGTAATTAAACGTTTCAGTAGCAAATTAAGTGAAGAAAACAAATCAACCACATGTTTCCAGATAGTGGGTACATAAATATTAAATCATTATAAAAGGCATATGAAGAGGAAAATGTAAACATTATGCTGATTTTAATTTCCTCAATTATTTCTAATTGCCCCTGAGCCCTACATTCATTCCCAGTGATTGCAGACAGACTAATCACTCAAAGCAGGACACCATTTAATAAGATGCAGCAGCTGAAACCCAGAGTTTGTCACCAGCCCTGTCTTGGCACTGTCAACATGGTGGCACTGTCGCCTTGATCAAGCTCCTCAGCCACAGGAGACCATGGTTTGTGACTCCCATGGCTGTAGGTACGCAGGTGATGTGCATTTCACACTGCTCTGCAGTCTATTTGGGAAGATCTATCCATCAGCATCTGCCTTCAAAAGCCTACAGAGATCTATTTATGTAACTCCCTCTCTGGAGGAAAGGTGCTGGGAAAGCAGCCAACAACAAATGGAGTGGGTGTGGGAAAACGAAAAGTAAGCAAGCAGAAATACTATATAAAAGAATGACCATACGGCTTAAGCCACAAGCTCTGTAAGTCACAGCCATAAAGTTGTGTCTGATAACAGGTTCAGCAGAGACGTGCGTACGGCCAGAAGCTCTGCAAAGAGGGTCCCTTTGGGGGGTCAGGTGTGGGAAACAGATGCAGGCTCAGAGACCTCTGACAAGCACAAAAGAAGCCAGAGTGAGCCCAAAGGCGGCTCTGCCTTTTCCCAGCCAGCCACAGGCCTGCTTAACCCATCCACAGACACACCCGCCATGGCATTCAGTATGGATGAAGAGAACACCACTCAAACCTGGGCACTGCTCCACTTTGAGATGGGGTGTTGAGTAGACCAAGGTGTTGATTCTGGATCATGCACACTCTCCTGACTTCTTTCCAGTCTTGATAAGGCCACTCCAGTGATGTGCAAAGTGATTGTCCAGGCAGACAAAGAGAAAACTTTTTGTGTAACTCCTCTCTCTTTCAGTATAATGCAATGCATAGGCTGGGACAGAATTTTTTCTGTATTGAAGAAAGCAAATTAAAATCTTTGCTCTTCCAACTCATCTTTAAAAAAACAGCCCCAAAGCAGCTCACTGTTCTGCTGCACAACACTGGGACATGAGTGTGGGAAAGGTTCCAGCTCACTGCACAAACACAGCCTCACCAGCTACCTGGTGCTCAGCACCCAGTGCCCATCAGGGCATTGGAAATGCTCACATAAAACAAAGCAGGAACATTTGAAATGGGTGATGCAGTCAGTTTCTTTGGAAAAGGGGAATTGGTTGTCACTCCTTAACCTGCACCGAGATGAAACTGTGTGGATTATATCTCTTTTAAATCAGGCACCTTAGTTAATTAGTTCCAGCATGCCAATCCTCTGGCCTGGTGGTGACAGGGTCTCCAGACATGGATGACAGCAGTTGTTTGCCAGTTGGAAGGTCAGCTCCTTTAAAGGAAAATGTACTTTTTCCTCAAGACAAGGCACGGAAATGCTAATAAAATCCCACCTTAGAACACTACTGCAGGGTGAGATATGCTTATCCAGAAGAGCCACTTTCCCTCCACTGACTGCAAAGAGACCTCAGATTTGGACCCTCCATTTGACCAAGGTGAAGCCCATATCTTCACAGGAGAGTGCCACCCCAAAGCACTCACCCTGTGCATGGAATCACACTGAGCCCATCTCTCATGTAAAGACACTTCTTTATGATCTCAAGCCATGTTTCAAAACACACTACTCATGCTGCCTTATCCCCCAATCCACAGAACTGAATCAGAATTCAAAAGGCCATTTCAAAATTCCTCATTTTCCTACCACTCATCTTGGACAGGCACCTCTATACAGGGTCTTCTCCAACTCAGCAGCAGTGCTGGAGGTGAGAGCAAGGTGGGCAGACTTCATCTCACATCCCAGCACATTTGGCAAGGAAGTGAGAAAAGGATGAAAAGGGGAAACATTTTGTCTGTGCCTGTTTGCGTCCATGGGAACAGTGGGTATAAGCAAGTCGTTTATCCTCCTCAAGCTTCCTGTGGCAGCTAGCAACCAGAGAGTTTGGCAGATGACAACAAAATGAGCCCGGGGCAGATCAGACTCCAGGGCACAACACAGTTCAGCACAGTCTGCAGAGCACTACCACACTCAGAAGGAATAAAAAAGCTGAAGAAATAGCTCATCAAGCTGAGAAAAGGGGTGACAGACAAAACGAATGTCACTTTGCAAAGGCCAATTCTTCTCCTGCCACCCCCACAAATGAGCTCCAAAACTGATGCAAGCAGTAGTAACAATTTCTAAAGTAGGCAGCAGCTTTGGCCCTTGCAAAGATGGGTCAGCGAATGGAAATCTGAGATTGATGCAACCATTATATACTCAATACTCCCAAGGGTATTTCTGCAAGCATTTTTTTTTCTTTCACATGTCCTCTATTTTTTTTGTCAGCAAAGAGGACTTCTTATTTTCAGGATTAAGTGCAATTCTTGTCGGATAGTTTTTCAGCAGGAAATGGAATTTTTAGTTGTGGTTGTTCAGTTCTATTTTTCCTCTAAAAGCGATTGTTTCCCAGACTAAATTTCAACTTTTCATCTGAAAAAAAAAAAAGTCCTTAAACCCATAGCATTTTAGTGGGTTTGGTCCAAATCCAGCTCAAATTCAGTATACTTTGAATATTATCCTCTCTAAGTTGGGCTAACCTATTTCAAGACACCTCTTCCCCAGTGTAAGGTGACTTTTAATGTAGGGAGACACCAAGGCACCCTGGGATCTGTGGCATGGCAGGGTTGTCTGACTCTAATGGAAAAGTGAAACATCATAGCTTCAGCAGTATGTCTTTAACCACACCATAATTCCCAGGAGGCACCAACATGCTGTGCCACAAACCAAAGCTATCATTTGCAGCTGAAAATAGTCACATTTTGATTTTTCACACCTAGTGATGTCCTCTAGGGGGAAGATGATGCAGTCCCATGTAAGGACATGTGTCCCCTGTGTAATACAGTGAAATGTTTGAGTTGGTCCTGCCAGAGTGACCTTGTTTGAGGTCATTGGTTGTGGGGCAGAGGAGGGGAGGGAAACATATCAGCTCACAGTGAAGATCACCCCGGGTCAGCTGCAGGGGCTTAGTGAGGAAAATGGGCAGGAAGTGGATGCTAAGTGAGGAGGCTGCCCTGAAGTGCCTCACACAATGAAGATGTGACCACCAACTCACATGATGAGCCATCAGACTTCTCCCTTTGCTGGGCTGCTCTTCCCATCCTCTCTGTACTCCTGCAAGCGTCCTGGTCTCCCAGTGAAAACCTTTGTCATCCATTTGGGATTTCCATCTAGATCATCACGGAAATCCCAGTGTGCCGCTCAGCTCCAGGGTAAAAGGCTGCACACCACTCACTGCTCCTCAGAGACTGCACACACACCCTGCCAATCAAAATGCTGAACACCAGGATTACTCCTGACTCAAGGTCCTACACATGGCAGCAGAAAGTTTCACCTCTCCACTGCAAGATTTCATTTCCTGTGCCAAGCCCATGACAGATGCCACGTCAAACATCTAAATTCTCCTTTAGGAGTGTTGCATTTTTTAAGTTTTTTTTTTAAGTGCCCTTTCTAGGAGGTAGGAAGCTACAGACTGCTGTCTGGTTTGCTCTGTGTATATTTTTGAAACTGAATGAAAAATGTTCTGGATGGATACAGAGTAACAATATGTAAGCCTGAGGCATCAGATGGTTAGAAAGCTGTATTCTGTGTGTGTGCACAGATGTAATTCACTGCAAGGAATATGTGACACCACACAGCAGTTCAAAGTAGCAGGCTGGTACTAATTACTGTGCTCTTAATGACTTCATCCATCAAATCGTAACATATTCTATGATTATACAACTCAGCCATATGACAACCAAATGCCCAGACGCTCTTTTGAATGAGATGGTTACACAGCAAAATTCTCTGCTGATTACAACAGAAAACCTAAAAAAAAAGTGCATTTTAAGTCATCTGAGCCCTCAGAATTGTTTAATTATACCCTTTTGTGAGGGGGAAAAAGGTAAACCAATGAGGGTCTGTGAGGAGAGAGGTTGCACAGATAAGCCAGAGAGGCTCTGGTGGGGTTTGCCATTTTTCATGCAGGTCTGGAATATCCAGAGCCTGTGACCTGGACCACTTGAGGACAAAGTGAACATTTTTTGGCCTAAAAGAGTTGTGTTTCCCTACAAGGACAGCTCAGTGGTGTGAGCAGCACCAGGCTGCAGCCAGGACAGCTGTCCCACAGGCCAGCTGTGGCCTCAGCATCTTCACAGGGCACAGTAATGGAGAAGATGAAGTTTGTCTATGGCAGATCCTGAAATTTCCCGCAGCTGTGTCAGGGCTTTCCCAGGGTCTGGGCACCATCACTGTTCACACCACCTCCATCTGCAGGAATACATCCCATGCCTTGGCTTTTTCTCTCTCTAATATGATAACACTTAGCACATCTACCATCAACAACCACCCTCGTCCCCAGCAAAACAACACACTCCAGTGCACACACTTCTCCCCTGGGCAGAGGGTGTGAGATCAAACTCTGCAACAGATCCTGTTCTCACTGCTGCCTGAGCTATGAAAAGGTGCTCTGCTGCTACAGCAGAGGAAAGTAGGGCTTGGCCCCCAGATTTCTGCAGTCTTTACTTCATTCCCTCACAAGATCCA
The DNA here is from genome assembly GCF_012460135.2 of Molothrus ater. Classification (NCBI taxonomy): domain Eukaryota; kingdom Metazoa; phylum Chordata; class Aves; order Passeriformes; family Icteridae; genus Molothrus; species Molothrus ater. The sequence continues at coordinate 63,444,313 of NC_050479.2, read as the reverse complement.
GTCCTTTCATCACTTCTGCCCACACAGTAACACCCTGCTCAGTAGTGCAGCATTGATGGAGGTAAGTATAGTTCATCCACTCATTATTTGTACAATGCTGACTTCACCCATTTCCTGTACACATCAAAAAAAGTGAGTTTCCCACATTTTCATTTGCTATTTCACCACAGTTTTTCTTCCAGAATTTCTGTGGAGGGTGTTATACACTAACATAAACAATAAAACTGCGGATAATATGGAATTTATCAGGATGAACAACTTATTTCCAAGCTAATAAACTGTGAAGTTAACATTGCACAGATACCCTGCAACAGACACCTGCAAGCCCTAGAGCTGAGTGCTGGCTGACTGGCTGACGGAGGCTGTGGTGGGTCCGGATGCACTGAGCTCTCCTGTCTATCCATCACAACAAAGAGGAAGGTTTGTTCCCACTTTTCAAGCCTAACTTGCATGTCAGATCCAGAGGGCTAATCTCCCTAGAGCTCCTCTTTAGAGCTGAATGAGGGAACACTGAATAGGTGAGCCAGTTACCTCTCCTGTGCAGCACTAAGCCGTAGACTGCATGTGCTCATTTGCAAGATGTACTGGCACAGGGATGTAAAGCACCATATTTATTAAATAGCCTGAGAAAACAACAGGTTTAGAAAAAAAAAGTGGTCAGGAGAAGACCAGAATGCATCAGATTCTTATATCCCAGCTCAGTAGGAAATTACTGAACTTCAGAGACCAGGTTTTGTCCTTAATTTGGGAGACTCGGCTTCTGGGAAGGGCATGACACAGACCAGTCAGGCAAGCTGCACATGTAGTCTCCAAGAAGCATTAAAAATGCAGCTGTCTTGCAGGACACATTAGTCTTCAGCATAATTTATGCCACATATTATCAGGGTCATAGGCACAACACTAGTTCAACAAATGTTATCAATCAATTGCTTACTTTTCCAATCCATGGGGTTTACATCGATATTGATGGCTTTTCAGCAACTTCACCCAGACATCTGCACTCCTGATTCAGAGATGCAAGTTCCTCATCACACAGAAACAATCAAATGGCTTCATCAGTATAAAACAGAGACTTTATTCCAGGAAATCGCTTTATTCCAGGAAAAACATTTTGTCCTAAAAATGGACAAAATGTACAGTGCTTGTTCCTGTTAGAGTTTCCTAAATCTTCTGAGTATTTCACAATTTAATTGTTGGCATAAAACTTGTCCTTCATAAGTCTGGAAACAAAAATTTCAAGTGCCTTTATTCTAGCAGTGGGATCGTGGGAATGCTTACCTCTATAGGGCTTTTTTGCAAGATTAACATAACTGTTGAGAAAGAGCTACGTAAAAGAATTTTGCTAAATCAGTTTTTACATTTTTGCTAAGTGTGACAACGTCCAAACTCATCTTGGTGGCACTTCTGCTCTGATGTATGACACAAGGCCTTCAGAGTGCTGTCACTGTGCTTTCCTTTCATATCTCCACGTGTCCTCTGGCAGTATTAACTGCAGAGCCTCTTGGAGCTCCTTGACCACAGGGACCATACCCTGCTTCACTGCCACCTCTCCTGGCTGTCCAACAAGGAGCTTCAGCAGGATGGTTGCATATCCCAGACCTCTTCTCCTCCTTCTGACTGCCAGCTATTTTCTGTGGTTGTGGGGCACAGAGGCTGCTGGAGCCCTGTTACCAGAAGGGTCTTGTAGCACCTTGGGTTTGTCTACAGAGTCTAAGGCCACTGCACAGTTTGCTTATGGCTCTTCTGGTTAAAATACATAGGGCAGCAGAGGCATCTCATGGAGCTGTTGAAAAGATCTGGTAATGAAATAACATCTCGAAAAATTTCCTTCTTTTTTTCCCCATTTATTTTGCCGCCACCCCAAGCCATGCCCAACACAGAACAAGGCACTTCTTGAGCCCCATCATTTGCTGTCTGTCAGGTGGCCATTTATTGCCACAGGTCACTGCCTGCCTGTAGCAACTTGTCACTCCTGTACCCACAGATCTTCCTGATGCGGGATTTTGTCAGAAGTTTAAATGACTGAAGTCAGCGTATCTCTCCTCCTACGTAGCGTCCTGTTGATGTGACAGAAGAGATCAATACACACAAGCTCAGGAAGAGGTGTTTGCACCTAAAGGAGTCAGCGTGGTTAACCACAGTGATCTGTTTCTGCACAGGAACAAAGAGCTGCCGTCTCACACCAGGCCACCAGCCAGCCCAGCAAGGTGACACACTGCCAGCCCAGACAGCGCAGTCCAGGCAGTGCTGGCTCTGAAAGGAAGGACAGAAGTTGCACTTGCAGTATATGGAGGCCACTGGCACCTGAGGAGGCACTGCCAGGTGCCACCAGCTTCCTTCTCTCTTACTGCAAGTCTGAAGCCTCTGAGAAGACTGCATCACTTGCTGTTCTCTGACATGAGTAATTTCACGCTTGAATTGGATTTTTCCTAGGCTTATCCTGCACCTTGACTCTTTTTGCATTCTGTGCCTGAGCAGTAGCCGGCAGAACAGGAGACAATTGCCTGTGAACAGGGGTCTCTTCTGCCTGTGCCAACTCACTGGAGCTATGTGCTCTCTCTGATGGTTTGCACCAGGCCAGCAAAGCCAGGGGTTCACTGCTGTGTGGTTATTGACATGAAAGGAGATGGTTAAGGTCAAGATCTCCATCAGTCAGTGCTTTATATATCATATTGTGCCATGGGGATGGTTGTTACACTCCCTAAGGCCTTGTACACTGTTGAAAAAAATTATATTCCACTGCCAACTCTTTAGTTGACCTTGGCAATAGGCTGGGCAAAAATTACATTCGGCACCTCCCCAAACATAGTCTGTGTCACTCAAAACCTTACAGGTTTTTCAGCTCCCCCAGTATTTTCCTCTTTTCTCTGCCAATTGCTCATCTATGTCCTGCCTTTACCTCAACCAGTGCTCACTGGGCTCATTTACATCTACTCTCGTTTTCTAATGAACAGATGAACAGAAAGAAGAAAGTGTTCATAGAAGGTCCCTCTAGCTAAATATTCTTTATTGCTCTCATTCAAAAAAAAACCCAATTTACCCTGGGAGTTTTTTCACAGCTTGCTTTGCTGGGGTTTGAGTTCATTTGTTTCATAAATCATTAATCCAAGCTAGTAAGTCCCCCTGCCTACAAGGAAAGCAGCAGATGGTCCTCTGAGACTACTGCCCTCCACTGTGTTTCTTTATCTGAAAAAAAGGAGGAAAAGAGTTTCAAAGAAGAGACTGCTACTGGGAAAGCACCAAGATAAAAAAGGAGGACCAAGGACAACTGGAAAGAATTACCTCACCCTGCATCCTGCATGTGTCATCGCCCTCCACACCTTACCTCTTGTTACTCCACACCAACATTTTCCTCTTGCTCCCAGCACCAGTGACTCCTCCTATCTGCTGGCATGGAACCTACTTGCACTCAGCCTTTTCATATCTTTCCTAAATCAACCAACAAGGCTTCCCCCTAAGAGCCCACAAGGACACATAGTGTTAAGGACAATTCTCAGTTCCCAATGTCTTCCCAAGGCACCCACAAACCCTTTTTGCCCAGGTTCATAGCGAGTAAGTGGTCAGAAAAGTATAGACATTGTGAAGTAAGCTGGAAACCCATGAACTGGACCAGGAGGGTGAAAGATGACTCATTAGTCAAACTGGATATAGCTCTCTTTGCTTTTCAAAAAAGAGATTAGTGGGAGTGCTCTCAACACTTTCAGTCTTAAAGAAAGGCATCATCATATTACATCAGCAACATGTTTACTTTATTTTCATTATCACTACCCAAAGAATAGTTAATCACACATGAGAAGACAGTGTCAGAGGGAAATCATTTTCTTTAAAAAGCCTGTTTCATAATAGGTGACTGTATTATCTTTCCTGCCTATGGGAGATGATGAAAAGGAGACTCATCACCAGCCACACTGTCTCCAGCATGACAGGTCAATGTACAGGTGGTATTTCACTCCACTTAGGAGAAAATTCATATTCATCTCTAACATAGAAGGACGTGAAAGAACTTTGGGGGAAATTCATGGAATGCCAGGCAATGATATGGCCCAAAGGGAGGAGCACTTTTAAGACTAAAAGCAATCGGTCCCAAGAATCAGAAAACACTTAGCAATCTGCCTTGCTTCCACACCTTGGAAGCTCTTGTTCTTGGTCCACAGGTCATTCCTTCTTTCCTTGCCTTCATACCACAGTGGCATCTCCTCTCTGTCTTCTCCCATGAGGACACAAAGCCCCATCAGACTGTGCAGGACTAGAAGGAAATATGTGATCTGTAACTAGTGCTCCCTGTTTTCCAGAGTTCAAAGGGCATTTTAAGGACCTAGTGGGTGTCCTGCACTTTAGAAAATGGTTCCTTTCAGAGTAATTCTAACAGGAAATTGTATCATCCAATGGACCTGGACTGGAGGCTTAGAATCAGCAGACCTGAACTCCACAATTAATTTACTAAGTACCAAGCATCAACTCTGGAGCCCAATTTCTTTGCCTAAAAACTGTGACTGGTGACTTTATGTGTTCAAATTGTTTTGAGTGCTGTTAATAAAAGGTGATATTAGGGAAGCATCTGCTGTTCTTACATCCAAATCCATTTCCCTCCTCCCCTCCCCCCTGAACATTTCTTTCAAATTAACACATTTTCTAGACTTCATTGGGTAACACTTTGGAGTGGATTGGTAGAAGATTGACAAGAAGAAAGCAGAGAACCTACTGCCATAAAACACAGCAGGAGAACAGAGGGTATGTGCTCTTCAAGGTTTTTTTCTTCCTGACTCAGTTACTTATGGAAAAATGTGGGGTGGTGTGCAGGGGATCTGAGGAGAGAAAAAAGTCATCACGAAATGACAATACTCCTGAACAGGAATAGCACTGTGGTATTTATTTAATTGAAGCTGTAGGCAAATGCAGATTCAGAAGAAACAGGAACCACAGAGACTTGATTTGGTTTTGAAAATTTTGAAACCCTTGCTGGCAAATAAGTTTGGGGGCTGGGTTGGGTTGTTTTTTATTTTTTCGTTTGTAGTTTTGCTTTTTGGCATTAACTTGGTCTCACAATCACTGGGATGGTAAAAAATTATTCAGAAGGATCTCAGTTCAGGCTTCTTGGGTTTTATGTGCACAATGCCTAAATGAGGAGCTGTGTGCTGTGACAAATGCCTCGTGCATGCCAGCTGACTTAGAAAAGGTGACTTGGAATTTTTCAAGGTCAGTATTTTTATTCTCTTTACAGTTCTCTGTTCTTATCTCCTCCCCCTCAGTGTATTTCCTGTTTCCTCATCCTGTAATAGTTATGTACACTCAAACGGTGGATCAAACACCTTTTGAGCTGTTGTTGTCAAGTTTCATTAACATTTCTCACATCGTTTCCTGTTTTGATACTGATACCCCAGCAAAGTCTGCATAAGTGGGCAATGTGGCTGATCAATACCTCCCCTGAACTGCTGGCAGATCATTCTCTTCATAGAGCATCATCCATTCCCAAACCTATTAAAATGCTGGTACTGCAGCCATAAACTTAGAAGACATTGAAGAAAGCATTTCCCCCATAACCAACAGAATTCAGCCAGCTTTGAGAGAGATGCAATAAACTTTAAATACATAAATATAGCAAGACTGAACATGGACCTAGGCCAGGCAGTAGCAAAGGAAGTTGCATGTGCCAAAACACAGGTGAGGTGTATGTTGGTAGAAAGATATTTCTCATCCTGGTGTAGGTATTATGCATCCCAAAAAAAAAAAGACAAAAGAATGTCATATTCTTTTGTGTAGGCTGCAGCACCTCAATACCAAGTCCCATTTCTGAGACTACACTTCTAACACTGCTGTGTCCCAAAGGGCACTGGAGACAGGCACTAATAAATTTAAGAGAAGAAATAAAGTTTCCACTGACTTCAAAGCCACAACTGCAAGAACAAGGCTTGTGCTTGCAAGCATCAAGGTCTACTAGCACAACACTTGGCATGCAAGATGTCCCAGTCTGTGAGTCTATGCAATGCCTTTGTAAAACTGATTGACTAAATCAGCATCAAGCAGTGACTTTATGGAGGTTTGTACATTGCTCTCCCATATAATCCCCCTGCAAAATATGGCAATATTTTTCCACAGAAACAAAAAATATGTGTGTCAGTAGGAGGAAACAAATCTAGTGCTCTTTGTTAGCCAGCAATATTAAAAGCAGCGAACACATCAAGGCACATTCAGAATATGTCAGACAGTGACTGAAAGCAGTAGGGAAAAAAGCCTGTGTTCTCCCACATCAAGCTTCAACAGGGTTTGAGGGAGGGGAGTGGAACTTTAAATGGTTTGAGGATTAAAAAGAAGCCAAATCACAAGAGAAAGCCATTTCAGATGCAGTATATTTGTGTTTCTAACCAAAAGTCTTTGTTAAAAAAAAGGAACAGAGAAGTGTGTTTTTCACAATTTTCTCTTTGGTGTTTTGCTAAGTCTGTTACTTCACAGGATGTTCCATTGTCTTCACTGCCACTATGCACAGAAATACCCTGCAAGCCACTGTGGGCTCTGATACAGTGTCTGGGGACATAAAAGAAGTGTTTTGCTTTTAATACCGACAGACTGAAAATCAATATTTCAGAGCTTTGCCACCCACACCTGGCAGGCAACCTTCCCAGTTCAATAAGATTTAAATGTTAAGGAGGAAAGGCAGTAAGTCCACTGCATCCAGATGCAGGTTGGTGTTTGTCAGACTCCTGAAATCTACTTCCTAAAGAAATCTCAAGACTTAACTGTAATTGTGTTCTTTTTTGGTGCTTTCTACAAACCTAGGCGGGGTAGAAAGAGGATCACTGACTTTTCAAGCTTTTATTTACCCTGATGGAGCCAATTTATTTTTCAAGAAAATATTCACAGCCAGGGTTACTGTGTGGTCAGTTTCTAGGACTACAAGAAAAAGCAGCAAAACTTTTCTGGAAAAGCTGTCAGCACAGTCCTGGGACTCCACCAAGATCTGCAGCAACCATGTCTTTGCTCTGGTAACCTGAAATGAAGGCCCAGCATCAGAGAGAGAGAACCCATATCCTGTACCACAGAAATCAAAATCCCTTCTTTCTCCATACCTCAGCAGGACCTGGGTTTCTCCATTCCCCAAGAAGCAAGGTCCTGAAGCAGTGGTAGGTAGGAATGGGAAAAAGTCGATGTCCAAAGATGTGGGACTGCACTGCAAGAGAAGGAGCAGGGTTAGGGTGACTTACCTCCACCAGCACCTTTGGCCAGCATTTGTCTCTGCATCTGTCTGCACAGGGCAGCTTAGGCCAAAGGGGGCATTTCCACCTGGGTGGCTTTGGGAAAGTAAGAGCAGCAAACCCTGCTCACATAAGGCTCCCTCTGGAACCAAAAACAAGAGGTCCTTGGGAAGAATAACTTCAATAGCCCCTTGAAGATCCAAATCTACCTCCATGGACATGTCCTTCCCCCTCCCAACTGGCCCATGGATTGTCTGGGATGAATCCTGTCCAGAGCTTCCCCAGGGTGCAGGACCCTGAAAGGGCCAGGCTGGGCAGCCCAAGAGGAAGTTCAGGAACCCCTAGTCTTCTCAGAGACACCAAGATGCAGATGAGATGAGGCAAGGGCTTCTGGAAACCCTATGTCTGAGAGCTACCTCAGATCTCTGCACTAAGAGCAAAGTCACCCTATCTCAGTTTCACTGTGGAAAGGAGCCAGCCTGTCTGGAAGAGCAAATTCTGGAGAAGACAATCTATCACAACCTAGACCCAGCCATTATCATCATGCAAATGTGCTTCTGCTCATACAAACCCATCCCAGGGCACACTCTCTCACAAGCATCCCCACCAGTCCACTGACCCTAATTTCCACACCATGCCTCTAAGTATTACAGCTTTCTTAGCTTGTGGCAGGTCTTTTTCCAGAAGCCACCTGGTTCAACATGTTCCTGCAGCCATAGAGCCATCCCTCACCTGCAACAGACCCCATGGCAGAGTGGGGTGTACAAATCTCTCCCCTCCCAGCACTTGAACCCAGTGTAGGGTTTGCCTCAGCTTTTGAAGCCTGTGATGCTCAGTGTTTTGCAGATGACTGGTGGTGTGTATCCCAGAAGGGATGTTGGACTTGTCTGCTTGTCCTTCTCCCTGGCCATGCCCATGTACACTAAAGCACATTCCAGTTTGGAACACTGAAGGTACAACAAATCTCTCAAAGAGGGGTGAAATGAGCCAAAGTGTCAAAATAAGAACTCTGTGTGAGCATGGTTACACCCAGCTTTGGGGCAGTTAGGTTTGGCAAGAGGGGGTTAAAGGTATGGGAGGAGGTTAGTCCGTGTCATAAAATGTCAGTAAGCTTTTTATACAACCCCCAGAAAAAGGTTTTTTGGGTTTTTTAACACCTACAGAGTCTTATACGTTGTCTTTTAGATGCCCCAAAAATTCCCCTTAGCACTTTTATCATTCAGCATCACTCCAGAGTTTAGTCAGCCAAACCATACCCTTTCCCAGTGTTAAATAAACTGCATCTTGAAAACAGCACAGACACTAATATCACATCGTCCTAGAGCTGAGCCACATGTGAAATCTCTATCCTGTTTTTCTACAGAGATGAGTAAGATTTTCCTGTGTAATTAATTTATAATATCTTTCTGTGCATTTGTGTAAATATATAGAGCAAAGATACCACTGCAAAGATAACGATTTGCCAAAGCGCTTTTTGCATTCTTTCAAATGTGGTGGTTTTACTTGCAGTTTACAGCATTTTAGTCATGTTTTGACATTTGAAGAATTTTCACCGAAAACAGACCTTGTACCAATAACAGAACCAGACATAAAACTCGTAGTAATAAGGAGCAGCAGTAAACAACAGATGCACTATTTATTGTCTGTGTTTATTAAATATAAATGGAATAGAGCATTTAAGTAAAATTGTAATATTTCTAGAGTTGAATTAATGAGGCAAAAATACATTATTTAAGTAACTTTCACATATTTAATAGTGATAGTAATTATCATTGTTACATATTTTTGGACACATCTTGCCATTTTTAAACCTATCACCTTTTTAAAGACAAGACATCTACTTCTCTAAGTTCCTCATATTGAGGAAGGCTGCAAATTCTCTAATAACATCAAGATAAAAATAATTTACAAAAACAAAAGAAAACAAAGTTCTGGTTGAAAGAAGCCCATTATTGTCAGAACTGCAAAGAATTGGGAATCTTTCCAGTTTGGGATTCAATCCTTATTTAATAATTCAGCAATTCTTTTAAATATATCAAGCAGATCAAAATATTAAATTTATCAAGGGTTTTTACAGAATAAGAGTTTCTTCATGATAAGCTATGGAGACTTATGAAACAGCATGTTCCTGAGAAAAAGGTCAGGAAAAAATTAATGAGTGAGCTACAAACAGGGAGCGTGGAAAGACTAGACCATGACTAAAATATGTACAGCTGGCCCTACCTGCACTTGTTGGGTTTGTACAGGAGGCATTTTTTCAAATACATTCATTTCTAGTGGGAGGCTTTTCATGTTACTTTTGCTTGGACTCTCCCAGAAATGTGATGCTTCTGATCTTTTGCAGAGTTAGGAGTGGTTTTTATGCACCATCTGAAGCATAAAAGCAGGGAAGGTGACAGGGTGACAGGGAGGCTGTTGGCTGCTTGACATGACCAAGCCATGCTCACACAGAAAAACATTAACTCAGCTCCATTTCTTTGAGCACATCTAGCACAGGCCTTCCTCCTCTTCCTTCCCCCTTTTAGCTGTCCTTGTGCCTCCCAGCTTGAAGTTTTCATATTCAAAACGAGGCAGCTTGCAGTCGCAGCTGCATCTGCAGTAACCGTGACGCCTGCTCCCAGCAGTGCCAGCCCTTTGCCTGCTGTCCTTTGGGTGGCCTTCTGCAGAGCTGTACAGCTCCAGCTTATGTTTATCACCATTTGCTAACTGCTGGGCACATTAAGGTGGCACAGTTTACTTAGCCCACCTTTCTGCTTTGCTCTAAAATCTGAACAATTACAGCAGGGGAAACAGTTCAGCAATGTACCTTTGCCTTGGTTCTTACTCTCTGTTCCCACCTTTTTAGGATTCTTTTAATTCTGAGCAGACTCAGGCACAAAACCACCTGTGTGCCCTATGGCTGCAACCCACGTGTGCCAGAAGGTCACCACGTCCCATGGCACGCTGCGGCTGGGAACGCCCCACCAAGGGCATGTTCAGGCATGAAATCTGACCAGATAGGCCAGAGGAGTATGGTGTGGAACGAAAAAGGGAAAGGGCATTTCCCAGGAAAGGCTAGGCAGTTTGACTTTTTGCCAGCTTTGCTCTGAATAAGTAGCAGTGCCCGGGAATGCTAGCCATGCCATCAGTAGGGCATTGTCTGGTTACGCACCCTGAGGTTGTCTCCACGTCTGCCAGCAGCATCCAAGACCCCAGTGCAAAGCTCTGCTCTCTCACACACGGTGTGGGGCTGTGGCCCCTCTGTGAGGCCAGACCCCACCCCAGAGCTAGGCACAAGAGCAGAGCTCTCCAGGCAGGGTAGCCAGCAGGGCGTAGGCCGGCACATGGAGCACCCACTGCCCTCATGGCACTGGCACCTGTTGGCTCATCTGACAAACTTTGCCTCTTCAGAAAGGTCAAATTCAGAGGCTAAAGCAGAAAAAAAAAAAGTGTTTATTTCAGAAACACATTTCTGAATGTTTCATATTCTCCTCCCCCACCTCAGCAGAGCCCCATTTTCAGAACATGGGTGTGAGAGAGGTCCCGTTCAGCAGGACCGGCTGCAAGCACAGGCACAACACAAATGTCTTCTCAATGAACAGCATCTGCCCTACTTGTACCCCACTGTCACACAGTCAGAAGTGTCTGTGTCATACAGAAACTAGGTTAAATGAAAAGGGTGTAGCGCTGTGAACCTTGATTTCAGCATTGTTTTGCATCTTCTGGGTAAGGAGCTGAAGGTTTTTATCCATTCTTGTACAGATAGGAGAAGATCCATAGGAGGTTTGTCTGAGTAAGAGCTAAGGCAGGAAATAGGGATTTGAGCCTGCTGCTGTGAGGGGAAAAATACACCATTCTGAAAAATAAGCCTCATCAGCCTTCAAGTGCTACTGTGTGTGCATGTTTTATTGTGTTTTTAGCTGCCCCACTGAACCCAGCCTTCCCAAAGGATGCATTGGAATGTCCAGCTGTGAAGCTGCCGATACCCCACCTTTCCAACTATTCCAAGTCTCCCTGTCAAAATAACAAATACTTGAGATGACAAACAAGTTAGCACATTGTGCTGGGGGCAGGCAATTCCCCTGCTGGTATGGACGCACTCCCCATCCCATGCCCCCAAACTCTCACCTGTCCTCTCTGCCCAGGGACAGTGGCTTCCCAAAAGCCACTATTTGCAACCTCCAGGAACAAGACACACACTGACATTTAAAAATACTGTTGTGTTAGAAGTTGTGGGAGAGCCTGAGCAATCTGAAACACAGCTCTGGGCAGGTTACTCATGACTAACTCCTACATGGGCCACATCTTACTCTGCAAATATGGGGCAGGGGCCCAGGCTGTGCTTTCACAAGCAGTTCAGCTCAGCAAGACTGAGAAAGTCTGCTTTACTCCTCTTGGCAACAAATCAGTACACAGCTTTCCCAGGTGATGTCATTCCTCCCATGCTTCAGCAATTGCTATTTATACTGGGAGAGAAGGAAGAGGGGGGTCATGCAGTCCTGGTCTTGTCTTTAATGAGGATATTGACCTTAAAAGGTGATCTAAGGTTTAGCTAAACAAAATTTCATCTATGAGATATTAGGATATACTCTCCCAATGAGCTTTCAGGTGGAGGACACGAGTCAGGTCAGTAAGCTGGTTTACATTGTCTGTAAACTCAGGTTTTATTACAGGTAAGGTGCTCATGTTGAGTTCCAATGACATTATGCTGCAGTACTTGTTTTTCCATATGTATCCATAACGTGGCTATCAGCATCAATTGTAGTTTTCATGGCCTGGGTTACAGCTTGTCTTTACTTTCCTCCTCCAATCTGTGCTCACTAGTACTGACTACTGAAAAACAAGCCCATTAGCAGATTCGGAACATCCTCTCATCTCTGTACCTTCTCTTCCTTCCTGGAAACCTCCTGCTAAAATGTTGCTTAATGCATCTAGAGAGCAAGAGGAAATCAACATCATACAATTGCATTTTAAGCCCAAGTACCAACCAAAAAGATTCTGCAATATTAAAAATTATGTTTACAATGTGATAACAGCGTTTTCTCAGTGTGAATGGCACTGGCAATCATAAAAGCAGACACCTGAGGCCAGGTCTACTGAGCACAGCTTAAGGTATTGGTCCTGGGGGAGCACAAGGACTCCCGTGTTCAGCGGAGGAGCTCTGGTGTAGCATATCCACTGACCTGCACTTGAACCTACCACTTGCTGTTTTCCTCTTATAACCTAAATCTGGAAATGTGCTGTCTGGTCAGTAGCCTACTACCAAATCATTCAGCGAAATGCTCTGGATGCCATAAAAGCGTGCCTGTGCTTGCAGCACCACAGCAAACAAACTTGTAAAATATAGCCCGAGCACAGCCCGCAGCCGCTGGCATGGCAGCCGGCGCATGTGCTGCTGTGAGGCACCTTTGTAATGCAGCCAGGCAGCAGCTGTGTGCATTGCAGACATTGTGGGTGGGTGGCTGTCTGCGAGCTCCACAGCTGTCCCCGCCGCCAGCGCCCGGCCTCCCCGGAGAGCGCCCTGCATCCCTCCGCCAGAGACCAACCGGGAGCGCCCCGAGAGAGCGGTGCTGCTGCTCACACCCGGCCTCCTCAGTGGGGTTTTGAGGGATGTGGCTGCCCCAGTCACAGGGAGAGCCTGGGCAGCCTGGGCAGGCTACAGCTCAGGCTGTACTACTACTCAGGCTTCGGCTCTGAGTAACTCAATCAGTTGCTGTGTCCACCTTCCCAAAAAATGACTGCAGACACCGACTGTTTGGTGGATATATTTGTGTTAAAAAAAAAAAAAAAAACAGGCAGTAAACTGCAGCATTGCAATTTTGCTTGTTTTTATTCCCCAGCCCTGAAGTTTGGTCAAATCCATGCATTTTGGTGAGCCTGCATGTTTGCTGCCTTTTGGTAAACCCCGTGTGTGGGACCCCGGTTGCTCTAAACTCATCCACATGTTTGTGACTGCAGCTTTTGTAAAGGTTACAATTAAGCCTTCCATAAACCTTCTTACCTTATGCCATCGAGTAAGAAAAGCAGCTCTTAGTTTTTGTTACACAAGGAAATTCAAAATCCTTCATTTCCAAGTCTACTTGATGTGCCATGAGTGGAGGGATGACCTTGAACACTTTTGTAGAAGGCCCTGGCTTGCGGTGTGAGGGGGCTGGGGCAGGCCAGCATCTCAGAAACATGAACCTCCAGAACTACATCTTTTTACTGAAACTCAGAAACTGCTGCAGCAGCTGTAGAGGCTACCAAAGGCTTGGATGGCAGTGAACCCCAAGGATAATGGCAGTCAGAGAAAGCAAAATGCCGTGACCTCACCTAAAACCGCCTGAAATCATTCTGCTTCTTTCTATTTACTTCAGTGATCTTTGCCTCCCTCCCTGAATGAGTAACAAGGATCCCCACAGATCAGGCAAGTGAGAGGCATGAACAGACAGCAATAACAGCTTTGAAAGTGCTTACTTATATTTAGATACTTTTAACTTTCTACAAAAGTCTGACAGTCTTCATGAGTTGTCATGGGTTGGCTTCTGGGGTGTTTTCCAGTTTCGCAGCAGAATCCCTACCAGCCATTTTAATTGATCCTGTGAGCACAGAGCATTTTTCACTGTGAAGTGGGGGTTTTTCAGGCTGTATTTTGCACTGACACTTGAATAACATCAAGCAAACTGGTGACTCTTTTTAAGTTGTAATGTGTCGCTTAGAAAGCCTTTAAAGCAGAACCATACACTTTGTTCATTCTGATTAAAACACTGGAGGTTTTAGAGCTGCACAATAAGCAGGAAAGCACAAACTGTGCAAGCAAAACCTTCTTTTTCCTTTCCAGGGTAACTGGTGAGCTCTACTGGATTTTCCATTCTGGTGATTTGCTCTGGTCACAGAGGCAGGGCTGTGTCCCTTGGGGGAAGAGGGGCTGGCAGGGCTGAGCACCCAGAGATCTGACTCTTCAGGGCTATTTGGAGAATGCACAAAACATGGATGTGGGGGCTGATTTTAAAAACAGTGTGTTCCTTGCAACTGTCAGTACTGAAGCTCCAGCTCAGAACAAAAGGATCACGCAAGTGAAGGCTAAGCAGCTTCAGTGCAGGACTGCGAAACCATAGCTCTAAACCCTTCTGCAACATCTGACTAAAATAGAGAAGAGGACTTCTTGCAGGCTTGATATCATACTGAAGGGGATTTTTCTAGGCTTGGAAGAGCGGGGAAAGATGGAAAAATGAACAAGATTTTTTTAAATCCTTCTCTGACTTCTTTTTTTTTTTCACATCAGAATATTCATTTTTCTTTCCTCTCTCTTCATATGGCAAAGCAGCTGTGCTGCCCCCAAAGAGAGGCAGGCACAGGTTAGGTATTGGGGCCAGTTGGGCAAGCCTTTCTCATTGCCTGGCTGAGGTCCTTTCTCAGCCATGAGTCTGCTCTATCTTGCCTGAAAACACCTTCTAAAAGCAAATTGAACGGGGGACAGGAAAATGGAGTTACCTGAAGGATTTCTGTCCTGCTTGCTCCCCTTGACCTAAGAGAGAGAAAGGAAGGCAGAAGAGGAAACAAGCTCAGAGAAGTCTGAGCAGATGCTTTTGTGCTGCCTCAAAGCCCTCTAAGTGCACCAAAGATATCTCAGAGCCCAGAGCCAGTGGCAGCACAGACACCAGAGGTCTCAGTGAGCCCGACACCCTGCACTGCTGTGTGATGCTGGAGTTGCTCCACTTAGATAAGAGTGAACAGCAAGCACCAGTGCCCACACTTCTCAGCAGGCCTCCAGGGCTTGGCAAAGGGGGCACAGGTCCATTTTGGGGACCTCTTTGTCCCTTGAAGAAACCAACTTACAAGCCAAAGGAGAGAAGTAGATCTGTGGTTTGCAATGAGGCCTACGGGCCAATGCCAGAAGAAAACCACATGATAAATTACATATTGTATGAAATTATCAAATCTTAAACTGTGTGTTAAGAAGTGTCCAGAAACAGTTATTTTCATTACTCACTGAGGACCATCTATCTAGCAACTGATAGAGTTTGGAAGTTGCTTCATCAGTGTTTGCCAGACACCCACTTCTCTTATCAGACCTTTGCTCCCAGGGAGCACCGGGCTGGGAGAGCCCTCCTATGCTCACAACTTCTTCTTGGATCACAATGACTTCTTTATATTTACAAAATCTTTATTAGCCCCCAGAGGCACCAGATAAAGACAAAAGGCCATAAAAACGTCCTTAGGAGGTCAGACTAAAGGTCCCTCTAGCCCAATATCCCGTCTCTAAAGCTGAAAATAGGGAAGAGTACAGGACTAGGGCAAGCCTGTAGTAAAACTACCATGATGTACTCTGTCAACCTCCAGTGATTTGGAGGTCAGGGACTTCCTGACCCAGAAATGGTATGTTTGTGTTTGAAGGCAGAGAAGGATTTGAACCTCTATTCCAAGCATTTGAATGCTACAGGAAAAAAACACTTAACTCAGCTGGTGAGAGAAATAGAAGTTCAGTATAAATACAAAGCTGGTGGAAGCAGACCAAAAGTTCATTTCAATGCCCATGACATTATCTCCAAGAACACGCTCAGCTTTCTGAGGCCAAGAAGTATATTTAACCTGAGAGGCTCTGACTGCTCAGTATTCCTGCAGCAGAACTCACCCACTGCAGCAGAACTCACCCAGAACTCACTCTTTTTTCTTTCAATTGATCCTCCAGAAGAAAACAGGGAGGAGGATGAGCTCTTACCATGCAGGGCTGGGGCATTTGAAGCCTTCCCCTTCAATAACTCAGCCAAATGCTAAAGGTTCTTTTCAGAATAAATAGCAGGTTAGGTAGGTGTTTCCTTCAGGCATCAGAACAAAACCATATCTCATACTGGAATGTGGTGGGCAAGTGAATTATTGACTGGCCAGAGCACAGCTAGCCCAGCTGCACTTAGTGCAAGGAAGTATTCAGATATTGAAGTAAGGGGTTATCACAATGGCCCAGACTCAGGCCAGACCACTGAGCAATGCCTTCACCCTTGGCAAGTGTGTGCCAGCAGCACCTTGGGACCACACAGCTCCAGCACCACACCACAGCCAGCAGTGCTGGGACCTGGGTCACAGAGACAGCCACCACAATGGGCCTCAGCAGCAGCAACAACAAAAACAGGCACAGGTCCCTCTGCCACATGAAAGGCTGCACAAACATTTGTTCCTTTGCAACCTTTCTGCAGGGCCCTGGTGCTCACATGAAAGAACAACAGCACTTCAGACCTACCCCACTTTTCTCTGTGAGCCACCACATCCCCTATTAAAATCATTTCCTGTTTTATTTTTAAGATTGCTGCTGTCATAAGTTGTTGCTGGCATGGGGGTGGGGATGGGAAGGTGGTGTCTGCCCAGTGAGCACAATGACCAGCTGTCACCTCCTTCCCAAGGCAGCTTTTACTGTTCCTGCTCTGCACCATGGCATGGTGGCAGAGGGAACACCACAAGGAGGAAAAAGAGTGATGCTTGTCACTTTGCAGCATCTCTCCTGGAAAAATGAAGGAAAATAGGCTTGATAGGACAAGCAGAAAGAGCAGATTTGATGTTTCATATCCTTGTGGTGCAAGAACATAAAAGCTGCAAGGGACAAGAGTATCTCTTTGAGGGTGAGTCTGTAATTGGAACAGAGATGCAACACAAAAATCCACATTCTAGTTAGCAAGAGTGGCAGCTGGCATAACTGTCTCCTCTCCTTATGGCACACATAGCAGGGGAAAAAAAAAGGAAAATTCAAACTGGAAATTGTGCTAAATTATATTGTTAAGCTGCATTATTCCTAATATTACTTTTGCCTCTGAGTCCCAGGTTCATGCTCAGTTTACACTGGGACAAGTTCTGTTGGTTCATCATGCCCTCCTGTGAGGTCTTTTTATTTGTCTTAAAAATAACGTAGCAAGTGGCATAGTTTGAGTGAGATGAGGGTCAGATCAGAAGGCAGAACTGAAATTAGTAACAAACCAGCTGCTGGAAATTATTTCACAGACTCTGGAACAAACTACTCACTTTCACTAGGGGCCACTGTGCAGCACAGGATCGGCCCTTTCCACAGGGCTGGCGAGAAGGACCAGTCACATCATGGACACCACTTGGGAAAGGCGGGTATGTTTTGGTGCAACAAATTGATTTGAGGATAGCCAAGATTTTTTTCTCAGAGGAACTTCTTAAAAATTCACCAACAATCCCCTTCTGAAGCCAGAGTAACTGCAAAATTTATCTGCTTCTTTTTTTTCTTTTCTTTTTTTTTTTTTTTAATGCCAGAACTCATGTAATTTTCATGGCTGTGAATCAGAACATCTTCATTCTTGTGGCATGTTTTTCACTTTTATGAACACTAATTTCACTACATTTTTAGAGTGGTGACTTTAGCCACAGCGTGGCTGCTGCTAAGTTCCCACGGCTACCAGTAGGACTTTTATGTGGGAAATCTGTGGGCAGCAGGGAGCCTCCCTGTTTGTATCAATATGAACTTCCCAAGAACATCAGACTGACATTTTCTCAGCCCTAGTAAGAGCACACATGCTCTCACTTAGAGCTCTCTTTTCCTAAGCTGAAGGACATGTGTGATCATTTTAATTTCATCCGTTTTCTAGCAGGCCTTTTGCACACACAGAAATGCTGCACCAGTGAGGTTTTTTTCTCTCCAGCCAGCGGAAGCCCAATCCTACAAACTGCTGAGTGCCAGTTGTAAGGCCCTAAGGGACTTCAGCAGGAGATCCTGGTATGGGGCATCCTTCCAGCTTTCATGCTCCCAACATTCTGGAGAGGCTCAGGGCTGCAGAGACACCCATGATCCCTCCCCACCACCGGAGCCCAGGCTGTCAGTGCTGGCAGGTCAGCAGTGGCACAGCCGTCCGCAAGAGTTTCCCAGCCTTTCGCTCGGCGGCTACGCATTCCAGAGATGACCAGACACAAACACATCTCCTGTACTTGCATACTGGAGCACTTTCTGCAGCTGGGTAATGAGTCCAAGAGCACATTAGAAGCATATATATACTGTCTCTCCCAGCTGAAAAAAAAAAAAAAAAACTGATTTTTTTTTTTTCCTGTCTCAGAACACAAAAATGTGGAAGGGCAAAGGGTGAATTGTATGGCTTCAGCTTTCTTAGAGATAATATATTGCAGGACAAAAGTAGCCATGGTGGGACACTGTTCAGTCAACCTTTAGAGAAGCCGACAGACACAACAGGACCACACTTAGTTATCATATCTAACTATTGCTTCCTATTGGCAGAACTTATGGAAATGTTTCAGGTTCATAATCACTAATAAGAGGCATCCATACTCAGGAGTGTGAGGCACTGGGAAGCAGGGAAGCAGAAACATTCAATCCATTGTTTACCCCTTTGGTCCAAAAGACTGGTTTTTTTGTCAGTGAGAGATGCCCCAGCTTTGCATGAAGCTGAATCCAAGAGAAATCCTTATACCCTGATCCTTCAAAACACTCACAGCTCCCCCTTTTCGATTCAAAGTGTTCAACTCTTGTATGAACCTGTCCTTTGGAAGCTGCTGCAACCTTCACTCTTTGTACCTGGCTGCAGGTGAAGTCCACAACACACTGCTCCAGGCATATTCCTCAACATTATGCCACGTGTCTCACATAAGGACAGCAATATTGTGAGATATGCTGCTCTTCAGCTAGCAGTGAGAATGTCAACATATAATTTAGAGGGCTTGAAATGGAAAATATAAAGCTGAAGGTAGTTTTTATAGTTCTTGCAGCCAAGATAGTCTAGGACTGTAAGTGTGGTGAGGTTTGGAAAGAGGCCATATCTTTCCCAAGACCAACAGACATATTTGGGGGAAAAACAAGATAACCTTCCTCTAACTCAAAACTGTCATTTCTGGGCTTTAAAGTTCTGCATATTTCACTGCAAAAACCTGGAAGCTCTTTTCCCAAGCATAACTGTCTTGCTGCTGTGCTCATTGTAGGCTTACAGCAGAAAAATGAGCACGTGCTCTGCTGCTGAGCACTGCACAGGGTTGTGCTGTTGCTTCATGATCAGAGGGAGCCCTGGGCATGTCAAATACCCATGAGCCAGAGTGGCAGTGGGGACAGAAAAGGTGTCTCCAGCCTATTGCTAAACGATGTCATGTTTTGGCAGTGCTTTATGTAAAAGGCACAGGACAATGAAGGTTTTTAGGAGTGGAACCATTGGAGAGTATACAGCAAAATTCAAAAGCTGCGAGGTGCATGAGGAAGATTATTTACAAAGGGTTTGTGTACTTCTCTGACATCAGGACAATGTTTTAATATACCTGTTATGAGATGCATTGAGCCATTTGGTATTTCTCTTGCTCTCCTTATCTCAGGTAATGAGACTGGTAGCACATTCCAGGACTGTTTCAAACATTTTTCAGTGAAAGTCAGAAAGTGAAACATCTAGAGACACTACACCTAGATCAAATTTCCCAGTGAAAATCTTCATCAAGTGCAACCACTAGTGCAAGAGTGCCAAAAGGATTTCTCTGCTGTCTCTAACTTGGGCCTGTTTTGAAGACAGTGTCAGTGTCTGCATGCGCACATCTGTGTCTTTTCTCTTTGAAAAGCTGCTGAATGCCTTGGCCAGAGAAGCTAAATGAGATAACAATCTCAAAGTTACCATCTTTTCTAAAAGCCACATGAAAATAATTGGCCAAACAGAAAAGAGGAGACCCATACACAACCCCTGCAAGAAGTCAGGCCGAA
This sequence comes from Molothrus ater, assembly GCF_012460135.2. Classification (NCBI taxonomy): domain Eukaryota; kingdom Metazoa; phylum Chordata; class Aves; order Passeriformes; family Icteridae; genus Molothrus; species Molothrus ater. Next base: position 63,424,471 of record NC_050479.2, on the reverse strand, counting down.
AGTGGGGCTGTGGTACAACCCTCCATGTTATTGTGTCCCCTGACACCCACTCCAGAGGGAAGAAGCTGTAACACTTCAATAGGGAGCACAGCTTCAACACCTCATTGCACTCACCTGTTACACCAATCCACCCACTCTCAGCAGCCCTAAAGTTTGAGTGATTCCTTATGGACAGTAGGAGTGTGCTCATTTTCAGGGCATGCATCTACAGATGTGGTTTGGCTGGGGAGCTCAGGGCTTCAGCCCTTTGAGTCAGCAGCCAGCTGACCACGTTCTACTCACTCCCTGACCTCAAAGGCCCACTGGGCAATCCCACTGCAGGGAGAAGGAATATGTGGAGGTGAGCCGAGTGTTGGGCTGGTGAGAAGGGCTGGAAAATGACAAATGTGCAGAAAAATAAAGGGGAGCAACAGAAACGGGGCAGAAAAGAAGAAGGTCAAAACTTCGGTCTCACTCTGCAAAACCTGTAAGAACTTGCTGGTATCGATTCATATGAAGGGAAAGTGGGTGGCTCTTGAGACACAGTAAAAATGAGATTAACTCACCTACTAAATTCTCAGTCATCCTCCTCTTATAACCACTGCCAGGAACTATGAATAACCAATCTAAATTTAAATAGAACAAAAAAGAAAATACTATACAGTATGACTAGTCCACAAGGAAACCATGAATTTGCTCTTTTAATAATTAAAAGCAATCCAACAAGTTTTCCAAAGCACTCATGTCTTGTTCATGAAATAAAGCACCATCTTCACTGCTCATGTATGCCAAGTGTGCTGCATTATTTGCCCAGATAATTGCATTATTTTTCCCTTTTGGATGAAATTGCATTTTGTGAGAGTGACAAAGTAATTCCCCAAGTGCCAGTTATTTCTCTGCTTAGAAAATAGCATGTACAATTATTCCATTCATGGAAGAATTGAAATGCTTTAACTACCTACTTGCTCATATTTTGTAAATTAAGGAAGAAAAAAAAAAAGTTCATTGCCACTACCAGCATGAGACAAATGTTTTACTGCATATGACCAGGGCTGGCAAAATTTCCACCCCAAGCCCATTTGAGTTCAACTTGGGACAAGACTTACAGACATTTCTTGGGGCTTTTTTAAAATTCTTGATGTGCAGAACCAGTATACTCCTGCAGCTCAGCTAATAGGCTACATGCTTTGACCTTCAAAACCAGATTTCTAGATATCTTCACTCTTGGATATTTTTAATGTATTTACTTCACTGAAAGTAGAAGTTTTAGAAATTTAGTATTAGAAATATTATTAATCTCTGTGTCTCAAGTGCTCTCCTCCAGATACTGCCTGCAATGTAGCTCTCTGGGAGCCATTTGGAGAGAGACCATTTTTAATCCCTTTCAGCAGAACTTTTTCACTCAAGTCAGTAAGTGTGAGTACTATACAAAATGAGTAAAGGTGGTAAGAATGATTTCACAGGCGAAACTCTCCATGAGTCAAACTGTCCCCCAGCTACCACATTAAATTGTGCTGATAAGAGGTGAGATTGCCAAATGCTATGAAGAGGGTTTTGGCACATTAGCATCTGATAGCATTTTTCCCAGACATGAGTGTCGTTGCAGATCTGAAGTCCATTAAAGCCTTTTAATCACTCTGGATTTGGCTTTAGGAAAGAAGGGCAGTTTCTGGCGTGGTTGGGTTAGAGCACTGAAACAACTCGAGTCGTTGAACTGTCGGTGCCGCAGCGATGGAAACAAAGGAGGAAGCGGAGCTGAAGGGATTTCTGAGAAACGGCGCAAACCAGTGAAGTGGGCAGGAATTGGACAACCTATCAGGCCTTATGGAAAGAGGCTGCCTTCCAGAGATATGCCACATACAGCCATTTTGTCTTTCAGTGCTCCAGTAATCAGATCCATACATACGGATTATGCTACTGGGCAAGAAGAAATACGTCATTCAACAGTGTCCATAAATTACAGACATAATCAAAGTAAAAAAATGCTTCTGTTTCTGCACCACTATGCACAGCAGTTCCTGACTAAAAATTAATAATGTATTGCTGACTGTGCCCACATACTGAACCTCGACAAGCCTGATTTCATGTTAAAATCACAAACCTTTGCCTTTTATCAGAGAGAGAAAAGAGAAATTAGCATTCTCTTTTTCATGTTTCAGAACAGAAGTGTGAGCTTTGAAGTACTGTATTTGTGAAAGAAACCATCGTAGCCTGTTAAAATGAGCTTTTGGTAGTGAAAAGGTTAACTAATTTGGTTTCCCCGATAAGTTTATCTATGATCAGAACTGAGTCATACAGAAAATACTCCTACAAGATTTGACCTTTTACTTGTATCCCACACTGAGATAATATACTTAAAATGGATATCAATAAGAACTTTGTTTTAAAAAGCATATTTAAAATAAATTACTTTTAAAGAACAGAAACTGTTTTCAATTAGCCCTGTTAAAGGAAATCAACTAGAAAGTTATGTATGCTTTTTTATTTTCTTTATATAAATTATACCCAGGAGTCCTATGATAGCAGCACTGTACAAACTATGCACTACCTTTATATTTATTTCTTATCAAAATAAACTTAACAAATTAGATTTGTTTTTACAGCACTTTATATCCAATAATGACAATGTTGTATTGGTCCCAGGATAAAAACAATGAAAGTAGCAGCTGAATGGTATTTTTATTAAGAGTTAACAAAAATGTCTTGTGCAAACAGAGTATATAAAGAAAATTAATTCCATAATTCCTCATGATGAAGGCGTTCTTCTCTTTTTTTCTTTTTTTCTCACAATATCAATCTCATTTGGAAAGACCATTTTGAGGAGAAAACTTTAAGTTTTAGCATGACTTACTCAACAAAATGATATGGCTGAACTTAAACATTGCTGACTGCTAGGATTTAATATTAGGACCTGGCAAATGTTTTGAAACTTAATACCTTTTAAAAGAAAACTTGTTTGTTACTGAAGATTTTGGGAGCCCAGAAGAAATATAATCTAAAAAATAACAGATAGAAAGATCCAAAGAGATGATTCTTCTTTTTTCCATTTTTTTTCCTTTCCTCTACCTTAAACTGGTTCCTCCATGCGAGTATTTTAGAAGCCTTTTAACTGGTGGTAGATTCAGATATAGCCAAGATATTTACCATACAGCTCAGCAAGAGTCCACATTTTCCTCCAGCAGTGGAAAAATGGCAGAGCTAATAGTCTGGGGTTTGTTACTAAAAATGAGTCCTTATACCAAAGAAAAAAAAATAGAACATTGTTTAGAGCATGTGGTTTGCTGCTATTAAGTTAACAGTGGGAAATCTCATTACTTTTAATTTTATTTTGTGGTGGGATTGTTCTCTAGACTGAAGCAGATTTTGTCTTGAACAGAGCCTCTAATCCTACCTTACAGTCTTCTCTTCAGCAAGTCACTCTCTGCATAGCTTGGCTAGATGCATGTTTAAAGTCAAGTGATGACTGAAAAGGTAAAAAGGAAGAAAAATAACTTTTCCCCATATGTGCCCCTGGGGCTGCTAGCAGGCACTCATGCTATCTTCTCCAGCTCTTGCTCTAACTACAGGAGTTGTCCAATAAAGATCTTGGGTTAAAGATGCTCTTTTAGCAGTACTAACAATGTTTCTGCTTCTAATGCAAGATTTGAGTGCTCTGCTGGGACAAATTAGAGGTTGGGCAAATTCTAACACCAGCTCCATGCAGGAAGCACTATAGAGAAGCAGGAGTGTAAGAAAAGTTTAAAGTGATTTGATGGCCCAAGGGCTCTGAAAATCAAAGGGGTGAAACTGAGAAGAAAGTAGTAGCCTGTAAAGATTTCTAGCCCAGGTTTGTTTTCAAATTTTGGAAACAACTAAGCTGACTTCTGACTTTCAATTGAGGCTATAATGATTTACAGTAACAGAGAATGAAATCTGCAATTTGAGGGGGAAATGACCCCAAGACAGAAGCCTTGTTTTTAGCCTGCATGCTATGCATGCATACATATAGAGAGAGAGATATATCTCCTGCTTACAAGTTATGATGACTCAGATCTAAACTCTCATGGTTTAAAATACCAAGTGAGATTCAGAGTCACATAATATTTGCGTTCCACCAACAGTCCAATGTTTTGGGGTTTTTTTTTTTGGTAACACATGATCATACTATAAAAAATTCACTCTTGTGCAAAGGTGAGCTATTATATTGTAAATTCTACTCACAATAAGTCTTGTGTAGCTCAAGTCTGGGACCTACATTTCAATACACCCTAAAAATTTTGTACTCAGCCATTCCCTTTGCACTTTTCTATACCAACTCACCAGTAAATCTTGGCACATGAATAACCAAAATACATGCACACAAGATCACTGATTTTTTTTTTTTTTCTGAGCATCACTCTAGCTCTTCTCAACTAAGTTGCAAAGTGCAAGAGCTACATCTAGAAGCCCCCTACCTTAGCCCCACTGCTGCTGAGTTCTTGCTTCTGCATCAGTGATAAGTTAGAAAACTCAGGAGTTCAGTCCCTCAGTATTTTGAGGGAAAGCAAATGGACCAGCTGCCCAGCAAACAAAGGGCTGTCTGAGCTGTCTGAACTCATAAGTATTCAGCAATACTCTGTTGAAAGCGTCTGTGTCTCTTACAGTTTAACCCAAGATGGCAATCAAGTACCACACAGCCACTTGCTCACTTCCCCACTTCCTCACCTGCACTGATGGGGAGGTGAATTCAAATAAAAATTAAACCTCCTGTGTTGAGATGAGCAGTGAAACAAAAGAAAATATTAAAATAATAACAATTCTAATGAAAATACACTGGGAATCTAGGGGGTGTGTAAATAAAATCCAGCAGAAACAAGTGATACTCAATACATTTGTTCACCACATCCTGCTCAGCCCACCCCCAAGCACCGATAGCAGCTCCTGGCCAAACTGCAGCAGTTTATATACTGGGCATGATGTTCTGTGGTATGGAATATCCCTTTGGCTGCTTCAGGTCAGCTGTCCTGGCCATGCTCCCTCCAGATTCTTGTGCAGTTGCCCACTGGCAATGCATGAGACAGTGAAAAGTCCTTGATTCAGAGTAAGCACTACTTAGCAACAACTAAAACATCAGTGTGTTATCAACATAATTCTCCCACTAAATCCAAAGCACAGCGCTGCACCAGCCAGCTGGAACCAGTTCAATATCAGTGCAGCATCAGTTTGTTGTGTTTCACTAAAATTTTACAAAAGCTGAAAACAGAGCAGAGAACTGTTCACTGTCCCACTGTGAATAAGAGCACCTCAAGATGAGGGATTTTCACAAGGGCATGAGTTCCTGCAGCTCCCATACCAGCTAGGAAGAGCAGCAGGTGTTCAGTATCCCAGAAATACCAAATGGTGAATTGTCTACTCTCATTTTGGGACTAGGAGCCATTTAGAGCATTGATAAAGATTTGAGAAATGAGTTCTCAGTGCTGGATACAATCATAAAAAACATACAGGCTGAATTTGGGTCTTATCAAAAATTCCTTGTTCTACAAATGAACAAAAGCTCAATGTAACTAACCTAGAACTGAGAAAACTTCATGTCTTGGCAGAAGAAAAAAGTATAAGCCAAGACAGAGAATGAGAGCGAGACCTTTAGAGCTGTGCTGTTTATCTGCGCCATGGGGTTGTGAAACCAACTCATTTTTGACATCTCACACATGTGCAGTTGAAAAGTGAACATGCAGAAAGGGGTTCTTTCAAGAGCTTTCACATGAGCTTTTCATGTGAAAGCTGAGTGAAACTAGCTTGCTCAGTTTGCTGAGTTTTTGTGTTAACTTTCTTATGTTTTACTTCATGCAGTTCTATACTCCAGGAGTTTTGTTTTGAGTTTTAGTTTCAAACAAAGCAAAAGTGATTGTAAACCGCTGTATTTTGACTTTTCATGCTGAAACTGTATCTCACATGGAAAGTTTCAAAAGCCAAAGTGCACAGGACTGGTAGCCTGGGGTAGTTCAGCCTGTGCTCAAGCTGGCTGACTGACTGAGGGTCAGAGACAAGATCTCCCTATATGCAGTGATGCTGATACCTGGCTTTTCTGTGCAGTCCCATGTCCATATGAAACTACCCAAACCCATCCAATTTTACATCGTTTTCTTCCAGGAATAATAAAAGAAGCTTATGGGCAGAGTTGTGGCAAATAAGTAACTTCTTATTATTAGACTTTTTTCTAGCTAGGTCCAGTAGGATTATTATAAAGGCTTTCTCAAACAGAAATCCAGACATACAGATAGCACTATTTTCTGCTAAATGAATGCTGGTTGTTCACCTGTATCTTATCAGATATGATTTACCAGAAACAGCATGGCAGTGTCCAGAAACATCTTCTTGACAGAAGCTTTCCTTTATTTTCCACATTCATGTTCTTAGCAGCCCTTCAGCCCAACTGTTAACACATTGGAATATTTTAAATGGACACAGAAAATAATTTCTTTTCATTTTCCAACAGCACTTATTATCATATTTCCATGATCATCATTTAACTTTCCACTATATTAATAACTAAGACATATTTTACCTAGCAAGCAGCAATATAAATCCTGTAACTTGACAAAAATATCCTGTGCTTATTTCTCTTTTTAACCATCAAAGAAGATCACTACTACAACCCTGGGTATCAGCATTTTTCCTGTGTGATTCACTTACACCAAGCAAACCCTCTAGACCTACAGTTTTCCTTTTTTGAATTTCTGCTAAACCAACATGATCAACAGGTCCCTTTCTCTGTGGGTGGTGGTAATGTCAGTATACCACTGCCCAAATAACCTTTCTCTATAGGGAAATGCTAATATTTAACTCTTTAAATTTAAACCACATGTATTTTGGTCTCATAACTGCACTCTGTATTAACTGACTTTTGTTATTAATTTTTATCACTAAAAATCTTAATGAAACCAGTTATTGCAACTGTTAAGTGCAGTAGACATCTAAAATTTGTGTCTGAGCTAACATATTTTAATGCTGACTAAATATTTCCCCAACCATTGTAAACACATTTTCAGAATTGCTGATGACACCGCTCTACTCATGCTCACGGTAAAGCTGGGTCTCAGAAGAGTTGTTCTTCACAACCCGTTCCAGGGAACATAAGCAATGGCTTTCAAATAGTTTCTATTTCTTACCTTCACCTTATCCAGAAACATAAAGTTTCTCGATAAATTGCCTACATGAGACCTCCACCAAGAAGAGCAAATTCTGTGTGCTTTGATTACTTCCAGTTTCCCTCCTGGTATTCCCTGTGAGAGGCACTGCTGCTGCACAGGGTCTTTGCATGCATTGCCATCAGGTGACCACAAATATACAGCTGCCAGTGAGGGAAAAATATTGGTATTTGGGACAAATGCTCAGGGACTTCTTGTTCAAACAACACAAACCACAGATTCAACGGTTTCCCCAAACTAAATTGTTCCTCAGTAAAATTTAACACAACTGCAAACGTTAAAAAGCTAATACATGGATTAGCTCTAAAACTGAAATTATATTAAAAACTGGTGGGGGAAAAAGTGGAAAGACTGCATAAAATCTTTAAGTGTTTTCTGTAACCTTTAGAAATGAAACAGTTTATTTAATGTTTACACATATGATTTAGGTAGTATTCTATACTTATAGCCATTGTTTTAATTATACATTTCATGTTTCATCATATAGGTGTGTTATTTAATACATATGAAAATGTAAAAAAATTATCTTTAGAACAGAAATTTTTTAAATAGATATCAACTCCCAAGTACAAATTAGCATCACCTTTTATTTAATCTGAATTCTGTAGCAAGTCCCATAAACTGTATGTTTCACTGCTCAGAATACCCTCCAGTCCCCTGCAGTAATATTAATAAAAGGAATGTATTTTCCCAGTCTGTCTGGGGAAAGGTGCAGGGGCTTACAAATTATATTTTAAAACAACAGCCATCTGAGATAGTTCCATCACCTCTAGGTATTCTGTGGGCTTGGTCACAAATTTCAGAGTGCTTAGGTTGTAGTTCTCCAATACCTCCCATAATGTGAATTCTTTCCCATTTCACAATCTTTCGATTAATTCCCAGTCCATAAACTCTTATCGCATGTCCTCATATTTGGTAGAGCTTTAAAAATGCCATTATACCCCTCTTACGAGACAAATGATTCCCAGTTCTCTGTAGGAGTTTTCTTTCACCTTCCTTCAAGCTCCGATTCCCAATGATCAGAGATGAATGACACCAAGAGGGTATCTGTTTCTTGTTTCAAACAACCATTGCAGCCATGCCTTGGGAGTCCATCCTGAAAAAGATTGATAAATACTTCAAAAAAAAAAACCAAAACAACAGAGTACATGGAAACAGTTCTCTCTTTCACTCCCAAACTATAAAATTAATATTGGACATCACTGAATCAGATGTTATGATTGCTCTGTCCATCATGACCTTTTCTGTAACAATTTCATTTCTTTAGCTTCTACAAAAGTAGTCCAAACTCCTATCAATCATAATGCTAGTGAGTGACTTTAAAAAGTTCACAGGAAAGTGTTCTCTGTCTACACAATCCTAATTAAAGCCTGTGGTGGATTTTACACAGAATTCATTACTTTCCATTAGCTTTAATTTTATTTTAGGATGAGTTATGCATTTTATACATATACAATATATAATTTTTATGCACTATATGCAACAAATTGCTCTTGTTATAAAATAACAATTCAGAAATGCTCAACCCCACATTGTGCAATTTATATATAACTATACTGACTAGTATAGTCAAGATTTTTAACTTTCCTCTTATTCAACAGGCCATCAAAACTGGCCCTGATTAACATAAGTTTCTAATAGTGTCTGTAATTATTGAATTTTTAATTTCATTTCTTTAATTAAAAAGGTTGGGTTTTTTTTTAATTAAAGAAGTATTTCTTGTGTCTGAGTGTCTTGCTACCTGAAATTACCACTTTCTTCAGGAAAATTAGTTTGCTGTCTCATGCCCAAAACTGGGAATTAATCTTCCTTTAGCCAGACTCCCAAGAGTTTTGAACCTCCAACCACTACAGCCCTGAGGAGAAGCCCCAGGCTCCTGGCCAGGACCTCCGTGGTGCATTTGCTCAACAAGAGCCGCTCCCAGCTCACACACAGGTTCAGTTCAGCCACTGGAATTCAAAACAGACCCTTGACAGCATCCCATTGACTACAGCAACTCTGTCCTTGTTAGATATGAAAGAACTCTCCTGCCTCTAGGACTTGTTAACCTGAAATAAAGCACCTGAGAGGGAATTCCCTTCCCAGACGTGATATCTTTAATTTTCTTAAACAATTGCAGAGGTATATTACCATTTACAGCAGTTTTATAAAGGGGAAATTCAGGTTCCTGAAAGAAGGTACCTAATGCCTGCTAGGATACCCTGGAATACCCAGGATACATGTGCAGGACTGGCATGTTGGGGGACCTACAGGAGACTTTTGACCTTTGACAAAATCCAACACCTTTGAACTGGCAGTGAGAGGCCAGATGGGATTCCTACAAACTCTAAAATGCACAGGCCTATGTTTAGGCACATGAGTTTTTTCTAAAACTAGTAAAATAAACCACTTAAATTAAAAACCAAAAGAGACTAAACATAATTTTATATGATTTCACTTAATTAAAAACCTGGGAAAAATAGTAAAAACTTTTAAGAAAAAACTTAGTCTAAATCTCATCCTTTACTGTACAAAAACCTGCTGGAGATTATCATGGCTTGTTATCTTGATCCTATAAAGGCCATAATGAACTAGTCATATTTGCAATACTTTTATGCTTTCTGACTTCAAATTTTGGAATACCACTACATTTTCAAAGTTAAATACTTAAAAAGTCAGAAAACATTAATACAGGCTTCATGCAAACCCAAGAATAGAGCTTTTAGCTATTTTGGAGTGAAGTTTTTAATTCTATGTTTACATACTATTTTTTTTCACTCAGCAACTGAGTGTTTGGTACTGTTCATAAGTGTTGTTACATTTGTAATTAAATAACATCTTGGAAAAGTCATGGCTGCCAACAGAACGACTACTTTGCATCCCTTCGTTGCAAATAAAAATTCTAAAAAGGTAAAATAAATTTCCACTTTAATGTCCTCCTTGCAGCCAAGCCTTGGAACTTGCTTTCATGTTTTCCCTCAAGCAAATTTCCCTTGATTCCAGGAAGAGTTCTGGTGGGCCATCATATCACAGTAGCACAGTCTTTTGTAGCCTTCTAGAAATGGCTGAGAAGGCAAACCTGGCTGGACTAGTCAAAGGGAAGATGATTGTGATGAAATTACAAGGAAGAAATTAGATACAGGACTAAGATGTAGCAGGTGAAGTGTTTCTAGAAGGGCATGGAAGCTCCTGTATTAATGTTGCATACAAGGCAGCAAGGAAGGGAGCACACTTCTGTGTGCTTTTGTTTAAAGCAGAGCAATTAAACTTAAAGTAATGCCAGAGGATTTGAAACCTAAGCTTCTGGAAGAAAACAAATGCAATTTGGGTTTGTTCAGGCTAGGGTGCTCAGCTACATGCCAATGCAAATGTTAGGGGGAAACTATTTAATGTAAAAGGACAATAGAGATACAAGGGATCTGGATAAATGCAAAAGACAGAAAGACAGAAAAACATTTATAACCATCAGAGCTGTGATGAGTTGGAACAAATTTCCAGTAGCATATAGGGTTGTCAAGGCAGCTCCTGCATGGATTTCAGAGTTAGTTTGGTTTTAACAGCCAAAGATTAGACTTGATAGACCAGGAGCCCTCAGCAACGAACCAGCAGGGTCTTGGTTCTTTACAACTCTGACACAGCTTTCTCACTGTGCTCATGAGACATCAAAAACAGCTCTACATACTAAAGGAGGTTGCAGCTAATACCCAGATGAACACTTAAAGGAAAACATAAACATTATAAGAGACATTAAAATTATTATGGGATTATTTTCTGCTTGAGGCTTATTTATGGAGTAGAAAGTTAGATATTACTTTAGGTAGTTTCAGACTGAATTCCAAACATTTATACTTTCAGTTGCTTCAATGAGATTACTTCAAATTCACCTTGAAGCAAATGAGATCTGAATTCAGCACCTTAATTCTTTGTTTATTGTGGGAAGGTTGATGAATATTGCTGATTTCTTATTCATGGAGGGAGGCAGTGAGTAAACAGTGGTAAACACATCAGAGAAAACAGTAAAAAGCAGAAGACAGCTTTAAGTAGACGTTGGTTCGCCTTACCAATTGTCTGCCCTTTGTTATTTATAGGTCAAGATTACACACTGCACAAAGAGTATTAAAAAATGCAGACCAGCCAGCTTTCTCTTCATTTTAGTTTGAAGTAACCTTCAAAAGCTATATTTTAAGCAAAATTTTTTTCTTCTTCTTTGTCACAGCCAAATTCTCCAGTTCAGGAATTTACAATATTTTCCTTTTTCCAGAATGACACCTGCTGGTGGGAGAAGCATGGATGAATTGCAGATATTTTAGAGGTTTGATTGTTGCTAACCAAACATATTCTCTGAGCATGCTCATCACCTGTGTGCAGGCCAACTGTGGAAAATAAAGATTTGGAAACTGTAAAGGTGCTATAAGAGGGGTTTTTTTAGAAGTAATATCATTTTCCAATATGATTTAATATTTGCTCTTAATAAACCACAAAGCTTCCTACTGCTAAGCCAGTACTTCCATGGTGTTTCAGTGCTGGATCCCAGACCTGTTTTGGGAAGCCCAAAGCATCATTCTGTCAGAGCCAGGTAACAGGCAGAAGGAAACCCTCCCTACCCAATGCAAAAAGCTGCTGGGCTGCTCCAAACTCTCAACTGCAAGTAAAACCAGCTGTTAATGAAACTATTTGTGCTTACTATCCCAAAAGATTAGATCTCAAAGACAAGTATTGTGCACATATTCCTGACTCAGTATGGGAAGACACAAGTGTGAGAGACAGAAAACAGTATGTACTTTTGCCAAAACTGTGACAGATCCTGCTCAATGCACCGGGCAGCGTTAGGCTCTGCAATGAGCTTCCATATTCACAGCTCCTCTGATGTTGGGTCTCTTGCCACAGCCTCCCCTACAGCTAAACCAGAGTCAGACCTGAGCTTTTGAGACTTCCAACACATTTACAGCAATATTTCAAAAAGTGATTTTCAATGCTAAGAACAATAAATAACTCTATTTCCTTTTTCTGAGCTGCAAATCATCTACTGTCTTCTGTAAAGGCAAGCTGAAGTGTAAGGTGCTCAGGATCCTGAAGAAGACTCTGAAGTTGGACTCTAAACTGTTTTAAACACAACTTTTGAAGAAATTGCTGTGGGCAAAAAGAAAACAGTTATAAAGAAAACTACTATATATTAAATTCAGTATTTGCATTCAAAGAAATCTTTCTAAGTATTTACAAAAGCATAGGCAAATATATACATTCAAATGTGTTCCCCTTGGATAAATACCTAGGTGTTGTTATGGCACACCTCACTGTAACATTAGAAAACAAACTTTCTTTTGACTACCCTGGATTGTTATGGCATTAGATGGCAATTTAGGAGACTTGGCTTCTACACCTGGATTTATCATTGGCCTCCTTTATGGCTTTGAACAGGTAACTTCACAGCTCTGTTCCTTCAATTCTCTCATTTATAAAAAGAAGGTAGCACTGCACTATTCTGATGGTTAAAAGGTTGATTTCCAAAAAAGAATTTTTTTTTTTGTAAATGTAAACACATGAGAAGGGGGTATTTCTAGAAATTCACTCATAAATATAAGGCACACAAGACTTTAAAAGATAGTTTAGATCTGGAGAGTTTTTTTGAACATATTTTTTGCAAAGTTGATCAGAGTTTCAGTCCTACCCATGGTTGTACATACTTCTGTTTCTACTGTCCTTTTTTGTCACACATACAATTAAGACTATCAAAATCTGGAAACATGGCTACTGCAATTTAACTTTCTTAACCTCTTTAACAAAGCAGTGGCTTCACAAAGAGCCCAGCTGCATCTCAATGCTTTCAGAATAGCCCAGGGTGAGCACTTTGCTGCAAACAGCAGCAGGATGGAAGCAGAGAGGCTGATCTAACACCAGATCTGTGGACATCCCCACAAGGTTCAAGCTAGCTGAAAAGCAAAGAGGAAATAGCAGAAGAAAATGCTTGTGCAAATATGTTCCTGCTTTTTAGAGCTAGAGCCTGAGGAGGTTTAGTGAAAACGGTTTTCTAGCTGCTTCCACTTAGCTCAAGGAGTGTCTCCTTCAGCACATCATTATCAATGATTGACCATGACAGTCTCCATTCTCTGCTAGAATCCAGCAAAAAAATACTTCCAATCTCAAAGAGATAACACAGTTTTTTGTGTCAGATTAGAGGTCTGCTTGAGTTTGAGCTCAGGTTGCTGCTCACCCTTAAGCAGTCATTCCAGTTTTTATTGCCATACATGGGGATACAAATAGCCTGGGATTGAAATAAACCTCTGCACAAGGATAAGAGCTCTGAATATGGCCACATTTTTCTCCTCTCTACTCTCTACCTATCAAACTCACATTGCATGGAATAAACTTGGGAATACTTTCATATCCTATTCTCTTTATTTCGTCTAGGACACTCTTAACTTCAACACTTTCACTCTTGCTCTCTGAGATGATGCGTGAGATGTGCATGATTGCTATAGACCCCTCCAACTTCTTATTCAGCAGCTATTGGGAAACTGGTTTGGACCAGAGCACTGCAGCTGCAATGTTTTTAAGCACTCATCACTCCTGGCAATGTGTTTCCAGCTTTATTTCCCATAGAAGTCCTTCCATCCCTTCCCCCACCAAGCAGCATATGCCCCTTGATGAGTCACGGCTCATCCAAACTCCCTTAGCTGCTAAACCACACAATGACCAAGAAGCTCTTCCTCAAAGGCATCCTGGCTCCAGCTGACCTCCTCAGGGACAGCCACAGGCTCTGCAGAAGTGACCTCTAACATCAAAGTTAAACATTACTTCAAAGTGATACACACAGAACAAGACATAACCGTATATGACACCATGGCTTCATTTTCCACTAGTTTTGCATGTGCAGCTTTTTTTGTGCCTGAGGGACATACTTTTCTTCCCCCTGTAACCAGCTTCCTCTAACTTTAGTTGGTTCTGCCCTTCTAAGAGTACTTTCTTTCCTTCAAAAATATGTCCTTACCTTCCTCCCTTTTGTCTTGAGCTTTCTTTACTTGTCTTACCCACATAACTTCTGTATTTGTATGGATCTTTATCAGCATGTGCTTTTTCATTTGCCTCAAAGAAATTTTTCTCCTTTCAACCATAGTCCTTTGCAATAAAGTCAGAGGGAACTGTTTATCTGCAGGGTGCAGCAAGTTCTTTGGGCTGCACAGATACTGTGTGGCACTTCTCAGCAATCAGGTATTTGTCCCATGAGGATAAATACCAGGTAACATACAAGCTCTTGGAATGTCACTCTATATTGGCCTGAAGAGGTCTGGAAGACCCAGTTTTACAGCTGGGGAAGAGAGTCCATTTCTTCACAGTACTAAAGGCTGGTGAGCACGGGGAGTCTCCAGTGTGCAAGGGGATGCAGTGTGCACTGGGAAGTGAAATACTGTGCAGGGAACCAGAGTTCCCGGAAACCTGAACCAACCCATCCATCTGCACATCTGTTTGTGGGTCAGATCTGATTGCAGGCACAACTATGTGTTACCCTCACCACCCCTGAGGAAAGCCCACTGTCCTTTTTCCTGGACCAAGTCTCCCTGTCCAGACCACAGGGCAGCACAGGAGGTGTACACCACTGTTTCCTTCCCTTTGGGAATTGTTAATGCTGTATGGGAGTATGCCTGCTGAAAATGGTACAGATCCAGAATCTCAACAGCTCCCTGCACAGTGGAAGTTTAAAAGTCCCTGAGTGTTACAAACTTTTGTATTTCTTCTCTTTAGCATTGTCTTTTTTTCCTTTCCACACCATTTCCCTTTCTCAGAGTTGTTTGTCATTTTACAATCCTACCCTGAACACCAGAATGACACTTACGGTTCTCCATCTAAAGACAAAAGCCTTCAGACAAAATGTCTTATATTTTAAACTCTGGTAAGAGCAAAGCAAGAGAAAATACACACTGTGAGTATCTTCTGCATCTGCACAAGACTGCTAAACATTGCAAACTGCACAGGATATAATGTCAGTCCATGGGGAAAAAAAAGCATAATTACCTGACCCAAACCAGCAGATAAACTCAGTCAGAGAATTGCTATTTCCTACTTTTCTCCACCTTACATTTCCCCTACTTTTGTACTTGTCTCCTTCTTCTCAGAGATATATTTTATGGGGATATATCAAATATGTTCCTGTACCACAGAAACTCTTTACTGAGAGCCAGAAAAGGTGGAAAAGGTTAGCTTTTACAAGATGTCACTCTTCCAGTAAATCAAAGTACCGGATTTGCATACCATGTGCAAGGTGGGGGCTTTTTTTTAATGAATTTTCCCCCTCCTACTCCACATTTACTACATAGAAATTCCTTTCCTTCAATATCTCTTTTAAAGCTTTGCACCCCTGAGGTCAGAACAATAGGCCAATCTTCACACCAGCCTTTTCTCCCTTCATACACAGAGGAACTGTCTTGTCACATGGTCCCTTTTCTCTTCATGAGACACTGACACATATGGTTTCATAGACTTGTTCCTCCTGAATTTTGAACAACAGTTATCCCACTACCCAAGAACTGTCCTAAGATTTTTTCCTCTTTAGTTGGTTATCTGCCATTTCCACACCCTCAGAAAGACTCCAGACTTTGCCCTGTTGCTAGATCATCATTAGTTTATCCCACACAGATTAGAGTTCCTCCTTACTGCCCAAGTCTTTCCCTTTCCCACATTTTTTCTAGATAAGAACTTTTTGACTCAAATGCTGCCTGAATGTTTTTCTTAATATCCTCTCACTTGTTTGTGCTTTATTCCTGCATATCCTGCCTCTGAGATACAACTTTCTCTTCTGATCTCTCTTGTTCCTCTGTCCTTGCATTACCTACCAACATTTTTTCTGTGATGATTACCCATCAAATTAGACAAGGTGTTTTTCCCAACTGTCTTTTGTTTGGAATATAAGTTCTAGGTAGCTTTCATATCTGAAACTTTTAAGACTTTACACCTCCTCCACATTTCAACCCCGAGACTCCTCAATCTGGTTGACTTTAGTAATTAAATCATATAGTTTACAAAAATTTTCCTCTTCAAAATCAGGAGCCTTAATTACAGTCCTGTTTCTATTTAGTCTTATATTTAGTGTAAATACAGGAGACCTGTGAACACTTCAAATTTCTTTTATTTTTATTCTTCCACAAAAGCCACAGTAGTCCTCAAAACTAAGGCAAAACAGGATTGACTGAGAGGGCATTTGAAGAAGTATTTCATCTACCATGTTAATAGGTTCCTTAAGAAATAGATCCCTATTTCTGCACAGCTTCTCCAACCTCCATCTAGCAAGTTTAAGTCTCACTTAGACACATAATTTCCAGTTGTCATTTATTTCTCTAATTATACTACAGAGATCTCTGTCCATGTCTAGACTGTAAACATGAACTAAGGGCTACAGCAGCCATCTGGAATGGTTCTCTTTTACTAACTTTTACCAAAGTAGTTTTGACACATACAAATTTTGTCTTAGGCCAGCAATAAATACTAATAATATTTTTTTTCCCCTGAGGAAGAATTTATGACACACTGGGTTTTTTGAGAAAGACAGTATACAATATTTCCAGGTCATTCCCAAAGCAATTGCATCACTGGGCAGCAAAACACCAGGGCTGCTGGACTCCTGGCAGCCCTCACACTGGGATACCTCAAAAAAAGCAGTCTCTAGTGGAGCCTTGGGGAAGGATAACCAGAAGGGGCAGCAGCCTGAGGACTCAGTAGGCTTGAGGAGGCAGACCACAAAGGTCTGATCTGCCACCAGTCTGGCAGGAGGCAAGGGAGAAAGCCAGAAAGCTGCTAGCCCACTGCATGGACAAGGTGGGAGGGGGCTATGCTGGGGTAGGGGAGACTTGGGGTCTGGAGGGAAGAGGTGACTTTATCCATTTCAGTATTTATTACCATGTCATCAGTCTGCTCAGCCTAGCAAAGATCCCAGGGCTGGCTGGGGGGAGCAGCAGGGGTCAGGCAGCAGCCCCGCAGCTCAGCTCTATCTGCAGCTCCACTGGAACTGATGCACCCCAGGGACAGCATTTCCACCCTCCACAAGTAGCATTTTTCAACTGAGCAACCAAACACTTTTGGCAAACTCTTATCTGCAGCTCTACCAACTCCAGTTACCAACAAAATATCTCCATCTTTCACAAGTATTAAAAGTGTGAAGCAAGACCGGTATTTAGGCCACCAAATGAGTAATGTCTGAAGCAGACTCAGCAAGAAGCTTGTGGGAATTTTTGACTAGCATTATTAACTACTACAGATTACTTACCATATCTAGCCAGTTCAGACTGCTGTGCTTGTTGCACTAACACAAAAAAAAAGCTGAGTTCTGTGAGTCTTTTTTTTTGTTGTGGGGTACTATCACTCACTTTCACTAACATGATAAAAAAATGATGCCTGGAATTACAATAGCATGGTGGAAACTTTCTACTACACTGCAGTGAACCTTCAGGGAAAACATGTACACGTTTGCTACAGATATTACATGTATTTCCACCAACCTTGTCAAAATGGATCACATGAAAAAAACAAAACATTTACAAAGAAAACTGCTTCATCAACTTCTTCCATTACTCACACCATAACGCAGATGTAAGATCAAAACCAAAAGTGTAATTTTCAAAAGCCTTTTGAAAATTTGAACATTTAGCTGGATTTCTTACCTTGTCACCTCCATGACCCCAGAGAAAATGAGTAGTCTGCGATCTTTCAAGAAGGAAAACACAACCTAAAATATCAACATGGTTCAGAATTAGGTCCAAACACTGAACTGTTTAATTCAAGAACTAACCACATTGTACTTCACAAATGCATCTGCAAACAGAATTAGGATATGATGAAACAAAAAATTCTCCTTGTGGTTTTGTGTATATCATCCTTGCCACTTTCGTAATTAGAGGGCATAGGCTACCATTAAAGTCAATTGCAAAGTTCCCATTGACTTCAGTAGATGTAAACCAGGCTTTAATATTATGCTTTTCAGTTTTCTTGAGGTTTAAACACCTCATAAAATAAATTTACAGATGAACTAGTAAATGTACACTTACAAAGAAACCTCCTGAGGAGTCCCTGAAGCCATATTTTTTAAATACTGCTATTCATTCAGGTTATATCAGACAGATTAAGCGACTGTCAAATATAGATTAAGAACAACAATAAGAAATGTTGAAAATATACTCCGGAAATATAATTTTAAAAATATCATTTGATAAATTTGACAAAGCAGATTTAGAAGAGGGTTTTATATTATGCTACATATTTCACAAGCTCAGAAAACCCTATCTATTTATCTGCCTATCTATTTCAGTGATCTGTAAATGAAAACATGTACCATATATACAGCAAGTTCTAAAAACCATTTAAAAAAAAAAAAAAACACTCACATAAAAATGCAAGAAAGGCTAACTGAGAAAGAGAGAAAAAGTGTGGGAGTAGAGACAGTCTAACGGATGAGAAGTCAGAAATACTACCATCCGGAGCTGACATTTTCTACTACAGAGCTATGTGCCCATTGGGCATAATTTTTGGTCTTGCAGACTTTCCACAAGTAAGACTCCAATTGACTACAGTGCAAATGAATGAACTGCAGGATCCAATTAATCCTGCTGAGGTTTGAAAAACAATCTCATATGCTGCCTGAATATTTCAGTGAATTTCAGAGATTTTCAAGATAGTTTGCCCAATTGATTGATAAATAATTTTTTATAAATATTTATAAGTATAAAGTAGAAATATAAACATAAGGTGAACATTAGATGATAAACAGATATAAGGAAGTAGTAATTACCTAACTTGACTTGATGAAGGCTTTAATAGATGGAACATCATAGATGACATTACCAAAGAAAGAGTTGTGATTGCAGGATGACATTTGCACTGTCATCTTGTTCCAGATACTACTGGAACAAGCAGAAATGGTCTTTTGGCAATTAACCACTGGGGAAATGTCTGCCCATTACCACACAGGAAGACAGTAGAAGAGGAAAGGATACTGTCCAGCTCTCCAGAACAAACTTCAAATACCTAAACCTGGAGATCTTGTTTTCTTTTTCTACCATGCCCTGTTTCAGTCAGAAAATACTTTGCACCTTCTCAACAAATGAGCTAGAGTTCTGTATCCACCAATCCTTCTCAGTGCTGCTTCATCTCCAGAGCAGATGCATGCTAGATACAGAGATGAAGCCATGTGAGTGAAAACACAGTGCAATCACAAAACTAGAGTCAGTGTTTCCACACAAACACATGTTGGAAGCATACTGAGGTTGCAGAGATCATTTTTTTAATCTTAATTTTAGGATACCTGTCCATGCATCTTGAATATTATCTTAATGAGGCGTTTTAAATACACTTGCTTTTAAAAATAAAGTAATAAATAGTATTTCCACTGTGTGCATCATACCTACAGAAACCCATCATCTAGAATGTTGCCTTTAGGAATACACATACTAGTGGAGAAATGGTCAGTAAAGAGTCACAGGACCATGGACTCACTCAGACTGGGAAGGACTCTCAGGATTTTGTCTATTCCCACCCCTTGCTCAAAGCAGGACTCATTTCACCATTAAATGTGGCTGCTCAGGGTCTTGTTGAGGTTGTCCAACTCTCTGTGTGCGTTCAGGCTAGCAGCAAAGAGAAACTATGCTGGAGGCTGCCCAACAGCATGCAAACTAAAATTTGGGAGCCCTAAGATGCATTCCAGCTCAGGAGGGACTGGCTCCCTACTCCCACATCCACTGCAGAACATCACTGCAGCTCAAAGGAACGCCCAGGGACAGCACAACAGGGGTTGCCTCAGTTTTGTCCTCTGGTGCCCCCAGCCAGTGACTGTTCAGTCACCCTGTGAGGATGGTGGATGGAAAGTCTGATGGTGGGAAGGAGCTGTGCAAGGCGGAGAAGATGAAATCTCTGGAAATATTTGCTGTTAAGCGTTAGTAAACCTCTATGGGATATTTGGTAACTGTGTTTTTTTCCATGTCTTGAAACAGTCGACCAAACTTGAAAGGCTTTGTGAGGATGGCAAAAGGCACATACCTGATTCAAAGGCAGAGAAAGGCCTCTCTTTGCTCAAAAACACGGGGGGGCAGTTACTATTTTTTTAAAAAGCAAAAATCTAGCCTTCTTCTTATAAATAGTTCAACCACTTTTCAATTAAAAAACTTAAAGACCTGGAGACTGGGAGTGGATAAAAATAAATCTAGCCTAAATACATTCATATTGGCAGAACTCTGGGCAATTAAAATTAAAATATATAAATGAAACAAATAAAATAAAATAAAATAAAATAAAATAAAATAAAATAAATAAATAAAATAAAATAAAATAAAATAAATAAAATAAAATAAAATAAAATAAAATAAACAAACTATTGAAACAGGAAGCACTAGAAGACCTTCACAATGGCCAGAGCTGCCCATCGTGCCTGTAATATTGTTTGTTAAGCACTTTGGAATCCTTCTAAGTGAACAAAATCATATCTCTGAAGCTGCTGGACTGCACTTCTCTGCTCCCCTTTTTTCTGCTGCAGTATCTTGCTGTTAATTATTGTCATTATAAACCACAGCTGGCTGGTGGGAGCACCAGTCAAGTATGTTTTCCTCTGGAACTAAACTCCAGGAAAATAAAAAACTCTGAATATGCATTGCATCAGGATTAAAGACAAATTTTGAAGTTTGCTTCCAGAGAAAATGCTGGTGAATTTAAACTGTATTAATGTACAGGTGAGGCAGTGCCAAAGGACGAGAGCACTCCACAAATACAGCTGCAATTCCATGAAGTCAGAGCAAGCAGCTCCTTGCCCACAAGATGAGGTAAGTATGGGATGCAGTGTAACAGCCTGCAGAACACAAACGGATCTTGCAGCTCTATCTGGATTGTGAGGCCCCCAAACTAACAGTATTAAATTCATCATACATACAGTTTTTGTATTCAGTTTGGGTTTTATTTGACAGCCCTAAATTTTGACTTTTGAAAGAGTATTCTTTCTATCATCAGTATTATTATTAAGGGTTGTTTTTTTCGGAGCTTCCAGTATGCCATGTCGCTAGCTGTAAGGGATCGCTGATGGACTCTCCATCCTCTCAGACACAGCAGAGTGTTTGCTACTGGTTTCAGAGGAGCAAGATTTCACCCCACAGGAAATCAAGGTAAATGGGAAATAATACTCATTTCATTCAATCAAATAATAAAGCTCACACATTTTCAGGATCTCAGTCCACAGACATTTCCTTTTTCTGTCACAAAAATGCAGTTGGGAGGATATGCAACATAAAGTACCAAAAAAGGTACTGTAACACAGAGTGAGACAAGGGGGCCAAAGCTGTAAATTCCTTCCATCGACATGGTAATCTGTATTTGTAAAAGGCCAATATTGAGCAGGCAGTGAAAACAGAAATGCATAACCACATCAAATCATTCCACTGCCAGAAACATTCATACCAATTTCCACCATCAAACACACAGTATGATTACTTAAAAGCTTTTTTAACTTATAAAAATAAAACCCTCAAGATGGTATAACTTCTCATTTTCATATTCTGTAACATGAATATACATCAAATTGGCAACAATCTGTACCTTGTGTACAAGCCTCCTTCAGGGTCATTAACAGGGAATCAACTCCTTGCAGTAAATAAACACTTCTTTTTCTTGGGTTTTATGTTAAAAATTGAAAATTAATCTTGCAAGTCATTTTGAGCCAGCAAAACAGGATTGACAAAGCAAGCACTGTAGTATGATATCTTTTATTAGGCCAACTTAGAATTCAAAAGTATGCAAGCCTTCTTGACCACACACAGGTTCCTGTATGCAGAACTCCAGGCTGGAGCCATAAAATGTATTAAACTACTTGCTTTGTCACTACCTATATATACACATAATATATATGTATATAATGCATATGCATACACATTTGAAATGCTTCAGAATAAACTGTTCATTGACACAGGTTTAAAATAACAACTCTGAAGGATTTCTGTGGGTTGGCATGTTATCTTGCTATGTATTACTGGATTTAATAATTTATCAGTACACAAAACAAATCCTGCTTCTGATTTCTAATGAGGTCTAATTCCTATGAAAAAAAAAAAGCCATAGTAAAAATGTTATCAAATATACATTGTTTGCTGTTTATAATAATAACAATGAGAATACCTGGCAAAGACACAACGCAGTGTTTCACATCAAGTGCTTTATAAGGAATAATATAGAGCATCACTAACCTTATAGTACCAATGATACTTCAGGATGCTTTGTGCAGATAAGACCCATTCTAAATAGAAATCTCTTCTGCATAAGAATTCAAATGTTTCTAATGTTGTTATGTGCCCCAGCAAGGTGTGTTCATTACCTGCTCAGCTCTGCTCTCCACCCCACTCGCACATAAGCAGACACTACCATGGTATTGAGCAGCTCTCAGTTCTCGTGACAAACATTCCTCCCCTGGAACAGAAGAGCCAGCACTGGGAGCTATATACAAAGAATGTATCAAAGAACAGTGACAGAAGCAACCCCTCTCCTTCCTTCCAGTTTTGGCACCTGTGAAGTTCTTTCTGGGTGTTTCATTAGGAGTGCTGTCACACCAGTAAATGAAAGCCAGTCATTATTACAAAGACTGAAGAATTGGGGTCCCTCAAGCCATTGGGCTACCATATGTAGCACTTCAATGACTGCACGGTGTCTCTACAGCCCTCAGCTACTGCAACTCTACCAGCAGAGGCCGTGGCACTGCCTTGTGCTCCAGCTGTACATGCCATGGGATGGGTTGGTGGGTCTGATAGCATCAAATGTGCCTCTGATGAAGTCTATTAACTCACTTTGAACGAGCCTGAAGTTGATACTACATTTTCTTAGATTTTATCCTGAACAACAAAGGCTGTTTAAGACCAAAGAACATCACAGATTTGTAGAAGAGCTTTGTCTGGCTACAGCAGTACGCTCACAAAGGATCAGCACTTTGAACTGGGACATGGGAAAAAGATATTGGTAAGTAGATATACTGATTAATAAGAAATCTGAAACCACCTTTAGAATAAATTTAAGATGTGGCCTCAGTGTTACCCTATCCACCTGAAAATAATATGGAGGATTAGACATGAAAGCTAAAACGTCATTTATCCCTGAGCTGAGGTAATGGCTACTAAAAATGTGGAATTCATTGACAGATGATTTAGTGAACATGATGACAGATGCTCCAAGATGGCTCCATTAAAAATAAAAGCAACATACTTAAATCTCATGAGGAGGCATTTTTTCTTATTGGTAGAAAATGTATGTCAAGACCTTTAGAAACTTAGGAACCACATAACGAGAAAATAACAAAGAATCAGCACTCATAAGTGTCTGGCTGAAGTTCCCACTAAACGGGCTTTGATAGATATTTTTTTCCTGACAACAAAGGTATCAGAGAGATTGGCTGGATTCTAGTTCTCCACTACAACCTATAATGAAAAATACTTCCTCTGGCCAAATGAAAAGAAAAGAACACTTTCGCCCTGAAAATGTGGGTTTGTTTGCACTTCTAAAGTGAATCTAGTCCAGGGATATCATCCAAGGACATCAATACTATCAGGGCCAAAGGGGGAGATGTAGTTATAAAAGTGTCCCAAATATTGGGACATTGTGTTCTTTGAAGATGAGAGTTTTATCAATGACTGAGAAGATTCTGAAAATCTAGACAATAAAATTAGTATTCTTTTGCTTCTGAGAGTTCAGGCTCCACTGCCAGCTGTAATGCACTGCCTCAGTGTTTGGTATCAATGAGGGTGACTCAAAGACTAGCCCAGAGCTGTCTCCCTTTTCTCTGTGGGCCTCAGTGACAGCTGCCTGCTGCTACAGCACTGGTCTTCTGGAAACACTGGTCTTGAGTGCAGCTGATGATAATGGGTGGCCTCAGCCCACTCATTAATAGGACACAAGAAGAGAGAAACAGACCCTTCTAAAGAGGCTCTTCCCACCAAAAAGTAAATGTCAAAAATAGATAAGCTAGATAATTCCCTAGAATACCCACTCCTCTCCTAAGGTGACGTGCTTAGATACAAATATTCACATTGCAGACATCTACAAATAGATAAGAAGAATCCCACCTCAGACATCTGCATTTCAGAAGAGGAAAACATTGGAGCCTTATGGCACAAATGTGCCTAAGAGGTGATGTTATCATCACAGTCTTACACATCACAAAGACTACAGTCCCAAGTCTTCTCTGGGCATTCACAAAGAGTGTCAAACTGCACATTTGAAAGGAATGTGGCCTGTTTCTCAAGAGAACAAAAATTATGTCCATCTCGTCATACACCTTTCACATATGGCTTAAAGCCTGTGAATTTCATAAAGTTGACTAATAGTCAAGGAAATTTCACATATATTAACCACTATTTTACTTATTTGACAACAAACTCAGAAAAACACCTATGACAAGAAAATATAGTACCTATGAATTACAGTAATAATAAACTATCCCAAATTAATATATCCAAGTAAACACTAGGACTTTGACAAGGAACAATAAACTAAAGGTTTGTAAAGTTTGGGGCTCCTTTTTACCTTTGGATAGAATCCTTGTAGAGAAAGTATACATACTGTGGTTTAACAGACCCAAAGAAAAATAAGCTTTTAATCTTGCTCTATAACAAGATTCGTCCATAATATTTTCATAATTAAAAACTAGGAGTAGGCAGGTGAGAGGCAGAGCTATTCCATGTGAACAAAGAAATGAGAAAGAAAGGCGTAATTGGGGCTCCTACTTGCAGTTCCTACAGCTCAAGCTATAAAATTGCTGTAATGCCTTTCTAAGAGAGCTTTATGATGTTTTTTCATAATGTCTTCCAAGCTAAAGTAGACCTAAAGGCTTCTTTTGATATGTTTACACTGAATTAACATTAATTAGAGATGAAGGGTAAAATGAATGATCTGTTCAGCTGACCAAATGTAGATGTCTAAATAAGAGTGAGATTAATTGTCTCTAATCTCCATTGACTCAACTGATTAGTCTAACTACCTCAGGGGAGGTTCAGGTTGGATATTAGGAAAGATTTCTTCATTGAGAGATAGGTTAAGCATTGGAACACGCTGCCCAGAGAAGTAGTGGAGTCACCATCCCTGCAAGTGCTCAAAAAATGACCAGAAGTGGCACTTTCTCATACGGTTTATTGGGCATGGTGATATTAGATCTAATGTTGGACTTGATCTTGCAGGTCTTTCCCAACCTTAATGATTCTGTGATCTATGATTATATGACTACAAAGAGCATTTAGACCCTCAAGTCACTTGTGGACATCTACAGTTATCTAACACCTCTCCCAGGCCTCACAACTCTCACTGACAGATGACAGACAAGTGAATATTCCAGACTAGCTTAGTGATGAATGAAATTGCCCTAAAAAAAGAGAAAATAGAAATGGTCTTAAAATAGGAGACAATTCTATTGGGATGAGAATAAAATTCTGCACTTGGGCAGACCTTGGGCTAAGGAACAATACTGAGGAAAAAAAATCAATAAACTGAAGATTAATGAACAATGTCAATTGGTAATAAAAAACAAAACTATCATAATATGATGGGATGTACATCTGACAAGGCATATGAAGGGATCCTTCATTCTGTTTCTCACTGGTTATACTGCATCTAGGAATGCAAGAAGAAAGATGGAAAATACAAATAAAGCTACAAGAATCGCTGAAGGTCAAGAAAAATAAATTATCCTCAATCATTTTCAAATCAAGATCCAGAAAATGGTCTTAACTTGCAGCAAAAGAGACTCAGGTTGCGGATCAGGCTTGTATGTGTAATTTGCACATGTCAAAAAGGACAGTTTTCTAAAATGCCTAAACACTGGATTTAACTACCTTGAGAGGTTCTGCAATCTCCATCCTTGGAGGTCTTGGAAAGCAGGTTAGTCAAATACCTGTTACAGAGAACATAGGATATTTAATGTGACTTGACCAGAAGGAAGGAGCAGATGACCTCATATCTGCTTATCTGCTCTAGCACTTTTTTCTGTAATTCTGTGATAATAAGTCACTTTAGAGACTTGTCTTTGACTGCAACACTGTGTCATATCCAGGATTAGAATATTCTGTCTTTTCTCATTCTTTTAAATAACGCCAGCCAGTAATATTGGCCTATTCTTCAGACAAAAAAAAAAAACCTTTTAAGCCACATAAACAGGTAATAAAATCATACAGTAGTCTGAATTGGAAGGGATCTCCTAAGACCATCTAATCCAATCTCCCTGTCATGAGCAGGGGCTTCTCTTACTAGATCAAGTTGCTCCAAGGCCCATGCAACATGACCTTGAACACTTCCAATGATGGTGCATCCACAGCTTCTCAGGGAAACCTGTGCCAATATCTCACCACCTTTAGTATAAAATTTCTTCTTTATGTCTAATATCAACCTGTCCTCTAGTTAGTTTAACCATTTCCCTTTTCCCTGTCACTGCAGTCCTCTGTCTTTCTTAGAAGTTCCCTTTCTATACTGAAGGCCACAATGAGTTCTATACAGAGCATTCTCTTCTCGAGACTGAACAACAGTCTTTCCACATACAAGAGGTTTTCCACCCTTCTGATCATTTTTGTGACCCTCCTCTGGACCCACTCTAACAGGTCTTGTCCTGTACTGGAAGTCCAAAACAGGTTGGTAACTGCCAGCAGCCTCCTTTTTACCACTTTAAAACTGGGGGTGATGTTTCCCTTTTTCCATCCATTTGTGACCTCACAGGATTGCCATAACTTTTCAAGAATGATGGAAAGCAGTTTGGCAACTCCATCAATCAATTTCCTCAGGACTCTGGGATGCACCTCATCAGGTCCCACAAGCTTGTGTTCAGGTTCCTCAGGTGGTTAGGAACCCACTCTTCTCTTATCATTGGAGGGACTTTGCTGCCCCAGTCCCTGTCTGAAGTTCAGGGTTTTGGGAGAAGTGGGAAAGAACATTACAATTGGAAACTGAGCCAAAAAAAAAAAGATAAGGAGTAACTGAACCTTCTTCATGTCTTCTGTCATTAGTCTTCCTATTTATCGGGGTAGGGATTGGTGGTGTAATCCTTGCAAATTTAAAGAAGTGCATAAGTACATTATTGTTGAATCTTTAAATATAAACTGGGCAATTTCATCATTTTTATGTCCAAAAAATCACACTCACATTTACAGCCACATCAATTACATAGTACAATGAACACATTATGTAGCAGATACAAAACTGAACATGCAATGTCACGCAGTACTTTTGCACCTTTTTAAGTTCCCTGTAAAATCCCTGAAACAAAGACACTAAAGAAAACTCTGAAGACTCTGTCATATATAAACATCACTTTCATTTTCTTCAGCAACTTCCCTGCAGAATAATGTTTTTGCAGACCCAGAAATACAACCTCACTCTTTGATCTTTTCGAAACAGATGGGTTGGGGGATCACCATGAAAACTGCAATTTCATAATCTTCTAATACAACTGTTAAAACCCTCTGCCTTCTCAGAAACATGCTGTCCATTTGCACTGAGGTCAAGCAATTTTCTGGCATTATATTTAAATGACCTTATTCCCAGGGCTGAAAAATTACTTTGTCATTTGTTCTAGATGGCCCGAGCTTACACCCACTACTTCTGTGAGGTCCTACAGCAATAATACAGTGCCTTCCAACAAAGTGATGTTTGGGAGTAGAAGTATGAACATGGAAATTAGCATTTTAAAGCCAAGTGTTCTTTTACATTTGTGGCTTCATCTGCCTATGCTTCTTCCTGAATAATTCCTGAAATTAATTATCATGTTACTGTTTTCTGTTTCTTGGACATTTTTACCAAATTTTAGTATCAAATTGAATTTCCCAGCTCAGTTTCAGGATGAACATTCTTACTTGCATCACAGAAGACCAGGGGAGATTTCACACATAAACGGTGTCTCATGCTTCACATACAGCTGTAAATGGATACATAAAATGTCTCTTCTCTGTGCCTTGGCAAAACTTCCTTAAAAACTGCTGATCAGCATTTTGGTTGTTTGTATACCAAGCTTTAAAAAGTAGAAAGCATGCTACCAAATTTAATACTGTGACCCTATACATTTAAAAAGTCATCAGATCTCTCAGATTACGCTAAAATTCCAATGGCATTATTTTGCTTCTGTAACCCCTCAAGTAGCAATGGAGAAGCCAGTGGCTCTGGGACAGGCACTGTCCTCTAGAACTCCACCGGTGACATTTGCCACCCAGATCCACAGATCCTGTAGCACTGGCAGTTTATCTTTGTCAGCAGATCAAAGACACACTCAGGATTTGTCTAGACAAGGCACTTTGAGAAAACTTATCTGAATCAACCAAACAAAGAGAACTATATGTTGGATTTACACTATAAGTATCTGCGCAGGTGTTTATTACTATTCAGTAAATCTGCATTATGAATCTATTGAGATTAACTTCCACGTCACATAGATAACTCAGTGGCAGCTTCTTAACAGGAAATTTCTAATGTGAGCCATAAAGCCATCCTCTTTCTTAAGACTTTTTCAGCCAGGAGAGACTTGATCTAAACCTGCAGTTCTGAACCAGGCAACAAGAGGAATGATGGCATCTATGACAGAAGTGATCTGTTAAGCTGACTAGAAGTATTTGGTATTAGAATCAGATAATTTAGACATTCCATATGTAAATAGAGCCCTGTTGCTATCAAGATTTCCTAAAATTCAAACTAATGGCACATTCCAAATGTGGAGATTTTGCCCTTCTTTCCATAAGAATTGAGAGAACAGATGTGATTTGTTATGCACCTGACACAAGACAACAAAAAAAAAAACCTGCATAACTTAACATTAGACACATAAAATACATATGTCTACATCTTACCTGTCAGATCATGCTCTGCACAATTGGGTATTTATGGGTGCATCTCCTCTCTAAAATAGACTAGATGAGTTATATATTCAAAGTACCTTCCTCTCTCTACTGACCATAAAGTGTAATGTGACATGGTATAGCTCTAAAGTGTAATGTGACATGGTATAGCTATACACACTGTATAGCTCTAAACTACATTAATGTGTATCAAGTTTTCCCTAATATTTGTTTCATCTTGGCATGCTCTGCTAGTGATGATCAAGTTAATGACAGAAGCTTTCAGATCTCTGGCTGCAAGCTGTATCTCCCCTTCTCCTCTGCAGGTCATCTTCTGTGCATTTTCATTTTATATCTGAATGAAAGTCATATTTCAATGTTGGTGGGTTTTTTTGGAATGTTCCAATGTTCCAACTATTTTGCTGCAAATAGCATCTGAACGTTACTTGGCACGAGCACTGGTGTTTTAAGAAACCATGCTCACCTGTAGAAAAGACAGATGGAAAATGCTCAAGGGCATTGTCTCACATGAGATTGCTCTAGCAGTCCCTCTGCTGAGACCGTGACACCACAGTAACCCAGCAGATGTACTTCAGGCTGTGAGCCCCACTTCTCCAGTCTGATTTCAGGAAGGTTGGTGCATCCCCTCAAAGGCCCAGCCTTCACCTGAGGCCACAGTTTGAAAACCGGTGCTCCAGACCTCATAAAGGCTTGAATTAAGCATATATGGCATTTTCTGGATAAGACTACGCGGAATTTAGTTTCCTTCTGCGGCAGGATAACAGATGGGAGAAGCAGAAGGTGTCATATCTTGACTGTTTTTGACACTGACATGTATTATTATTCTACCTCAGACACAGAAACACAGTTTAGAGGAAACTGATATGGAACGAGTACAAACTGGCTGGGAAATCATTCACTAGAAGTATTTGTCAGTGGTTGGTAATTGAAATGGAAGCATATATAGAGTGGAATTCCTCAGGAATCCATGCTAAATTTGGGGCTTATCAATATTTCTATTAACAACCTGAAAGAAGGAAGATAATATATGCTTATTCATTACTGCAGATAATCCCATAAAGACCATCAGCTCACTGGAAAATAGGACTGAAATTCAGATTATCTTGACAAGTTGGAGAAATAGTCTTAAAAATAAGTGGCAAACTTATGTAAGGACATATGGAAGTCCTGCACTTTCACATAACACAAATAAAGTCTAGGCAAGAAGTAGTAAGACAGCAGCCCCATAGAAAGGAGTTAGCAGAGCACAGCCAGGGTTTACTCAACAGTGCTGTTACAATAAAAAATATATTAAAGAAGAGTAAACCCCACAGTGGCATAGTAAGTGTAAAGAGTAAGATAGCCTTGGGAGACTTGAATTGTGGCAAGGTCCTAGATGGAATACCAAGTCTAATCCGAGATACAGCGAAAGAGAAATTGGACAGAGTTCAGAAAAGAGAGAGAATTGTGAGAAGTAAAAAAAATAGCACACCAGTGAAGAAAATGCAAAAGGACTGGCACGGTTTAGTCCACAGATGACTGCAGAAGACGCGCCAAGAAAACACTTCCAGCAGGAGGGGTGGTTAAACACTGGCATCTATTGCATGAGGAGTGTGTAAAACCTCCATCCATGGATATCTTTAGGAACAGGCTAGACAAATGGAAAATACAAAGGGTAGCAGATCATCAGGACATAGGGAGAAGTTCAATGATCTCTGGGTCCCCTTTTACCTCTATTTTCCAGGATTCTGCATCTTCTAAACTTTTTGCTGGGAGCAGTTGTGCTTAGAGTAATTGTGCAAAGACCAGCATTTCTCATTCAGCAACCTTGGAGCTGAATGAACCTGAGCTTTTTACTTGTTATAAATTCAGTAAGTTCGCTACTGCTCAGAGTTCACTGCACTAAAGCTAAGGCAGTTAGACAGCCTGCTTTTATAATGCTTTCAGTGAATAAATTTGCACAGCTGCTACCTACAGTCTACATTATTGCTCAGCACCACTTTGTTAATTTGGAATCCAGATCTGGTGACTGATTTAGGAAAACAGTTCAGCTAATCCCTAGTGAATAGAAATCCTCAGCCTAAGATTGTACGGCTCACCAGATTCCCACACGTGCAAAAGCAGCAGCTGCCTTGCAAAGGGAAGTTAAAATATCAAGCACAAACTTTAGGGGGTTTTCATATGACATGCTTATTTTCCTTCCTCAGAGACCTAGGGCTCCAAAAGGAAGGAGTAGAGACAATCACAAACTTTCCCAGTAGATGCCTTTCATAGTAAGGTGGAAAGTGCACTTACGTGTTCTAGAGAGCTCTGAGAGGGCAATGATCCTGGCAGGACAACATTCAGGGCTAGTGTTGAAAAGAAATAAATTCTGCTAATTAGCCTGGTCTTGTTTCTTCAATCAGCCAATACAACTAGTGTGCATAGCCATGTGATATTAATAACCCATATATTTTAAACTATCTTCATGTAATTGCTTTCTGCATGATAAAACACATTCAGACACAGTACTGTGAACTACAGTTCCTTGGTGAGGGTTTCTGGCCTAGAACCATTGTTATGGGAAGGCTCCTGTGCATCCTTCGTGCCTGATAGGAATCCCTTGACTGACCCACGATCTGCTGAGTTTTGGGAGACAACATAAGACCCATTACTTCACTCAAACTTGGCATGAGGTAGGCAAGCAGCTGGGATGTGGAGATAGGCCAACCAGTCAGACATGTGTTATGTACCATACCTGTTCCTGCAGTAGCCATTCAAATTTAGAAATAAAAGAAAAATACAATAAAATCAACTATTTTAATTACAAAAATGGAAATTCATTTCTTCCTCAAAATTATTGTTATAAAGACATAATAACTGCTCTCAGATAAGTCCTTCTGAGTGGCACTGCATTAGTGAATGGTTCTGCTGCAGCTGGAACTAGCTTCTCTTAAGCACAAAACTTCCACTTACCTATATTCAGGAGAATGTCCCCCAGATATGAGTCTCTCTATTCTCCTACTTATAATACAAGCTTTAAGAACATTATGTAAGTTGTTTAGCTATATATTGATTTATATATGCCCCTGGATATCTCAAACACATGCCTCCCTTTTTTCATTCTTGCTCTTTTCTCAGTGCTCTTGCACTGATTTTTTTCAGTGCTCTTGCACTGATTTTTTTTCACTTTCCCCCCATACTTTCTTCCACTGGTTCTGAGGGTTTTTTTTTCCTTCCAAATTAAGATGTATGGAATTAACCTTAGAGGATCCTTTTCAACAGACTTATGCTTCTCTCCTGTTCTCAAGAGCAAAGAGATTTACTGATGAAATACTCTCACCTCCTGCCAATTACAAAATGGAGCTCAGTGCAGTGCAGTGCAGGCCACTAGAGCAGAAGAGCTGAAATCTGTTCATTAGAAGTAGGATATTCTTGTCCAAGGTTATTTTCTAGCAAGTGCACTTTTACAGGTACAATAAAAGACCTCTGATGTAATGCCTAAGAAAAAAATGAGGCGCTCAGAATCTAAAGCTATTCAGATACTTACCTCCTACTGCCCAGCAAAAAATATTTAAACAGGAGTCAGATGCCCAAGGACCCCAGATAATCTTTGGGGATTCAGGCCTATGGTCCCATCTGAGCTACCCAAGCACCAAACAATTCAAGATGCTCTCAGATGAATAAGAGTCTCATGTGGAAAACTTTACTAAAGTTTCTGACATAAATATACTTCTGGGAAGTGAACTAGGTGTTGCTGGTCTGTTTTCTGAGATCTGTATTACAGATAGCCAATGTGTTCCAGAAATGGTTGTGTGTAAACCATGTGTTGATTGTGTTAACCTACAGTTTTTGTAGTGTCACAGATTGCTGAGCCGCTCACTTGACCTGTAAAAAAAAAAGAAAAAAAAAGAAAAAAATGCCAAGCCATATTTACCAAAATTATGTAACTAGCTTTTGATTAGCAAATTCTTTCTGAATATAATTTTAGACTGACAAGACTTCCTTTTCATATAACATCTTAAAATTTTTACCTTTAGCTAGATACTGACAGATCAGGGATCTGGAATCTAAGGTAGGATACACACTTCCAAATCAAGTGTTTCAATTTGCTGTGCAATACATGAGAAAATCTGGACTCTCAGAAGAGTGATAAATACACAGTTGCACATTAAACCACAAAGAGTCAGGTAATACAACAGGCCAGACATGTGAAGCTGCTGAAAGCTCATTTCTCTCTGGAGTTTGCATACCTTGAAGCAACAATTCAAAACTAGTTTGAATTCTAGACCAGCACCTAGCATCGTCCTGAAGCACTGAGCATTGCTAGTATGGGTGAGCACTTCAGCAGGAGCAGTACTATTACATTTGCACATTGCAAATCTCCAAAGCCACAAGCACGCGCATTTCATCACCCAAATACTTTCATTTCTATCTAAGCAGATGTACATTAGAGATACTGAAGGTTTTTCCATACATTAGCCACTTATTACACTAATCATTTTGGTTACTCTTCCTTCAGTTCACTCTAGAACACTTATTAATTTATGACTGAGAAATAATATTAATTAATCTGTTAAAAGGAGGAAATATACATTCAGATGTATGCAGGGAAACATTTTGTCTCTGTTCACTCTTAATTTACATCTTGATGAGTCAAATCCCCACTGTTACACTGCCAAGTCAAACAACATTTCACCATCGATTAAAATTGTCCCACAGGATTGGAGAACGCAAACCTCTTTAATGAGTTTGGTCCACTAAATTATTATGGCCAAGGAAAAAACTGTATTTTGCATCTCTAAGCAAAAATAATGAAGAAGACATCTTTTCAGAGCCACTAGCTTTTGAGAGGGGGAATGATTTGCAGTTTCAGTGGCGGAGTATCGGGGACCAGCTGCACCGCCCTGGAGGCGGGATGGCCGGCGGTGCCGCCCCGGGTGACCCGCATGGGCGGCCCGGCGGCGGGGCGGGGCGGGCGGGCGGCGGCCCGGGGTCTCCACAGGGGGGTCAGAGGAAAAATCGAACGAGCGGGGAAACCACAAGGTGTATTGGTGCAGCTGTACAGAAGCCAGGAGGGACTGATGTTATCAACAGCCTTTTCGAGCTTTGGGCTAACTATGTGCTTTTACAGGGAGGAGATGCGGGATGCGGACGCTTTTTGAACGCCGCATCTCGGCAGCACCGTGTTACCGGAGAACCCGGGGAGAGGCGGCGGTCAACTGTAGCGAGTCCTGGGCGAGCTGAGCGGGGAGCCCGGGGCGGGCTCTGCAGGCCAGCCCTTCCCCGCACGGACCCGGCTCTGCCGGCCAGCCCTTCCCCGCACGGACCCGGCTCTGCCGGCCAGCCCTTCCCCGCACGGACCCGGCTCTGCCGGCCAGCCCTTCCCCGCACGGACCCTTGGTCGCGGCCGCAGAGAGGCCGGGCCGGGCCGGGGCCGAGCCGCGAGTGTCCGGGGCGGTCTCCGCTGCGAGTGGCAGAAAGCGAGGCCGAGGCTCAGCCCTCCGCGGCCCGGCCCCGCCGGGGTGGCGGCGGTGCCACAGGCAGCGCCCTCCTCCCCTGCACGTCCAGCCCGGCTCGGCCTCCGCCCGACCCGGCGCCTGCCGGCGCTGCCCTCTGGCAGCACGGACTGCTCCGGCTGTCCCGGCACCGTCCCAGGAGGTACCAGCACTGTTCGAACTGTTCCAGCACTATTCCAGCCCTGTCCAGTCTGTGCCAGGACTGTCCTAAGGCAGTTCCAGACTGCACCAGCACTGTCCCAGATGTTCCAGCACTGTCTCGAACGGTGCCAGGGCAGTTCCAGTCTGACCCAGCTTTGTCCCAGCACCGTTCCAGGATGTCCCAGCACTACCAGAACTGTTCCAGTACTGTACCCGACCATAGTCACAGATTGTCCCAGCGCTGTCCCACACTTTCCCAGTGAACTGTCGTGAACTGTCCCAACATAGTGCCACAACTGTGCCGGCACTGCCGCAGCTTCTCCGCGGGTACCCATCCCACCTGTCCCCCGGGATGCCCTAGGGCGAAGCTCGTCCCCCGTGTACCAGCCAGGCGGCACAAAACGGAAGGACTTAGCGAGTGCAGCCCCCGGTGACAATTCAAGGGCCACGGGAAGTGTTAATCGTGCCCCGGGATAGCACATGGGCACTGTTAGAGAGACAAGCACGGGAAAAGGAGTCGGGGGCTCTGCCAATGGGACCCACACACTGCTTTGCTGTGGTGTTTGCAGTTACTGTGCTCAGCAACGCTTCAGCTCCCCAGGAAAGTCCGAGCACGGACAAACCCGCAACTCGGGGTGTCAAGTTTGCAAAAAATGGCCGAAGATACTGGGGTTTTTTTCTTTTTTTTTTTTCCTTTCTTTTTTTTTTTTTTTTTTTTTTCTTCCCGGAAATAAAAACAGTAAGCTGAACGCGGGAGATAAACGACTGTCTGGTGGTAAATACTGACCAGCAGTAGCAGCAGCAGCTGGAGCCGGATCACCAGCACTGCCAGCGCGTTAACGGCAATGTTCAGAGGAGAGCGGGAGAAAAGGGAGATCGCCGGGCTGCCGCAGCTGCCTGCACGCCCACTGCCTTCACTGGCTCGAGTGTCTGCGAGAAAAGACAAGAGGCTGGTGCAGAGAAACAATAACATAAAAAAAACAAAAAAATATTTAGGGAGTGTGCGGGGGAGAGGGGAAACAACAAAACATTAATCATTTGGAAGTAGCTGCAGAACCACTGTCCCCGGCCGGGGCAGGTGGCAGCGGGTGGCGGTGGCGGTGCTGCGATCCCTCTGTCCTGCACAGGCCAGCCAAAGGGGCCAAGGGGGGAGCGGGGAAAATGAACCCCGGCCGCAGGGAGACCCCGATGCCCCTCTGGGAAACCGCGGGAAATGGACAAGGCGCCCCGTAGCATGGATGGCAGGACAGGCGGTGATAAAGGACTCCCCCACTCTCCAGAGGTGATGGAAAAGGAAAGTCTAAAGCTCCCCAAGCATACACGTTTCAGTTTCAGCGGAGCGGTATGGAAATGACTGTCGTTCACTAGCAGGTCCTGAAGGCTTTTCGGAGAGTCAGAAGCTACGTTTCGGAGCAGTGTCATTGTCGTTTCTGTCTTTACACATTTCCAACACACCGGAAAGTTTCCATCCGAGCAATTTGAACATTTTATAGTAGCCACTCTTTTCCCCGGAAGCCAAAACCAGTCTGGGGATCAGATCTGCAGCAGGCTGGCAGCTGCTCTTCGCCTCGCTTCGCCTGACCAGGAGGTGACGGTAAGGTGACGGCTGAACTGCCAGGAACCCCCGGCCCCTGGCTCCACCACCGCCTCACTGGGAACTGCCCCGGGACCAGAACCGGGTCCCTCAGCACCTCGGCGTCTTCCCCGAACGAGTAAATAACTCAGAAGCAGCAGCTAACTCAACTCCAAAAGGTCACATTTTGATGGGGGGGAAGGAACCCTAAACAGTTGCTGCTGCCTTTTTGGGTTTTTTGGTTGTTTTTTTTTTTTTTTTAATAACGGCATTCCAGCTTTTCCCGACTCTGAACTTCTTTGCTTAACTGCACCGTATGGCATTCTGCTAAAAAGATGTGATCCCTTGCTTTTTTCTACATGTTAAATAACTCCTGATGTGTCAGGAGAAATAAAAGTACCACCAGACACCCAAGGTGCCGAGTATTTGCATTTGATATTTTTACGACGAGATTTTAAATCACATAATACTGAATTTACACCCAAGTCTGTGCAAAGTTTGACAAGAGACGAAACCCCGCCTCAATGCCACTGGGGCAGGAGAGGGACGGGGGACACACAAAATATAAGCTTGGGGAGATCTCTGCGGAAAAGGGTATTCGAAAACGGGACGCTGAGAAAGCTGGCATCGAGGGGATAAGCAGGATGTTGAGCCTGGCACGAAAGAGAGCCGTCACACAGATATCTTGTTATCATCAGAGAAATCTTTGTAATGGGGAACGAAAAGGAGCGAGAAACTTAACGCTTGCGGACGGAAGAAGTGATGTCCCCATGCCCGTGGTCCCGGTGCCCGGCAGTCCCTCTCCAGCCAGAGGCGGCTAGGCTGCCATGGGGGACATTTATGAAATTACACCCCCTGCTCCTGGCCACAGTTCTGAAATCACGGAAGTTTTTAAAATAAATAAATAAATAAATAAATAAATAAAAAGGAAAATAAAAGAAAAAAAATTGGAAAAGGCAAGTGCTCGCTGGGACACTGGTCACCCAAACCCAGGTTACTGCATTTCTTTTGCTAAGCGTTGTCATTTTTTGTGGTATATATCGTCCCAATCGTGACGAGAACGTGTTAGAGACCCCACTAATTTACAAAGAACAAAGACACTTTCCACTACACTAGGAAAGAAAAAGAAGAAAGGAGGGGAGAAAACAAACAAACAAACAAACAAACAAACAAACAACCCACACCAAACCTCGACTCAACTGAAAACAACGATTTTGTTCTTGGACGGCTACCAGGTTTTTGCTCTTACCGTCCCGGGACTTTGATTTAACCTCAGTAACATCCTGAAAGGCTACAGTCACTTTGCATACATTGCATCGTACCTTCTCGGTCCCGCAACAGAGAGCAGACGGCGGGCTCTCCAGAAAGGTACTTTTTTCGGAAAAAGAAACGTGATGAGCCGCACGGGGTTAAATTAAACCTTGCAGAGATCCAGTTTGTATGAACAAAAATCGCCTAGTCTTTAACAACCTGGTCACACCGCTGGACATCGACAACGGTGTCTGAAAAATTATTAAGAAATTACGCGGGTCTAGACATACCCATAAAAACCAAAAAAAAGATCAGACAAAAAAAAATTTAAAGTGCCCCAAAAATCTCGGTAGAAGTGACCGGTGTTGACTGCGGCTTACTGATCCTTCAGCTTCGCTTCAACACGCAGATCACGTCCATTCTCTCCACAGGTTTCCCAAAATCTCGCCTTTCCAGCCCATTCTGCGGGCTTAACCGTACGGAGAGCGATCTGGGGGAGAGGAGGGGGCTCCGCTGTCCGCCCTCGTCTCGCTGCGGGGCTGCCCAAGCCCTCCGGAAGCGTTTGAGCGTGGGGCAAGGGGAGGTCATGGGGTCCTGGGGCTGCCTTGCAGAGCCCGGGGAGTGCAGCCCGGGAGAAACCTCGGTGCTCCCGCAGAATGCCCAAGAAAACCGCCGAGGAGGAAAGCGGGATGCCGGAGTCGCTCCTGCTTCGCTGGAAGTGCAGACGCACCGTGTCAGCCCCGGTACAGCTGAAGCCCCCCCTTCTCACTCCCTCTTCCCTCACTTCTCTCTCCTCCCCAGCTATATCTGGGGCTTTTATTGTTGGGCTTGGGTTTTTTATTTTTTCGGTTTGGGTTTTTCTTTCATTTTTTCCTCTCTTAAAGGCAAATACCTTCTCTCCTTTGCCTTTGACATTTGGGGCTTATGAGCAAGAAGAGATCTCTTTTTCCATGACACCACGGGGGAATTTTGGGGGTTCTTTGAAAAAATAAAAATCAGGCAGGCGAAGGCGTTGACTTTATTTGGTGGTGGTTGGCAGCACCCGCCGAGCGCAGAGCCGGAGGTGGCTGAGCGACAGTGGCTCGTCCCCACGGTGAGGCAGCAGGGACGTACCCCCGTGTCCAGCTGCAAACTGGGAATCCGCTGGGAAACGGGCTTGGGGAGGTGCCACCATCAAACCGAGAAACAACTCTTTCCTGACACCCAAAACCGCAGGAGGCATTTTCCTGCTCCCCTCCCTGCTTAGGGGCACGGGGAGCTGCTTTCAGCCTCTGCCTCCAAATTTCGCTGGTTTCTTAAGACGAGACGCTAAACTATCACTGTTGCAAGAAACTCACAGTTGCTACAAGTTTTTACTAAAGAGCATCGAATCAAGTCTCTATCACTGGTGTGAGAATTTCTTTTTAAAAATAAATAAAGAAAATGAAATTAGACTTTTCTGTCCTATTGTTAAATGCAGTAAGTTGCCGTACTCGACCAATAAAATCCTAAAAGTTTATAAAATATATCAGTAATAATGACAATGATACCAAAAGCAGCGCTCGAAGCGGTGGGCAAACCCGGTAAAAGCCTAACCGGAAAACCAAGGCGTTTGGAGCTAAGTTTTGTCTTTTCAGTTCTCCTGCTGGTGGCAACGACGTGTCGATAAACAAAAAGTGAGAATTGAGGGGGAACGGCGGGGGGCAAGGGAGAGGCGGCAAGCGCTGCTTTCCAAAGGCGGAGTTTTCTGAGGTCATTTCATCTCGAGTCTTTCGTCATTTTGAATATCGAAGAAAGCTGACTGGATGATTTTCCCCGTCCCCCGCCCGGCCGGGGTGATGCGGTATCTTCGCGCACAGATTACTTTAATCAAGATGTTAAAACATTCAGGGCTCTTCCCCTGACGCTGACCGTGCGTTTAACAAACGCTCGGCGCAACTGCCCGAGCTCGCTGCAAACCGGATTCAACTAAGAATCTTGACAGTGTGGACATTTGGAGTTTAATCGTTGCTACTTTTACTTTACATTACAGAAGAAATATGGAAAGTTGTTTGGTAAGTTTTTGATTGGAACTTCAGAGTTTCCTTCTCTATCGTAAGAGCAAGCAGTGTGCAACATGTAGTAACTTTTCCCTAAAAGGCATCTATTTCCCGGTGGAGAAAACAATGACTATCCCTTCGCGATATAAAGTACAGCTCTTAAAAACTTGGGAAAAGACCTTGTCCTCCGCTTAAACTCCTTCCCCCTCAAAAACCAGCCTGTAAACCGGCGCTGAGGCAGGCAAGCTGCTCTGTCCGCAAACCTGAGAGGAGGAAAAAAAAAAAAAAAAAAAGCAGCGGAGGCATTCCTTAGAGCAGAAGTGAAACCGTCTCGATCCAGGCGAGTTTGTTTGTAAACCCGGGAAGCAGCGAGCCCGGGCGGCG
Organism: Molothrus ater; assembly: GCF_012460135.2. NCBI lineage: Eukaryota > Metazoa > Chordata > Aves > Passeriformes > Icteridae > Molothrus > Molothrus ater. Next base: position 63,384,676 of record NC_050479.2, on the reverse strand, counting down.
GCGGGGGGGCGGCTCCGCCCAAGGGGTGCGGGGTGCGCGGCGGCGGCGGGAGCCGGGGCTGGGGCTGCAGCTGCTGACTCAGAACAGCAATGTAGGTCATAACGAGTTTCCTTAAGTTACCTAAGTTCCAACAATTCAGCTTTTCTTTAGAGACTTCCAAAGTGCTGTTGCAACATTTCTGAACGCCGTGGCTTCTGCTGAAGCTCAGCCGCCGGCTCCGAGCCACCGGGCTGCGGCGGGGCAGCGCCCGGGGCGGGCATACCCACGTCGGCACTTATGCCTTTTACATCTCGCTTTTATCATCCTATTTTCACCACAACGCTATTTTTCTTTCTTTGCTCTTTTCTCTCAGCATGTAAAAAAAAAAAAAAAAAAAAAAAAAAAAAAAAGAAAAAAAAAAAAGAAATAAAGAAAAAGAAAAAAAAAACTGCCAACGCGTCGCACTCCTTTTTCAGAACAGAAGCGAGAGAATTGCCTACCTACTCTCTGCTCATGTCAGCTCTTTCCAATAAGGTTTATTCACGGTTCACAGTTTGGATCTATCCTTTATTTCCACTATTTACTACTTTCCACTACCAGTCAATTTTTACACCATTAGTTAAAAGGTTGTTAAAAGAGCTCACTTGTGCCAGGGATTTTGCACGCAAAAAAACAGTCTGACACTCAACACTATCCGTCTTCGAACTACATAATTTTCGTTAATTTTTTTTTCTTTCCCCTTTCCCTTTTTTTTTTTTTTTTCTGCAACCACAGCAGAAGGAGCAAAGAGTAGCCACAGTCCCCACGGAGAGCCCACGGAAGATGAGCAAGCACCCTGTTCTGTCGCAAGAGCAGCGATGTGGGACGGAGATCTGGCGGCGAGGTAGTTGAGGAAAGCCCGGCATTCAGGGGACGCTTCAAGAAAGGCACCACACGAACGGAATTTATTTTATTCGCTCTGAGCTTTCCTCGGACATTACCTGCGCTCCCCGCTCCGCAGGGAGCTCCACCACAAGCAAGGACCATGCGTGGCTTGGGCGGAGCAGGAGGGGGAGAGTTCCGAGGGAATAGCACTCTCCCCCAGAAAATCATCATCGCGAAGGCATCTGTTGTCCGAAGCCTAAGAAGAAGACTCATCCGCCCATGGAACTCACGAAAAACAAGGAGCGGGAGAAAAACCCCTAAACCTCGCCCTGTTCGACGGTTGTGTTTCTGCTGGGCAAGGATCGCCCGTGGGTCCATCAGGGGTATTTTTAGGGCGATCACACAGCCGATGTCACGGTCACGCACGTCTTCAGCCTTCCTCCTTCCCTCCATCTCCTCTTTAACCCCGCAGTGACAACCCACCGGCCTGTGTAATAGCAAGGAAGGATTTTGCCCTCTAAGTATAGAAAGATTTGCTCAACAGAGCAGGAGCCCCGTGGATGTTTCTCCGAGCATGTTATAAGTAACAGCATCAGCAGTTCCACGGAGCCCCGAGGCTGGAGCCGGGAGCGCTCGGCAGGCTCGGACAAGCCCGGTCCCGGCCTCCGCCCGCCCGGGGCACAGCGGCTCTGCCTCCCGGGGCGGGAGGGACGAGCCCTCGCTCTCAAAAAAAAAAAAGCCAAAAAACCCCCACCAAACCAACAAACTAACCAACAAAACAGGAACAACAACAACAAGAACCCCCCCCCCCCCCAAAAAAAAAAAAAAGTTGAAAGGAAACAAACAAAACAACAACAAAAAGGAGCACACTTGTTTTGGTTTTTTTCCAGGCTTGCTACCCTGCTCCGTCCCCGCCGGCAGAAAGTTCCCCCCCGTCCCGCGGCACCCGAGGGCGGTGGCCGGCGTGACCGTGGGCGTTCAGGACCCGGAGGGAAACGAGGCGTGGGCAAAGCTCGGCACCCCTTTGGGAACACGTCCCCCCAGCCTTCACGGCGGTGGAAGGCCCTCCTCTGGTGTTTGCAGTTTTCTTTGTTTACATTCAGTTTAGAAACATTGGCCTTCGGCCAGGAAAGCGGCGGCTCCCCTTCTCTCTCCCCCCACCTTCTGTGCCCCCTCCCCCCGCTTCTTCTGAGGTGGAGGTGAAAATACTTAAGTTTCAGACCCCGAGGTTTTAGAATGTTTTCCCCTCGGCTCCCCAGATTCACCCTTCGGCGCTGCCTCGTAAAGAAAACGGAGCCGAGCGGTGCGTGCACCTGCCCTCGGAGCTCCCAGCCGAGGGGCTCGCAACAGGTTCTACCGGGAGACGGAGGGTACCGGCGAGCCGATCAGCGCCCAACCGAGCGGCGGGTCCCCCCCTCCCCGTGGCCCCGCCGCTCGGCTCGGCGCGCCTCGCCTCGCCGCCCGCGGGGCGGTGCTGTGCGGCGGCAGCCGGGCGGGGAAGCGGCGCGGTTCTCCCCGCCGCCGCCGCCGCCGCCGCCGCGGCTGCACCGCCCGGTTCTTCCCGTGGTCGCGGCGGCGGCGGCGGGTGGGGGAGAGCGCTGAAGTCGCTTGTACTCGCCGGGCTTGCACGTCCCGTCCCCCCCCGCCCCGCCCCTCCACCCCGATATCTTCCCCCACCACCCCTCGGCGAGGAGTAAGTGCCACCGCTCCGCCTTCTCCTTTTCGCAATGTTGACGCAATCTATAAATAGTGGAACAAAAGGACCAACTTCCTCGCAGCTTTGCTGAAACTGCACAAAAAAGGCAACCGGGGGGGGGACACACACGAGGTTATTTTTTGATTTTATTTTTCTCTGGTTAAAAGGCGAATCCTCCTCCTCCCTTCCTCCCTCTCTCTCCTTCCCTCCCTCTCTCCCCCTCTCTACTGGAAGATCTTTTTTATTTTCTCTTGCTGCCTCCCATGCTGGCAACGTCCTGCGAGCGGCTATTTTGCTTTTGCACCGAGAGAAGAGCTTCCTCCCTCGCCCTCTCTTCTGACAGTAAGTGCCATTTAGCTACTGCCTTTTCGGGAACTGGGGGGGAGCCGCCTGCTCGCCTACCTGCCTGCTGCCCCAGAGAGCGGGCAGCAGGGACCGGGAGCTCCGGGGAAGCGGGGGGAGCTTTGGAGGCGGTGAGGGGACAGCGCCGCGGAGCGAGCGGGGATGCGCGCAGGGGGAACGGGGCGTGGGGGACCCGTGGATTTGGGCGGGGGGGCCGCCCGGTGAAATAAGGTGATCGGGAGAGGGGACGGCGGCTGCCGCTCGCCGAACAAAAGCTGACGCCGATATTAAACGGGCTTTTGTTAGGGGGAAGTGAGTGTGCGTGCGTGCGTGTGTGTGTGCGGGGGGGACACCCCGCCCGCAGCAAGTTGCCGTGCGGCGGAGGGCACCTCAGACTTGTTTACCGCTCGGCGCGGCGCTCACTGGCGTGTTTACCCTGCACACACGGCGCGGGGCTCCCCTCCTCCCCCAGCCCCATCCCTCTTCCGTGCCCCGGGGAGGGGAGGGTTGAGCGGAGCGGGGTTTAAAGCGGCGTTTGGGGGGGGGGGGGGGGGGGGGCGCCGTCAGGAGATGCTGATACGATCACGCGTAAAAAAACCACCCCCCCTCCGGTTTGCAAGTCGGATCGGTGCAAGCGCAGGCAGTCACTGGCCGGAGGGAGAATTACATCATCCCCTGCTCCAGTGATGCTACCTTTCGTGCCGCTACCATGCGCGCAGGGAAACAACCGGGGGCGCGCCTCACGCCCCCCCGGCCGGCTCGGTGCCACCCTGGGGGCGGCGGGGGAGAGCTGGGGGGCGGGGAGGCGCGCCCCCGCGTCACTCACACACACACACACGCCCGCCCGAGTGTTTACAGCGCTCACACAGGCGTATTGTGACGTCGCCTGAGTGACAGCCCGCCGCGCCAACGGGGGGGGCGCGGCCCCGCCGCCGCGGCAGAGCAGGGGCGCCCCGCCCGGCCCGGCCCCCCCGCCCCGCGGCACCGGAGCCGGGAGCGGCTCCGCGGGGCGCGGCAGCGGGGGCTGCGGGGCGCCGCCGAGCCCGGGGCTGGACGCATCCGAAGTTAAACCCAACTCACACGCTCCAGTAGCGGCTTACGCGATGCCGATGGGTTTGAGTTTCTGACGTTCTGTGACGTTTTAAGCGCACGCTGTAGAAGGGATAACTCGTGAGAGAGGCGAGGTGTATTTGCAAGCCTGGGGTGGCTGTGAAGTTACAGCGGGGACGCGGGGGCCGGTCTCTTACCGGGGAGCACGTTCCTGATGGGACTTTGGGACAGGGACATCGTCAGCATAGAAGCTATCATATCGATGGCCCTGGACACTCCATTGTCCAAAGTAGACAACAATTTTTTTTTTTTAAGGTATATAGACTTCAGTACCGAGGACAAAATCGAAGTATCAAACATCATGCGCTTTCCCCGGTGTTACAAGTGTAATGTTATAGGGTTAGAAACTTGTTGCAATGTGCTACTGAGTTGGGAAAAAGTGTCTTGGGGTTTACTCAGCCTGTGAAAATATTGAAGCAGTACTTACCCACTGCAAAGTCAATAAAACTGTATCACACTAAAACCAACAAAAAGTGCTTTACAAATTGATATTTGTCAAGAATTGTCTGCCAGAATGCAGCAGTGTAAAAATTACTACCAAAACACCAGCATCTACTTCGTGCAAAATTCAAGTAACCACGAGCCTTGTTTAATAGTACACACGGTTTTTAATGTGTTAATGGTTTGGGGTTCTTCAAAGCATATTACTTTTTGAAGTCTGGGTGTTTCTATTTGTGCAGAAAATAGACTGAGAAGCTTTGAGCTCCTACTGTTACAAAAGTTAAAAGGAAACAAAGTTGAGCTGCTAAGTCGGCAGTCTGGAATGAGTCAATAGTATCTCCTTTGTCCTGCTAGCTTTCTCTGCTGTGGTGTATCTTTGCTCTATTTCTTCTGCAAAAGCAAATGAGCATTTCTACCCTCAGCATATTAAATAGACTTAGTAGAACTCCTGGCTTCTAAATATTCTAAACTACCAGTAGTATTCCAATGTGTCTGCCTTTCCCAGCTGTGTACAACAGTTGCGCTACCTCAATGACAGTATGCTCACTTCTTTAACTACAGAGATGCTGCCACATTTTCCATTATCTATAATTAATAGAGTAAATTATTATTGCTTTTTGTAGTATGCCTTCATAAGGGAACAAATATGCCTTTTTAAAGTACTCCATTATCTCTTGGGTTTTTGGTTGGTTTTGGTTTGTTTTGTTTTTAAGAAAAAAAAAGATTGGTCTGGAGACATGAAGGAGATGTAAATAACTCCTCTCTTCATTTACTTGGGGATTCCCTGGGAGTCTCAGAGGGCAAGGAGGTAACATAGCTGGCTTTTATAACAGGATGACAGGTCCTGACACAGGGTCACAGAGAATCTATGCTTGGCTAGCCCTGTGCTCCAGTTTTGTTTAGCTGGTAGCTAGTCCCTTGAGGGATCAATGTCAACTTAAGCATGCTAACTTCTAACAAGCAATGGGCTGGCCAGTGACCGAGAGCTGTGACTGGCTCCTCCAGGGCTCCCTACTCCTGCTGCACTTGGAGCTCGAGTGCTGCTGCCAGGCTGCTCCTGTGGCTCTGCAGCTTGACACAGAGAGAATTAAAGTGGCAACAGTACAAAGCAAGCCCCAACACTGCCTGTTCCCTGAAAACAAAAGGTGGCTAGATGTATTAGGTGGATAGGAAAAGCAGCTTGGGTAGGGACATGGCTTCATGACTGAGGCACAGGAACTGGAGCCAACTCCCACCACCATGAGCTAAGTTTCTGTGTACCTCAAACCTACTTTCCCCTTAAATTCTGGCCCTGAATTGGTATTAGTTGTTCCACAGATCTGTCACACTCCCAGAGATAATAAACAAATGTCAATTCAATATCCCACATGTAAAGGTATTAGGCATCAACCTACTTTCTCTTTTATCTAAAATTTATCAATTAGGTAACAAGGTATGTATGTGCATGTGTTTATGCACACACACATACACACCTCCTCACACTGTCAGTCCTTTCTGGTTTAACTTTCAAAACTCCTTGGAGATTAGAGTTGGGTTACTAGAGTTCAAAGAAGAGTGAATTTGTATTAAGTCACTGGGGTTGAAACCTGTATTTTAATATGTACAGTATGTAGTTTTTATTCAGTTTAATGTTACAGTAGGAAGGCTTTTTAAGTCTGCAAGATCAAGATCATTTTTTGTGTTTATAAAAATAAGGCTTGTTTGTTATTAATTTATCTAACTCTGCTTTTCTTTTGATACTTAAAGTACATAAATGAGTACTTTAGCACATTATTAGCTGAATGGCCCTTCCTTTCCTTTTTTCACACTTGAAAAAGATTATTGGTCAACTACTGCTGTATTACTGTATATGTGACCAGTCTGTCTCTACCATTTGATGTCTGATATTTTTAATTTTTTTTTTTGTAGTCTTATTCTGTACATAGGATCCCAGGGGTTTTTTGTCTGTTTGTTTGTTTTTAATGCCCTATAATTCCTAATGATAACAAGCAGTTTTCTCTGATCACCATAAAGGCCTATGATATGGATTTCTACAGCTTTCGTTTAAAACTCTAGACACATTTCCATCTTTTCATTTGTAAACGGTGTTACTAACTTACATTTGGAAATTTGACTGATTCAGACAGTACAGTCTTCCTGGTTCTGCAAGCAGGCAGTTCCAGTGTTTCAGCTTTTGCACAGTAGCACTTTAACAAGCAGCAGCCATGCATAACTAACAAGATTGCAAGTCCAGTTACTGCTTTTTAGAAGCCTCTACCCAGCTCTTATGTTATCCAAAATGTCCATTTTATGTTGCTGCAGCCATATGACAGTACTACTTACAGCAGGAAAGTGTAGTGGTTATTTACAATGGATAAAATACAGGGGGAGAAAAAGAAGTTTTAAAAAATGGAGCCTGAGGTGCAGGAAGAAAGAAGAATAGATCCAACTATCCTTTTATAGTAACTGGTGTTTTGTGGAAAGTAGTTAAGAAAGGAAGACTCTTGCTTCCTTCCAGCAGTTGGCCAGTGATGGCATGATACTTCTAACTGAAGGCTGACAGCATTCTTGGATAAACCCTTATGCAGGTTTCATATCTAGTATCTCATATTGCTCAGCTCCTTCTCTTGAACCTACTTCTAGATTCTGGGTCTTACCCTCTAACTATATTGATGGATGTCTAATAGAGCAGTTTTCAAATTTGGCATTAATGCTTCATAAAAAGTAACACTTTAAAGTACCATTTTAGTTCTCATTAGTATTTTTTTACCTGTACAGTTAGCATTGTGAACACAACACGTGTATAGATAATATTAGCTAGACAGGGCATCATTTCAAATGTGTCCATAATGTGTTACACAAGATAACACCTAGCACAGACTCAAAAAAGTGTTCTTAGCATGGATTACAGGTACAAATGAATACTTTGATGAATGGAAACTAGGAAGTCAGTAGTAGTTCACCAAATGAGAAATATGCCTTTAGACTCCAGAAAGAAGTAAAAAATAAATATGCTGAAAAGCTAGTCAACACTAGCTAGAAAAACAGATTATTGAGATCACTGTACTTTTTAAGGACTCTTAGTATCCTCGTTTCTGTCTGCATGTATTATTTGCATGAACATAATTTTTCATAAGACAATGAAATTCACAAAGATTCCACTGTACCACACTGTACTGATTGGCTGTCACAACTACTGACTAAATATTAATTTTGGTAATCTTTCTAAGTTAAATCTATAAACTCCTATATTTGGATACTTTTAAAACCCTACACACAAGTGAAACACTCAACAAAACAATTTCCTGACTTACACATTGTCCATCCTTGTTTTTAAAGATTTGGTTAGTAATTTAAATTAGTTTGTCAATTTTACTTTTATTAGTTAGATAGAGAAAAATTAGATGGCCTCTTTTGTTTTGAAGTGTGTTTCTTCTCAGTTTTATTACACTAAGGAGAGGGATAAACACTGCAGGCTAACCAGGAGTTCCACATTGGTGCAATCACTTTGGTTTCATAACTCCTACAGATTTTTATCCCTTACAAGCAATGATTTACATACCATTGAGGGAAAATAAAAATGAGGGGGAATCTCATTATGACACTGCAAAGTGTTCTTAGTTTCTCCTAACATGGATGAGATTAAACCTGGCCTATGTCACAAGAAATGTGAAGGGTGAGAGCAAAGGGTCCTTTCTCATAATAGTCAGGCACAATTAATGCTCTCTTCATTCAATAAAGAAAACCAGACCCAAAATGAGGAGGAGGAGAATATGGACTCCTTTTCTTTCACCTTCACTCCCCACCCCCATCCTCTGAGCTGTAAAGAAAGGATCAGGTTGCACTATTTTAAAAGCTGGTGCAGTACGCACACTTCCTCACTACACTGGCAAGCACTGGGAGAAAATATCTGTCAGAGCTCCCTGCAGGAGTTCCTACTGCTTCATAACACCCTTTACTCAGGATTGTGACTTCTCAACAGAGCTGAGTCTTCAATAAAGTGATGAGAACTTCTCCCATAAACATACAATATTTTTAGGGACATATACAAATATCAGTATTATTGAAATAACTTACCTTTGAAACATGGCTTTGAAAGCTTCACACTTGATGCAAATCATAAAAATCAAACTATCACTATAGCTCAGCGCTACAGGCAAAGTAGACCTGCAAATAAATTAAAAGATAAGTTAAACAACTTATTATAATTTCCTGAATATGCTTAAATAAACAGGATTGATTAACACATTAAAGAATAGAATTGCTCTGACTTTCATCCTACTGTCTGAGCACCGGTTTCTGGTTACTGCTCCTATAGACACTTCCAGTTAAATCACACTGCTGATGTTAAATCTATATCAAGGTGGAAGATGGATGGTGCTTTGGCCAAAGTTTGGAATGGGAGGCTAAACAAGGGCCATAATCCTGTCCTTGATTCAGAATTTCACCAATGGCTTTTCCATTCTATGATAGGGACAGTTAAACTGTCCTACATCTCACTGAATCTAAGAGATAAAATAATGCTTACAGGATGTGCCCATGCTACACATACCAGGGCTATAAAAGTCAAAAATATTCCAAGATCTGAAATAAGTGTTAAGCAACATTTTGTTTACCTGTACATTTGTCTTTTTCAAAATATAAAACTCACAGTTCCCAAGGCAAGGTGCCTAGTTAGCAATGCCTAACAGATGTCAAGAGGCCAATCCAACTCTGAAGGTCTCTCTTAAGGGGAGTTCCCATGCCATATCATATCTCCACATAAAAAAAAGAAACCCAAAATTGCAGTGATTGAAATTCTCACCAGTCTTCCACTCTCTTCACATTAGAAATTAAGATCTGACTGGGAAAGGGCACTAAAAGCCTCATATCTCACCCAGGGATCTTCCTGCAGGAGCTGTGGAAGGAAGCCATAAGCCACCTCCTGTGGGAATAGGGCAAGTTTCGCACTGGGAGAAGGAGTCTGCACAAAGCACTGCATAAATGCTGTGCTGAGCCTGTGGCACTCAGGGGCTAGAAGAGCTGTATCAATTTGTCAAATGGCCTAACAGTGAGAAGGAATAAATCCTGTTTAGTCTTGCCTCAGCCACTATTACCTGAGCTCTGAGAGTTTTAAAGGAACAAAATCTCTTTCCAGGCTTCAAAGAAGCTTGAGGTCTACAGATAAAAAGTTGTATACTATATCTAGGTACTACAATTGTAGTTGCAAATAATACACAATTTCAACTTATAGACTGGGAGATATTTCATTTGAAAGCAAGAAGGAAAATAATGACACGTTGTGTCATATGACAACAAATTTACAAGTAATAGCAAAACTGTCTTTTTCTTATGCATAAGACTCATCATTCTAGAGGGAGAGCCTGTTGGAAACAGGAAGGCACACGAAAATGGAAGGAAAGATAAGAAGTTTAATGGAAGATGCAGATCTGAGTGACTGAAGTCTTCATCAAATAAGAAAGCAGTCTCCTATTTACTTTCTGATGCTGTGTAAATGAGTGAATCAAAGCCCACACATTCTCTTGCAAATCATGTCACAAGGATTCTACGTCTCTATGCCCCTGAGGTCATGAGTGACCATGTACTGACCCCTGACAGACTCCTGCTGCCTTTCTTTAATACACCTCCCTAACCACTTGAGCTCCTGTGAGTGCTATACATTGCATGCTTCCTACCCTTCCTTTCTTTTATTTTAGCAATCTATACCCCACAAAAATTTTCAATAATCTTGTGCATTTCTCTATGCCTTTCTTGTACTTGTGAAGTTTCTCAATACTTAAGCAGACATGTTAAGGTGTAAGTAAAAACATAAAAAGATAAGATCATTTCAGGGAGAGACTCAGCAAGTTTTCAGAAAAAGGAATACTGTATTTCAAATAAAATAAGACTGTTTTCAACTGGAAGAGGCTCACATTTATATTTCCAGTGAAGCTTCTGCCGAAATGGGAGGAAACAGTAACTGTAGACAGTAGTTCAAAAGGAAGTTCCGTTACAGCACAGACCAAAAAAAAAAACTACTTCTTATCAAGTATAAGATATTTCATTAATGCTGAAGTTCTGCATATGCCTTAAATACTGAGCCGTGAGTATAGATTACTCTTTAATGTGTCCAACAGCCTTAATGCTGAAACCTATACAGGGAAATAACTATGACAATAGCATTCACCAAACACAAAACTGAGATATTCTTTCATTGAAACTCCTCCAGCTCTAACAAAGACAGCATTCAAAAACAACAACAACAACAAAAGCAAACAAACCACAAAACAAAACAAAACGAAAAAACAAAAGAAAACAAAAAGGCAACCCAGCATTCGAAAGAACACTGTAGATGCTGGACATACTGGACTGATTCTTGAGTTAAAGACAGACATTCTCTAGCCAAAAGGAGTAACTCAAACAAAGAAGAGACCTTCAAGTTTAAGACTTTCAAGTTTCAGACCTCTAGTTTGAACTTATCTATGTTTTCACACATCAGTAGCTTCAGTGGAGTTAGAAATATCCAGTATGTGTAATGAAAACAATCTCTATCAGTAGATACAGCACGAACACGATAACGTATGTTTCCCAAGCCTAGAGCAATTGTCAAGCAATTACTGTTTGTCAAGACAACACACTTAATAGTCAGGGTCACCTAACCCCAGGTCATCTCCTTCTACCTTACTGTGAGGCAGCTCTCAGTAACTCAGCTGCCCAGCTTTCTTTCTTTTGCTCTGAAGCCAAGCTGCAGACACAGGTTTCCCCACCGCACGCAGCCAGAGAGCTGAGGCAGGCGCGGTGACAGGAGCTCAGCTCCGCACCGCGATGGCTCCAACAGGCAACAGATGCTGGGGTTTTGTTCCCTGGGAAGGAGGGCCCGCACAGGTCAGAGGCGACTCCTGACAACTGATTATTAACCAGGCCTTTCTAAAGCACTTGCAAGGCCCATATTGTGTTTGTTTAGGACCCAGAACTACAAGTGCATGTTATCGGCAGACTGGGTGAATTGCTTGGTGTCTCTGAGTTCAATTACCAATTCTAGCTACCTTTTAAAACAGAAAAGAGAATAGCCTTGTCTTACGCAGTCTATTTTGGCCCAGTTCTATATTTCCTTTTTTCCCCTTTCATTTTAAAGACCCTTATTCAATTAAATATATCCTCCTTAAAAAGTGTTATTCTTTTTGCTATCTAGATTGTGATGTCATGCCGGCACAATTTTTATTTAATCATTTATATAAGGGAGTTCTTATTCTTAATTTTTACATCTTGTGATAGAAAATTTAATGGCTTCTCTTAACCATGACTTTGTCTTCCAATTATAATTTATTAAAGTGTGTATGTAGATGGAAAATTGAATTAAATTTAAATGTAGCAAAAGAGCCCTTAATTTTTTCACAGTTAAATTAAACAGCTATAACTGTAACCAACATGTAAGAATAAAAAACTTATCAGAACATACCGTATTGAAAACTGATTTATTCAACAAGGATGAATCACTGCTAGTTGGGGGACTTAGGTGATTGTTGCTGGCTAGCATGACCTTCAAGACTGTACAACTAGTACATCTCATCCTCTTTCAGATTTCATTCACGGACCTAATAAGAAAAAATGAATTACCTGCTTTTTCATCTCCCAGTAGATTTTTCAATTTTGAACATACTAGTCATTAATATAAAGTAGATGAGTACATTAAAAGAGAAAAAGAAAAGCCATCAGAAGCTGGTTCCACATTCTGCAGGTTATAATTCCAAATGCTCTGCCAGTGACTTCCACCCCTTCAGTGGTTTGACTTTATCTAAAACTTTGGCATAAAAAATGTGTGGCACAGTATTTTTATTTTGGTATTTTAAAATACTGTAGTAAATTTAACCTTAATACTGGCTGCCCTAATTTCATAATTAATTTTAAGTGGTCTTGTTAAAGAAATAAACTTTTAATTTAAAGAAAGCATACATATAGAACTCATTAAACACATATTAATCATTCCAGGAGACCACACAAGTAACAGAAAACATGATTTCCCTCCTTTCTCTTATAGCCATTTATACTATAATATGTTGAAACCAGCATGGGTCCCTACTGTGCCTGCTGGTGCACATACAAAGTTAAAGAGACACAGCCCTGGCACAGAGGTTTGCCTTCATCTCCTCAATACCTGAGGCACTAGAAGTAAGAAGCCAAAGAGGATAGGCTGTTTCTTTAATGCACTGGCTGTTCAGGGGCAGATTTACCAGCAGCAGGCGGGAAAGGGTGAAAGGATGCATTGAAGAGCTCTAGATTCTTCCCTGTTCCTCCACCCATTCTTCTCCTCAAGTTATAGCTGCACCTATGCCTATCTACTGAAAACTGAACAGGCTTTGGGTTAACCCATAAGAACATAAGAATTCACCATCTTAATCTCTGCTAAAAATAGAGACTTATCATAAAACTTCCTTGTCCTTGCAGAGTGACTTAGAAGATAAACCTACTGTCAGGACACCTTCCCAAGTTTAAAGTGGAAGGAAAGTTATTTCTGAGAATTTCCTATAGTTGTGATTCTGGCTTGCTGCATTTCGGAATATGACTTATAGATTTGGTATTGCAGATCTGTGGATTTGATATATTCACTTAAGATGGATGAGAACGAAATTCCTCCTCCTCCCAAATTACTGTGATGGAAACAACACTATCCCATGGATTTTCTATTTTTTTTTTTTTGCTCTTTTCATTGCCAGGCTCAAAGATTTCCTCTCTGTAATAAAGAGAATCTGAAAGCTAGTATAAAGAACAAGAAAAGTCACTACTTAAAATTACAATGGTAGCAACAAGACTCGAGAGAGAAAGATGAGTAAAGTTTGATTTAAGGAAGGGCAAGATTAGGTGAGAAAAAAAAGAGGTAGAGGCATTTCATCAACATATGTCAAAAAGTCTTTGAAATACTACAGATTGGGAAGTTGAGGGCACAGTAAAAGGAATAAGAATGACTAAGGTTGACTCTTGTTGATTGAATTCAAAGAAGGGACAGTCCTGAAAGTATTTTGTTTCATTTTTGCAAAGACTGGGAGTAGGTCATGATTCCTAAACAAACTTTGTTTTAAGAATACTAGAGAGGTCAGACTGGTTCAGGCCAGGCATACACTTGGCCCATTTACCCATGTCCAACAGCTGACAAAAGCCACTTCTTATCCAAATATTCCCTCAGTGAACAGCAGGACCAGGACAAGCACATTTGATAATGCTCATACATTCCAGCATCCAACTTTGTTTTAGCTTGGAAGGTTTCCTGTACCTGATGTGGTTTGTCCAGTCAGTGACTTTCACTAGATCTCTCTTCCAGGGCCTTATGCAGTCTCTCCTTAGATTGTTGTGAACTTTGTTTATCTACACTGGCTTTATTAAAGGAATGCTGTGAGTGTAATACCCATGAGCATATAAAGTAATATAATTTATTGTATTATTTACTTTGAACAGACCTACTGCTGTCCTCTGATGCACCCTTATTTTTTCATTGATAGAGAAGGTGGAAAGTTAATCTCTGTCCATCCTTTCTGTTTGTGACTTTAAAACATTTATTGCTGTTTTGAAAATGCAAATTTTGCTGTTTGTTAGAGGGGTGCTGTAGTTACAGTGTCTGAAGAGGACTGCATTGCCCCGGGGCTGGATATCTATTTCTTCTTAGCTCTGCCAATCCACCACCAGTCTGCCTGCTATCTGTAGCAGATGCTGAAGCTGCCATTGCAAAGAAGTCCTTCCAAGATCCTGGGGAACTGGAAGCCTAGATGAGCACATTCTGAGAGAGCCATTCTTTTCCACTGTTAGGAAAGATGCATTAGAGGAAAAGATGCAGTCATGCATATTGTGCTCTTAAAACCCTGCTGGTCTTTCTGCAAGCAGAATCTAAAAGAATCGTGGGGAGTGGAAATAAAAGGAAGAAAATTTGCCACTGTACAGAAATCAGCCCCATTCCAAGAAAATTACTTGCTGATAACTAAAGCTCCAGGAATAAATGTAAATTTTATCTAAAATTGGAAGCAGAAAACTGAAGCTAAAGTAATTCAAGCCTCCTCTAAAGGAGGAGGACATTGTTTCTAGAGTAGACCTTAAGTGGGCACAGTTAACATCATAATGAAAAACGCAGAAGCTTGTGAGAGTTTCCTATTATTTCACTAGGAGATCCTTAACTCATGCAGTATTCTCCCATTTTCTCTGCCATGTGTTTTACAAGACACAAAAATATTTCTCAGGCAGACAGGAAAACACAGTTTCTATTAGTAAAAAATTATACAGACAGGTAAGACAGGTCTCCATTGTTAGGTAAAAATAGAAACAAAAGCTTTTCCTAAATCTTACTACAAGTTAAGGTATATTGTATCATTGAACAGAAGAAGATAAGCAGCTATTACTGAAAAATTCACTTTTAGAGAAATTACATAAACTCCACTTAGTGTTAAAATTATTTAACAGTCCTGTACTATTGAAGTCAAAGAGGCTAAGGGAGACTGACCATGCCAGAATACTCAAACAGAAAGTCTTTTCATTCAGGTTTGTGAGTAACTCTAGTTAAAGTGACTCTATTTGACACAAAATGATCTGCACTGTTGCAAAATAGTTTCTGTCAGCAGATTTCACTTAGGCAACGCCCTGTCTATCAGCTATAATCAAACCAGATTTGGCTGCAGGATCTGATTATTATTTCAGAAGGGGATGTCTGGCTAAGCAGGCAAAGAGAGTGTACTGAAAGTTTCACAAGACACAAAGAAAGATTAAAAAAAGGCAAAAAGCCCACGTTATAAACAAGTAAACAAAACATTTTGTCAGGAGTTCTCAGCATCCCTCCAGTTAGAACAGGACGCCTATTTGTATGAACAAGCACACATTTCGAAGTCCTCATTTGAAAAATGTGACTCTCGAAGACAGGTCAGTGCCACTGACTCCTGGCTATGATGGCTAGATATGCTGAAGGTTAGAAAGGCTCAAGGCTCTAACATTTTCAGCTCTAATCCCAAATGTTTCCTCATTCTGACTGCCTTAACTTAGAGCTGTATGTCACATAAAAGCTCCTGAGGATGGTCTTGCCCCTTACTGGCTTGTTGACAAAAATATGTGATTATCATGTTGAGTATTGGCACTTGTTTGGGAAGTCCCTGAAAAACAACCCCAAATTTATTTATTGTTCAAGGCAGAGAGTACTGACTGAAATATTTACATGGAGAGCAGGCATCTCCTGAACATCACAAAGATTTTGAATGTGAGCAAATCCCTGTCTCTGAATAGATCTGTCTGTCCCCCAGACCCTTGGTACTTCAAGGTAAGAAGGCAACACTGTAATGAGTATAATTCATTCAAAGTTTAACGAGGAGAGGACTCCTTTGTGTACCCCAGACACCTGATGCAGCAAGTACCAGATCATTGCAAGGCTGTGCTTTCAGAATGTAGCTCAAATACAAAATGTTTTGGGAGAGACTATAAATGCTGAGAGGTTTTTACTGATCTTGAAAGATGACCTAGAGGCTGATTTAATTGACCTGTTGCTGTCTACAACCTCTCCTCTGGGAAGTAAAACCTCTTGATAATATGATGTCTAACAGTAAAACCATAACAAAATGTTTTAAATTGATGTTGTTTCTGTAAGTCTGAGAATTGTTGATGATATAGTTTTAGACTTGTGTGAACTGAATCAATGATCTGTTGTGGTACTGCACCTCAATGCTTTATCTTCTGAAGCAGGCTGTGGTGATAGCTACTTTTTCTGGGAGGAGGCAGGGTGAACACTAAGTCAGCAGAAAATTCCTGTTTGGTTCACAAGAAAGACTCAAGGGTAGCACTCTGTAATGTAATCCAGAGTTCCTATGAGGAATCTAATGTCTTTTCTCTGCTGCATGCATCCCTATGTAAAAATAGATATCTTGCAGGCTGGCAGTTCAAAATCCCTGAGGATTAGTGATTGGTTAGGAGATTATGGATACTACTCCAATTGGAATTTGAAATAGCAAGTGAAATTGCTGAGGCACTGATAGTTGACACTGAACTGTTAGCCCCCTCACCCTTCCTGTAGAGACAGAAGGTTCTGTCACTGATTTGCAATGGTATATTTGCTTCTGCAATCAGTTATAGAAGACACCATGTTTCTGGTGTTAGTTGTTTCTAATAAGCTGGACAGCTTGTTAGAGAATGAGAGAGGAAAGCTACGAGGCCAACAAGTCACTCAGCACTATGTATGACACCACAGGCTGAAATACTAAGACAATCACTACTATTGGGGCTATAAATACATAAGGCACTTAACACAAAGCCAGCCACTATCAAGGTCCCTGGAGAGAGTATGCAAGTAATAAAATTACTCTTTTCAGGACCTGAACTTTAAAATACATGAACCAAAGACACGTCATATTGCTGAGGAGTATTTTATCCCTTCTACATGCATGGGCAGCAGCTTGTACTGAGATTCACATTCCTCTTGCCTCCATCAGACTTCCCTGCCAATACAAGTGGATCCTGATAATGGATGTGCCCCAGAAGATCAGAATCCCAGCTCTTAGGACACTGACCAAGAGACAATATCTTTAATCATAACTGTAGCTTTACTTATAGAATTTAGAAATAAATTGATCTCTATTCAAGGGAAGTCTTCCTCACTCTCTCCCTCCCTTCCCTGCTCTCTGTTTCATCTCAGAAAGAGGAAATGTTACTATGGGATATGTTGCTCCCTGAAGAATCATGCTAGAGAAAATGTTAAACACCAGTAACCTATGACTCCATTATCCATATACAAAGAGGTATATCTAGTATGTTAACTCAAACTGTATTTCCCTAAAGGTCATTAGAGGACTTAATTTATAGTATGAAATTAATTATACTATTACAACTAAAGTTAAGTAAATCACACAGTACATGTACTGCATGATTTCCATCTCTGTGGTATGATGGAAATAATTAAATCATCCACATTTGTATTCACATGGCTATTTAATGCCCTGAGGTCAGTGGACATGAGGGTGCTTCAAGTATCTGCTGATACCATTTAATGGACCTTTTTGTTCAAATAACTTGTCCTTACACTCATGGGGCACAAGCACACCAGCGATGAAACTCTTCTACACAACCACTCAAAGAGGCATCCAAGGGCATCCCAGAAAAGTTATTCATGTTCTTTATAAAAACTGGGCAATTAAAGTACCTGTCTGTGTTTTGGCCAACTTAGATGGAAAACTGGGTTATATAAATTAACACACACAGAAACTGAATTAATAAAGTGATTATCTCTTTATGCTGTTGCTGTACCTCACACTATTAGTCTGGAGAGCCCAAAACTGCATAGAAATGCAGTTTCTAGTTCTTCAAATAAAATATTTTTATTAATTCTGACATTTTCTTATTTATTTCTCAAAACTGGCCAAAAAACCTTAACACTCCTAAATATTAACACTTTCCTATATCTTTCCTTATTAACTTTAACCTATATCTTTCTGATGTGCAGTTTGTGCTACTTCATTCAGTCCAACTGCACTTATGTTACAAAAGGGGATTACATTACATAATTAAATCTGCTAAAATAGAATAACTCAGAATAACTGCACACCATGTTCTACCAATTCTACTCCAATCATATATTCTTCTGCCAACTTAAATAAATATTATATCATTCCAGTTTCCTTGCATGTGGCTGTTTACCTCACTTCATATATTTTTTCTTCCTAACCACTTTTTAATTATTCTGGTTTTGGATGTCCATATTTAATCTATAAGTAATATTTTCAAAATTATTTAATGATAATTTCATTAACACCCTTCAAATGGGGGGGTCATATCCATATTAACTGTATGTTTCTGAGTACCATACTACTCAAAATAGATACAGTCATCTTGCTGGGAATTGATTTCTGTAGTAGTTGCGCTGGACCTCATGCAGGAAAACTAAATTTCTCATCCTAATAAAACCCCTCTGGTTACAGAAATACTTTCTTTAGTCAGCATTTTTTTAACTGTTCAATAAAATATTACATGGGAAAGCTTATAGTTTGCATTTGCAACTTCAAACTGTAAAAGTGAATGTTCCATTACGAAAATTCTTAAATTAATATACATGTTGAGAAGCAAGTTCTTACAAGTAAAATCAGACAACTGTAATTTTCAATTGTAAGTAAAAGAAGCTTTAGTATTTTTTCTCAATTTGCTTAACTGATTAAGGCATCTTGCAATTTAAAACCATTATTCTCTCTTCAGGAAACACCTTGGATCAGAAATTATATTTCTGACTTACATGAGAAGTCAAGTCACACAACTTTCAGAGGCCTCTCAAAAGCAGTATTCACTTCTATCCAGGAATTATATTTTCCTATCCTTGTAAAAAACTACAACTTAAGCATTCTAAAGTTATTTGCTAGACATTTTCCTCTAAAAACTTCTCTGACCTACGCTGATTTCCTTCTAAATAAACTGAACTAATATAAAGATGCAGTGTTATGTGAGTCATATTTTTGAATAATTCTATTCAAGCTGACAACAATCTTTCTTCAAACAGGCTTGCATCTTAAAGGTTTTAAGACTTTGGTGGTCTCTTTCTAAGTTAATTCTCAAATAGCATAAGAAGATGCCTCCTACTTCAAAAAGAAACAACAAAGAAACCAACCAACAAACCATAAACTAAAGCCAGGTAAATCTAAATGGTTCAGGTGCAGTATTAAACAAAAAAAGTAGTACTGGAACCCCTTGGTTCCTTATCAAGATAACAAGATAAAATGAGCCATGAAGGTGAAGGGGTGCTACTTTTCTTTTTTCCTCTCTGAGGTATTAGCTGAGTGAAAGCTATTTGATTCTCTTTACAATACTCACATTTTTAATACAGCTGCATCTAATAATTGGAACTTTTCTAACACAATTGGAGGGAAGAAGGTAGAATAAAATGTCCATTTGCAAATGTTCACAGCCTTTCCTGTTGCAGAACCAATATAAGAAAAACCACTGAAAGATGAACACTTTAATTTGAAGACTTTAATTACTGTTTGATATAAACACATAAGTCCTCAAACATCTAACAGAGTACAACAGATAATTATTATTAATACTTTTCTCATCAGAAACAGAATACAACAGCAACAATAATTATTAATACTTTTCTCATCATCCTTCAAGTTGAATTTCTAAGAGAGAGCAGTCATGATAGCCAGTTTTCTGAATAGACTGAAGTCTGTCGGTATTCTGAATAGTCAAATGATCTTTACTCCTTCAATATTCTTGTTCTTATGTTATATATTTTATGCTCTAACAAAAGCATATACATGGATTATTCCCATTTTAATCAAGGCTATGAATGTTGGTAACATGAACCATACATTTTCTTTAATATTGTTTTTGAGTACAGGAAAATAAAATAACTTGAGGTTTGGAGCAGAAATAGAAGTGATTCTTTCTAATATCACTAACTAATTTCACTTTAGAGTTCCATTATCACAGCATAGATACTAGGTTTCATTTTTATTACTAACAGACTTTATTTGTCACTGTAAAAATAGCCTGTTAACCACAGAAAGTAAAATTCACCATCAAAGTTCTGGTTTTGTTTAGGAATCAGACTTTTTCAGATATTCTGTCAAGTAGCAAACCCTACTTATCTATATGTGACTTAAAAGAAATTACATGTGTTTTGAATTCAGAGTATTTCCCTGTAATACCTACAAAGCCATACATACCTGAAGAGCATGTGCTAGAGAGAATTGGAATTCAAGAAAAAAGGGCATTGGCAATGCTGAAATTAGCTTCCTGACCAGAAAACCAAGCAGTTCAAGCAGAATAATAGCACTGCTTGCATGAACAGGTAGCATGCTTTATTCTTACTGATGATCTGTAAATAGAAATTATACATAAATAAACTTTAAATTTAAATAAGTGAAAAATACACAAAAGGCATGCAAAATTCAAGAATACATCTATTAGAAGAAAAAAACCCCTGCATTTATGATGATTGGTCATGTTTTCAGACTATACAAATTTATGTCCACATTCCCAATTTATTTTTCAAGTTACAACTTAATATTTTAGGTTATCTATTGTGTGGAGCCAACAATTATGGAAGAAAATAGATATAAGAGCATTATTATAACAGAAACATTTTGTCTAATCTGTTCTAAATTGTCAATGAGGAAGATGCTGCAGCATCACCAGATAACTTCGTTGCAGTCTTTAACTGTCCTTGTACTTAAAAGGACTTTACAAATATGTAGCCTGTTGTTTTCGGCTGTAAATTAAGATATTTTTTTCTTGTCCTTCTGCAGTTGGGTACAAAAGACCATTGGTGACCATCTTCTTCACAATAATCTTCAGATATCCTATTATTTTCCCCAGTCTTCTCTTCTCTAGACTAAACGAACACAAGTTTTTTAAATATGCCTTATAAATCTTGCTTTCCAAAAACATCTTCACTCATATGTTCTCCTATGGATTCCCCTTCACTTGAAAATTGAAATAATTTTCCTTTTGTAGACTTTATGACACAGAGATCAAATAATTTTATTCACTGATTTTTATTCTGGCAATTTTGCATGGATGTTCCTTGATTTTGCTTCATCTGTAAAACTAGGTAGTATCTATACTACTCGAAATTTTATGGAACTGTAGAGCAGTAGGCCCCACAGACCCTTGAAACAAAATACACCTCCACATCTCTTCAGTAACTTTTTTTGGAAATCAGTAGTGACAATTTTCTTTGCATACGAAGTAAGTCACTTTTTCTTTTTTTTTTTTCCTTTACTTCAAAAAACTGGACACACCAAGGATTTTGTCTATCATCTTAGTTTTACATTTAACAGCTGAAACAAGAACTTTAATATTCTTAATAAATAAGCAGACAGAAAGATAGACAGACAGACGGATGGACAGATAGGCATAAATCCAGCTTTTCTTTGAGAATCAAGTATAATAGAAAGGAGATTTGACTCTCAGGCCATGTTCCTACTGTCTCAATATAGGTAATGTCTGCTGAAACACAGAAGGATGTTGGTAGTTGAAGTACACTAGGAATCTCTTTTTGATGATTACACAACTACTAGTTTGTGGTAAAAATATGTCCTATTTTGCATTATTTTCAATGAGTTTTGCGTGAATGAAGAAGAAATACTGTGGACCAAGAAAAGTAAAATAGAGGATTTAAGATAATAACAGATCAATTCTGCAGCAACTATCTGTATTCGTATTTACTCCCAAATGTCTGCCATTAGAGACCCTGGTCTCTTTACTTTTTTTCTAACCACAGATGATTTATTCCAGGAATCTTTGAATTATTTCCTTGGAAAGAAGGTGGCAGGGGTGGTGGGGGAGGTGACGGGGAGAAGTGATAAACTGCAGAGCAGTTTATGACATTTAGCCCAGATTTTCCATTTCTTTGCTCTACTTCTCTTGCTAAGACTATACCATAATCACATATGAAAGTTCTCAGAAGTGGTTTCTACAGTTTGGTTTGGTTTTTTATTATTTCATATAGTTTATTCATAGAGTACTTTCATAATGAATTTCTGAAATGCAGTAGTTGTTCTTTGTAATCTAGTTAATCTATCAATGGGCAAAATATCCCTAAGTGTGCTCTCAACAGGCTAAATGAGTAAAGAGGCTGAAGGACTCCTCACAGCACTACACTCCTGCTCAGAGCCACCCAATCTCAATCTCCAGAAAAGCCTCTACCCTTCAGCCAAACTTAATGCAGTTATCTCCTCCCTCCCATACTTCCAGCAGCTCCTAAAAACTATGTCCCCCCACTTCCTCAGGAAACATAGACAGGCAATCCTTCAACAAGTGATTATTTAAGCAGGAGTGATGGGCACCGAATGCAATCACAATGAACACAGAAGCAGTCTATGAAGACTTAATTAGCACACTCGTCCTATCTGCTATAAGATTTTTCAGAATCTCTTTTTGCAGAAGTCTTGAAGCAACTCTTTACCTCAAAACAGGAACTACCAGTTCTGGCAGTTCAGACATTAGGTTTAGCATATATAATGTACTCCAGAGAGAAGTGGGTAACTTCAAATATTTTGTTTGGCTGTTTCATATAATTTTCTAAAACTATACTTAAGGGCATCACAGTATTGTAATTTTATATAATTCACCTGCTTTTTCAAAATACAATGTCATTATAAGAAAGAAAATTTCTTTATATGCAGCTAGGTATGTAATATGTGTGACAGATTTGCTTTATGTTATTCTCTATCTATGTGCCTCTAATTCCAGTTCCTTATATTATTCATTGATACTCTCTTCCTTCTTTTAAAGTAGTTTCTAGTATTGGCAAAAGCATAATCCTACTGATGTAAAGCAAGCCAAATGTACAGATTTGTACATTCATACTACAAAAGGGATTTTTCATAATGCAGTTCCCTACTATGTTGCACATCTGGTCCATGGCAATATGGTAAAACCAGATCAGCCCGTTTGTTCCTCCAGAAAAGCTGCCTGCATTTCTGCAGAACAGCTTCTCCAAATGCTAAATCTACAGGCAAATTTATGCTGAATCGTTGTTATGATGGTCTATTTTCTTACCAGTATTTCATTAAGAATAATTTAATATTAAGAACTGTTTCCAAATCCCTACTCCTAATCTTATATCTCAAACTCTTGGCTATTTTCCTTTGATCTATAGTATCCTACAATTTTGCCCAATTTCTTTCATTTATTTACTTTATGACCTCAGCACACACCAGAGTAGCTGACTGCTTTCAGAATATGTATTTGTTTTTATTTGAGCAGTTTATTTCCTGTCTTTACCTCTAAGTGACTTAAAAGACAATACTCAACTGAATGCTAATTGATCATGGTCCAGCATTGTCTGATGTGCCACATTTTCCTTTCCTTTTTTATTTTCTGTCTTCAGACTTAAGCGCTTAATCCCAGATCACAAAGAAATCTATGAAAGTAATAGCATTTTCCCTTTTTGTGCAGTTTTTCCTGCACATAGTTTTCTACAACCTGTAAAATTAGAAATTACTATGGAAATAAGTGGTGACCTCACAGGTCAAAAGGTGACCTGGAACCTAATGGTAATTATATCACATACTGAACACCTGTCCAAGTAATACAGAGATTGCACTCATTCCAAGACATTACTGCATATTGGTTTGTTTGAAAGATGTATAAATATTCAGTAGAGCCCTTATCCCATCTTGTGCATGATGAGGTGACTATTTTATATTGAAGCATGCCCACTTCAGCACCAGCTCCTTCTCAAATGTCTCAGAATAAAATACCACAAGCATATTTCAGGCTTTTATCCTACAAGATAGATGGGACCCAAACTGCATTTTAATAGTGAACAGAATCTATTTACCCAAATGGTCCTGTGCTGAGTTCTTTATTGTAACCTTGCTTATCTTAAAAAGAATATTCAGTCATCTGACTAGCTTTCAAATTTCCATGTTAAAATACTTCCACATCAGATAAGTACTGTGTTCCCTTCTATTGTCCTCTGACTTTCTTAAATTACCAATTTTTCAGATTTCTGGTCAAGAAACAGTAGTCTGTAAGATTACTGGTTTTCATGCCATTGCATTTTTGATTTAAAACAAGCTAGTACAGTTGTAATTATTGCCAAGTGGATGTAGTTCCTAAGGTTACATCCATGTTACTGAGCTGAAGAGGGCTCAGGCACATACTTGAGCTCTACCATGTGATAATCCACACACTTTAACTGTTAGCCTGCTCTTTGGTGTGCTTTTGTCTGAGGCCAACAAGCACTCAGGTAAAACACTGCAGGATTTGAGGAATAGCATGGGTTAGGGATTCTTGTAATAGGGAGTACAAATGAGGCTACCCTGGCTCAGGAGAGCAGGTGGGTTAGCCAGGCACACGTGAGCTGTAGTTTGCTACTGGCTCTTGACTGGGCTGTGGTGCATTTTCTTTTTTATGTGACCTAAGAAATTAAATGCAGCCAAAAACTGGTAGAGAGATACCTTCATATGATGCCAATCTCAAACCTTCACAGAAGACTGAGCTGTTGGTATGGGTGAAGGACCGACCAGTGTTAGGCTGACTGTGACTTCCCCAGAGCAGGCAAATTCTCAGACTGTGAGTAGGAAAGGATCTTGGCTACCTTGTGCTAGCTCCATTGAGCAGAACAAGGGTACAGAATCTGGAACCCTTCATATTATCAGACACTTTTCTACATTCTCAATTACCATTATTGTTCACTGTTTCTTCAACTATCTTTTCATATAAATGATCCAATTCATAGACAGTGGTCTTAAGACTGCCTTTTATTCAGTATTATTTTGTGGGGGAAAAAAAAGAAAAAATTAACTGCTCAAGAAACTTGAAAAAAATCTGCTTTCTTGTATTCTTTTAAGATTTTCACATACTTTCAGAATATATTAGCGAAATGATACTAATTAAGTGGATAATTAGGCTTTCTTAGATAGCATCACATGGTCTGAGCTCTCTTTCTGTTCTTCCTTTGCATGATGGCAAGTTTAAAGTTCTCCTTTCCAGTTCCACTTCCTTTTCTCCAACTTAATACTTCACTAAACATTTTTTACAGTGGATTCTCTCTTATTCTATTGCAATATTACTCTGAACCAGCTTTTTGCTATTACTCTTCAAAATCATTCTGTCAGTCTTTCTGTCAGTGATTTTCACAGTATGTTTACACTTTTTCTGGTCTTTTTATTGTATTGTACAGTCACAAGGTCTTAATGTTAGATCTAGTATCTCCTTTTTTCCTGATCACTATCAGATCCAGTACTGAATTAACTCTCATTATTTCTTCCAGTTGTTTTAAGTACTGTACAAAAATCCTGTAACCTGTTTTGAAGCACCTCTTGCACAGAATTCTTTTTTTACAGCTTTTTATACATTTCCATATATATAGCAATATATGTATGTATAACATGAATATAATACATCTGTATATATATATATGATAATCATGGAGACCCTCATAGGCCTAGAGAAAGTCAAACGAATCAAACCTTCAATACAACCTTCATGGATTTTGCTTCTTCCATTTTCCTTGGTGAAATTATTTCTGTGTCTGCCAGCCATGTGATCTGCAGAATCTGCAAGCAGGGTGATTGTTTTATAAATACTATTTATGTTTCCCTCACCTTATATTCTTTATATAACTTCAGATAGTTATATTCTATTTATGTCTTAGCCAGGCCTGTTTCTAATGCAATCAAAGAACAATTCTTGGAATTTGTAGTGGTATTACATCTCTCAAGACCATCAGTACCTAAGCTGTATTTATGAACAGAAAGACCTATTTTTTCATTATTATTTTCTGCAGGACTTTATAGATTATGTTTTCACATCTTGATGTAGCAATTCACTCAAATTTATTCTCCTCTGGCAAATGTTTCCTTACAGTTACACTTACTCACTTGCTGAAATATCTTTCCTGTTTTGTTAGTATTTTCAGCTATGTTTTCCTTGCTGTTCCTAATAGATTTAAAAACAATGACATTTTAACTGATTTTTAAAGTGAGATTTTATCACTCAAAAATCTCAAATCAAAAATACACAAAGTTGAGTGTAGAAATAATCTTATCATCAAACTACAAGTCTGAATTTTAGATTAGCAGTATTATCAAAAAAGCAATAGTTTTGTGACTTACGCTACACCAATACAGTACTCTCAAAACCAGTTTTCTAAAACTGTGCTAAGTCAGTTTGATGTACTTCCTTCTAACAATAACATGCCATTGTTAAAATTGTATTATTTTTCATGATGAGCAAGGCCTTAGTCCATAGTAACTCTGCTGTAAAATGAATAGTATTAAGTCACAGATTATTTCAGGATCTGTGTTGCCTTATATTGTTAATAGAAAGGACAGATCTTCAGCGACCAGTAGTGACTTAAATGTATGCTGCCAATGTTCATCATTTGAGGGTATACTGCAGAAAGCCCCACCAGGTTTTACAGGGGTTTTAATATTCTTTTGCTTTCTATGGATAATTTTCATATAGTTTTTCTTTATAAACTTAGTTGCAGTCAATGCAACTTAATTTTAGCAAAAACTTACTGCTTCTACTGTTCAACAAAACTCCTCATTGGTGTAACTAGAGATTCTGAATTCCCTCTGCTTTCTAATCATTGTCTGTAATGTCATCCTCATGCTCAGTACACACATCTGGCAAAGGTGTTTTGTTAATGACCTCCAAATTATGCAAAGTCCTGCAGGTAACTACACTAGTTAAAAACTTCTGGGCACCATAATGACTCCCACTCACACCTCCAATAATTTTCTAGTATATTGCTATTTTTAGTGCCATTATTTTTGCCTATATTTTACACATATAAAGTGTATATGTGTACATATACATAAACAAAAGTTCTGAACATCGCTTTTTATGTTTTATCATGGCATTCATTTTACTGCAATCCAAATAATTTAGATTATCTAAAGAACATTTAGTATACCTAATAAAATAGGTAGGTATCTATCCCATAAAAACATTAACTATTATTCAGTATTTCTGCTACAGCAGAGCATGATTTTCAAAATTTCTTCTGATTTTATGCATGTATACATTTTAGTTGTCTTTTTAAAAAAAATTCTATCTCCTTACATTGCTATCAGTACAAAGCACTCTTTTCCAAGAGCATTTTTCTTTATATGCAAACAAAACTGAAAACGTTTGCCATACCATTTATGAACACAGCATGGTTTCATTCATGCTCTTTTTAAGTTAGCATTCCTATATTGAACAAGTACCATAAGTCTTTATTTTTACAGGAATGTTTATCTCTGTCTATAGTTACTATTCCATTGATGTTGGAAGCAAGGTACTTTGATCCTCTGAAGGCATATGTATCATAAAAAAACCCTAAAACACTGTCATGAATTGTTAAATTTCTTTTCTGCTTTACTGGAAGTCCTAAAATAGCAGATCCATCCAGCATTTAGAAGTAAATATATTCTTAGGTATATATGATCATGCTCAAGGCAATATTCTAGGCAAATGGATGCAAACATATGAGAAAAAAGGGATCAGTATTGGACCAAAAGAGTTAGGAGAGACCAAGGTAGAAAGGAACCACAAACTTAGGTTAACAAAAGGAACAAAAAAAAAAGAGAGAAGACAGAACTCAAGAGAAGGAGAGATCTTTAACAGGTATAACAAGAAAATATTACCAGAGGGAGAAAGAAAATAAGTTGACCTTTTAAAAATTACTGAACAGAAAAAGAAATTTCACCTTTTAGTAAGTCAGACTTTACCAGTACGCAACTTTGTAAGTCTACCCCATATTTTGCAAGTGAGCCATGTAGGACTCAGTTGTTAAAATAAAGACTAATGCTGTATTTTATTAAATTTTTATGTCTTTAATATGGATTTTATACTCTTCACATTTAATTTTACATTTCTACAAACATTTTTAAGTTACAATTACATTGGGAAACCAACACATTGTATATGAAGGCAGAAGAACAATATTTTTTGACTACTCAAACCATAAAAAAATCAGTGAGTGCCATAGTCTTCTTTTTCTATGTCTTCATTACAATACTATCAGTCAAGAAAATACTGGTATCAGCATCAAAGGAAGAGCCAGCAATCTTCCACATCACAAGTTAGGACAATATTTTCAACATGGAAAGTAGGATTGTCAGAGAGGTAGCAAGTGAAAAGCTTCAGAAAGGGTGGCAGCTGTAAAGAGTCAGAAAAAAAATAAAAAAAACAGGAAAGATAAGATAACAAGATGAAAAGGACAGGAAAAAACAATACACAGGAAATGGCAACAGCAACAATTGTGTTTATTCATATTAGAAACAGTAAAAGAACACTGACAGAAAAGTTGAGGAATAAGGCAGCCATTCTTAGAGAGGTCTAATGACAAGATCTACAGTGGTATGCCATGCTCAGTTATTTCTCAATGAAGGTGACAGGCCAGTCACTTAACTTTTAGTTTGAACTTTTAGTCAGTTCAGAGCAGGATTACTGTGAATTCAGCAAACTAAAATGGGCACCTCCAGAGGGCGATTCATCCCATCCTAAGATCTGAATCTTAGACTCTGAATCACGTATTTGAAATGTAATCAATGTTCACTAGGTATTTATGAAGCTAGCATTTTATCTTCAAGATGAATATTTATGGATAATAACATCTGGATTAAAATAATAAGTGATTCAGCATATTTTCAACTTCCTTTAATGTGAACAAAGAAAATTTACTAATGACTTTCATCTGCACAGAACATGTAATAGGTTTGTGCTGCAAAATATTTTTTACTACCAAACAATACTTGTGTGAACTACACTGAGCACAAAAATGAAATCTGACCCCATAAAAGGAAGTTTGCTTTTCTGTTAGAACTAATTATATACTCCTGGGCTTTAAGTTTATCTGCTGTAAATAAAAAATTAGGCTTAATATCACTGGGATTCTCTATTCCAATATTTAAGACACAATTAATTAAATATCACATTTAACTGATACTTAAAATAGCATAGCTGATATTTCAGTAATTTGTTACTAAAGACAGTAAATACTGCTGTGAAAAAATGCTGAAATCCAATGTCATGGTCATGGAGACATATTATAATGGTTATTTTAAACTAACTATACTTAAATAAAAGAGTCATGGGTGAAGGGCCGGCTTTAAAGTTGGTATACAGCCCAGTCTGTGGAGAAAACTTCATTGTGGAACTGGTCTGTGGAAACAACCTCTTCATACCACCTTCACCAGCTTGCCAGGCCAGATGCAAAGCCAAGACTGTGTGCTTACAGAACAGCAGTACCAAAGCATAAATAATCAGAGAATGGGATGGGAAAGTGAGCTTTCCTCCTGGGCAGTGATCTGGGGGCTGGAAGACACCAAAGGGTGTCAGCTCACCGTTGGCACTTCCTTGTCCATATGGAAAGTCTGAGAGACATAGTCCTGGGACTGGAGTGGTCTTCCACTAATAACTATTTCAGAATACAGTCATCTTGATACTGCCTATTACATGAGGACAACACAGAGTTGCCAGTTACAATGCAATTAAAAGACATCTTTAGAATCTAAATATACTTGAAATTGGATTTTGTACTGAACAATTTATATGACCTAAACCATTTTAGAATCACAAAACATTAAATAATGTAACATCAATGCAAAACAATATAACAGCAAGGGCTTAACCATAAAACAGACCAAAAAGTCTCTTATTTAGAACTTCTAAAATTTTATCTGCATTTAATTTCATTTTTTTTAGAACGAAGAGTACAGTTATGTTAGTTTTTCTGTATTCATATCTTTACTGGGTGCCCTTAAAAACTGCTGCCCAGTGACACAGACATGGCATAGGAATGGGAACCCTATCACACAGCAATTTATAGCATAGTTCTGATGCTGACCTATCTCTATCAGCAGAAATTAATACACTACATTCCAAAAAGTAGATGCTACCATTCCAAAATAAATTGTGAAGTGGCACCATAAGGCCTCTCCCTGCCCCACCCATTTTCACTCTCTGTCCCCTTTTAGACGGGGTGTTATTCTGCCATATATCAGCTCAGGGCTCAGTTACACTGAAGTGTTGCTCAGGTGAACAGTTAAAATGTTTTATGCTTACCATTGAGTGAATGTACAAAAATGGGAGATCCTTATCTCTGTCATTAAATGGTTCTTTGCATGGTAATTAATGAAGACCAGTTATAGTCACTATTAATATTTGTAAATTGCTGAGTTTAAAAAGTATAACATTTCCCTAAACATATACTCTTGGTATAGTACTATATACACTTATGTGAATCATGCAGAAACCAAGCACATTCATAAACAGATTACTGAATGAAACTTTTTTTTGCAATTTCCTAATTTATTTTATTTTATTACAGCTTACAGATGAAATCCACACTGGTGTCTAACCTGTAATGAGTGCCAATGTAAGTAACCCATTGTTCTACAGCTACATTTGGTTATGAATTGATTGACTTTGCTTAATCCTACTGAGTAACAGCTAATAAGCAGGTTTTCTTTTCAATTTCAGTATTATTACAATTAGGTTTTACACAGAAATTCTGACACTCTTTACTGTTACTGCATGCCTGCTTTTGCCTTTTCCCAAATGCTAGTGACTAGAATTAACAGAAACATATATTTTAAAAATGGTTTTGATTTTCTTCATGTCTACAAGTGGGGTTTTTAAGACTAACTTGGGAAGACAAACATTGGGGTAGTCATCATTTCAGCATGAATTTTCTGATTCAGGTTGGCCCTGAAAGTCAATTTAAAGCCTTCCTTAGAAGTGACTGTGCTAAAATAAAAATGCACAGGTAGTAAAGTACAGCTCAGAACAGCAGTTAGAAAACTGAAGTCTCACTCTGTTTTCCATGTAAGCACAAAGCATAACATATCTGAGCACTATATAAAAAATATTACTGGAAATACTCACCTGACTCCTCTCTTTCATCCTATTATTTCTCCTACGCTTATTAAGTTTTTTTCATCTTTCCTTTTGTAAAGGAGAATAAGTTCCTTCTCCCCATTTCTGTTTCTTCCTTTGCTTTTTCCTGCTCACCTGCACAGTTTCTGGAATTCCAGAATTTAAAAGAGCTATGGATCCAATCCTGGGGTTAAATACCAAATTGTGAAAGTTGTAGCATGGATGAAGATCAATAACTTAAATTCAAGTGTTTGTGTTCTCTTACTTCCAGCAAAGATATAAAAACACTGGAATAAAGTTCAGCAATGAATCTATTTAGATAACTGTAACCTTTGGATGAGATCATCATTCTGTAAAGAGCTATGCTCATACAGCAAAACATAACAATTTCTATAAATTTGAATAATATCATTATCTCTGCTACCTTCTTCTCATGTTTAGCTGTTATGAGAAGGGCATGTCCATTTCTCTCCTTTAGTGCCATTCTAAATGATGCACACAATGCTTCAACAAATTAAATGATTAATATCTTTAAATATTTATAACCACCTTATTATTAGATATTTAGGAGATAAAAATAGCGAGAGCTAAGACTACCATCTTGTACACAAATATAAGTATTTTCTATCCTGTAACAATTAATAAACAACATTTATTACCTGCATCCATGACATAGATTTTTAAATGCCAGGTCTTGTAAACACAAAATCCATCTGTATAGTATTTTTTCAAAAAGCTTAATAGCCATAATATCAAATGTTGTTTCACACACAGTATCAACATTTGATGTTTCATTGACACAGTAACAGGAAGCCAGCTCAGTGTAAGTTACTTTGTAGAAGAAAGTGCCAGAACTTCAAGGTGTAACTTCTCAGGAATCATGAACTCCGGCAGTCTTTAAAGATAAAATGACATATGACAAACAGTAAAAGTAAAGCAAATTTTAGGGACCAATGTTGACTAACTAAAATAATGATCTCTATATCCAGTATCCGATCAAGAGAGAAACACAAAAATAGTTTCCTTTTAAAATAACGTACCCTCTTAGAAAAAAAAACCAAACCAACCAACACCCCCCACCCCAAAAGTGCTTTTTTTTTTACTATTGTTATGGTGATCTTGGTACATAATCTATTTGTATAGTCATGTGCTGACAGGATTATTAATTACTGAGTTCCAAGCTTGAGCAGAAATCATGTATCTTGTTAGCTAAGTTTAGTCATAGACATAAGTGTGCAATCATAATCAATATTGAGAAGGAAAACTGTTAAATAAAAGCTGAAGGCTTATGAAAAGATCAGTGCCAAAAAAAACCCACTCCATTTAAAAAGACCTTTTCATTTAAGGGGGTGTTCTATGACATTACTTTCAGTCTTTCTGCAGACTCTTTAGTCTTCATAAACAACTTTTTAGGGATTTGTGGAATAATAATTATGAAAAGCAATCCCACTGTCCATAAACTTCAATTTAACACCAGTAGGTGTAATAATCCAGTGGATTAATTTATTGTTAGAAAGATCATAGATCTCAGAAAAATGCAAATCAAAGAGACCAGGCTTTAGAAATCCAAGACTTTTTTCCTGACATTTAGTAAGACAAACATTATCTAAAAGGCATAACTCATCATGTGGAAAAACTCCATCACATTCTTATGAGTTAAATAGGAAGGGAGAAAAGGAATAAATGAATCAGCAGATTTCGAATGATGGGACATATCCCACTTGGAGAAGATGCCAGCTGTACATTGTAAAGGAGAGAAGAATTACCATTGTGCAGCCAGCTTTCCACAGCAGCTCATTTGAATCCTTTTGTATTCACTGGTGAGACCATGCTGCCAATACTGTGCTCCTTGCTACAAGGACATGGATGTGCTGGAGCATCAGAGAAGGGCAATGGAGCTGGGGAAGGGTCTGGGTCTCAAGTCCTATGGGGAGCAGCTGAGGGAGCTGAGGTTGTTTAGTCTGGAGAAAAGGAGGTTCAGGGGAGACATTATCACTCTGTACAACTGCCTGAAAGGAGAGTGGAGCCAGCTGGGGGTCAGTCTCTTCTCCCAGGTAGTAAGCAGTGACAGGATAAGAGGAAATGGCCTCAAGTTGTTCCAGAGAAGGTTTAGATTGGATATTAGGAAACATTTCTTCACTGAGGGGGTTGTTAAGCACTAGAGCAGGCTGTCCAGGGCATTTAAAAGACACGTGAATACAGATAGCACTTAGGGACACAGTTTAGTGGTGGACTTTTACTGTTAGGTTTATAGTTGACTTGATGATCTTAAGGGCCTTTTCCAATCTAAATAATTCTATTTTGTGATTCCTTTGTCCATCTACATCTGCATTGCAGAACTCCGCAGATAGGAGGCTGAAGAAAGTATAGTGGGACAGAAGACTAGCTTTAGATGTAAAAGATTCATAGGACCATTTGTACCTTTGCATGTAATTGTTCCTGGTGTAAGCAGGAAAGTAGGTTTTCCCCTTAAAAGGGTCATGAGCAGAAACTGGAGAAGAAGCTGAGATTCCAGAAGACAGGTAAGGGTGTAGCTAGGACAAGTGTGGCATGAGCTAGAGTCAGACAGAGAGCTGTAGCCATGTTCTCTAGTAATGTGGCTTTCAACTGACCCGAGTGTATTTATCCAACTGTGATCTTTCCAACTCTTATTGAAACCCCTTCTTTGATACCTATTCCAAATTCTTCATTCTTATGCACTTATCCTCAGACCTAACAATACACCCCATCACTGCTTCTATGCCCATATGCCTTGCCTTCTATGCCCATATGCCTTGGAGTCATAAATTCCTCTCTCCTGTTGCTCACAGGTAAATTCAGGAAAGCACCTTTTCCCACAGTATAGCAGAAGTCACTCTCTCCTTCCTTACAAGTTGCTTTCTGATACAAGGCAAAGATTCCCCTCAATCTCATATTCAGCTTGTAGCTCAAGCCTGACCAAAGACAACAGCAGAATCATGTAAGCTAGCAACAGGTATTTAGCGAGATAATATAAAAACAAGCACAGCCCTCCTTATTTCCACATTTGTATCAAAAGACATGAGTAAGAAAAACAGAACATAAAAAGGTTAAACAGAGCACCTGTCAACGTGCTTTATCCTTTTAAAAAAGTTATTGGCAGTATTTGTTTCTAGTATCTTGTTTAAATTTCACACAATACATTACAGTGATTTTAGATCAGACAAATTATTTCTTTAAGATATTTTTTTAAGATATTTTTACTACTTGAATACAGCTTATAGTTTAGTGTACCTCAAATTTGACACCACCACAATTCCTAACAAAAATACGCACAGAAGGTTGGAAAAGCTAACATCTCTGCAAATTACTTATGGATGTGCTTGTATGGTACTCAGGGGAAGTAAACTCTGTCAAGGGCAACTAAAAGCACTGATAATATAAATATTTTATGATGCTGGAAAATTTTCAATAGTAAGAAAAAAGTAATAAGACACATGACATGAGGTCAAAGAAGCTTTTTACAATGTAAAATTATCATTCAGGGAAATAAAAGAAGTTGGTCAAATACAATTGGGATTTTGAAAAAGTAACAAATGGGTAATAAGACATGCTAATAATTGTAAGGAAAGTTTATGCCCATTAATAATGACAGAATGGAAAATTCTAAAATCTGTTTTTCTGGCAATGAGAAATTAGGCTTTAATTCAAAGAAAGATATATATTGTAGTAGAGGAGTTGACAAGTTTGTTTTTGTCAGATGAGGACCCAAGACTTGAAAAATCATACTTACTTACCAGAAAATGAAATCTACTAGTTGGGAATATATATGAAAAACAGGACCATTGAAGAATTTCAGGGATACTCAAGGACAATACAATGATTCAGAACCCTATACTTCTGTTACTGGGGAAGGCATGATGGGGACAGAAGGATTAATGCTGCCAGACTACTTTTCCTGGCTCCTTTTTGGGCACCCTTTGCTTTTTGTGAAGAGAAACACAACGTACCTAAAACTGAGAAGGTAGGGAGTGCTCTCTACTTTTTCATACACTCCAGAACATCAGTTCCCACTTTGTTTTGAGCAACAGATCATTATCAGCCCTCAGCAATTTTCAAAAGCCACCACACACCCATCTTATCAAACGTTTAATTGGAAACACTATTTAAAGCACAGTTATGGTTTAGCCAAACAGATGTTCAATTCACCATAGCCTTGGAGTCCACTAGGGATTTGCAGACAACAGCTTGGAAACCATTCCAGCTGTTGCAAAGGTACAATGATATCTTCTATTCCATCCCTCCCCCCAGACCTTCTGGTTGCTGCATGAAATATTTCTGCTTTTTTATCTGATTTCCCCTGGAATTAATTTTAGGGCCTGCAACTGCATTTAGCTTCTGAAGTAGCAGCAAACTGGTATTTGCCATTGCCCACAGGTTAGTGAATGGTAGAAGTAAAACTGATCTGCACATCCATAAAATTGGTACAGCTAGAAAAAGGAACAGTAAAAAAACATCTACAGATTTAAGAAAATGGGAATAGTATACGCTTGATTCATGTGTAAAAATTTATCATCAATCAATGAGGACAACAAACTTATTTACAGATCCAGATCAATTTTAAGAAATATAATAGAAGCTGCTAAAAATCCATGCAAACACCAGTAAAATATCTTGAGAGCCCTGGCTACTCAGAGCAGCAGCAAGACATTACCTATCACTTTAACAGTGATATTCCAGCCCTGTAGCAGGCAGGAACTCCAAGTTCAAATCACGTACTTTAAGCTCTTTGGTGTCATAAAACTCTGAGAAAACAGGGAGAAAGAATCTTCTCTTCATTTTGCAGCCCCTGCTGTTAAAAAGAACAGCTACAAGTCCCTGCCTTCCTAAGTGGCAGGACTGGTCACAGCCTCCTGAGCTCATGGTTTATGGGCTGATGGCTGCTGTAATCCAACAGCCACTGCCTCTCTCTGATGATGGATTCAGCTGAACAGTGGGGTCAGCGATATCTGGCCACTGTGACAGACACGGCTCCTGGATCACCACAGGTCCTGCTGTGAGATGCTTCTGCAGCTCTTCAGGGTCAGCATTAGGTCTGCCTCCAACTGTGAATATTTTCCTTTTATCATCTGCAATATTTACAATTGCACCTTTCCAGACTGTTTAGGAACAGATGGACCAGCAAAGGTACCAGTACAAATCTCCATGAGGGGGTAGTGTTAAAACTGCCCATTAGTCTCTATACTGTTCCTTATCTTCTAACCCTTTACTAATCCACTAAAATTTTAAGCGATTCCCTACTTCTTTTTGTTAACAGTCTTCAGTTACAGAACTTCTAAAAACTTTTGGGTCACTTTTTCCTGTGCATCTGGAAATGACTCTTTCAAATAACTAGCAAAACTCTAAGACAAAACTACTTGTACAACAGGCATGATGGTTGCTATTACACCTATCCATGTTCCTATAAACAGTATGCTACATCACAATCACTGGCATTTTGTCTGTCATGGTAGCCTCACTTTTTAGTCCATTAGTCCATGACCATCCCTAAAACCCTTTTCAAAACTAGGGTCACATTTGTTACTTTCCATTCCTCTGTTATCAAGGCTAATTTAAATACCAGATTATACAAAACAGTTCATGGTTTGCTCACCAATTTAATTTCTGAATTGTTCTAGGGCTACTGAATGAAAAGCATGTTATTGGGTAATTTATTAATGTGTATTCAATCAATTTCTTAAAAAACCTTTTATTGAGATACCAAATCTGAACTACTATAAAGACAACTCCTATTTGGGGATGTCCCTAATCATCCTGTCATAAACCTTGCCAGCACAATGAGTTCAATTTCTTTCAATTTCTTTTTGTAATGGCTTTGTCTTTCTCCTTAACCACAACTATCTATTAACCTCACCTCTCATCTAGCAAAATTTACACTGGAAAAATGTGGGGTTTGGCTTTTAGAATTTTAGCCCATTGCATTTCAAAATCTTTTTGTTCTGCCTGATACTAGGTCTACACTTGCCAGAATTGTGCTCTTTTCTGCTTTGCTTGCTTGGATGTTGCTTTTTTAAAAATCTCTATTTATTTCTAGCTTCTTTTACTGCTGAATTATGTTGGAAAAGACTTATTTAATTGGGTTAGAATCAGAAAACAATGCCCCTGTGTATTTTGAATATTTATTTAAACTGTGTCTTCATTAGTATACAATTTTTTTTTTAAACAAGACTGGACTTTTAAAAAATTTTATCATAAGCTTTTTTCTCCGACAAGTACAACAAACTTGAGTATGATGTCTCACTACTGATTGGTTCTTCCACAGTCACTTGTTGCATGTTGATCTAGACTAAATCAAGGGCTGTCTTTCTCCTTCTGGATTCTCTATCTTGTTTGCTCAAAAATTAGTGCTCAATGATATCTAAATAGCAGCCTGTGCATGATGGCCTAATGAGGCCTAACATTCAGTTTATCCAGTCTATACATATATAACCAAGAACTGTTGCTAGGATCAAGCTTTTGGGTTGTACAGACTCCCCAGGCTCCCACAGTATTTCACAGCAATTTCACCTCCATCCCTCCAACTAGCCGAGCTCTTACTAAAGTTCTCCTACTCAGCCATAGAACCATACAGAACTACAATTTGTGGTTTATTCTGATAAAATTAGACTATTGGGCTATATTTTCTTTGGTACATACTGCACCATTTGTCTGCACAGTCCAATCTACTCCAATCTACCATCTCTGTAATCAGCCAGGCACTCAACATTCCATCATCTCTGTACAATCTAAACACTGACATTTCAGGGTGCCTTTAAAAGAAAGGGTTACGTGCAGACCCACTTACAGAAAGAGGGTGACATACCTGGGGAATTCCCAATTGCATTAATCCTTACCACTTCGCTGAAGGCTCATTACTTTTGAAGCACAATGGAAGCAGAGCATTATGAGATAGGGACATACCAAGATACCAAATAAAAACCAGTGTAGGTTCCTTCCCAACAGAGACCAAATGGCACTTGAAAAAAGGACTGATGAATGGCACAATTATGGTTATTAAAGATTTCTGTACCATAAGATGCTGTGTCAGGAATGAAATGAAGTTTGCTACAAAAGTAAGAAGACCTTCTGCATACACTGCAGACCATTGTGATATTTGCATTTACTTCCTTATACGGGGAGGGGAGGGAGAGGGAGAGGGAGAGGAGAGCTTTCAGGACACAATGGCAGTAGCTATAGACTTGAGTTTGACAGCTGAGAAGGCCTCTGGGGCTAGCATTTTTTTCTATCAGCTGCAACTCACTCATTTTCCTTTTGTGAGGCCTCTGGTTGGAGCACCTTCTTTCTGCATTAAATTATGATGTGGCATTAGGGACAACAGAATCCAACAGCTATGCTGCAGCATCCAGTGTATATTCATTATTATTTATCTGTAATACCATCAGTCTTGGAAGACCTCACCATGGGCCACTTTGTATTACACTGGGCCATGAATAAACACACAACAAAATATAGATATGCTTAAATTCTACATAAAGAGGCAACAGAAGGGTTATGGCAGAGTCCAAATGCAATGACACAGTACTACTGTGATAGCCATTGGCACCTATATATCTGCAGTATAACTGTTGTCTAGTTGGACTGCTTAAAGCTTCACAGTGCATAAAACTTTCAAGAAAAAATTAGAGGGAAGATAATGAACACTTCTGTTTATGAAGAAGTCAACCAGTACATGAGAGGCAGCTGAGGAGAAAATATTCAGTGTGGTCTGAAAATTCAATGATTGAATGAAGGAAGTTGGCATCATATGTTGATCAAAACCAGACTCAACCTCTTGGTACTGAAGGAGAGGTATCAGGTAGAAGTAGTCCTGATAAGCCTTGAAAATAAAGACAGATAGCTTATATTTATTGCTTTAAAATGAAGCAGGAAATTGAAAATAGCAAAGGAGTAGGTTTGGAAAATGGTATTTACAGTAGAGCAGCACTTTGACAGCTAATGAGCAAGGCAAGGCTGCATTTTGTCAAGGCAAAGTAAAAGATTTTCTAATAAAGACTTGATCGATGAAAAACCTGTTGACAGAGAATAATGATCATCTTTATGGATTGGGAAAAGATTCCTAAAATGCAGGTTTGCACTAGATTTTATGATAAAACAAATGACAGCATGATGGTGTCATTCATGAAGGGTTCAGAGAAGTTTTGTGAAGGCATCAACCTAGACTAAAAAAAACTAACTAACTAAAGAGTAATAGTTCTAACTGCAAATAAGGAACTGAGGGCATTGCTGAAGAAAATGTTTATGCATTAATTCTGCTTAGGATTGGAAAAGAAAAGGTATTTGAAACACATAAAACATTGTTTTTCCTATAAATACTGTGAAATAAGAAAATTCTTTCATGTCACTTTTATTCCTAACTTGTTACAGCTATCTATGCTACCATGTTTTGACTTTCAAAGGGTTGAAGAAAAACAATGTTCCTGATGTTACAATGTGAGGAGTGCCTCATTCGATACAAATAAAGACATGCTACATTTAGGACAGTCACCATACAAGCAGAGTGCAAACAGCAGTAGGGGAAGAGATCTCAAAGACTTACTATTAACATGCTGAATGTGCAGGCACATTCCTTTGCTCTTCCTTCTCAGTGCACAGAAGGAAGCTTACTCTGTTGCTGTAGTTTGGCATCCCAGCTCTTGAGGTATTCTCAAGAGCTGACAAAGTGTAGCTGTGCAGCAAATGCCCACCCCCTACATTCCAAAACATCATCTCCTTCTCTTGATATCTGTTTCCTTGCTTTGGTCCTTGTTTCAGTCATTTATAGCATCATGGCATGAGTTAAATGAAAGAGACCATCAGATCAGGTACTTAACAGCAGGGCTAAGCAGCAGTGAGTATTGGAGAGCTGGTTACAGCAGGAGATAATTCAGAGTTTCTTCTCTTCCAAACATTAGTAGCAGTGCTGCTGCAGGCAGAACAGAGCTATGCCCCACCATTATCTCCCTCAAAGTACTGGAACGTTGCAATCACAGGAAGGGGAAGCAGTCACACCCAGGTGATCTGCCTCTCAGTGGTGATGAGAGAAAAAATCAGACAGAGATGAAAGATGCAGAGGATTCCCCATACCCACTCACTGGCATGTCACTTTCCTTCCTTTCCTCCTCTGAAATTAGATCTGTTCTGAGGCCCTTCTGATGTAGAGGCTCAGCTAGAAGGCTGTGTTTAGGGGTTTTTTGCAATCACCTAATCTAATTCTGCTTTCCTTTCTTTCACCCAACTTACTGCAAGTAAAATATATATATGGCCAGTAGGATTAAAGGTGAAAATGGCAAACATTTAGGTCTACACATTTTAAAAAGAAAATACACTGATCAGGATTCTTTATGCAAAATGAAACATTCAGTGTTCTGAAACATTTCAGTTTCTGAAATGAAATCATGATTTCGTTTCATACTGAAAAATCTCAATTTCATTTTATATTGCAAAATCTCAAAAGAATAAATGTTCAGGTTTTTAAATGAGAACTCTGAAAATACCCATCCTGTAATTAACATAATAAAATTGTGGTTTGAGTGCTGTTGAAGGTGATACATTTCAAAATCATTAAGTTTTGTGTTTGAACATGAAATTATGGCTTCTGCTTGGCACTAATTTTATATAGCAACCCATTGTCTTCTCTTCTTAATTGTAACTGTCATCCTGAATCCCCAACTCATACTGTAATTCACAAGTAGTCACTGAGTCTTCTTTAACACTTCGAAGTTCTTCTACTCCTCTCCAGCAGAAGAAAACCAAAAACTTTAAGAAAAGCATTTACTGAAAATCTTAAACTTAAATCTATCATATATTCCGGGCAATGAAAAATACCAGTAGTATTTTTATAGTAGTAGCTATTTTTCTTTGGTCTTGCTCTTTCTTCAAATTACTTTCATTTCATGCTGCTCTTGTGCCAAGCAATAAAAATAATCCTCTGTTCCTTAACCTTTACTCATCAATTATTATCTGTGTCCTTGCTTCATAAGAAAGAATCTCTAATTGTCCCTACACACAATTCCTCCAGACCTTTACAGCCCCTCGGTAATTATCCACAAATTCAGTAACATTTCCAGTTCTTCCTTTTTTTTTTTTTTTTTTGGATTAAGACACAGCTGAAAACATCCTTGAATTTAAATACCAGAAAGGAAATACAGCATCATAAAAAAGGGCACAGAGTTTACAATGCCCCTTTTGTTATACAGGGAAAGCACCTACATGTAGTTTTTGCTCATTTGTATATAAAAACAGGAGTCAAAGCAATGACTGTACCCATAACTACAGGAAAAGAACTTCCTCCTTAACCCAAGCATAGATATTTATAGCTATTTTTGGGCGAATCCACTGACATATGATATGGGTAATATGTAGTCCCTGCCTAAGACTATAGCTAATCAGCATGTATGATCAAATTCACTCATAATGCCAGCTCAGTTTAATTTAACCAAAGTACACTGACACAAATATAAGTGTATATTTATTAACATTTCAGTATTCAACCCAGCAAGACAATTACGTTAGTAAATCAGTTTGCAATATCTGTACAAATATTAGTGGTATAAACAGGTTTTATAGATCTATAAATTTCAAAAAGTTTATCCATCAAAACACAGAGCAAGTCAGAGACACACCATTCTGAAAATAAAGAAAACAAACAACTCTCAACTCCCTACCTAATTGCAGTAGGGAAGAACTTCAGGGTCCCATGGTGAATTACCTCAGAATAATAAGATCCTTAATGGGTATACTCTATATATTTTCTAAAAAGAATTGAAGTAATTTGACATAAGTCAAACCTCTTGATTCACATTTTTATCACTATTAGTTTCCCAACATCAGTAAAGACTAACTATTGAAAAAGTCAATCATTTTAATGTACTTACAGCTGAATTTTCTCATCATGTGACCAACTATCCACAAAGCCTCAGTGCCATTAAGAAGTTTTGAGGAATATAGTATTTGGTACTGCCAAAAAAAACATAATTAAAAGAATGTATGTAAATTATACTAATTTTCTAATTAGAAATGTTTTATGGTTAATTCACATCTAAAGTACAAGAGGGGGAAAAGCAGGACTTACATTATCCCAACAGGCAGGTTCCAGTACAATCAATGAGACAGTGACAGAATGCACAGTAAGGAGTCACAGTAGGGTCCTGATCTTGCAACTGAACTCTCACAAAAAGAACCCCGCACTACTGCAGAATCTCCTGAATTTCAATAGGGCCCTACCCACACATAATCAATTACAGAGTCTGCCTATGTGGGAGTAACAACAGCGAGAACAGGACCTGTTCTTCCACACACCTGCAAAAATACCAAGATTAAAAAAAAAATAAAATTAGTAACATGCAGCAAAACCTACTGATAGCCTGTTTTATTACAGCATTTAGCACATAATAAAGGAGTTCCATACATCTTTAAGTTGCATATTTTTAATAGGAATTTTTAGCTCCTTCTTTAAAGAATGTTGGCTTAAAATTGCATATGAATTTTACATGTAGTGACAGCACATTATGGAAGCTTTTACTGATATTAATTGAAATATAATTTTTTAATTATCACTTTCTAAAAATTAATTATGCTAGTTTCCTTGGTCTATTGTGCAAGTCACTTTTTAGTGCTTCAACCCTCTTAAAGTCTGTCCCACAACATCCATTTTAGGGATGCAGCATAGGTCTGTGAATTTATTGAGGTCTTCATGACTGTGAAAGTATCTGACCACATACAGTAGCATCCATGACTGAAGTCTTCAAAAATACATAATGAAAAGCAGTTTAGAATTAGTAATTTTTAGACCAAAAAGTGGTATCTTTTTAAAACAAAAAATCCTTATGAAAAACTTTATTAAGTTTAGGG
This sequence comes from Molothrus ater, assembly GCF_012460135.2. Taxonomy (NCBI): domain Eukaryota; kingdom Metazoa; phylum Chordata; class Aves; order Passeriformes; family Icteridae; genus Molothrus; species Molothrus ater. The sequence continues at coordinate 63,342,111 of NC_050479.2, read as the reverse complement.
ACTTTGTGAACACCATTTAAAACACAGGAAGCACACAACATAGTTAAACAACACACCACCACTTTGCTGTTCACACAAAACTTGACATCCATTATTTGACCTTACTCTTCTTATTAAAAACACATCTAGGTTGATCTTTAAAAGGAAAATGTTATAAATTACAATATGTTTATATGTTATAACCATTTAAAAAACAGATAGCCATAGGTTCCATTAAGTAATATTTAACTGGTGATACTAGGCAAGACTACTGGTGATAAAGGTTTTAAGAACAAACAGGTCCTAGAAACATGCAAAAAAACATTTCTTCATTCCTTTAATACAGATAGCTCTGAAGAAGAAACAACAATACTTAAAAACAAATAAACAAAAAAGCTGGGACCAAATGAAAGGATTTGAGAATCTGACAACCCAAAAGTTACATAAAATTGAATGCAGTTTGTTCAAGGGGTTTTTTTGTAATGACTAATTGTTCTCTTCTTAGCTTTGATTTTGTGAAAAAAAACCCATGTAAATTAGCAGAAAATGGAAAAGAGTATCACAAGCTTTTGTTCCTTGTTGCGAGGTTGATGGTTTTCAACTGGGCAAACAAAATTTGACATTTGAAGACAGTTACCTTATGATACTGAACTGGAAGTGTTTCTTCTCATGTTACTTCTTTCAAATTTTACATTTCATATGCATGACTCTTGGGCTTGTTATTCTGAGAAATTCAACCGCTTTTAAATATGCTACAGCACTAAATTTTGTTTAAAGAGTGTTGTATCTTGACCCCTGTCTAACACAACACAGAAAATTTTAAAATATCAGGCATATGCCAAGTTAGTGTGCCTACCTGAGCCTGTACAGTGAGTGACCCAGCACCTCTGGCAATTGTAATCTGCCCATTTCTCACTGACTCAGATGAATGGGCAGACAAGACCTTTCAGAATGATTTTGGTGACAAAATCACACAGCTGTGATTTTGCATTTCTCAAGTTGCAATGTAGTGTGGTAACTTGATGAAGCCTGACCCTAATACTGTTTTCTCTCTCTGTATCTAGCTCCACATCTTTCTTCACAAATGAAGTATATTGGAATACAATGCATATTTTCTGCACTGTTCCAAAAGAGTAGGTTGTAGGATGGGTCAGGGACACATAGCTGCAGTCTAAATTACAGTCAGTTTCTGGAGAGACCTGAAAACACAGTTTTACAATTTTGACAGCCTAAGAAATAGCTCAGAGCTAACATACAAACAGCCAAAGAAATTAAATACTGAAGCTGTCTCAACAGTTCCCTTCTCTGACATGGACAAGAAAAACATTTTTCTAATTCAGGTATAGAAAACACCATATCATGGAATGATTCACAAGTGTTTTGGAAGACTAGAAGGCCCTGGCAAAACCAAGGCTTTTTCATGACTAGCAGAAATAATGAAGTGTAGTTACCTACCTACATGCTTACAGATACCACCAACACACTTGTACCAAGCTAGCCTGGCTGTTTACCCAGTCTCTTCTAAACAGATTTCTCTAGATTTCAGCTTCTGATGTTTAGGGGAACAGGAAGCAGCTCACATTGTGGCCAGGTCTGAGCTACACGTGTTGAGTGGCAGACCAACCAAGCATGCTGACCTGCAAGGCAACAGGTTGAAGAGAATAGAAAGTTTCTGAGTCCATGCTGCAGCTTTTTCTACCCCAGGGGCACTAATTTGAGTCCCTTCTCTACTCACAGCTGCTAAATTTCATTCAAATTGCAGAAACTTGACTTTGTGACCTCTACCTCTATATCAAATGCAGCTGAAATTAAGCAGTGGATTTGAAAGTTATTAGGAGATAACACAATCCTATAATATATCTTGTTTTGCTCAGAACCTAGGTATGAAAACACTGTAGCATAATCACTGTGATAATAATGATTTTTATGTCACTTACTGTTTTCATTCAGGAGTTACACCACAAAGTCAGATACAACAGAACACAATTGTTACACAGCATAAATGAATGTAGAGACTTTCAATAAAACTGGATTCATTTTGCAATGTGAACAGGGTCCTGAATACAGGTTGCTTCATAAAGGGGATAATTTAACAGAAATACAGTAGTTTTTTTTAACTTACCATGACTACAACTTATTGCCCTTCATGGAGATCCATGCTTCTCTTCCAACTCCATACTGTCTTTCCTTAGGCTTAAAAAAAGTTCAATGATAGACAGCTCAATAAAAGAGCCACATCAAGTCTAATCAGTCTATTCAGTATAATTGTACTTTTGTGGTTTTTTTTTTTTTTTTTGTTAGGTTGGTTATTTTTTGGTTTTTTAGGGGTTTTTTTTAGAATAAGCATAGTGACTTTTAAAGCATCACTTTAAGGTGATCCTGATCTTACTGCCTATATCCTGGTATCCAAAATTAGGTAATAGTTTTTAATAATATGCAAAACCCAGTTCCTTTTCTAGAAATGGCATCGACAATTCTCTGTTTACCCTTTCTATTGATATAGCACTACATTTTTAACTTGTGTATTTCTCACTGAAAAGGCAAACTTGAAATCAGAGGGGTTTATATGTTGCTGGATTACAGGAAGAAGGAAGGAAAAAAATTGAAGAAGTATAATGACCTCTCTAAAACTCCAGTAAAAAAAAGAAGAGAGACAAAGAATAATCAGTGTGGAAAAGTTAATAGAAAACTGAACATTAGAGGAAAGGTTAGCAGGATGCAACAGGTATTAGAAGAGTCAGGGAAGTGAAAGTGATTCAGCCAAATGGGGATGGAACAAAAGAAACAAAGTTACATTCTAAGCAGGGTAATGAAAACAAGCCTTTCAAAACAGTTTGACATTGGCCTACCTCTTCTTCTGTCAAAGTGAAAGAATTGCATCAATTCAAAAAATGCCTCACGAAAACCTTAAAACCATTTAACTTTAAGCATTTGGAGTTACTAAACTCTGCTCAGCTAAGCAACTAAAGAAGGGCTTAAAGCTGGAAATCAATTTACATCCTATTGTTATTTTTCACTAGGTCTGTAGTATCAAAAACACATCCAAAACTGAGCCTCAGCTCCTTACCCTATAAACAGACTCACACTTTGGTGCTATTTGGGATCCAGCCCATTGGTTACCAGATAGGCTAAGTCAATACAAGATGCAAGGGACTAATGTGGGTTCAGACTCTTCTCTCCCACACTCATGCAAGTATTTTTACTTAAGTGCAAGATTAACTGATGAAGAGAATGCAGATAGTTAAATGCTCAAAATTAATTCAAGAATCAGCTCTCTAAAAGAAAACCAAAGAAAAAATGGCTGAGAAGGAACAAAGAAACCGATTGTTGAATCTGTATTAAAAATAAATGACCTCTGGGTTACATATCAATGCACTGTGCCTGAAAACTGCTGCTTCTTTCTGGTTTAAGTATTAAACCTTGTTTTTAAAACATGAAATGGTAAAGAACCTTGGCAGAGGTCAAGCAAGTTTAGTGGTTGATAACAGTACTAAAGTAATTCTTAACACAGGGTGTAGCTCAGATGTTGGCAAAAAGGGCTCAGCATCTCTCTTGGCTATTTAAACACATTTGTGCTTCCAAATCCAGTTTGGTAAACAGCTGAGACAGGGTAAATATCCCATATTCCAAGAGGATAAACTGTGGAAATCATAAGCCGCTAATAGGGTTCTGTCCCTTTTACTCCTTACTCTACAATACAGTTACTAAAAGAAAACAAAAATTGATTTGTTGAGATACCAAAAATGTCTGGGGCATCTCTCAGCATTCTTTGAACTTCTGGTCACTGTGATCCATCTCCTGAGCTATGGATCATTCTGTGCACCATTATTTTAAACTGTCACATACCTGAATTATCAGGAAGTCAACAACAACAGTGAAGAACTATATTCTTACACAAGCAAGCCCCTGCTACCATCCTTTATTTATATCTCTAAAAGAAAGGAAACTCCTCATTTTAAGATCCATGCTTAATAAACCCATACATATAAAAATGATTACCGAGTGATTCTTATAACTAGGATTAAAGACCTGATTAAGGAAAAGAGAAATAGTTCCTCTATATTCAGTCACCTTTTCACAAAACGGCTAAACAAAATAATATTTTGTTCTTCCCAGAATTATGAACACTACTAAAATTTTATAAATGTTGTGAAGTTCAGAGTTCAAAACTTCCTAGAAACTGGGAAAATGAGAAGCAAATTAACATCTTGCATCTTTCAGTCTTAAAAGAAACAAATTGTATGCAAAAGAGCAAACAAACCAATACTAGCTAAAAGCACTTTCAGATTCCCCACTCCTGCAGTCATTTCAGCAGCGTTTCATTTAGTTGCAGGCACTCACATCTGTAAAATTTAAACTTCAGTCTTTCAAACAACTTCATATATTCTGAACTTTACTCTTCTGAGTAGTGCTATTGATAAAAGTATTCATTTGAACAGGACTAAGGCTAAAGAAAGTAATAAAGAAATTAACTAATGAATTCAGTGTATCACTAACAATTATTTTTGAAGTTAAGGACAGCAAGGAATAAAGCAAAGCTTGAAAAATTAACAGCTGAAATATGCGGTGTGGAGGAAAAATTATGTTATGGTCCCAGAAATTACCCCACAAAAACTAACTTCAATACCTATTAAATAAAAGAATCAGTGCTAAACAGGAAAAATACTTGAGCATCCCTAACTTAAAAGTCATGACAACCACACTCTTTTCTCACCATTTGATGAGTCTTCTTTGGTTCAAGATTGAAGTTCATGGCTGCTGTGGAGAAGATCACTTGGCCACTGTTCTGCTGTAAATAATCCATAAATAAAAGAGTGGGCTTCAGTTTTCACAGATACCAAGACAGAACTTTTCATAACCATTAAATTCACAAAAATATTAAAATGTTTAGAAGTTACAGTTAGACCATTTAAGCAAAGCTTTACCACAGAACCTAAGTTTAATACCGACTCCTTATTAAATCCTCAGGGATAGGTTTGTTATTATGAGTCAGGCCTATAGATATGTAGGAGTCAATACTATAAGATGCTAACAAAACATAGAAATCCAACCTTTTGATGATTACACCACTAGTCTTTATGCCATATTGAGTATTTTAGTGGTTTAAAAAAATATAAATTGAAGGTTTGCTCTTGAAAGATCAAGAGGTAAAAAAAAAAAAGCTAGTTTTATTTTTCACATGGAAGTATATAGGAAATCTAATAAAGCATATGCATGTCCTAAGCCAGCACATACTTCTTGCAGTCCTTACAGTCTATAGAAGTATCCTTAGACCAGATTTATTCTGGCAAATTCAAAACTCTGTTTTCATTGTACTGCAGTAAATGCTGTCCACTTCAGTCCTTTCTAGATTACAACTGCTATCATTGCAAGCAGACTAAAATTGCAAAGCAATGAATTCCAAATTTCAGGGTATGTATCAGGGTAAAATAGAGACTGAATGGCTACAGCAGAAAGCAAAATACACATGAAGGAGGATGCCCAACTACAGTTACTAGGTTATTAAACTGAAACTTTAAACTTCAAGTGATATGAAATGTACAGGGGAGGCCTGAAGGGAGGCTTAGATGAACCTATAACAAGGATCTAGAAGGCTGGATGAGCATCAGGGGCAAAGCAGGGCTCAAATTAGAAAAATAAGTAGGAAAAAAAATTCAAATTTCCACTGGCTATATGTCCAGATACAGTACAAACACTGAATACCAAAACAATATGTAGGTGTGCAATTATTATAATCATGTGGGTGTACCTTAGTGCCCCCCAATTGGTCTAAATTACCTAGGAACTTTCCAGATGAAATAGAAAAACATGCAAGAACCCAGGCAAGCCAAATGATCTAACTAAAAAGTTACAGAGTAATGACACAATGCCAGTTTTCATTACAACAAATTCCTCTAATCCTCACAGTTGTAAAATAAATCTTAAAAACACATAGCAAAGTAATTTGTAAAGTAATGCATGCCTGAGCCAGAAGACAGCCTCCAGCTTTCTAACCATCCCTAGCTATGAGTTTCTGTGTCATTTCAGCAGACAAGTGCCTTGCTTTGGTTTTGCCACCTCTCAACTGGATCTAAGCAATCCAGTATATCCAAGCACAAAGCCTGTGCATATAGGGAACTCCAAGTACACGAAGCTGGGGGGGATGTCATCTTAGCAATGTAGGTTATTATAAGCCCTTATTTACACTGATTTTCTCTAGACTTTTAATTTACAAATTTGGGGGCTCAGGATTCTCCAGGGCATAAAACCAGGATTCCTAAAGAAGAGCTTTCTAGGTCTCTAGACTGGATCCAGTTGGCAACAGTTTCCTACTCCTGACATAAGAGCACCTAGGCAAGAAGTGGGAAAAATGCTGAAAGTTCTACAGACAGAACTTTCAGTCTAATGAATGAAACTGCCCAAGAACTAAGGGCCATCAGAAATCTAACTGCACCTTGCTTGAAGAACAAAACATATTACTTCAGCCTTATCTCACTAACATAAAGACATAATGTGTATAGAAGAAAAGGCAGATACAATAAACTGAACACATTCAATTGCACATGCTCCTTCCCTTGGCAAGAAAAGAGCAGATAATATGACAAATGCTGGTCATGTCACTTCTTACTGTATGAGGAGATTCTCTGACAATTTAATGGCACTCTCTGAGGAGAAGGACCTGTAATGCAGGACAGGCACTATGAGGAGGTGTTCAGAATGAGAACTGCATGAAGAAATGATTATAGAAACTGCAGCTTATCTGCAGTTTCTATATCTCCTTCCACAGCAGATAAGACAACCACCACTCTGATGAGTCCAATTTGTTTGGGATGGAAATTTGATCTAAAAGATTTACATTATTTTTGGTGAGGCTCAAAATCCTTTCTTTCCTTCTGTCCTCAGCTGTGTTCCTGCTGTGACTTTTTGGCTTGGCTAGTCACTGAGGAAACACACTGATGATCTTCTCCCAGATGCTACAGCTAAAGAATGCAATAGCCACCTCCTCTTACATGGATTTTTACACTACAGCAATTGCTTTTCTAAATTGTTCTAATATTCTTCTAAATATTCTCAGTTAAATATTTACCCATTCTGATCCACAAATTATTGTAATTGTGCATTATTTAAGAGATATGGATGGAAGGTGTAAACTAAGACTATCACATTAGGTTTAAGCTTTATGCAGTCTTAAGTAATTCTGAGAATAATGATTGTGTAACGTCACTGTTAGCTTTGTAAGTCCGAAACACAAGAGCATAATAATAAAGAGAACTTCTCAGTGTGCTTACACATAATAATATACATTTCAGTCTGTGCAGAACAGGGCCTATGTGCATTACGAATGGAACCTGAGAGCAAGTACTAGATATTAGGGGATGTAAAAATTTCACTTTCATTAAAAATCTTAATGAAATCTTAGGAATGATATCTGAAAGTAGCATCCTGTTCATATAAAAGAATACCATGCATCACAGAAACAGTATATCACAGAATATTGACACACTATTTTCTACATCTTATTTTTATATTAGGGTTGGAAAAATGGGTGGAAAATAATAACTAGAATTATTTTAGGGCAAAACTATACAAAATATAAGTACAGATAAGTGGTATCAGCAAGACCATAATTTTATATTTTTCTTCACTCTTTTCACTGCTATTTCTACTGCAAAGTTTTTTTTTTCACAGGCACATAACCTTCAGGGGAAAAAAAATTAGAAAATATGTACTACTATTCTTTTTCAGTTGAAAGGCATACTTTTCAAAAATTTTGCTCAGAGTAATTTTAATAAAAGAGCAAAGAAGTAAAGATACTGCAAATAATTTATATTTCCTCCTTCTTAATAGAATGGCTTTACGATCTGAAGTTTTGTCATCTAGCTCATTTTCATTGAGAACTTGATTTTAGAAAATTAGGAATCAGTTTCTTTAGCAGCACCAAACTTCAGTTCAGAGGAAAATATAATAATATAAATGCATAATATTTGCTATGTGATTACTTACATGTTGCATTGCACTACTTTTTTCCTTAAGGTGCTCCAGAATTACATACTCTCTGAGCAGCAGCAGTTTTTGTAGCCATGATGGTCTAGGCTTTTTGAGCCCAAAAGCTTGGTGTTTTGTACTGTAGCGGTGGCTAAAAAAAAAGAGAGAGCGAGAGAAATTACCTCTCCCTTTCAAAACTTGTTCTGCTTATATTTTGTCAGTGCAGCTCTATCAGGGAGCAGTGGAATCATGAAAAGCATTAGGCCCTGAGCCTGCTAGCGCTCGTCTGCCAGCAGTCCAACCGAGTTCAAGAGGACTTGCTCACAGACGTGAAGGGAAGATTTTGAAAGTCAGTGGGAGCAGAGCTCCCAGACGCCCATTATGTACTTTTGAAAAATCTTCCCCTAAGTCATGAGAACAACAGTTTGCAGGTCTGAGGCCCCTGCTTTCCTTTCCCTTTCTAAAAAGTGCATCAGATTAGTAAAAAAACCCGAAACCCTGAAGGCAGAAAGCTCGAGGAGCGGCTGGCAGGGATGCGCTGGGTCTCCCAGCCGAGGCAGGGTCTGCGGAGCTCCCAGGGAAGGACCCTTCATGAGGCACAAGTCAAGTGCAGGCAGAGAGTGGCTCGGGTAGCACTGTAGCCTGCCTTCCCCCCGCGGCTTTCGGCAGCTCGCTAACCTCCATCTCGGCTTCCCCATCCCTGAAACGCGGGTGGGAGCAGTAACCCGGCCATCAGGTATGTTACGATCAGTCACAGCTTGGGGCGGAGGGGAGGATGCGGCGTGAAAATGAAAGTTCGCCTTCTCTCCGAGCGCTCCGCGCGCAACCGAGGCGGGAGCGCTGCCCGAGTTGAACCTCGCTGTGTGAAGTTCCTCCGAGAGGGCTTTTTGCCTTTTTTTTTTCTTTTTTTTTTTTTTTTTTTTTTTTTTGTGTGGGGGGGTATTTTAGTTGGTTTGGGGTTTGTTTTGGTTTGGTTTTCTTTTTGGTTTTTTTGGGGTTTTTTTGGTTTTTTTTTTTTTTTTTTGCAATGACCAGTGTAGTCCGCTCCGGGCCCGCTCTGCCCTGGGATGAGCCCACACAGCCCCGCTCCGCCGCTCAGGGGCTGCTCGCAAGCCCGGCCGGGGGGCGCCCCGGGGCGCTGCCGCCCGGAGCCGGTGCGGCGGCAGGAGGGGGATGGGGAGCGGCGGCTGCCAGTCGGGATCGGGATCGGGCCCGCGCGCTGCGGGCAAGAGCCGAGCGCTCCGAACGCTCCTCTGGCTGCGGCGGGGTGCGCGGCCATGGTGGGGGACAAGGGGGGTCAGGCTGCAACCTGAGCGCAGCGGGAGCCGCGGGGGTCCTTGGAGGCGCGGGGGGGCACGGGGGGGGGGAGGCGCTGTTCATATTTTCCTCAGGTCCTCTTGGCGCACATCCCCCTCCCCCAGCCGGGCTTCCTTTCCCTACCTTCCCAAAATCCGCTGTCGTGCCCCCCTATCCACCCCCCTCCCTTCCACCGGCGCCTTTACCTTGACAAGTTCGCGGGGCCAGCGGAGGTCTCGCTCCCCCCCTCTCTCTCTCTCTCTCTCGCTCCCTCTCTCCCACACACATCTCTAACGCGCCACCTCTCCCCCGCGGGCCCGGGCTCCGGGTGACATTTCCCTCTCTCTTTCTCTCTCCCTCCCTCCTTCCCTCTCTTCCCCCCCCACCCCCCCTTTCCCCATTAGCGGCGGTTGGGTCGGGAGCGCGCGGTGAGCGGGGAGGGCGTGGAGCGCGCGCGCGGGCGGTGGGAGCGGGGGGGGGGGGGAGGGGCGGCATTGACAGCGAGCGCCGTGTCCGTGCGGCGCTGCCGCCTCAGCCCCCGCGCGCCCCCCCCCGTTCCCGGCATGCCCCGGGGCGGCGGGGCTGGCGCTAACGAATTTGAATGAAGAGCCCTCCGCTCTTTCGGCGCCATTTTCGAGTGATGCCCGATCGCATCGCTGCTACCGCCGCCGCGGGGGAGGCGCGGGGGCCGCCCGCCCTCCCGCCCCGCGAAACTCACCTCCCTTCCCCTCCGCTACCCCGCTTCCACCCTCGCCGTTGCGCTTCGGAGCGGGTGCCGCCGCCGCCACCGCCGGCACAGGCGGTAAGAGCCGGAGGGACCGGGCGCGGCTGGGGCAGAGGGAGCTGGGCGGGCGGGCGGGCGGGGGAAGAGCGTCTTTGGAAAACGGGGGCGACCTGCACCCCGCCGCCGGGAAAAGTGACCCCGGGAGCCCGGCGGGCAGCGGGCCGGGAGGCTCCGGGAGGCGGCGGCAGGTCCTGGGCGGATCTGTCACTCGCTTCCCTCAGCCTCAGCGGTCGGGAGCGGCCGTCTCCTCCGGCAGGTAACCCTGCTTGCTCCCCGGGGCGGCACCGCGCCCGGGCGGGGATCCCGGGAGCGCCGCTTACACCCGGCCCGGGAGAGCGGCGCGGGGGGGCGGGCGGGAGCCGCGGGACAGCCGGAGCTCCAGAGGGTCCCGGTGCCCCGCGCTCCCGGGACATGATAGGACAGGCTTCCCCTCATCTCCCCTCCGGTCCCTACCACCCCCCCGCCAGCGGACCCCTCCCTCCCGCGTTCTCCCCCCACCTCCCCGCTCTCCGCCGTGGAAATTTCGGGGCAGCGCCCGGGACACGGAGGCTCCTGCTTCCCGGCTCTGCAGCAGCAGCCGCCAGGATGACTTCCACACTTACATGCACATCTCCCTTTCTCGCCCGCCGCCCCCAACCCCCCCCCCCACCCCCCCCCGCCTCCTCCTTCCTCTCTCCCCATGTTTTCGTAAGCTGGATTAATGCCCCTTCGTTCTTTCTCTTCCCTTTCCCTTCTCCCCCCGCACCCCCACCCTCCCCAAAAAAATATATAGAGGACAACCTTCGGGTTTTTTTTCTCCGTTTGTTTCCTCTCCATGTTAGCAGATTAACTTCTCCGTTTAAGCGCTTTCTCCACCTCCCACTCAATCGCTTAATTTCCCGTGTCGCGATACGGAGCCGCCTTTTGCAGGAGCCCGGGTGACGGTCGTGCTGCCACATGCTGTCACATTTATCATCTCTGCCCCTTTGGGTATTAACGAATGACCAAAATGCTCTTCATCCCCTATTGCACAGAGCTATTTTTTCCCCCTCGTAGCGTTAAAACGCGAGTTTCCTTCCTGGACTGGAGGGGGGGAAACATAATCCGAGACCATTTGAATCGTGCCAGCTATTTGTAGGTGTTTTTCCTCTCCTCCCACACACCCCGAAACCGAGTAAATACCCTCCCCATAGATAGCCCAGCCTAATACTGTGATCAGAGCTGGCCATTCACCTCCTCTTCTCCGCCTACAAAATTCTCTGTCTCTGTCACCCGGGTCGCTATTTGTCATTGGCTTAGCTATTTTTTGGTGGTTGTTTCTATGTCATTTCTCGGTGGCCAGCAGCTCTCGCTCTCTCGTAGCTGGATGAACGCGATCGTGCTTATTGTGATAGGCGCCGAGATCTCTCGCAGCCTGTGCGCTGGGCGATTCCCCCTCCACACACACATACACACATAATATGTGACACGGTGCCTTTTTCTCCACGACGCCGTTTAACCCCCTCGGGGCCGGCTGTGGCGTGGGCGCTCGCGTTTCGGAGTGGCGCACACAGGCTCAACAAGGCATCTTTTTGTGGCGGGAGCGCCGGCGGGGACAGCACCGTGCGGCGGGGCCGGGAGGGAGCTCGGGCGCTGCCAGGCCAGCGGGCTCCTTCCCAACCACAATTTCTAAGCCTTACTTTTTATTCTTCTTCCTACTTCCCTTTTGACTTTCGGCCGCCCGACCTTTTTTTTTTTTTTTATCGTTATTATTTCAATATTTTTTTTTCTGGAGGCAGGAAGGCGTATGGATATTTTCCCCGATGCCGTGTGAGCGGCGGGCGCCCGGGGCTGCCGTCGAGCTGGCGGGCGCGCAGGATGCGCAGCGAATGCAGCATCGGGCCCCCCGTTAAGGCGCCCGTTCAGCGGAGGCTGGACCGGCTGCTGCCCCCCCTGGTTGCCCGCAGGGACGCGGGGCTGGGAGGTTGGACCGGGTCACAGCCTTTCCCCGCTCCTCTTCCTCCCCCCACGCTGCCCCCCCCGCGCATCCCTCCGCCGCGTTCAAAGCCAGAAGCGGCCGCCTTGCGCTTAAGCACCCCGGGCACCGAAAATAACGAGTTAACCGAGGGACGTAGGAGGGACGTAGAGAAGAGTTGGGGTGCAGAAGTGCTGTACAAAAGATTTCTGTGTACATGGCTGAGAGCGTGTAGTCTTAAAGTGAAATGCAAAACTTAGCGTTTCCAGCATGGCAACTGGATTGTGATTCAAGGTATTTTCTGTGTAATGCAGAAATCCAACAGTTCAAGGAGATTTTTCTGTCTCAAATCCCTAGTTTCCCTGGATTCTTTTAATCCAGTACATAAATTACACTTTTTCAGTTATTTTTTTCCTGGGAATAGCTGCTTAGTTTGTCTCCGCAATTCATACCTTTGTGCCCTGATAAGAAAATTCCACTTAATCCTTGAAATTGAGATACTAGTAAGATCCTATTGAGGTTTAGCACTCATTTCTTTAGCTCTGCATCATTACTTTCAGAGTGTTTTCAGAAATGTTTTTGACAGTCAGTATGGGAATGTGCACAAAGCTGTTTCACTGTAGCTGTGTATACTTTGAAATATCAGAATTTGAAGAGATTTACACTACTCCGCTGTGGAAGTGCACTCACAAATACTGACTTTCACTTTCAATGAAATAACTGTCCTGACTCATAGCTAATTTACAAAAAAAATCCCTATAAATCAGTATTGCACAGGTGCGTGTGCATTTTTCCCCACTAGTCGTGTTCAATAGCATGCAATTTATACCTGTTTTTCATTTTAATTAAAATCTGTGCTTAGCACATATTTGACTACATGTAACAACTGTTCTTTTAAGCTTTCTTATTTCTGAGCTGCACTGTTCTCATATTTTACAATTACATAAAGGTGGGTGTGGCTAAAATGAAAGCAGTAAGCAATCTAATATGAATATATAGCATATTTTAAGTAACTTTTCCTTTCCTATATTTGATGTACTCCTTATTTTGAGATATTTAGGGGGGAAAAAAATCACGTAGTTTAAATAGACCCTTGTAGTGCTGCTTGCATTTTTTACCTCAGTTAAAATGTCAAACATTAACAGGGATTACTTGGCCCTGGAAAAGTTGCATTTGGAGGAAATATCAATTGAACTTGAATATCTAAATGTATATATTTATATTTTATCAATAAGCAAAAGCTAAAGTTCTATGCTCAATTAAACCTTGCTTAGGTATAACATGTAGCATAGTGTGTGGGGGTTTTTTTAAATTTTTTTTTCCTTAGTTTCTTTTGAGTTTAGTCCTTTATCTTGATTCTTAGGAAAAACATCCAAATAAGCTTCATTTGGTTCGGGATTGTTTTGGTTTTTTTTTTTTTTTTCTTTCTCTCCTCTAAAGTTTTACTGAAAGTTTTGAAGAGGTACCCTGTAGATATAAATCTACTGAAGATGAAAGTGGCTCTTGAGAATTTTTAATTTTCAGAAATAACAGTCATTTGAAAGTATGACCGTGTATCTGTGTGACCTTTTAATGTGTTAGGCTAATAGTTCATAGCAAGCTTATTGTAGTAACATTTTAAAGGCAGACTACGTATACGATACCAAGGTATCATGGGGTTCTTTTTCTGTTTAGTTCATTGTCTGAGGTTTTTTTATCCTTAGCTTCTGGAATTCTGAACCTGTTACTATTCCATCAAAAATGTAATGTCATGGAAAGAAAAATAAATTGGAGTCTTTAGTTCCTTAATTATTTTATGACTAATAAGTCAAATTCTGCAGTGAATTACAACTGGAACTGCATACAAACTACCTGGCTCTGTATACCCTGCCTGTGAACACTGTGTGAAGATGCACATCTCACCTATCTTGACTGTCAGAAGCATCCTAACAGGTGTATCACTGCTTTTCTGATACACTTTTACACGTGTAAAAGCAGATGAGCTTTCTTTACAGGAAAAGTCACCACAGATCAGCTAGTGGTCCTCTTATAGGGCCTTGCTGAGTTCTGTTATTTGCTCTGGGGAGCAATTAACTCCTGAATATGTAAGGGAGAACCAAGAAGCTTATCACTGTATTCTACAAATATGCTGCAGGTATTCTGCTTTGTAGATGCAGTCATCCACCCACACCCAAAGGCCCATTGCAAGTTATTTAAGTAATTCACATTCATTACAAACTGTCAAGGGTGTAGAGCGCATCTTGGACTAGTTTTGACTGTCTGGGAAAGAAATAGAGGATGAAATTGTAGGCTTTTGTGTAGAAATAAAAATATTTTTGTCAGAAAGTTTTTAAAACTAAAAATAACTTAATGTACACCAGTAAGTGTTCTCCATGTTGTTTTTTTTTTTCACCTATATATTATTATAAGTTCTAAACACTTAATATCTAACACTGGAACCTGATCTCAAAAAATTGTGTTTTCTATTATCAGTAGTACTTAAAAGATTTTGTTTGAACAGGCTGCCCAAATTGTTTTTGAACTTAGTCCCTTGTGACTCTTCTCACAGCCATCTATTTTTTTAATAGCACTAGTAATGTATTTTAAAGATAGGGAAAAAAGTTGATATGCCCCTCAAATAGAAAGGGGACATCAGGCAGAGTAGAGAGGTGTAGCCACAGATTTCCAGTAACCTCTTTTATTCAGTGAAAATGTTGCTTTGCAGGGGTTTTTTGTGCATTATTGGCAGGAGTTATGTCGAATTTTTAGGTTACTGGTGTATTAATACATAAGTTGGATTTCAAAAGGAATCTCTTTTTTAAAAAATGTCTTCATTGTGGATACTGGACAATTTCAGAAATATTCAGAGTAAGCTAGGTATAAAAATTTCTGCCCATAAGGGTGTAAGGCAATTTCTATACTGATTATTTTTTTAACCCTTTCCTGTAAGTTTTAAAAATACTTATTCTAATAACAGAACTTTGGAATACAGTTGATATTACCACAATTGAGGAATAGTTCTGATCTTAGCTTTGAATGCTGTGTGAGAGCTTTAGGATATTTGGATGAGTGTTAAAGAAGGGAGGACAACTTGAGCTCTAGTCCAGCTAACACTTAAAGTTGGTTAATTTTTTATTCTAATATTTGCATGTAATAATATTTTTAGTGTACCATTAAAAACAAAAAAAAAGTTCTTTTTACAGAGAATATTAAATTTTTAAAGTTTATCTAATTCTTAACACTTTTCCAGAGCTCGATAATAAACAGTTGCTAGTGTGTAAGGATGGCATCACACACACACATTTATTATCATATGGACACAACAGTAGCAAATGTAAATTATGTACATTTAGCTTTCATTTTGTTAAAGGCTTCCCAAGATGTCTTCTAAAACTGAAGGCGATATTGTTATATTGCTTAAAACTGAAAGATAGGAGTGACTTTCAGTGCTCGTTATTAATGTCTAAAGGAAACCACTGTTAGAAATAGGACCCCCCCACCCCGTGACTATTTAGTTTGTTTTCAGACACTGTAGTGAGTGAATCTGCAGTAAATAGATTATTAATGAACTTTTCAGCATTGAATGTTGTTACAACTAATTATTTTATTTAGCATGATCTGAAATTTTCTTGAAGATTTGGTCTGAGAAAAAGATAATTACACATCGTGTAGGGCTTAGGCATGTATTTTCATTTTAAATAGCTTTATGTAAGTCCAGTTTCAATATAATCTTCAAGTATGTTAAATCTCAATATAAGCACAGAGGGGAACTACAACTTTGGTGTGTTTGGTTAAAGAACAAAAACTTTTTTTTAAAAGGTGAAATACATGATGTGTGGAATACACGAAAATACAAACTCCTTTTTCTTGTTAAAGCAGGGTGATTATTGTAAGTCCATAGCTGTGAGAGGGGTTGTAGTATTTTCTGGAATACACTTAAAGAATAAAGAACAAATTTATGGAAGTATTTATGAGCAGGTGACGTGATCTAGGCATCAGCTATTCATTTATTAGACATAGGATGTGTCTTGTTATGGCGTCTACAATGAAAAGTTCAAATAAAGTCAAAACAGATTTAAGATTTTGTCTCTCTGAATGCAGTATTTCCTCCAGTAGCTATTTGGCTATTTTTACTGCATCTGTCAAGTTATACTTTGTTCTTACCTGATGAGGGCTGCTGCTTTTCTTTTAAATTTTTTCTCTTTTTTTTTTTAATTTTTTTCTTTTTTTAATTCTTAAAATTTTATTTCCTCTCTCAGAATGTATTATATGACTGTAGTTTTTCCATTATATGCTTTAAAGTAGCTAATATTTGTAGGCCAAATTTTAATAAAGGCAATAATGGTACTGCCTTGAAGAGCAAAAAAAAAAAATTCTAATTCCTTAAAGTGAAACACTAGAATTTAAATACTTAACAGTCAATAGCATATCTTAGGAAATATGACAGCAGTAATCACACATTCATTAAGTACTTTACTCACTAAAAAAACTTACCAGTTTGCTTGTTTGAGGGTGGAGAGAGGGATTGGTAGTGGGTAGGAAGGGAGAACAACACCCCTTACTCCTTTTTTTTTCTTTTTTCTCTTTTTTTCTTTTTTTTTCCTCTTTTTTTTTTCTTCCTCCTTCCTCTTACTTTCATCTTAAAATGCTGTGGGTAGAATGAAAGCAGAAACATGCTAATCTGATTTGTTTCAGGAGGCTTCTGATAATAAAGGGGCATATCACAGGTGTTCCTAATCAAGTCAGTTTGGTTTAAAAAAAAAAGTATTTTTAAAATTAGGATTTCCTGTAACACAGACAGTGCGAGGGTCAAGCTGATGACCTACATCTATGTTTGGGGATCAACCATGAAACTGTGGGTGTTGGAAATATGTTATAATACATGACATTTTTATTGCAGGTTTTGACCTTTCAATAGAGAGCTGATTTTGGAGAATGGCTTACTCCTGTGATTGAAAAACTCTCTGGAAGGTTGATGGAGCATGAGCATGGTATATATTATATTAACATTTCTCTTATTACATATGTTCTTTATTTAAAAAAATGTATACAGTAGTATAACTTATTCAGAGTATTCAAAATAGGCCAGTTCTAATGGGATTGTTCAAGAATTTATTATTTGTTAAAATAATTCTTCTTTACACTCCTGTAAAATTATAAACACTAAGTAAAAGTATTAACACAGGCTGTGCTCAGAAGGAAATGAAGTGGCCAAAAATATATATAAAAAGCTGAGTTTGCAACAGCCTTGATCCATTTGAGCTATATAAATTCTCTGTATAGTATTGTTCTCATATTCCTGTCTTGGGAATTACTCCAACTGAAATGTTGCTAATCCAAAAACAAAGTATGGATGATATAAAAAAATTATTTTTCAATAACTTTTTTTTTTTTGTTGGGAGGGTGTGTTAAAAATAGAATAGAATAGAGAGCTAGCTGAGTGTATTTCCATGTAGTGTGTAAAATTTGGTTTTAAAGGCATTAATAAACTAGCTACCTGACAAGCAAAGAAGCAGAAAACAGAAAAAAAGAAAAGGTTTTCAGAGCCTTGCATCTGTACCAGAATATTCAGAAATTTTATTTATTTTATTTGTTGGCGAACAGATATTATATAGCAAAACACTGAACAATTTAGAGGAATTAATATGGACTGTGCTACACTCAAATTGCAAGTCCTGCTTTGCACTAAAAGTACTCATTTGGCTGAAACTGAGAAATCCATTCAGAGTAATCATAACCTATCTACTCATATACGAACAGTCCTAACTAACCATTTACACAGACAATTGAAATTAAAATAGTAACTGGTCTTGGGTTGAGTAAATTTGTTTAAATACAAAATGGAATAGTAAAATCTGCAAGACTTTATCTTCAGCAGAACATATTGCAGTACAACAAATTTTATGAACATGTTGTGACTTTAGCAATTCCAACTTTCAGCTGGAATTCAGTTTTTATCCTTAATCAAATCTGTCTGTCTTCAAGAGCACTTCTTCTTTGTAGGAAGTAATTGTACCTTAAAATCAGAGGAGTTTTAAAAACCCAAAATTTCAGTTTATCCCAGTAACTCCTAATTTCTACCAAGCAAATCCAGTGAGGTGTAAATTTCATATTTCCTCATTGTTGTAAGTAATGGCTGGTAGAACTGAAGAATTACTGGAATTTACCAGCAGTACACCTCCTGTTACAGAAGTATTTGAGGCAGATGGGTTCTGAATATATTTTTCATACAATAATATGATTTTAGGGTGGTTAAGGCCTCCTAGAGAAAATTCTTAGTTGAGTAAGAAAATTTTGAATACAGAAAGTATAGGAACTAAACCTTAACTTTATATAAGCTTTGAAGTTTGTGATTAGTGAGTAGGTAATTCTTTCAGTTTTAATCCTTTCTTTATGTGATTAAACACACAGTGAAAGTACTTCTATTAATGCTGTAACTGTGTTTGGGTAACATGCCTAATATGCTCCCAAATAAATAAATATTTCGATCTGTCCAGAAACTGCTTTGGAGGTACTACATTGCTGTTTTTTCTTTCTTATTTCCTTTTTTTCCTTTTTTTTTTTTTTTTTTCCCTTTTTTTCTACTGGCTTTCCTAGGAAAATAAGGATTTTAGGATTTCACTGAACGGTTTGAGTTTGTTCATTTTTTTTCCTGTACAAAAGCAGTTACATTCTTGTTAATGAAAATCAGGATTATATTGCAAGGCAAAGGTATCTAAGGCTCCCTTGTGAGATATTTAAAAGGTGAAAGTTTGATGGAGTGTTCCTTGGTCTGACACAGGTTCAGAGTATTTCTCATAGATTCTTATTCAGCAAAAAAGGTGGTTTCTGGTTCACAACTGTAAATCAAAGGGATTTTACATTTAGGGTCTAATCCTACAAACTTTAATATACACAAGTAGTTCTAATGACTCACAACCATGAATAAGGATTTGCAGAATGGTATTCTCATTAGATGCACACTTTCTTTCCTTTTACAAATTTAGTATATATTGAAGTATTTAAAACTTTAAGACAAGTCTAAATGTTTTTTTAGAAAGTGCAGAGTTTTGCAGTAATGTAGTAATTGAGTCCCATTTACAAGCTCTAGTATCTTTTAAGAGTGCTGCAGTTGTCAGTTATGATTAGAGTGCACTTAAGGTGTTGATTTGCTCTAGAATATTTTTGTGCTGAATTTTGGCCCATATTAATTTTTAATTTTTTTTTCTAGAGCAATTTTGTACTCGGTAGTCAACATGAATGTTTCTTGACCTGAAGAGTAGATGAAACTTGCAAGAAAGGTGGTGGGGTGTGTTTGTTTTATTTTCCTACTCTTAGCCTCTCCTATTGTAGTTCTTATTTAGCAAAACAACTACTGATTTTGTGGCAAGTTCAGCCTGAATTAAGGACCTGCAGTGCTTGCCCCTTAAAAATTGCTGGTGTGGCTATTGCCAGCTGTGTGCTTGACTTTGTAAACTGTTTTGCAGTATCTGATTGTAATGAGGTTGAAAAAATAAAAATGTGCAGACTTCTTTACTGAAGTGCTTCAGATGTGGAACTTTTCATGGCCACTTCTGCTGTTCCTACCATAGGTAGAACACTTGAGGCTCTAACAAGTCTTGTTAACTAAATCATAATTTGAAAGCTGACAATGCAAGCTTATTACTCATCCACAAGGAGCTGTTGCAGATTACTTTTACAATTCGTTTATGATTTCTTTAAGGACTTCTCTTGCTTTGCAAAGGCAACTGAAATAATTTTCCTGAAAGAGATCTGTAGCTATAAATGCAACCCATTTCTAGTCACTTCAATACATGTAAAATCAACCATTGTTTGATATCTTAGGCATGACTATTTTAAGTTTTAAATCTGTAGCAATTGAATGTTCTGGATTTTCTTAGTTTAAACTAAATCCAGCCCTACATTATTTTAAAGTGGAGTTTTGTAGACTATTAGATTTAAATAGACATTAATTTTTATTGTTACTTCAGACAGTGAATGAAACATGTATATAGGAAGAATTTAAGACTGGCATACTTACACATCATTTTTCCTTGTCTGTTGATAAAATGATCTTGCTAGGCAATAGGAAAAGAAAAGCAAATGGCATGAAAATTCTTTAGGAAAAATAGTTAAAATATGCTAACTGGGATATTTAAACACTCTTCTCACTCAAATGTAAATATATATAAGTAACACATTGCCCCCTTTTTATTGTTATTTTTGTTTATTTTCAACAGAAGTCTAAGGAAGAATTTATGTAGACCCATGCATTGAAGGTTTCAGTGGGGGAATGAAAAATGTAATCAAAATTGTTAAGTGTTCATATGGTGTATTGATGGCTTCTTAATACACCTTGGTTTAGACTGCTGTTTGCACACTAAAAACAGGGCATATATGAAGATGCAATTGCTAATTGAGTAGTGTATTTGAATAAACAATTGCTTCTAGCTTTGTTAATTTTGTATTTCTTTCAAACACATGGATATTCATGGTATTTTTTTTTTCTGCGTTTGTTTGGGGAAGGACTTTTTTTTTATTCTAAATTTTTAGACCAGTATTATAAGAGAATTAATTCTTTTTATTGAAATACATTATCAAGACAATCTAGTCAAAGCAAGATTATCAGCAATATCTGTTTTTAATTTGTGAGGTACTTAAAAATCGTAGTAATGTTCAAATACCTCTGAAGTATTTATACCTTTTCTTTAACCCACTAAACTTTAAGAGCTTCGTTTTTACTTCCTGTAAGTGTCCTATAGGTTTGTTTGTTTGTTTGTTTGTTTTATTTTGTGGATGGTTTGGTTTGTTGGTGTGGTTTTTTTAAAGCCTTTAGTCAAAGATTTTTATGATTTTATATTTCCACTTCCTAGTTGACATGAAGAACAATTTAAATTTTTTTTTAATTTTTTTAACTGTCCCTTCTCCCCACAGAAGGAAATGCATTTTCATATTCATATGGAAATTAACTTAAAAATTTAGAAAGTATTGTAATTATGAACATGATTATGATCTTCCCAAATTTAACTGATCATTTCCTGCTTCAAAATAGATATATAAGTCACTTCTAGACATGCAAGTCACTTCTAGATTTAGCAGGACTTCCAGTTGATGAAGACATTTGCTTTATAATTCCTGTATTCTTTTGGAGCAAAATTTTCTCTTGGTAGAATGGGTAGATCCTGTGGTCTTATGAATGTTATTACTTTATTCTGAAAATGCCTTGCTTTCTCTTGTTGCAAGTTAGTCCATATTTTAGACAAGCTCAGAAATTAGACAAAGAAGATGCTCCATCTGTTGTGAAACATTGCAATGGCTCTTATAAGAAAGTCCTTCTCTAAGTGAAAATATATTGAAAAGTTTTTTGTGGAACAGAGTTCCCTTTTGATACTGTAACACTTATTGTCAGCATTTTCCACAGGCAAAAAGAACTCCTGATCAACAAGAATGATTATGTACTGGTTACCCTGTCCCTCTCCTCCCTAAAACCAAAAGATTTTTTCCAGGTTCTCAGGAGAAGGGAAAATGCTGCTTTTAATGCCAAGCACAGGAGTTACAAAAGCAGTACTCAAATCTGTACTTTTCTTCATTGAGTTAACACCTAATTCTAAAAATATTTTTTCAACTCTGTCAGAGTGAAGGATTGTAGTTCTGTAGGACCAGAGTATTTTTTAAACAAAGGGTCATAAGCTCATCTTTAATTCTATGAGTGTAGAAATCCATAGCTTGTATGACATGCAAGTGTTACTAATATATTCTCCATACTTTTTTAAGTCCTAGATTCATGACCTCTCTAAACAATTTGAGGGCAGATAAAACATGGTTTGAAATAAAATCAGGGAAAAATGCTTGCCTTCTCTTCCTAGTATTACCAGGTTTAAAATCTGGATCTTCATGGTGCCTATTTTGCCTGTGGGTTTAGGGTGGTAACAGGGAGACTCTTGAATTAGCAGGGAGAGAATAATTCCTTCCAGGGCATTGGTACTGCTAAACTCTGTTCTGTTGACACCAGCAACTCCTCTGGTTTTTTTGGTGTTTTGATCCCACCATCATGACAATGATTTTGGTTGTGAATATTGAGTATTTGCTCCAGAAATTGATATTTTTGTGAAACTACATAAGAAACTCACTGAAATGCAAAATACAGTGTTCATAAGTTCTTTAATAAATCTGTTGTCCTTGATTTTTTTTTTTTGGGGGGTGGCTATTTAGGTATATAGACTTCTTGTATTTTTGGTTTTTGGTGTGTAGTACTTATTTGTCAACCTCACAGTCTTCTGACCTGAAAATGAGTTTGGAACACCGTTCAAATTTTTTGTTCAATTTTTTTAGCTTAACATAACTTCTGTTGCTGACCCACTTTCTGTTATTAAAAACCTGAACAGCATTTGTCATTGAGGTAGGAATTAATGAAGGCTAACACTAGAGGGCAATTCAAAGCAACAGCCTACCCCAGAACAGTTATGGGTGCCTGTGGCCCTGAGATGAAAAAGAGGGAGCCAATGGCGACTTTCCCAGGGTCTCCCCAGACAAAAGCTGCTCTTTGTGATTACTCTCCTAAATGGTTTGTTTAACTCACTTTTCATATCTTGGAGTGCTCCACTGAATGAAAAAGAAGTTAAGACAGTTGTTATGCTTTGCTGAATTGCAAGTTAAGAAACATCTTCCACAGTGTCTTAACGCATTCACTCTTGCTATTGTCAAAAAGGCACAACTTTCTCGGTGGTGGGTTTTGTTTGGTTTTTATTTGCTGTCATGTGCTGCATGAAGCTCTTGAAAAGATACTGGGTTTTGGGGGGGTAAGGTAACACTGCAGAAAAGCTTAAATGTCTTTTGTTAAGTACCAAGGAAAATGGAATATATGGTGAGTAAAATATTTTCTTACAAAATACTATAAAGTTTGTCAAATTAAGATGACTGTATGAATAATTAATTTCATATTAAAAAATACACCCAAAGTAAACTACAGAATAAGGCATCAGAGAGGTATTTTGTGTCTCTAATTTTATCAAGTAAAATATATAGAATGGGAGAAAAAATTAGTTGAAGATGAGCAATAAAGTGCTGTATTTAATATTTAACCAAGTAGAAGCGATCGTCTGTGTATATTGTACACAATTTAAACAATTTATATAACAACGCATTACATAATAAATTACAGTTTTCACTGTTGCAATGTTCATTATAGATTTACAGAACATCTTAAATACTTGTAAATAATAACCTGTAATGCAAATGATGGTGTCGTGGTTCTTGAAAAGCACTCTAGTATTCTTATTTTAGCAATGCAAATTTTCTCATTATATTGAAATGTATGCACCCAGCCATGTAAATGCTTGTGGCACAGTACAAATTTGAAAACAAAGGGCATTTTATATAAGAGTGTATGTGTGAGTTTATACCTGTCTTTCTATCTAACTTTATGTGCATATATATATAATCTCTTACATATTTTGTGTATTTGTATATAAAAAAGCTGATCTATTATTAAAGTGGCATGTTTGTTTCTACACTCTGGACCAGTTAGTCAAGTTGTATTTTCTTTGCATTCTTTTGCACAACTTAGTATTAATGTCTAAAATTTGCTTTAGCTGCAACAACTTTTCAAGTTGTTTTTCTATAAAGAATATTTACTTGCAATCGCTTTGGCAGTGCCACAGATCAATATAAATACTGCAGTGCATTGTTGCAGTAAACATTTACACCTGTTTTCAGCAGGTCTGATCAGCAACTGTAGTGCAATTTGAAAATATGTAATCTGCTGGCAGTGATGTGCCCAACCTTAACTGGTGCTGGTGCCTTTGAAAGAGAGCTATTGTGTCATAACACAGTATATATAGTCCAACAATGACTGGCCTTGATCAATCTGTCCAAGAAGAAAATAGTTTTCTTGCTTCTTAATTTGCAAAATGCACAACAGGGGGAAAAAGGAGCATGTGAAATTTAACCTATAGAAATTGATAGGTTCTCTGGGATTTAGGGGGGATTTTTGGTTTAACTGGGGTAGTGGGTTTGAGGAATTAGTTAGCAGCCATGTACAGTGATAAGAGGTCTTAATCACACACATGAACTCTTGGTTTTGGAATGTATTTCTGTGAAACCTGTCTGATTCTAGGTGATTGAACCAAGCATGCATGTAAGCTTTTAAGGAACTGAACCCTTAGTCTTATGCAGGTAAGACACTACCATTTTAAGAATAAGCACTTTCATGCCAATATGACTTTTCTCTTTTTTTTTCTTTTTTTTTTCCTTTTACCAGCTTGATTTTTGGCCCTAAATCAAAGAGATAAGTTCTGTCATTAACATTAAAGCTGTCTTCATTATTTTGTTTATTTGAACAAAGCAAGAACAAATGTGTAAGTACCAGCAATGTGCAGACCAGTATTGCAATATTGGTCTGTTCTGCCTTTAAGCAGGTGGTTTCATGTGGCAGGCTGGAAGAGAGACTCTTTTTCTTCCCAGCTTTTGACAAAAAGATGACGCATATGACTCAGAATTAGAAGGGGAAATCTGCCAGTTTGCATCAGTTCCTTAACTTGTGGGCTGCTATTCACCACAAGAAAAATCAGTATACTCACACCAGTGCTGCTTAAGAGATGAAGAGTAATCATTTCCTTCAGAAAGTGTAGGATGATTGGAGTAGGCCTTTCTTACGTTACACTAAGCTTTTCCTATATTAAGGTATTTTTCAATTATATTAAATTTTTAGAAAGAAAAAAATTATGAAATGCTACATTTAATAATTAATATAGGAATCAGATATTATAGCTTAAAGGTAGATCAAAAGCAAAGTGATTTGTTTCATGAAATTTCTGTTTTGTTGGCACTGAAACTCAGCTGTTATAAATCTCCAGAGTCAAAAGGTAAGGGATTTTTTTTTGGTATATTTTTTAACCTATTTCCACATATCTGAATCTCCAGTTCCAGCTTTTAAGTTAGTAGGACTGAAAAAAAAATAAAAATAATAACTTTGAAGACAGAAGCCATCTATTTTGAAGGGGAAGATAATTACTTGAAGTATGGAAGATCTGTGTTTTCAAAATGTCTTGCCTTTGACCTGCTATAAAAGATAATGCAGATAATTCTGGTTCTTTCATATAGGTTTGGATTACGATGGAGAAACACTTCTTGCAGTACTGATATTGCTCAAGGAGCATACTGTCAAGTAACTTTTTATTTAAAAAAATTCAGATGCTAGTTTTGAGAAATTTAACATTTTTCAGGTTTGTGGGTATTTATTAGTTTGAGAGTACAATTCTGATTTTTTTTTAACTACTTGTGTACTTTAAGTTATAAATCCTTTTTCTTAATATATTAACATCTAGTTAATTCAGCATGGTTTTACTTTAAGCTTGTTAGTAAAATATTGAAAATCTAGCTTAGTATAAAGCTGTAAGAAGCACCCAGCATCTTTATCTCTTGTCTTTTTTTTTTTGTGGATAAAGTTCCTTTCATTTGTCAAAACCGTTGTTATTATTTTGGAAAAGCATGTTCTAAGTGAAGTTTGTTTTCTAGCTGGAAAAATGAAATTTACTGCTTACTGATCTGTGTCAGCCTTAGAAAGCACCGTTTTATTTTGTATTAGCTCAGTTCTGTGAGTAGTGGATCTCATTGATGGAAAGTGGGGAACCAAACATGTTTTTGAAAGGGAGTACACAGATCTGTGTGTTAGATGGTATCTATTAAGATTAGTAGGGTTCTATTAATATTTCATGGAGAGGTGGGGAAAAGATTGCTGCACCAGCTACCACTTAATAAACAATAAGATAATATGACCAGGAATCTGCACCCCAAAGGTGTTATGGACACCTGAAACTTCTGCTGAAGTGACTAATTAAATAATGAAGTTGTAGAAATACAGCTAAGGGCTGGAAAAGTATAAGTAGCAGTTACTAGGAGGTGTTCCTCTGCTATTAACTCTTGGATTCCCTTAACAGTTGAGTTGATTTCTTCAAACAGGTCAGTCTCACCTTTCATAAGTCATGCTGTTGTCTGGCATTTTATAGAAGTCATGTAGTGATGATGTTAAGAAAAAGACAAATTTACTGCCTGAGCCAGAAGGCAGGCTTACAAAAAGCAACTTCTTTCAGGACACGAAAAGCTCTTTGTTCTGTGGCCTTGGTCTTTTTGTGCTTTGACCCTTATTTTATAGCATTGTCACTCTGACCTTAAATCTTTGAAAGCAGACAAGCAGCAAATTTAGCCCTTTACAAGTGGGGTTTCATTCTGAGCTATGGGCCTGGTTTTTATCTTTAGGCATTATAGTCCCATACAATACTGAGATGTAACAAAATCTCAATTTAAGATTGTGGTTTGGCATACTGTAAATAGTTATTATTTCTATATAAGGCAATTAAAAAAAATGTTGCTCTGTTGCTGGCCTATGGTTTGTAATTATTCACCAATTTGAGGTAAGACAGCAACTAGGAAGGCAGTCTGGCTAATACTGACCAATATATTTTTCACTTTCCTAGAATTACTTTGGAAATGGATGCTGTGCACAGACCACCAGGGTTTCTGCACAAACAACTTGAATATTCTATTGAGGACAAGAAATGCTTTGCTATACATTCTAGAGTTAGAAGATTTAAACAGCAGTACTTGCATGGCCTTCTTTCATAAAAGGCTGTGCCAGCTTAGGGGAGCACAAAATTTTACACGAGGCCTGTGACTGTTACAAGAGCAAGTCTTCTGAGAACTTCATAAAACTTTTTTGTAAAAAAAACAGCAAATTAATTAATAGAGAGAACCAATACTTGATAGATTTTAAAGTTTTGGGGTTTTTTTATTTTATGTGTTTAAAAGGAGAACCTGTTTTTCCCTGTCTTAATAACTTTACATTATGTACATGGTTTGTATTGAACAGGTATTGTTGTTTGGAGAGGGATTGTCACTTTTTCTTTTATCACTAATGATTCTATATATTTCAGGTTTTGGAAACTTTAGCTATGATAATAGGGTAATCTTTTCTGAATTTAATAGTGTAATAATCTAAGTTTACATTTACTGGAGAGCTTGAAAATATTTATATTTTTTAATAATTTTTTTAATCTGAAAGGGTCCCAGAAAATTTTTAATAGTCATACAGAAACTAAAGATTATATTCTAAGACAGATCTGGCTTTCTTTTTGATGGATCCACTATATTTAGTTATAATATTTTTTGTAATAAAATTGGGGGAAGGAACATTTTAGTTACTACTATAATGAAATATAGAACTTATTTTGTAGAACTTAAAAAATAGCTTCTTAGTTTTTCTTAATTTTGTATGTGTCCTTTCAAGCAGAAAGAATGCTGGTACAGATTGAAAGTGTTCACACAGTTTTTCTTCCTGTGTGCTTGCCAAAGGTGCAGAGAAGACAGATTTTTAAAAGTTGTGTGCAAGCTATACCAGTGCAGTAAAGAGGGGTCTGGAAAACTTTTCTGAAATACAACTTTTACAAACTCTGCTAGAACTTGGAGCTTGTAATTTTACAAGTTCCCTGTAAAATGTTTCATATAGCAATCTAGTTAATGCATCAACTTCTGACAAAAAAACTTTTTAGAAGCTGGGAAAAGAGGTGAGAGGGGTTAGTCTTATTCAGTTTTATTTTTAAGCTGCAGTTGATTCTAAGATACAATTATGATATACCAAACAGTACATTGATAAATTTTTTGAGTGCTATATCAGCTTCCCGTAGTTATGCTTTTTTTAGCTAGGAAGCTATAAAAATGGACATACTGTACTTGTTCAAGTCAGAACTGTCTACCTTTCATTTTTTGCCGTTCACAGAAATCCATTGCATTCTGTTTGCTATTCATCACTCCAATGGAAGCATCAATATTGCAGAACCAAGTAACAGTCTTCACTTTGGTCTGTCTTTCTGAGTGCAAACAAGGGCGGGGGGGTGCACCTCATACAAATTAATACATGAATCAAGCAGTAGATGCAGTAGTTGAAGTCTTAGATTTAGTAAAAAGGATTTAAACAGAATTTGATGCTGAGAGTCCTTAACTGCACTTCTAAATTTCTAGGTATTTTTATACTTCTGAATTTCTCAATGGTTTTACTTCCTGGTTTTTATTTTTAGCTGGCTTTGTTATTTCATGTTTATCTTATGCAGTAGTTCTGCAGCTAGTCTAAATCTGTTTGTTCATGATCCTTGGAGAGATGGCTGGACACATGATATAGATTCTCCAAATTTAGTAGCAGTAAATTTCAGTAATCAGCAGTCATCTGCTTTACTTTCGTTATTAATACTTCACATTGCAAAAAGTGTAGTTCTCCCAGTCTTTTGCCATGATTATATGGGGAGTGTTGTTGACATAATCAGGAAGAAGTGAACACGCAATTTTTTTTTATATCAATGTTTGTGCTACCAAAACTTAAATTAGTGCTAGGTATCTCTGCTCAAATATTCATCTTTTGTTCAGAGAATTACTTAAAGCATTATTTTTGAAATTTTTTTTTTACACAACTTTATAATAGTCTTAGAAATATTCAGCTGCTTACTAGAAGGTATAGGTGGACCTATTATACATGGAGAGTGTGTATAAGCTTGGTCCTGGATTACTGCACCTCTTTGAGGAAAAGTGAGGCAGATTTATTGCTGTGTTACAGTTATTTAATTTTTAAAAAACCAAACACATGCAATTAAATTGCTAGTTTAGAGATAGATTTTTTTTAAAAATTATTTAATTTTATTTTTTCTTTTTAGAACATAGAAACTTTAGAACTTTTTAGAACTGAAATTAAAAATCTCACTGCAGGAGAATAGCAATCAAGGTATATAGTTTATTCTCCTAATTCTTCTTCCTCTAACCTCAATTAAGTTGAGTGAATTAACTGAGTATTGCAGGTTATGCCTGAACCAAATAATAATGGAATAGTAGCCGAAAGTACACAGATATCTTTAATGTTCTGAAATATTTCAGTGGAATCTTTTCTTCTTTTTAAAAATACATGCATATCACTTTAAAGGCTGCTGACACCACAAATTAGATGGAAAGACAGTTCCTTAACAAAGAAGCAAGAATGCAGGAGTAAAATAATATACTTCTAAATCTTAGATTTGAGAAGGAACAAGAGTAATAAATTCTAGTATGATTGCAGTATAAATACTGCAGTGTTGAGTAAGCATATGACAAAAATAAAATGAAACTATTGTTTTAACTTGGAGAGAGGGGTGTAAACAGTGTATGAGAAAGATGCAGCTACATACACTTTTAGATCTGAGAATCTTAGAGAATGGAAATGTTCAGATTTCTTGGTAGTGAACAGTGAAATTTTCTCTTTTTCCCAGATTAATTCAATAAAACCCTAAAAGTATTTTCCAGTGTTGAACTGCCATTGTGTACACTCATAGTTAGTGGTATGTTGGTAGCACTGAACTGTTAGAGGAGAGCTTGGCAAATTTACGCAGTTGTCCAAAAAGCTACACTGCAAAATGTCCTGTCTAACATAGAAGTAACTTACTCCATTAATGGAATGCACAGAGCAGGACACACTTGTCAAAAATGCCCCACTTCATGCTGTGCCATCTCAGTGCAAACCCTGTCTCATTTCTGGTTCATCTAAGCTAACCTTGGGAAACTGAGATATGGACATTTATAATTGCTGATGTCAGGGCTGTAGAGGATGGGCAGAGGATGCACTAGTGGACAAATGTAATGCTCTTACACTGTGGAATACTTCAGTCTTTCAGGTTCATCTTCAGTTTCCTAATTTTAATATGAAATAAAGTTGGGAAAAGGTCACAATGAACAGTGAAGCAATAGCCTTGCTTTCATATTGGATCTGTTTTGTATTAATGAGTAAGGATGTGTTTTGTATTAATGAGTAAGGAACTAAAGCAATGGAATATGGCTGTGAGCAATGGTGTATAACACTATTGATGAGGAAGAGCTTCTGGCCAAGAAGTATGAAGGGAGTGCTTCTTTTGTATGACCAAAAGCACGAGGTAAATGTTTGATTTTATATCATGTTCTTGGGTATTAGAGAGAACATACAGCGTTTAATACAAAGTTCTTGGTGTCTCTTACTCCAAGTCACTGGCCTGTCAGTCAGATTGCAGGCCTAGTGGTACCTTCTGGATATGTTACATAGAGGTTTAAGGAGCTTATTAGTAGTTATAGTAGCATTTAAGGAGCTTATTAGTATGTATAGTAGCCAGAATTGACTTGTAGCTGGTTTTCATAGGGTCAGAAAAGATTGAGTTTGGCTTGGTGTTGTCATAAACTCTGAACTATAAACAATAAAAACCAGAAATTATATTTTATATTGGGCTTGGTCTTTGATAAATCAACTAAAAAATACTGAAATCAAGGAAAGGCTCCTTCATTGCTTGGGAACACTCTAATTGCTAAAACAAGGGCAAATACATATACACATACACTTCTCTCTTTTTTCCTTTTTTTTTTTAACAGTTCCAGTACATTTTTTTCAGAGCATTCCTGACTTGTGTACATGAGCTGCTTCTGAGGAATTTCAGTTTTGCATCTTCAGGATCCTTCTTCCTCAGCAGAGCTCTTGCTTATAGGGACTTGGGAAATGTAATGGATCTTCTTGCATACATGATTCCCAGCTTTTATTGAGGTCTTCTTTGTCAATCTGTCTCTCATCCACAGACTTAAAACACGAGGATGGAGGTAGGAGAAGCACTCATGGTAACAACTATATGACTTTATGACCAAAGCATAATGGTACACAGCTTTGTGAAGACATTCCTGGATTTCAATAGATTCCCAGCTCAGCTATTAGTACACTTCTTATCTTAGACTTCCTCTTTTCATTCTTTTCCTGCTCCACAACCCCTTCTCTCACGTAGACTGCCTTCAATTTTATGTGATAATTTACTTATTCTCCTTGCAGGTTAGATCTATTTTAATAGCAGTGTAGAAAATATACAGTCACATTGTGTTGAATTTTGGGTTGGTTGGTTTCTTTTGGGAAATTTTGTAGTAAAGTTATAAAATAACCCAAACAATAAAACACCTTCCAAAATCATTAAAAAAAAAAAAAAGGGGGAAAACTCAAACAGTCTGGAATCCTGTAATTCGTGCAAGGTTTTGTGTTCATGTTTTGTATGGGTGGGTGGAATTACCTGCAAGTTTTCTTACTAATGTACTTTCTGTAGAAAATAGCATAATAGTTCTGCCAAGTCTTCATTTCATGTTGTGGATAGTTTAATTTTAAAGGGATTTAGTTATGCAACAGGAAAAAACCTTTCCATACTTAAGCTAGAACCTGAAATCAACCAGGCAATTGAAAGAATAGTATCTGTTAAACACATGGAGTTTCAAATGAAGAATTTGGCCTGAATGTAAAAATGAGAATTGCACTTCCAAAGGTATTAAATGTTGCAGCTGTCTTATTTAAGTAATTTTCTTTCAATCTTCTAAGTAAATCTATAAGTACAAAACAATATTTTTTCTTGCTAGAGAATATTTTTCATAATCTTTTTCCAGAAAAGTAAATCTTTTACTGTTGGCTAGCATTTTTGCTCACATCTATCTTTATCTATGCCTTCCACATTACATGTATATATGGTGGAGATTTTGTCTTTACTTTTTCTTCTCTTGGTTTATGCCTAGCACAGTTTCTTCAGGGGAGAGACCAACTGTCAGAGCATATGTTTACAGTATAGGTTTATTTTGACTTTGCACTCCTGCTTTAATTCACCATGGTAAGTTGGGTAAGTTCTGCCTATTTAATTTAGTTTGCCTATTTTAGCTGTCTGATTTTAAAAATAAACATAGGTAGTAAGAGGTGGGGTGGGGATAAGTGTAAATAGAGCTGTGCATGTATAAAATATACTGGAAATGGCTCTTTAATGCAGTTCCTTAAGTTAGCATTCCTATCTGGATAAATGATATAAAAAGTGTTGCTGCTGTTACCTGTAAATTTACACTGGCAATCTCACTTTAACTGGCACATTTGTGGCAAAGGACTCTTCTAGCAGATATTGCCCTGCTGTATTACTGTAGGAACAAAACTAGGAAGGGAGAAAGAAAATTCCCAAATCTTTCCCCCACATGGCCTGCCAAATCTCTTTTTGGGCTTCCAGATAGCCCTGTTAATTTGCAGAAGTTGTCTGTCATGACCTGACTAGAAGGCTTATTGCAATGGAGGGGCGTGCTTGGGTCCATGCTGTGTAAGTAGCTTTTGTCTTAACAGTTTAGTATAAAAACATTAAAGAAAGCATAATTCATGTTATCTAAGGAACCAGTAAAAAGACTGCACAGACTTAAATCTCTGGCATTCTTTAGTCTAAGAAAATGATACCTAGCAGCGCCATGAACTCCACATCTCTGGCCTACATCAAGTAGCATGGTCAATTCTAGGCTGGGGGCAGATGAACTCCTGCCCATAATAACAGATAAGTTACTATTCTTGCTAACAATTGTTTTGGGTTATAATTTTTTTCCCCTCTGAAGTTAATTAAGGCTCTTTTGAATCTGTCTCCCCAAAAGTTGCAGTAAGGGTAAGCTGCAGAGCTAACAAATGGCTTGAGGACTGATAGAATAGTTCACAAAAGCTTATTTTGAAATTAGCTCTTATTCTCTTATATATGAAAGTTTTTGGGTTTTCTTTTCACATCCAAGTTTCCAGATGACAAAAAGTCAGATTAGAAAATAATCCAGAGTTTTTTGCTTTCTTTTGAAATAAACATCTGCATAATCTTTAGTTCCTCTAACTAGAAACGCAGTTGTCCAGTTTGTGGTTCGTGTCTCATTAAGGTATTATGCACACATGACAATAAAGTCTAGAGCTTCACCATAAATAGTCAGCTTGGCAATGGACAGATGTTTTCTAAATATTTTGTAGCTCATTAACACAGCTGATGTTACTACATGAAAGCTAAAGTTCAATAAGAAAATTCTGCATTCAGCTCAGAGTATGTTTGTGTTTCCCTGAAGCATGGTAGACACCTTGGCATAACGTAGCAGCACATAATGGTTTGTGGGTTTTGAAAAGGTGCAGGCCATATTGTGCTGCCTCAAAAATACAAGGATTTCATCACCCTGAAGAGACATACCACTTATGAATTAGTCAATCTTATGATGCTGATGTCTGTCATACTTTAGCAGCACGTAAATATTGGTGTTAAGACTGTAAATATCTCCAGTATTAACTGTGCTGCTGAAGTAAGGCTAGCCACTTCTGCACGTGAGTCGTGGAACAGGACATTGCATGTATTCCCTGTGCCTTTTTGTTGCTGTAAACTTATCTATTGTTTGTTTGTATATGAACACTTTCTTAGCCTTTTTTGTGTTTTCATTTATTCAGAAACTATATTTAGAGCTTCATAGTATCTGATGGTAAATAAAATAGACATATATATAATTTTGTATTGGTTTGTGTGAAAACTGAACTTTTTTAAGGAGCCATCTCAAGCTACACCTGTCTAACAATGCTTTGGTAAGTGTGTTTGTTTATATATTTAAAAACTATAAAAATTAAGTTACTTTAATTCTCAAGACATTTCTTTATTAAAACTCATAAAACTGTTAATTTTTACAATCTTTTCTAAATTAGTGGAACTGGGAAGTATTTGGTCATGCTTTTAACAAGGAAAGCTCATAAAGAAAAAGTGTCTTCCAATTTTTTTAACAAAACTTATTAACCACTTCATTTCTTAAACCACTGGGCTATAGACAGGTAACAGTTTTATGGTTAGAAGTTTAAACTGTGTATCTGACTGTGAATTTACTAATTTTTTTTCTCATCTTCCACTAAGATTTTTCTCTTGCAGGAGAATCTTTCATTGAGATGATGGAAATTGCTGCAGTGAGAATGGAAATTACTTGGGCTCCTTTCCTTTTAAAAGCTG
The DNA here is from genome assembly GCF_012460135.2 of Molothrus ater. Lineage (NCBI taxonomy): Eukaryota > Metazoa > Chordata > Aves > Passeriformes > Icteridae > Molothrus > Molothrus ater. The sequence continues at coordinate 63,308,384 of NC_050479.2, read as the reverse complement.
CATGCAAGAACTGTGTGGTGAGTCAAATGTAGACTAATGGTTATGTAAATGTCACTAATTTTAGATACAGATCTGAAAGTGTGTTTCCTTTTAAGATTTTATTTTCTTCACTATCATGACTCAGTATCACTTGCTAATCTAATTTTATTAGCCCTGTTGTATTTTACCATTTAAAATACACATACCTTATTCAAATAGGTCTTCACAGAGTCAAGTTAATACATCATATAGATGTTTTAAAAGGAGGAAAAAAGGCTTATCTGCACTCAAGAGTTGTTTTGATTTTAGCCTTCACAGAACTGCTACTGGTGCAGTTGCACAGGTACAGACATGATGTAGATGAATATGAATCCAAATTGTTATAATTCATTAGTTTGCATTATTTGACCATATTTCATAATTTCCTACTGGTAAAATCACATTCTCATTTTCTACTACTGCTATGAATTAGAACTGACAAAATTACTAATAGCTAAAATTTCCAATTTAGTTCAGACCTGAGCAGTTCTCAATAGCACAGCTATGCAGAATTAGATAGCCTACAGCTTTTCATAAAGAACATTTGTGTGCACATTTACCTACTACATCTCTCTTAAGACACATGACCAAAATGAAGTTGACTACTTAGAAAAAATATCCTATCTGACTCAAAGTTGGATAGCTTTCTCATTGAGTTTCTTTAGGTGAGTTTCTTTAGGGAGTTTCTTTTCTTTCTTTCAACCTATGTAACTGCTAAATATTAAAGATCTGCACATATACTTCAGCCATTTGAGAACTTAGAAATGCTTGGAAAGACCTGAAAGGTCTCTGCTTTTTTTCATCGTACTGCAGACTGGTGCTTGCAGCAGGCCCATCCATCCAGTTGCTCTTGTAGATCTAGTATTTTAACGTACCCAGGATTTTTCCCAGAGACTTCGATGAGTAGATGTGAATCTAAAGAGCTGATCAGAGACTTGAGAGCATACAACAAATAAGTCTATTTGCCTGGCTTTGTCAAAGTCCAGTGGCCAAACTGTTTGTTCCTGACTACTTCATTGTATTCGTGTTGGCCTTTGTGAGAAGAGTGAAGCAGCCTGTGCTTCCTTCTGGTTCACCATGCAAACTCCTATCACTGGCACAAGGGCAGGAAATAGCAGGGAGCAGGAAGAAGCAGAAGGGCAAAGGTTGGAGTGCCTTGTTCGGTGGCCCTAGCAGCATAGAATAGTTCAGTGACATGGTGAAAACACAGTTTGAGCATTTGCAGAACCAGAGTTCAACTGAGGAACCAAAGTTCCTGTCTGGATAAGAAAACTACTTCAAATGCTTATGAAGGCCTACTCAAATGATTCACTTCCTAAACCTTTGCAAAGGATGTTACGTTTCTCACATGGTACTCAGGTGGCTTAATATTAGCAGTTATATTTTCCAGAGGTTTGCCTGTATGGGTGGTGCCAGAGACTGTGGCTGGATCAAACTCACTTCATGTTGCAGCTCTGGGGTCCTAAGGACTGTGCCTGATGTAAGAAAGGAAGGCTCACTGTTTTCAGTTCAGGTGTTTATTTTCTGCTAGGCTTAGGAGCTGTATGGGAAAAAGATGCTTAATTCACATTAAAAGGCAAGAAAATATAGGCCTGCTTGAAAATAAACTGAGGCTAATAGCTGTATATGAGTGAAGACAACTAGTTTTAGGAGTATGTCTAAAAGTGCGATGTTAAAAAGTTGGAGCTGAGAACAGATACAGGAAGATCGGGATGAACTGGAAAATCAGAAGGATTGAAATATGTTGGGCCAAGATTTAGGGGTTTGTTTGTTTATTGAAATTGGAGAAGCAGCAGCCTGACTGAGGGCATCTGGCTTGAGGCAAAGAGAGCTAGTCAGGTTTAGGGAAAGAGGCTTGCACTCCTTAGATGATTGCTAACATTCACTGGAGTGCTCTGCACTTCACATCCAGAAGGGAATACAGACTGTTAAGTAGAAGCTTTTGCTGTCACATGGGAAATCACTGTCAATTTCATCCCCCTCCTTGTATTCCACAGAGAAGAGGGCAAACCTATTAGTACCCTCAGCTACTTCATGGATTTTGGTCCTGAAAAGAAATCTCAAAGTAAGAGTAGTTGAGGTTGTAAGGGAGATCTCTAGTTCAAACAGGGTAGTTTTTTTAAGGCTATGTCCAGTCAAGTTTGAATATATTCAAGGATGGAGACTCTGCAGCCTGTCCTATTCAACTAGAATTTCATGCACTTAATTTCTTACCTGTGGCCTCTTGTCCTATCTCTGGACAGAGAAGATCCTGGCTGTGTCTTCTTTACTCTGCTGTACCCCCACCAGCAGGCATTTAGAAACATTGCTGAGATCACACAAACACAAGCCCTTTCTTCTCCAGGCTGGAGTCTCAGCTCACTCAGCTTTCTTCATGTGAAAGATTCTTCAGTTCTCTCATCGTCTTTGTGGAAGTAAATAAAATGCTTCATCTAATAAGGGGAATTAGAATTCAAAGGAGGAAATGTGGGGGTTTTTTTTTGGGGGGGGGGGGGAATAAAGCGCAAGCTAATAACTGTAAAAAGAACAGAAAGATCAGAAAATGAAACATTAAGAAGTTAGATAACTCCTGCTTTAAGATTCTGCAATCTTCATTTGCCCCCTTGTGTCAGTATACTATGAAGCAACCTTTGTGATCACACAGAATGTTTAATCTATTGATAGGGTCAGCCTGTGGTGCTGAGCTGGGGAGGGTGCTTGTGGGCTGCAAGCAAGAAGCCTGACATTGCTATAGGTGCTGCAGACATTAGTAAAAAATTCTCTAGGCAATGGAACAAATAGCTGCAAGTAGAGAAAACCATGTCTTCATGGTTATGTCAAGTGAGAATTCCTAAGAATTGGATGTGATATTTATTTTTTGCCTTTATTCTTGTGTGATGCTGGACAAGTAACCAGGCCATTGTTTCTGTAGCGTGTATATTGTGCTTTACTTTAGAGGTGTCTGATTTAAAACACACATCTGAAAGAAACACTGGTGGTTCACATTGGTAGCTGAGCTTCTTAGGAGTTGTTATTTGAATTATAATACTCTGTAAAGTTATATCTGCTGACAGTCTCCTGTCTTCTTAAAAAGAGCTTCAAACTGTTGCATACTCTAATAGTTTCTACACCTCCATGTCATGTTTAAAGTAGGGGTAATGGACACAAACCTTGAAGGGCTGGTAGCTACTTTTGTTTAGTAGCTGTACTACAGTAATGCATTGCCTTATGGAATTTTATATGGCATTTAATAATTCTGATTTCAGAGGAAGAGGTGAGTACTGTGCATCTTTTAAAGACCAGATCTGCAATCAACTTTCCTTGTTACCAGCTCAGGCTGGGAAGCAGAGTTTCTGTGCTGTTTATTCATGGTCTATTTCTGCAGTCCTGTGAACTCCAAAATACTCTGTGTCCTGTCTTGTCACGGATTCATTTTGCAAATATAACTCATTATTAAACACCTGTGTGTGCCATTTTTTCTTGTCATTTTTGTAAGTAACATCGTCAACATTGTGCAAAATCTTCTGTATAGTAAAGGTAATGTACATGTTTGAACTTCAGCATATCTGACAAAAAATTTACCTGAAGATCTATTTTCAGAAAGAATGAGAAAGATCTATTTTCAGAAAGAATTTAAATTGCAACAGTTTCTTAATGTACCAGTGATAAGCACTGCATCTCTAAAAATATGAAGTTACTTATACCTAAGTATTTAGGACTTCTGCCATTTTCCTCAAATTTCAAAGGCAGTTTTCTTGGTACTGCCTATGGCATACTTTGGTGAATGAGAGTGGTCTGTACTAGAAATTTGGATACAGTGATCCAAAAATCCAAAAAATGTTTCAGCTTTTCCTTTAGTCATGGTATCTTAAGTATTGGGGAAAATCTCTTCTAATCAGGTAGCTACATTAGCAGCTATGTGTTTAGATTCCCTTTATCTGCATCGCAACCTATTGTCACAGAAGTCACAAGAAATTATAGAAATGTGCCCAAAGTGGTCAGCTGCTATTGTACCAGTTTAACAGTAGCAGCAATTCTTCATATAAAAAACAAACAAAACATTTAAAATGTATTTGAATGAAAACTTATGTCTGAGGTATATGCAAATCTCCTTTCTAAGGTAGCAGTTGTAAGTGTATCACAATAAAATATTTAACTAGAAAGAGAAATAAGAAAAAATGATGGAAAAATACAATGGCATGAGTGACATTGCTCATCTTTCTGTGATGGGGATAATAATCATCAGAGTACTTATTTTTCACTCTAAATAGTTTATTTCTGTTAGAAGCTTTTTAATGGTTGTCAGGTGCAACTCTTTTTTTCCCCATGTTTTATTAACTTATAATTAATAGCTCTGTATTTGTTAATAAATAAAATTTCTTATATTGCTTCTGCCTCTTAATGTAAAATTTGAACTTTTATGTTCAAAAGTTCTGAAATTACATATTAATTATAGCAGCATTTATCTAGTTTGTATCTTCAGTCTAAAGTATACAGTGCATAGTAGGTGAAGGCTTAGTTTCTCTTGAGAGATAGGAATAATGTATCCATAGTGTTTTCTTCTGCTGTTTATAGCCATAGGAGTCAGACATGGATAGAAAGCTTCTCATTTCCCTATGTTTCTGCATGGCAAGTATGTGGCTTTATTGCCCATAAAAGAACCTTCTGTTAGCAGGTTTTATACTTTTAAGTAATTTTAAAAGTAAAACATTTTGGAATCTCTCAAGAAATACTCAAAAAAACCTTAAGTATTATAAAACTTGAAGTATATAAGGCATAAATTATAGCATAGAAAGTCTCAAATGTATAAATTCTTAATGTTTTATTGAAATAAAGGCAAAGGAAGAGCTTCAGGGGTTATATTATTTGACCAGCTAGAATAGTCAACAATAATATAAGACTGTGGTTCTACAGCCTCGTGATTCTTGAGCCAGACAAGTTTGGGAATGAGTTTTCTTGTTTCCTCGCTATTACCCTGGCTCTCATATGTCTTTGGTGGTTTCACTATATGACTTTAGGTTAGTTTTTGGTAAGCTCAGCCAGCTGAATGTGCTTGCTATAAGCAACAGTGCCAGCACTGAGGAAAACACCCTTCACTCCTGAGACTGGCAATCCAGTATTGAAGTCCATTTACATTGCTTAAATCAGTGTAAGGAATATTCAGGGCCTAGTTCTTCCTTTCTTGACAGTACTACATACAGACTTTGCCTATCTGCTCTTTAAATCAATATCAAAGGGTCTAAAAACATTTTGGTCTCTCTCTTTTCTTGTACAGAAGATTAGTATCAATATACGAAGCCAGCACAAAAAATGCTCATATAGATAGAGCTTCTTAGCATCTGGAAGCAGCTGTGATATGCTTTTCCTATTATCAAAACAACGTGAGAGTCTCCCCCTTTTCCAACAAGCAATATCTTGTTGCAGACACATCAATAAATACATTAAAGCTATATTATCTATCTATAATGGAACTTCCAGATCAAAAATATGAAATTTCCAGTTGTATGAGACAAAGATGCACAAGAACTCAAATGTTTTGGAGGTATGAAATGTGTTAAATTACTTGTTCTTCAACCAATTTTAGGAAATGTGCATGAATGGTAGGTTGTACAGTCAGGAAAAGGATTTCACTGCAGATTTGATAACATGGTGTAGCCAGACAGCCCCCTGTTGGTTGTATTGCTGTGGAGGTTCTAGAAAGGAATTGCGCTTGAATTCAGCTGTTCATTGCACTCAGCAAGCAATTTTTTCAATTCCATATCACAAATTGAGAAAGTGGAGGGAGAAGAAAAATGTGTGTGCTAGTTAAAACTGCCTTTGAATCAAGTTTTATCTCATACATAAGAAATGTAAAGCTCAGTTAAATAGAGTGCCTGCACACAGTTTCTTAATGCCTTTATAGAAATTTTTTTGCTGTAGTAAAAATGTAGAACAGTACTTTGTCCTTGTGATAAAACTTAAGACTAGCATGCTTTAATGTCACATTCACAGCCTGACTAAGGCAAAGTATTTAAATCAAGTTCTGTCAAGAATGCAGGGGTTTAAAACACAGAAGTTTGTAAGCTGGCAGTGGACTAACCAGGTACAGCCTTATTTAATGACTGAGACTCTCTTGCAGGAAAATCTATGAGAGCTTCTATTTAACAAGGTACAGTTTTACCAAGAGTGTTGGGTGCTTTTTAATCACATTTGCTTTGCTTTAAGATATTTTTGTATGTGTTTTAAGTTGCTACCAATGCAACTAGCAGCCTACTTCCAGTTTGTGTTTTCTCATATATTGAGAAACTGAAGAAATTCTTATTCAAAATGAAATTAATGTTTCATGCTGACAACTGCAGGACACTTATTAGGCATTTTTGGCATTTTGGCTTTTTTTTTTTCCCAAAGAGTTTGTAAAGAGAACCTAAAATCTGCCTTGTAATGGTCACTGTATATCCCTGTAGTGATGGAATGCTGTAGGTACTCTATGAAATATAGTACTGGGTGACACAAGGATTCTTGAAAGAACTCTGTCACAGAGATACAGAATTTTCTGCTCTAAGATAAACAATACAGAAGTTCTCTCTGTACCAGGTATGGTCAAGGTTATAATGGCTCATCTTCATTTAAGGAATTGGATTTTTGGCTGAAAATCCGTAACTGCAACAGTGCTAGAGAAACTGATGTGACAATTAGTTTTCTACTACAGCACAGAAGACTAGCATGATGCCAAGAAAGCCAGAGTGCTGGAGGACTTTTTCTCACTCTTGGAACACATTAAAAATATCAGTGATCAGATGTCTTGGAACAGCTGGCAGAGACAAGAGGGTAAGGCTACATGCTCTGATTGAAACATGGGAATGGGAAAGAATGGGGACAGAACAAAGAACTGGTTTAAAATTGTCACAACTTGCTAAAATCCCTCAGAAGAGTTTTAAGAAACTAGGTGAAACAATCTCAAGGCAAGGGGATGCTTCCACAGAACAGAAAACCTGGGTTTCAGAAGGCTGAGGAGAGTCAAGTTCATATCTCCTGCTTTGGAAAAAATACCCAGTGGAAGTTGCCCACAGATGTTCCCCATCTTTCCTGTTAAATCAAGGATATGTGCAAAAAAGTCACAAAACTATTTTGTTCAAAGGTTGTTGGCAGTGGTAACTATTGCTGTTAGCAGATGAAAGCAAGCTGCAGGTTGGATTTCAAAGGGTAGTGGAATTTGCTTTTATTGGACTAACTGTGCAGTTCCTTGCATGTTCCATATTCTTTTCCTAAGATGTTTCCTGAAGTAATGGTAAAGTCAGCATACTTTATAAATAATAATAATGTGCTAATACATTAAATATGTATTAGTATGTACAGTAAATATAATGTACATACTTTATAGATAATAATAAATGTAAGTACCCATTAAAGCACACTAAAGGAATACCTTATGTTTCCAGTAGATGAACATTGAGATAATGAAGTATTTGTGAATCACATCACAGTCTTCTATTATGCTAAATTCTGGATTTTATTGCTGAAGAGAGCAGCAGTAAAGGTGGCATTAAACTGCTTTATTCTCCTGCATTCTCTAAATCTGAAGATGGAAAGCAGGGAGAAGCATTAAAGAACTTCATGGCTGTTCAGCAACCAGCAAGGGGACTCACCTTCCGTCCTGCAATCTACCCTCAAACTGCTTTCTGTCTGTGTTTGAAGCAGCTTTTTTGAGTCTTTGGGTTTCAGAGGTTTTTTGTTTTAGTATGGGTTTTCTTTACAGGAGAGTTTACATTCCCCCTGATAAATTAGCAGCATAGGTAAGAGCCTGTTCTAGGTTGAAGAAGATTCAAATAACTTACCCTGTTCAGAAAAATTAAACTATTCTTCCTCTTCTGAGGAGTGGTTACTCCATTCCCAAATTAGGATTGAACCTCAGGACTTCCTCATGGCTCTTGGAGTACCTTTAATTTTTAGTTTATTTAAGTAATTCTAGTCTCTTAGAACATACAGATAACTTACAGAGCTGTTACATTGTGATCCCATTATTTTATGCTTTTTCAGGCATAAATTAAGTAGTCTGAGAAAAGCACTACCTTTTGCTATGAATGTATCTCAGTTTCCTCTAAAATTGCAGGGTTTTTTTCTCTTTAGCTGTGAGCAATTGTCCAGAGTAGTGGACATTTTCAATCGTAGCTGACAGAATCCTAATTTTATCTCTAGTTTTTTCCATGTGTACTGCAGGATTCTTTTAAAAACAGCACCTGGTCCTAGTGATTTATGATTTGAGTTTTTCAGGCTTTCAATAGGCTCTTCTTTTGAGACATCTAGGCCTGGAGAAACTACTGTGAATTCCCATAAGGCACATCCTTGAGATAGGAATTTCTCTGTCACCCTTTATGTTAAAACCAAATGATTTATATTCAACTTCTTTACCTGTGACACCTTCTTTCATCTGGCTCTGGATATTACATAGACAAAACTAAAAAATATCCTCCTGAATTCTAACACCTTTAAGAATACTTGTAGTTCTTTTCTGTGTGTGTGTTGTGCATTGATACAGGGGCGCTGCAGGCAGCCATCAGTACCCATGAATACCAAGAGAGCAGAACATTTTTCAGCAGCACCTGTAAAAGCAATAACTGCATTTCTTTGTGCAAGAGTAGTGTTAAACCAGCCCCTCATTCTTCAGACTGCCAGTGGCTACAGAAAGCTTTTCATTAGCCAATGATAGTAGTAATTTTATTTTTCACTAATCTTCATTAATTTTTTCTTACTTTACTTTCTTACTTGTTTATATTAACACTTCAATAACTGTTAAGATGTGGTTTAGTTAAGAAACTGTAGCATCTCTGGTTTGTTGGGTTTGGGTTTTTTCCGCTTTGGTTGGAGAAATTGCTTCAGCCTAGGAAGAATTCCATGTCTGCACATACCCCATGAATGAGCATGACCTCCCTAGCATTCAGACATTTGCTGTGTAATGTTGTGGTGTCATTAAAGACTGTCTACATAAGATACACTTTACTTGCGTTGATGAGCATCACATGTATCTTCTAAGGAGGCTGAGCAAGTGAAATATCTTGCCTCAAGATGTCACAAGTGATACAGGCACCTGGCCTCTGGTTCTAGTTTGCCTGAGGAGAAACACTTGAGAAAGACCAGAGCTCTTTTGCTTTTCTAACTCCTTGTCCTAGGCTGTCAGCAAGTCTCCTAACATGGCTAGACCTTGATTAGATGGAGACAAGGAACAGAACATTTGCAAAACAGATCCTGATGTTATCCTACATAAATTCTTCTGAAGCACAGTTCAGACCTGGGAACACCAGGCAGTCCAATCATACAGAGCTGGAATTTTCATGATACAGTGGTCTACAGTACTTTGATTCCTTGGCCATAATTCTAGAGAAATTATCAGTAGCAATGTAGCACCAAAATTATAGCAAGGTTGAATCACTTTTAAATACTTGAGCTTCATCAGAGAAATCAAGCTCCTCACTGTCAAATCAGGCTCAGAATCACCCCTCAAACTTCAATGGGTGTCTGGCCTTCAGTATTGATTCAAACATTCTCTACTCTGCTGGTAGTCAAGAGATCATTTTTTATAAGCTTCCAGCATCCTGTAGGACTAGTTCCATATAAAATACTCCTGTGTTTAGTCAGAACCAGAAGACTGAAATGTTCTGTACAGTTCTGTTTAGCTGGACATCCTACACCAGTAGAAGTAGGTGTGGCTCACACTAGGGCAGCTTATAGAGATGGGAACTTCCTGTGTTTTTTAGCATCTCACAGATTCAGAAGTGTTAAGGTTGGAAAAGACCTCCAAGATCTCTAGTCCAACCATTAACCCAGCACCACCATGCTTGCCACTAAACCATATCCCCAAGTGCCACACCCACATGCCTTTTGAGCTTTCCAAGGGATGGTGATTTCACCACCTCCCTGGGCAACCTGTTCCAATGCCTAACTGCCCTTTCAGTGAAGAAAGTTTTCCTGCTATCCAATCTAAACCTACACTAGCACAACTTGAGGCCATTTCCTCTCATCGTGTCACTTGTTATCTGGGGAAAAAGACTGACAGCCTGGGTGACTGTCTGACACCTTACTGCAACATCATTTTAGGTAATTGCAGAGAACTTGTTTGTTCTTCCAGGTAACAAGCAACAGGATGAGAGGAAATGGCCTCAAACTGTACCAGGGGAGATTTAGGACATTAGGAGGAATTTCTTCTCAGAAAAGGTGGTTAGATATTGGAATGGGCTGCTCAGGGCAGTGGTGCAGTCACCATCCCTGGAGGTGTTTAAGAAAAGATTGGATGTGGCACTTGGTGCCATGGTCCAGTTGCAAGGTGGTGTTCAGTTGGTCATGGGTTGTATTTGATCTCAGAGGTCTTTCCCAAGCTAAGTGATTCTGTGAAAACTGCCTCCAGTGACAGCAAATATTGACACTTATAGCAAAAAGGTGCTGAAGTTTTATCTCTGCTGCAGAAATAATTACCTTTTGAAAATGAGGGTCTCTAGACTATTATTAGTTAGTATTGCAAATGCTAATTTGAAATGGTAAGTATTGCCACAGACATCTAGAAAGGAATTTAGATATGGTGCAGTAGAGAGCCTTTATGGCAGCAGCAACATTTCCAGAGACAGACATCTTGAGAAGAAGTATTTCTTTATGGGTTTTCTGAAGCACAATGACCTATTCAATGCTTTGCATTCTCTTTGTACGGACAGGGTTGTACACACTCTTAGATCCCCAAGACAAGTTGCCAGCTACAGGCATCACAAGACCACAGGCTTTCCAACCCTGCTGGCCTGCACGCCTTCCAACAAAGCAGCACAAGACTTAAAGAGAAAAAACAAAAAAAAGACAACTTCCTTGTGTGTTGCAGATCATCTGCTTCTTTCATCCATATGGCAGTATCTGACTGTTTGCACCAGAACATTTGGAATGTTTTTAAAGTTGTACCTCTTCATTTCAAGCACTGAAATGGTTTTATAATATGTTAAAGCCTACCAACTGTCACAGAGATTTGTGTATTCTATTTTAGTCACTCATTGACTCCTTTTGGTCTCAAGGTGTTTTATGAGAGCATGGTAGATCATTGGTAGCACTGCTTCTTTTCCTGTGGAAAAGAGATTCCCTTTTTTTCTCTTAAAAAGGGATGGGGAAAGGTGGTAGTGAGCCAATTCCAATTCCAGTACAATATTCAATTAGGCTGTCCCAGATCTCAAGAAGTGTAAATACGTACAGCTGAAAGATCAGATACAGAGAAATGTTTTCAGCCAGCAGTTTATCACTACCAAGTTAGAAAGCCCTGAGAGTTCTGAGCTTTCAAAAGTTATTTCCACACTGTTACCCACCCTGCCTGAAGGAACTGTGTCATCTTTCTAGCAGGTGTCATTGCCTCCAGTATAAGACCTGTGTGCTTGTCACTGCCTATTTCAGAAGAACAAAAACCCACATACGCATGCATGTCCTGAACACTGCGTAAGTGATCTAAGAACTGTCATTACATCCTTCACTCATGGCTTTTCTTGGTCCTGAGGGTAGGCAAGAAGTCAGCATAGATCCCTGCACAAAACAGAGATGATCCAAACTGTTAGCCTTCTGTGACTTCACATAACATTCAGCTTTTCTATTCAATCTCAGAGCCTACCTCAGAAGCTCACTGAGAGCATGGATCGTGGGTCAGGGGGTGGTGAGGCACTGGCACAGGTTGCCCAGAGAAGCTGTGGAGGCCCCATTCCTGGAATTGTTCAAGAGCAGGTTGAATGGGGCTTGAAGCAACCTGGTGTAGTGGAAGGTGTCCCTGCCCATGGCAGAGGGGTTGGAACCAGATAATCTTTAAGGTTCCTTCCAACCCAAACTATTCTATGATACCAGGGGTCAGACTTTCAATAGCTTAGCACAAGACACTCTTATAGCACAGCTTATGAGGGCAAACTATAGCCAAAAGAGGAGTTGTTCAAGTGTTCCTGTGCCTGCCTGGAACTCCCCTTTTCAGCAGGGAGTCTCCAAAAAAAGAATCTTGCAAAAAGACAAAAAGATTATAGTTTTCCACAAACATGTATTTGTGGAGATTTGGAGACTGTATATGGACAGTGAAGTCTAGATTGCACTATCACACTTCAATTGTCAAATCTTATAAAATAGGAGCAGAAAGCAGTTTTAGCCTAACCAATGGTGGAAGAAGCTTCTGTTACATCAGGGACCATAGAGATGCAATGTTTCCCCTACATTCTTGACATGTCCATATTTAAGCTATTAATGTGTTCTGGAAATCCATGGTTTACTGAGCCATCTTCAGAAGATAATGTTTTGAACAACTGTAGGTAGCAATTGAATATCATATGGCTTAAGGATAGATTTGCAAATGGAGAAAAGGTAAACCAGTCTGTTCCAGGAAATACCTTTCCAGTTTATGGAAAACTAGGAACTTACTGACAGGGTTAGTTCTCACCATAGTGCAACTGGCATTGAAACAAAGGCCACCAACAAGACATATCCAGGAAGTATTCAGTAGGCTTATCACCCCAGAACTACCAAAACAGTGATGTTATTCTGATCTTCGAAGTCTATCTATCTGATCTCCAAAAGCTTAGCTTCTCTTTCCAGGTGTGAGGTATCAACATGACTAATCCATCTGATGTCTGGATCCTGCAATGTTTCACTTCACAGCACATATGCAGAAATTACCTCCTAAAGAGAAATTTTCTTCTTCAGGTATGTGAATTATCACTGGAAGATACTCTATAGATGCATTAACCTAACACACTGAAAAAAATAAAACATCCCTATAGTTTCATGAACGTTTAAGTCTCCTGTCCATGTTATTCTGTGCCATTTCCAGGTTTGTATAGCAGGTATTACCCACCTATTTGTTCACCACTGTGAGATCTGCTTTTCCTTGTCCTGTGGCATTGACATTTCTGGCAGCTCTGTCCTCCCCTCAATAGAGTAAGTTGTGTCTCTTTGGTTCCACAAACGCCATGACTCTTTCCAGCCTAATTTTATTCCTTTAGTTCCTCTCTGTAAGGGGAAGGAAGTGAGTTTGCCTCCTTCTGTGGATCTCTGCCTGCCCCTTACCACGTAGCCCCTTCCTCTGTTCTACCAGGACCCAGCTGAGGAGCAAGCTGAAGACATAGTAAAACCACAAAGATTAAAGGATGGAAGGATCAGCATGCATTCTGTTTATTGTTGAATACAACATTGTAAATAAACCGGTATGTCAGCAATTATTTTATTACTCAGTTTAGATATCACTGGGGAACAAAAACAAAAACCATAAACCAGCCTTTTCAGAAGGCCCTCAATAAAAGCTACAAACTGCCTTTGAAATTCAAAGAAAACTCAGTTCCTGACTCCAAATACCAGTAAAACCCCAGACTTGATGTTTCCAATCAATTGCCTTTTTTTTTCCAATGGAGAATCAGGATGGAACAATGTTGCAATGTTTAATTCTTCACAGTTTCAGCAAGCACTCAGCTGACTGCTGTAACAGTAACTTGCTTAGAAAGCAAAGCCCAAAATTAATTTTCTACAGCAGACTTGTACACATTACAGTTTCCAACCTTTAGGGCTACAATCATCATCCTTCTGACCAGAAAAAAGACACCAATTATTGAACCATTCCATTAGATTGAAAACAGAGTAGAAATGGAGGAAGGATTCTTGGAAAAATTTACACATCAGATCACACTTCAGGAGGTTATTTCAGCAGAAACTACATGATGGTCTAAAAACTGACCTTTTTTTATAGAAGTCAGATTTATTTGAATTTTATATGATGACTAGTGATTTACTTCTCACCCACCCATTTGAGAATATTCAGGACTCCAGGCATATCTTCTGCCAGAACTAGACTATTCAAATCATTGGTCCATCCATGTACTAGTTACAACAAGGCCTCCTGTGACTAATTATGGTCTGACTGCAGCAGGAGAGGCAGCTCCAAAGAATGGGAATCTTTAGACACACTAGCAGTTCCCTTGGTTCCCAAATTCGTTATTTATGTGGATTACATTGAGCTGACAGATTAAACTGGGCTGTTGAAGATATGGTCAAAGAAGCAGAGTCACTCCCTTCCCTTTTATTGTCTTCTGAAGACATAACAGTCATATGCATCTGTCACTAGAGAGAGGAAGTTCTCCATCATTGGACTTCATTTGGGGTTTTATAGGCTGTTTCAGTAGCATTTGGGAATAGATCAATATACTATGTGGTAGGGAGTTGTATTTCTTCACTATGCACTGTAAATCTTTTATTGAAGATACTCCCACTGTTTATTGTTGAAAATCGATAAAAATAAACCTTGTAAAGTTAAAGCCTGGCAATGGTTCAGCACAAATCAGAGAGGAGGAGTAAGAAGCACTGAGCCTCCCTCCTCTTCTTGGATAATTCCCAGCTTGTTTCTCAATGAATATTTAATAACACTTTTCAGCAATCTAGGAACAAATTTTAAAAATAAGAAATTATTCAAAATTATGAACTCTTTGTGGTGAACTCAAACAGGACTTCTGATCCGCCCTGGTGGCTTTCTGGTGCTGAATTCAGCTGTGGGTCAAAACAAAATATCACCCAGGTTATGTTGGATGTACCTGAGACTTACCAACTCAAGAGACTAACAAAAGCACATCAGACTTGCTCGGGTCAGATTAAGGGAGTTATTTATGAGCATTGGAAAGCTGGAAACCAACCAAAATAGGCAGAAACTGGGAAGAGTTCACTGGGCAGAAAAGTTTCTCCAAAGTTGACAGAAGTTACTATCATTGGGCATGATGCAGTTACTGCAGCATCATTGTTTTGCCCTATGGCTATTAATTCCTCATATACAGCATTGTAGGGAGGATCTTCTACTACTTCCATGAAATTCAGTTTTGAAGGTAAGTGGAAAATGGTTTGGAATTATTTAGTAAAGGGGAAAACTTCCCAGTACTATGGCCAGCACAGAGAGATCAGTCTTTGTATCTAAGATCCCACCTAATAGTATCTTAGTCTATTATATCTATTTATAGAGCTTTATTTAAACACCTTAATGATTTATACAATCACATGAGTGCTGACTGCAGAACCTATAAGAATGCAGTGACTGCACTTCCCAAAGAAACAAAAACCCTCATGAAGTGTCATTGAAATCAATACCCAAGGAACAAGAAGGTATTTGACAACAGACTCTGTCCTTCCTGGTATCAGCAGGATACTGAACAATTCAAGTGGTAAATAAATGACATGTCCCTGAAAGGGATAAGTACAACACAAGAGAGACTTCTCAGTGTGTGAAGAAGGAGACGAAAAGTTACTTAAAAGCACAAAAAATGTCACCCATTACTAGAAAAGGAAGCCAACACAGTTACATGGTGCAACAGGGGAATGGAAAAAGTGTGTGGTACCTCTGTCCTTGGACAGAGGACATCCAACCAGCATCACAAGATTGTACTGGCAAAGCCCTTGACAGTCTTGAATATAGAAACACAGGATGACGCCCAATTTAAAAGGAGGGAAAAGTGATTAAGATGAGGAAGTGTAAAGCAAATTGAGGCGTTGTTTTTCTGAATCATCTGCCTTTTGCAAATCCCACAAGCTATCACCTCATTTTGGATGATCTCCTTCTCCATGTAAACTGCAGTCCCCGTGAGTGGGACAGGATGATGGTGCTGCCTCACCATTCAGTTTCTTTTTCCCCTATGGCTCTGTGGCTCTGTCTGTTTGCCTGTTACAAAGCCACAGAGAGCTCATTGTGAGTGAGCATGGGGGCTGCCTGCCCCAGCACTGTGACAGTTCCTT
Source organism: Molothrus ater (assembly GCF_012460135.2). Taxonomy (NCBI): domain Eukaryota; kingdom Metazoa; phylum Chordata; class Aves; order Passeriformes; family Icteridae; genus Molothrus; species Molothrus ater. Next base: position 63,292,655 of record NC_050479.2, on the reverse strand, counting down.
TCTAGCATTTACAGGCAGTGGAACAGTTTGCAAATTTCTGCTGAATCCAGGGAAGAATAAAAAGGCAAATACAGCAGTGAAGTTTACTGAAATCAGCAAATTTTGCACCTTCATAGGAAAAAAAGGAATTCTCTTGAGAAAGTTGGCAATGACTTAAAGAAGTGGATTATGTCAAGGATAACAAATTACTTTTATTGGAAAATAAAAGTCTAAATGACTCAAAATCCCATTCCCATTTAATCAAAAAGAGAGCTAGATGTGAGCAATCAGAGCTTCTGGTTCTGTCACATGTAAAAGCACAACCAAGTCACCTACAGCACACTGCTAGTCTAGCAAAGATTGTGTTGTGAGATACCAGAGTTGAATTGCCTGCCAAGGTTTGGGTGGAAGTACTCAGTTTAGCACATAATCTGGTTTTGAGAAGCAGCTTCTAAAATCACTCAGACTCGTAGTTCCTACCAGCCAAATTCACTTGTACAGCTGTTCCCTTCTGTGTGAATAACTGCTGAGCACACACCACACAGTCTGCTCTCTACTGCATCCCTGCTTGTTTGGGGCTTCAGAAGGGAAGGAGCAGTAAAAACATTGGCCACTATTTCTAAATTCCTGCCTTGGTGCCTGCAGGTTACACTGCATACCACTTCAAAGAGGGCACAGAAAATTTGCCATCCTGACTCAACAACACTCTACAGTAGCATAAATAACCTCACAAGGTGGAGGCCAGCTGAAGATCCTCCTAGTAAATCAGTGCTATTTTTATATTAATTTGTCTGCAAATAAACATAATTTCACCTGTTCCCCCATAATTACTGCTATTTAGTTGTAGCTTGAAACTACACACACCTGTAGCTCTATCATCACTGTTTCCTTTTTCTGTATAAGGAAACCCAGTAAGGAGTTTTCCTTGAAGAAGCAGCTTAAATTCAATTAATTTATTCCATCAATCTTTCATTGAAGTAATGGGTATCCTACTGGTATCAGTCAGAAGCTTTCAACAGATTTCTATCAGGTTGTTCACACACATGCTGTCAAACTTATTTAAGGACTATCAGTTAGAAAAACAAACAAAAAAATCCCAACAAAGTGAAAGCATTGTGTAAGAGCCTAATCACGTTCTCTGCAGGAACACAAAATGACAGAAGGTGATACTTCTCAGTTCAGAGCTAAGTAAGAATAAATGCTGGAAGAACTCTGGGAGCATAAGCTTGTTGATGGTCATGTGCTTTGCTTCCAAAAGAAGCACAGAGCCACAGCACACTGTTACCCAAGGGTAAAGCACATATGGTTCTTTAAATGACAGCAACTTGCACTGGTATATTTTCCAGAGCCAAATATTGCATTCATAGAATGATGCTGTGCTAAATAAAAATTAACCCATGTGTTCAGCCCATCATAAAGTGTTACCAAAATGGTTGTATCAAGCATTCATTTTCCCAAAGACATGGAACATGGATGATTGCATAGGTAAAAATTTTGGGGCTCTTTAAAAATTGAAGTATTTGTCTTTTCTTTCACTTTATTAAAAAAAATTGGAATCCAAACTTCAATTTTCAAAGTGGCTGCTGCAGCATGGAAAACAAAGTCCCTACTTTTGTGGTAGGTGAAACAGTGTAATTGTTACTGTGAGGTGTTCTGAAACTTGTCTCAGCTTACATCACTGCTATTGGTGATCATCTAGGGCATAATGTCTAAATACAGCCTCAAGTCTAATTTTTTAACTTTCCTTGTAAGAATTTGCTTTTTTTTTTTTTTTGTCTCGTGCTTCACATTGGCTAGTCTCTTCACCTACAATATCCACAACCAGTAACTCACCCAATAATCAACATTGTTTCCAAACATGGAGCGTTGTATGCAGCACAGCAATTTGTGGGGACAGGCATCCCACACAGCCTGTCTGCTCTGTCACCCAACAGTGGTCTGACCTCAAAGCCCACCATGATAGGCTTTCTGGCACAGACCTTCACAGAAGGGCTCCACAGAATCATGGAACAGACCAGGCTGGAAGGGAACTCAAAAGATCATCTGGTGTAGCCTTTCATGTGACACAGAGCCTCCATGAAATCATTTAGCATCCTCTTCAAAATTTCTAACAAGGGAGACTCCACCACATCTGTGGGGAGGTTGTTCTGTGAATGATGGTTCTCACTGTAAGAAATATCTTACTTCAAGACAAATATGAATACACTGACATAACTGACCAAAAAAATCCCATTTGAAGTGGAAGCATTCACTCTTACATTCATTACATAACCTGTAAGCAGCTTGGGAGATGTAGTCCCATAATCATATTATTCTCAACTCCACAGCTCTAGAACAAGCAAAGAAGACCTCACTGGGCTTCTGAACTTGGGTCAAGCAGAAATGCCCCAGAGCAGTGGCCAAAGAAAAGAGGTGTCCAATAGTGGCACTTCTTTCCAGTCTGGAAAGATCCATTTCACTGAAACTCCTTAAGGCAAGAAACAGATGGCTGAGTCCCACCCCCATTATCAAGTGCTGCAAAGAAAGTAATGCATTCACATTTTAAAACTAATGAAAAGCCAGATCTGACTGGTCAGCCAAGAAAGCCCAAACTGGTTCTCCTGAGCTATTCTAAGCCTTGGGAAGATGGTGCTGTCTCAAGATGCATCAAAGGAAATATAGGTTGGATAGTAGGAAAAAGTTTTTCATGGAGACTCAACGTTCTGGAATGGTCTGCCTGGGGAGGTGGTGGAATCACCATCCCTGGATGTGTTTAAAAACAGATTAGATGTGACACTCGATGCCATGGTTTAGTTGAGGTGTAGGGGCATGGGTTGGACTCAATGATCTTTAAGGTCTCTTACAACCTAGTCATTCTGTGAATTCTGTGTTTTACCAGCAACAAAACTGAGATGCAACTAATGAATCCCTGAAGTTATTGCTTTCTTCTTTCTCTGCCTTGATGGAAGGACAAAAGATTCTTAATTTATAAAATTTCATTAACTTACCTATCTCAGTACCTGAGCTAATTTTGGCATCTCTACAAAGCTTTGCACAGGACTAACAAGGCTCTTAAAGCCACTTCTGCTAAGCCTTCCAACAGTGTTGTACTTAACAAGTGCTAAAAAATCCTTTGCACTACTTTGTTTGAAACTGTACAAACTCTTTCATCTGAAGGGCTGTTCATCACATTTCATCCTTTTTGTGGTGAAAGCACTAAAAATTAACTGACCTTCTGTTCACAAAGATCTTTATAATTTAATTCTCAGAACCAAAGAGCATCTTAATACCACCAGAGTGGGAGGAGAGGACAAGAGACAGTCACACGTTATTTCACAGACTTCAGTGATGGCTTTCACAAAGCCACACAGCAGCACAGCTCGGGATGTTCCCCTCCCACTGCCCTCAGCCAACTGCAAGAGAGTCAGTGAGTGGAAGCACTAATCAGCACTAATGGAGTTTGCATTCCTCCCCCAGCCACTTCTCCTAACTGTTGGGATGAAAGTTGCATCATCTTCATGTATTACCCTGTTTTTAAAATCTACTAGCAGATTAGCACAGAAATAAAAACAGTTTTCTGGAAGGGATGGCTGATGCTTTGTGAGTCTTCATGTAAATTTTAGCCACAGAGAAAAAACAAAAACAACTCTTGGAATTGCTGAAATCTGGTCCACAAACCCAGTATTGAATCTGGGCTTCTTTTACTTAAAGAGGGTAGAGTGGTAAAAGGCAAGAAAGCAATTTTTCCCCCTAAACACTTGAAAGAAAATGTGTTTGTTCCCTCAATAGCTGCAGTTTCAAACATGCCAAAACAACAAAAAGAAAAGGTCACTAGTGCTGAACACATCCCTCTTCTATATTCAAAAGATGGAAGGAAAAGCCCTTATTTCCCTTTCTGTACTTGGCTTCTCCTTGCCTGTGCTACCCCAGAGCTCCCTGGGGTTTGGTTCACCATGATGGCAAGGCCTGCTGCCCTCTTCATCCTTTCAAAAGTGTAGCATTCAGTCTTCTCTTCACTGGGGACTGTCCTGGTGCTTATGAGGCGAAATCCATCTTTGAGCAAAGTGTCAAGCAGCAGGCCTAGCACGTTAGTACCATTAATCAGCTTTCTCTTATCAGGCTTTATGGAAACATACCTAAAATCAGAGGGAAAAAAAAAAAAAAGGAAAAAGCAGTTACAACACACTTTAACTACTTTACAGCACAGATCAGCCCAGCTGCACTGTGCTTACAGCAACCAAGGCTCCAGATATTTTTTTCTTCTTTTAAGGATGACTGGACTCTTTCCTTCATTAAGAGTAGTTCTCAGTTCATCCAGTTATGTGCTGGGGAATAAGCACTTCCCTTTCACACCCTCCTCCACCACAAAATTTACTTTCTTAAGAAATATCTGTGACAACCCCCATCTTGTCTCAACAGAGAAGGAGTAAGCGGCAGGCTCTGAAATGCTGCAAGTTTTTCAGGTAAGAGTAAACAATGGACAGCAGAGTCACATTCACCCCAAGAGCATCACTCTCCAACACACAGGATCTCTCGCTACAAACAGTGACATTTATTGCAAAGTTACCTTGTACAGCAGGTTGTGTGGTAACAAATATGAAAATCATTTTCACATGGCCTCAAATGATTTTATTTGATAAAAAGTACAGTGTAAGAATCAATCCAGACATTCTGAGGAGCAGAAGTCAGGTAAAAATACTATTACAAAATGTATAAACTGACAGGTGAAACTGTTCCACAGTTCACAGCCAAGTACACCAAACATTCATGGAAAGCACAAGAAAGGCAAAAAAGTCCATGTCACCACAAAGACTAAGGAGATAGAAATTCAGCAAGGCAACATAATCAAATTTTACTTATTTCATTACTCAAGATCAGCTTTTCTATTGATCTGCAAAGGGAAATTTTTACCAATTCTGAAGAAATAAATGAAAAAATCAGAAATATTTTCCCCACTACTTAAGTTGCCATAACCTACTCAACCAATTGCTAGTCCATTAAAACTAGTAATATGTTACAAAGTTAAGGTTTGGCACACAAACATATATATTGCTTCACAAATGCAAAGTAGTTTTTATTCTAATTGTTTAGCCAGAGAAAGCTGGAAGAAAGACAAACTTTATTTTCTTTAAAAAACAATCAAAAGACTGCTGTGTTGGTTCATAAATTCAAATAGAATATTTTTGGAAATATTTCAATGAAATTTCCATAAAATTCCAGATGTTCTAATAGCCACAGAGGACAAATTAGGTTAACATTTTCTTATACAGTAAGAACATGTCTCTATACAATAGAGACATCCAGCAAAAGATAGTTTAAAAAAACCTAAGTAGTCATTAGAAATCAATACGGCTATCACAAAAATTACTGATACACAGTTATCTTAATAAAAACAGAACCTGGGTCTGAATTCAAAGAAAATCCACTGTGAAGCATATAGTTAATAATCTGTCTTTTCTCCCTCCCCCTAATAAAAAGTTCTACAAAAGCTTTCCAGCCCCCAAAATGCCGTCTCAGTTTCAATGAAATTTTTAACCCTTCTTGCCATTCTCTGTTTCCTGTTTTCCATATGAAAGCCTTTTGCACCATAAGCTAGTGGAGATTTTAGGCTTCCACCCAGTAATTTACTTTACTTTGTTTCCTTTGCTTCATTTTACTGTGTTTTTCATGTTCTGTGGAAGGCGATACTCTGAAATCCTAGAGTGAGTGAGGAGGAAATTGCAGAGAGAGAGAAAAACCCAAGAGCACTCATAAACAAACATCAAGAACAGTACTTTAGGAAGCTGAAGAACAGGCAAATCAGTGTAACAAATTAAACTGGCTGTTTCAGAACTAGAAAAAGATAACATTGAACAGAAAGAAGGAAACATATTTCTTTTCTTTCAGTTTCTTTAAAATGAGCTTTGCTAGCACATAGTGTGCACTTCATGAACGGCAAGTCAAAAAGACACGTCTGTAATGAGAAGTCACTCTAGGGACAGTACCTGGCCACGAACTGGTCACCAGCAGAATACTCAGTCCCACACAGAAAAACCATATCATGATGAGAGGGTCTTTCCAAAGGAAGTGGAACGAGTGGTTTCTGGGAAGGAAAAGGGCTGTTCCAGCCCTGTCCTGACTGCTGCCCTGTAAACACAGTGATCTGCTCAGCTAGTGCCTCAATGGTGGTACTGCAGGAACCAAAGATCCGGAAAAAGGCCTGCATTTTTTGGAGAGAAAAACGCACTTCCAAGATCTCCAGCCTAGGCTTCAGCAAGTGTTCTTGGCTCAGGAGGTTGGCCAGGGAGTAGAGTCCATAGAATTCTGCTTCTCTCTGCAGCCTCTGATAGTCTGAGAAATCAGTTGGTAAGGACACCTGGAGAGTCCTCAAGAAGTCCATGATGTAACTAAACAAAGCTCCATCTCTGTCCACAAAAAACTCTCCATTCACCAGTTTAAATTCCCGGTCATCGTCACTCACCATGCGTGCCAGCCTGGACTCAGGGAACTGCTGCAAGGTGGAAGCCCGGGTTACAAACCTCACACCTCCCACACTCAGAACGACCACCTCCCGACTACTCATGGCTGCCTCAGCCACTCAGGAACCACAGCTCTGTGACTTGATCCTTCCTAAACTGCAAGGCAGCTGCAAAAACCATTGCATGCTTTTAGCAAGTGTTTGGAGTGAGGTGTGGAGCAGCAACAGGATTCCCAGGCAACAAAGATGTAAATATCATGTACAATAGTTTTGTTTGCTGGGTTTGGTTGCTTGGAGACTTTGAATTCTTGGAATTTAATGTTTTATTTTTGAAATGAACAGCTTGCAAGGACTACCAGAATACAGTGAATTGACTGTCACAATTTATGAAACCTTGAGAGAGGCCAAGCAATATTCCTGAAGGATGGCACACATTGTATTTGTTTTCTAGAAATGTCAGTTCAACGTTTTCATTCCATACACTGCTGTTCACACAACCACTGCAAAAAGAGGTTAAATGTGCTTCAGGCAAGACATTTCAGTACCATATGCTCTGGAAGAAGGGCACTTCAGAGAACTCAAGCTTAAGGTTCCCTTTAAATCACTGTATCTAAAGCCAAGTCAACACAACCAGAAAATTCAATTAGCTCCTCAAACGAGATACACAAAAATACAGCAACAGCACAAGAACCTATACAAGGTTCTTCAAACACCACCAACATCCATACAAATGCTGCATCACACAACCTGTTCCAGGAATCATCCAGTCATTTTTCCTGGCTTTTGGAATTGCAATCTGGAGAGGCAGAGAGGGACAGGAGAGCAGCTGTTTTACTCGCCACCTCTGCAGGGCTAGAGCCCAGGCTGCCTTTCTGTGGCAGACCCCTGCGTGCCTTTCACTGCACTAAGTTCTTTATGTTAAGGCCAGTTTTTAAGAAAGTGTGGCTTCAGAGAAACATGGATCTAACAAAACAGCCCAGCTACCCCAACAATTTGATGTTGGAAAAGTAAACTGCAAAGTATGAACTATCTGCAAAGCACATACTATCCTGTAGCTTGGTCTTATCATTACCTCTAGAATCTATGCTTGCCCTGAAGATACATTTTTGTATAGAACATGTAATCTGAATGCACAGGGTAATTACAGTATTTGGTTATACAAAAAGATACCCCACAAAACCAAACCAAAACATATAGCTATTTCAGAGAGAAGTAACATTGTCAGATAGAAGCTGGTTCCAGAATATGAATGATGCATGCTGCATTTTGCAGTGGAAGGGCAGTCCTCAGCAAACCTGTCAGCACAGTGCTCACCTCAGTTACAACTCTTCTTTCTCTTTCCAAACGATCTCCCAGTTAGAATTTTTTTAAAACTACAATCTTTTATCTTATTCTACAATTACATTAACATCAAACTAAAGATACAGTTTGGCCCTATATTTTGGTAAGGAAAATGATTTACAGTGAGTAAAATTCCCATAATCACCACTGAAAGAAGAATCCACAAAATGTTTTTCAAAGCTCCGTTACATTTTCTGGTTTAGCAGTACTCAAACTATTGTGAACATTATGAATGTTTTGGAATCATTTTGAATCTTAGAATGTGTTCATTGGAAGTCTGAAAAGACCAATTAATTTAAGAAGTTCCATGTTTTCTCCCCCAGATCTCTCTTAATTCTTATATTCCAGCAGACACTTCACAACAGTTTATATTTGCACACAAACTGTGCAACGTTATCCAGTACAACCAACGTATAGTTTTTACACTTTTCTCTTAACAGTGAAGCTCCATCTGTCATCTGTTCCCAGTAAAAGACTGCATGATCTGCTATCTCCACGGTATCTGCCAAATAGGACAAGCAAATTGTAAGGAACTGAGATTTCCAGCACTGGAGATTGTCAATGACTGACTCCACAAAGGACATTCTGGTGACAGCAAGAATGAGCAAGAAAATAAGAGAGTTCACTATAAATCTGCGTGAAAAGAGTGAGGGAATCTTGAATTTGAAAGTGTTGCTTTCCTGAGGCAAGGAAAGTTTGTCCACATCCACAAGCTTTATTCCATTCCACTGGCTGGTATCAAAGCTCTTCATTGTGGGACTGATGTCCACAGTGGAACAAGGTAAAGGGGTTTCTTTGAGCACCTTGATTTTTTCCCTGAACTCCTGCATCTGCTGCAGAAATATAATGGGTTCGGACACATCTTTGAAGGCCTCTGCAATGTTAAAAGCCATCCGCTGCTCTTGCAGAATGGTGTTCAGTTTATTGATTTCCGGATCATAGGCCTGCATCACCGCAAGCTTCATGGTCTCAAAGTCAGACAGAATCTCATTTCGCTTCTGCTCCAGTGTGTGCTGCAGCTTCTCGAAGAACTCCTTCACTTTGTCAGAATCTTTCGTCAGCATCTGCAGAGCTTTCCTCTTGCTGGTCTCTAAGGTATCCAGCCGTGAGAGGGCATCTCCACAACGCCAAGTTTCAAAGCCCTGAAACAAGGTTTCAAAAGCCCGCTTCTCCTGGGAGTAAGCTTCTTCAATGGAACAGAAAACATGCTTTGTATGGTCACCACGGGTGGCACAAACCCCACAGATCAGCTGCATGTCTGTCCTGCAAAAAATGTTAAGGGGTTGCCCGCTGTGCACTTTGCACACAGGCATTTTTGGAGTTACTTTGATTTTGTTGTACTTCTCCACGATACCTTTCAGGGAATAGTTGACCTGCAAGCTGTTGACTCCAGTGACAGGAGTCTCCTTTCTGCATGTGGGGCACTTGAAAGGGGATGGCCTCCAAAGCACATTCCGCACATTTCCCTCAAGAATTCCTTCCAGACACTTTCTGCAAAAATTGTGTGAACAGGGCAGGACACGAGGATCGTCAAACAGGCTACAGCAAATGGGACAGGTCAGATCTTCCTCTAAGAGCTCCATCATGTCCTAGGAAAGAGAAAAAAGATGGTAACAGAACTTAAAAAACTTATTTCTCCCTCAAGGAGACTATACAAAAACCAATTTCCATCTGAGACACGTTTCAGTGAGAAAAGGCTGTATTTTTTCCTCCAGAATCCTTAAGACAGAGCCTCAGCTGCGTTTTTGCAGCCAGTCCCCCTTAGCTGTGGTACCTGGCCAGCAAATGGCAGGCACGAGAATGGTGCAATGCTCAGGCAGAACCATTTTTTGGACTCTCAACTAGAAATGCTGGAAAAGAACACTTGCCAATCCCACCAAGGATTCTTAAAGAACATACCTCATGTACTCACAGTAACAGTGCAAGACTTACATCTTTCCCTGCTGATGCAATACACAGAAATGGGATTTGCACAGAAGATACACAACCAATATAGTCTGCTAAGATTTGATTGCTTTCTACTTGCTCCACTCACCCAAAGCTTCCAGTTTCAACCCCTCGCACTGGTACTGCAGACAATACTAAAAGTGACTGAAAGAGCCCTGTTGCAGTGTTTCTTCTGCTACAGAATACATAATGTGTCTTTTTGCTCTACTTGCAAGGCCAAAGGAGAGTCACCACTCACTTCAAGAATTAGCTTTTCTCTTGCTCCTGCAGTACTTTTAAATAACCAACTGAATGTGCTACTATTGAGCCATTCAGCACCAAGTCAAAATACTTCAAATAACTTCAAATAACAGCCGCCCATAATCCTTGATAATTCATCATGAAACAAAACTGTGAAACATTTTTGCTCATCTGCAATCCATTCACACAGCATTCATACCCCAGTAATTTCTTTCTGTGGAGAGAACCTACAGGAAGAATATTTATCATGTAATCCTTCCTACTGGAAAGTCTCAGTGAAAGGATCCAGCACACTGCCCTCCCCCCACCTCTAACTAAAGCCAAGTTCTCAGATGCAGACACCTTGTAACTTACAGCATGCTCTAAGAAAACAAATAGACGATAAAGACCAAAGTAGGTGATAGTCTGTATGATCCAAAGCTCTCATACACTTTGTTTTGAGCTATAATTAGAAAGATGCTTCCCTTGCATAAATTCCTTCCGTATTATACAACATTTATTCATATATATGTAATAAAATTCCTCTTATAAATTGAAAGACATCACAGAAAAGTGCATCAAAGTACTTCACGTACTGCTGTGACATCAAGGCGTGTGAATGAGCTCTTAATTAGTTTTTATGTAATTTCTAAGGTTTCTGTCCCCTCAAAGAAATATGAAGCGGAAAACATGGGAGCCAAGAACAGAGCTGCAAGGGAAGATCCACGCTGCATAGGAGACAAGAAGAGTAATAAAAACAATACTACTGACCCAAGGAAAGCAAAGTTCACTATCAGGATGAAAAGTGAGGTCAGTTCTGACTTTCCTTCACAAAAGGACCAGTAAGACTTCACAGTAAAAGCTATTCCTGGGAAGTGTAAGCAAACCTCCCATGCTTTCCAAGTGAGGAGGAGGGATTGTCACAACCTGAAAATTCAGTAGAACGTCTCAGTGGGCTGAACAAAGACAGCAGCCCAGTGTCAGGGAACTCTTATCCTTTACTATATAGCCACCTTAACTCCCACAGCCATCCTGCTATTTAGTTGTAGAAGTGTTGGCTGACAAGCTCTTGACTTTTACAATGAACTTTACCAAGCTCCTGACTCTCACAGCAAACTTCAGCACAGAGCAAGGGGTAAAGTCCAAATGCTGGGATAGAATAAGAGAGGAGAGAGTAAAGAGGGAAAATGGAGAAAGTGAAGGAAAAAGACAACCAGTCCTTAGATCCCGCATTGGTCCTGCCACTCTGTACGGTCCAGATCTGGGATCAACAAAAGCCTGGGACCAATCCCTCCCTTTTACAGTTTCCCTAGGGCACATCCCTTCATTTTTTGTGCCATTTGCTGCTGCTGGCACATGCACAGTGAGCCCTTAGAGCCCTTCAGGAAATGAGTGGGGGGGCTGGGGGCCTGTGGTGCTCTGGGACCCCCCTTTAGTGAGGTGCCCAGGACTTGGCCCTTCTCTTGCTGCAGGACCCTCCTCCCAATCCCAACTTTCCTGTGACAGCATGACAGTCAGAATGCTTGAGACAACCATGCTTATGTGCTTATGCCCCTCCACATATTTTCTGTGCTTGCTGGAAAAAAGAGACTTTGGAAAAGTTGCCAGCTTTTTTACTCAGAACTAAAGTCAGGAGGCAGAAGAAGCCACCACTACAACTGGGGAAAAAGTCCTAGAGAAAGGTCTAATAACTCTAACTAATGGGTTTCCTGTAAGCCCACAGATCCCATTCAGAAACCTCATTTTCTGTGAGGAGAATGTAGTTTTGAAGCACCTCTCACACTCTCAAAGCAACGTTTCTCTTCCATCTTTTTCCTAGTGGTAAAAATAATGGGATGACAGGAAGATGGTAATTTCATCCCTCCACTCTTGAATCTTCCTTTTTGTGAGCAGCTCTCTCTTTCCAACTTGTACTCATGGCTTTTAGCCACAGTAGCAACACAAAGATCAGTTCTGCTCATGTGCTAGGAGGATAATAACTACAAAACTAAAATGACAGTTTTCCATCTCTTAGTAAATGGAAATGCACAGGGCAGAAAATATTTGCTCTGGTCCATCTCCTTTACCAGGGAAGATTTTACTTCCCAGTTAGGGAGCTGGAAAAGCAACTTTGCATGCCTGACAGCAAGAACTGCAAACCAATGCAGAAAATGCTTACTGTAACACTTTCCATCAAAATTGCAGGACAAACACTGAAGATTTTCACACCTCCTAAAAATACAAAAAACATATACAAAAAGTCTTCATGATCCAACTAAAACTGTCCTGTTGCATTTCAGCCCCACTTACTGAATTACATAATTATGCTTCATAAATCTAACCATTTCAAAACCTTTATACAACATCATTAAAAACACTGGATTTTTAAAAAATAAATGGCCAGGCCTACAAACTTCCCCCCCTCCCCCTCTTACAACACCAGAAATGCCAAACCAAAAATACTGAAGACCTGTATGACTGGTTGGACAGATTAACTTCTGTCTTCTTTAATTTCAGACAGTAAATTGTCTGTGGATTGAAACATCCCTTAGCAACCTGGTATTTGTGTGATGATTTCAACTTTTCCACTGGGAATTTCTCTGTGTAACGTCTGACCCAGGTTTGGGTGGCCCTGGAATTCCCCACTTGTAGCACATGGACCAAAAGCATCTCTGGGTACAAACCCAACAGATGTCACCCATCAGAAATAGCAACTTGCACAGTTTTATCATTAGGAAGAAGAATGACAAGCAACATCAAACCATAAAAGCAAAAACAACCACACTCCAGACAAAAATTAATTTAGCATGCTTCTCAGCACAGAAGTTGGGTTTATCAGCCAGCAGCATGCTGAAAGTGAAACCAGAATTTCACCAGGCTTCAAAACAACCAAAAAGATAACCCCTGAATTACAAGTTTCCTGCAATGGTGTGTAACTGTTCTAAATGAGACTTGACTAAGTGAAGCTACATTTCTACAGGCAGTTGAGCTAGTCAGGAGAGGTCACATCTCCCTTCCTTGGCAAGGACCCTGGTCTGTGTTAGGACCCCTATGAGCAATTTCACCAGCCTTCTGTCAGAATGGTGTGTTGAATCAGCCCTATAAAGAGTCCCACATAGAGGGGAAGGGAGATGGAAGATCCTCCTTCCAGCAGCTATGATCTTAACCCTGTTCACTCCACTGAGAGAAGCTGCAATCTAACGGAGGGTCATTGTATACATTTTATTGGGGAACACCTGATCTCCATGAGCAGTAGGTAACATAGGATCATAGAATGTTAAGGAACTGAAAAGGACTTTGAAGATTATCTAGTCCCAACTCCCCCTGCCATGGGCAGGGACACCAACCACTAGACCACGTTGCCAAAGGCCTTACCCAACCTGGCCTTGAACACTGCCAGGACTGGGGCATCCACAGCCTCCCTGGGCAAGCTGTTCCAGTGTCACTGCTCCCACAGTAAAGAATTTCTTCCCAATATCTAAACAAAATTTCCCCTCTTTCAGTTTGTACACATCACTCCTTGTTCTGTCACTATAGTTCCTGATGAAGAGTCCCTCTCTGCCTTCCCTGTAGACCCCTTTCAGCTATTGGAAGGCTGCTATCCAGACAGCCAAAAAGACCTGGGTAAATTGCCCATGCTTCAAACCTGGTATTTCATGGCTAAAGGTTTTTCCAGGAGCACCAGACGGATGCAATATGTCCAGACTCTCCAAGGACAGGAAGGCCGGAAGAAATAAGCGATCTGCGCTCAGTGCATTCACAGCCCCATGAACACCGTTTCACCCCCAGGGCTGGCCGGTCTGTCGAGCGCAGGGGCTGCCCCAACGCTGGCCCCGCGCTCACCCCCATTGTCCCTCGACCTGGCAGAGGTTCCCTTGCTGCTCCTGGTTACAACCCCCCTCTCCAATTCCAGCGGGGAATCGCCCCTAAATGACGGCACTGCAGCCAGCCGCCGGGCCTGGTTTCCGCGGGGGTCTCAGCGCTCTGCCGCGCAGCGCAGCCCGGGGCAGGGAGGCCCTGCCGGTCCGCCCGCGCCCCGCCAAGCCCCGCGGGGATGGCGGCTGCCCGCGCCACCGGCGCTCCGGCCGCGGCGTCCCCCGCCGCCTCTCACAAAGCCGCGGCCTGCGCTGGCCCGGCCGCGCCCGCCCGTCCTGCCGCCCCCGGGCCCCGCTACTCACCATGGCAGGCGGGGGCCCGGCCGCCTCGGTCACTCGCACGGCTCGCCGCGCTCCCGCCCCGGCCGCCGCCCGCCTTCCGGGCCCGCCGCTCCCGCCCCGCCGCCCGGCCCCGGCCCGCCGGAGCGACCGGCCGGGAGCTGCTGCCCCGCCGTCCCACCCACCTTGGCCCGCGGCCGCCGATCCAGCCCCAGGGCAGGAGCTGCTGCGGCGCTTCCCTTCCTCCGTTTGCCTGCGAGTGGCCGGGAAGGCCTCCGGAGCTGCCGGGAGAGGGCCGGCGGTGGATGCTGCTTGCCTAAGGCGGCGGCCGAGGCTGCAGCCTGTGCCTCCGCCGAGATATATACGGGTTTCTGTTGTTTGTTAACTCTGTTAAATTACACTTGAGCCTGCAGCTCACAGGCGCACGTTGCACAGCCTAAGGAGGGGCGCTGCTGGGTGACAATCCTGCTGGGGATCTGCCACCTTCCGAAAGCACTTATTAAAAGAAAACATAATTTGAGACATATTTATATATTTGTATATACATAAGACATAGCCTTATGTGCTTCATAAAAGGAGAGTGACTCATTCTTATTTGCTTGAACACACTGGTTATACCGTTTCCAGCTGGTGAATCTCTTGGAGATTTAACGTGGCCTGTAAAACCAGTGCAGCTTTTCCACAAAACACTGACTAGTCCCAGGAAAATGGAGCAGAAGAGATCCCATATCCACTTGAAAGAGCATTCTAGTTACAGGACTATGAAACTGAATCTGGAAGTGCTGAGATGTCAGAGGACCTTTGTCTGGGTATCTCTTTTGCAGTTCTGATAGCTCTCAGTTAACAGGTCTCACATCAAAGTAAACTGAACTTTTTTCAAGCTAGACTTTGTGAAATACTGCATCAAAAGCTGTTCTCAAATGTACATACTCTGCCTCTCCCCTACTCTGCACCCACTGCAGTCCCATCACTCATCAGCACTGGGGAGACTCTTCACCTCCAGGACTATCCACTCAAGGAACATCACAAATTGGACTGTATTTCTATTAAATGAAGCTCCCTTGCACATCTGACATATTTCTTCTCATTATTTAGGAATCTGGATCTTAAAAGCCATTCAATAACGTTACTGAATTATTAGGTTATGCTTCCCCAATTCACTGCAGTTACTCCTCACCTTCTCTCCTTGCTGCCCCACCCAAGCTGGCCTGCCTGCTTAGCTGAACTCAATGGGAACAGTTTGACCAGGGACAAGCATTTTTGAAAATCCCTTTCAGAGTGCTTACACACTGAGGCATTTCTTCCACTATCCACTGGAGAACAGCCCCAGCAGGTAGAGTTGCAGCACAAAAGCAACTGAGACCTTCAGATGTATTTCAACATCCTGCTTGTTTCTAATTGTCCAGCATCTTGTTTGCTGTTTATTAAAAACAAGTAATTCCAGGTAGTTTCCCTCAGCCACCTAAGCTGCTTTCAACTGATATCCCAATGCTTGTGCATTTACATTTGCTGAGTACTCCTTGTCTACACTTACCCAACAGCTCTTTTCTATCAAAAATTTCTGGGTCCTATTAATCTTCTCTGTAATTCTATGGTTAAAGATTAACAACAACATGGCATTTTAGATTTCTCACTCATTATTTCCATATATTTTTTGTATAACATTTTCCCCCAATATATTTTTAGAGTATGTTTTATTTTCTATTTGTTCTTTGGGCTGGTCTCCTTATGAATGAAGAAGGAGATGAATGGGTGGAAGAGTGGTTGCCTGCCCACCTGGGATAATGCCTCTTCATTAGGTCCACTTGAAAATGTTCTTGTCCCTCCTTGCCTTTGATTTCTTCTGTCAAAGAGGAAAGCTTAAACTTCTGGGCAAACATAGAGCAGGGTTTCTGTGCTTGGTGCACAGAAACACTGCCTAGCCAGCACCCTACTTAAGTGTCTCACGGCTGTCCTGAGCATAATCAAATAGAATTTGGTCACTCTTCTATTTCTTATCTGAGTCACACACAACCGTTTTGCACACTTACAAGTCCATCTTTCAATACTTTTTAACTCTGCTTCAATAGCAGCACTTTCAGTAGCAGTTTGTTTGTGAGCTTGCATTCCTGCATCCAAGAGCACAGTGTCTTCCCAGGACAGCATCAAAGGCTAGTTGTGGAAGCTTCAGAGAAAAGCTCTGGCTGATGGAAAAGAACATTTGTAGATCTGTGGAGTAATACATAAACAAAGCCAAGGGAAATCTAGGCTCAAAGGAGAGGTGCAGCTTGAAAGGGGGTGTTAGGATAAATGCCACTTAGTTATGGGAGGGTTGAAAATACAGGGGTAGAAATTTGGAAGGAATTATACAATAGTGGTAATTTCCAGATTTTCAAGACAAGCACCATACTTTTTGTAAGACAAAGGGCATTCATCTACTGTCGTCTTTAAACTATAGAGAGAACCCAGATCATGGCTCTTCTAATAAACACTATGCCAGGAAACTTCTGAGACTGAAGCTCTGAGTTTTGGTTCAGTCAGCTACCTCAGAGCCGACAGCTACTACTCCCCTTGTCTGTCCCAGCTCTGCCAGCCTCTGCAGATGCTCTACTGAGCTGATTCCACCCACTCAGTCAGCAGAAAGCTATTCTCTTTTCTTTGTTGAGGTGAGTTTTGTGCTGATTCAACAAGTTCAATCAGCCCAATGCAAGATCAGACAATCACCAGGTCTAACGTCAGAAGAGCGAGGAAAAGAGGAGTAAGATTTTCCTCATCCAGTGGCAGCAAGCCATTAACGTGACTCAGGTTGTAACAGGTAACTCTACCCTGACAGGCAGATTCTCGGGGGGGTTAAGCCAAGCCAAGACTGTGCTGCTGGCAAAAGTCATCATTCCATCCTTTCCCCTTTCCTTAGTCATGCTTTCCTGATGCCTCCTCTCTGCTGGCTACGACACTCATGCAGCCACATGTTAAGCCAGATCAGCTTGCCAACAGAGCTGAAAGCTAATCCAGTTTACAAAAAAAAAAAAAAAAAAAAAAAAAAAGACAGAAAGAAAAAAAAGAAAAAGAAAAAGAAAAGAAGTTTCCAGCAGGATCAGTT
Organism: Molothrus ater; assembly: GCF_012460135.2. Taxonomy (NCBI): domain Eukaryota; kingdom Metazoa; phylum Chordata; class Aves; order Passeriformes; family Icteridae; genus Molothrus; species Molothrus ater. The sequence goes on along the minus strand of NC_050479.2, from coordinate 63,275,521 downwards.
TTGGCAGCCAGCTGATCCTGCAGCCGAACAAACACCAGTGCCAGGATGAGCCAGTGAGAGGACCTGTTTTGGTGGCAGCCTGCACACACGTCAGCATAAACCAGAAGTGCCCCCACAGGCTGTAATTTCACAAATGCTTCCAGCCAGCTATTGCCAGCACTGCTGCCAAAAGTAACACAGCCTTGCCCTCGGCCACACCAGCTGCTCATTCCAGGCTCCAGGCACCCGCTGCGCTTTGCTGGAGGAGAACTGATTGATAAATATAGCTGGAGCTAAAAGCAGTATTTTTTTCCTCCCAAATTTGTATTCCACATCAGTAAAGCACCTCTGAACCAAAGACCTGTTGGATTTTAATTGTCTCCTGGGGTGAAGCTCCAGGAAAAGAGGTGAGTTGAGGGCATTTTACAGTCTTATCCTTGGCTGCAAACCTGCCTCCCCACTAAGGCTTCACGTCCCATTACAGAGGTGTCAGACACACAGAATACACTCCAGCTTCAGGACAGAGACTTCTTGAAGGACTCTCCTTTATTCAGCTGTGCTGAGGTAAGCATACTCTCAATCTGAGGTTGATAATGTAGTCACTGTGGGTACCTAAATATGGACATGAATCTGCAAGAGCTTAGAGCAGCTTGATAAGAAGCTACCACAAGATAACACAAATAAATAAATTATTCAAAACAGCTCCACATATCAAACACCTTACTGACGTATAAATGTTTCACAACTATATTGTATCTAACTACATTTCTTTTCAACAGATACATCTGGACTATATAAAACATTCCAAACAAGGGATCAGAGAAAGCAGTTCCTTGTTATTGTTCCATAAAAGCTACTTTTAATATGGATTGTAGAAATACCAGGCATTAAAAATCCATGAAGGATCATCAGCAACTGAAATGATCAACTGCTGTTTTGAGGTCTGAATTTCAGAGTCTGCCTTGATATCTGCAGGGTCTCTGCTCACCCTGAAAAGCTCTGTAGTTTTGCCTACAGAACTTTGACCTACAGAGTTAACTAATATTCAGCACTTTGCCAGATTTTTCTGCAGAGGGACGTGGGGGGGAATCAATGATGAATTCAGTCAGCTCCTTAGCGAAATCCTATTTATTTACAAAGAATGTACAGCCACGTCCCATTTCCTTGCACGCAGAGGAAGCAAATGGGAGGGAGAACTGTACAGCAATCCAAGTTTGCTGCTCCAGCCAGGATGCTTGCCCAGAAGAAGCTGTCCATTGGCTTTTTCTCAGGGCCAAACACCACTGCTTCTCCCACTGTCTGCTGGCTCTTGCGTGGTGTTTCCGGTCCCGGACATGCACACAGGCAAACACAGCTGCAACCAATCTGTGCTCTTGCTGCTGCACTCACAAGCAGTCCCTAGAAAAGTCTCCCTCACTTTCCCCAAATTAGTGCTTGCTCATTCAAGTTAGCTCATCTTAGCACCACTTGGCCATGCACCCCTGTGCCATGGGCAGCAGTTTCTCATTTTTAGCTATCTTATGCCATAAAAGAACTCAATTGCTCCTTCCTGAACAAAGCATGGCCAGCGTCCCTGTCAGTTTTAATGAGGTTTGGGATTGCCTATAGATCAAAGCTCTGCTCCAGTGGGTTTTGCTTGTATTGCATAAAGAGGAAAGGAGAAATGACCTCCAAAACAAAGAGAACAAAGAGGAACAAAATTAATTTCCATATGTAATTTCTTCTATGATTTGGCAAGCGTCATATTAACTGTGTAAAACAGAGGCTTTCCTACAGAAAGTTAATCCTCACAAGAACTACATTATGGTGAAGATTTCAAAAGTACAAGCACAACCTGTTTTTCATCTGAGACCTTGTCTGTATCATCTTCCAAACCACAGACCTGACCCTGGGAGTGGAAGGACTGCTTTCAATAAACAAACCTTGATTTTCCAGTCCTGCACCATCATTTACTTCTGTGCAAGTTGCATGGAGACATTACTAAATCCATTCCAACATACATAATAACTACTTTTTTACATTGGTTTTCACAGGTGTAAATGCCTCCACAAAGAATGTGGCAGCGGAGAAGCAAGTCCGATTGGTTTCTCCTTGCAGGACAAAGAGGAATTATATCTCTGAGAACAGATTAGTCATGTTGTAATGTGTGCTGCCACAATGGGAGAGAGCTGCCCTCTCCTGCAAATTTGGCATATCAGGGAACCTTTCTGAAACACACTTGTCTGAAGCCAGTAGATGTACTTTGCAGGGCTAATGAGAGACAGTTGTATTTTGTGAATGAAGCTCTAAGCCAGAGAATGAAACAAATAAATGACCATCATTTTCCTTCAGCAGGTCCTCCAAATAAGTCTGCATTTATGAAATGGATGGGAGTGGTTGTGTTCTACTAGCATGGTTCCCAGACAAAATGTTTCTGCTGCTACTGTTCAAGGAAATAAAGTTAAAACACTGCAAGCAGCAAACATGTCTAGGCATGCTGAGCATAATTTTGCATCCAGTGTGGGAGGGTCCAAAATACTTGGCCACCCCAAGTGAAAGAAATGAACATTCAAGTAAGGCAAAAGCTGAATTAACCCTTGATTACCAAGCACAATTATACTTCTAAATATTGAAGACAAGATCTTCATTTCTTTGTGCGCTGTAAGGCTTTTGGTGCTCGCGCACTCTATAAACAGCCTGACAAGCACATTTACAAATACAGTGCTATCCTGCTGCAACTGTTCACCTCATCCTTCAAGAAAGTCATTTAGAGCTTAAATCTCTAGCTAAGTTTTCTTTTTCTTTTCTTTTTTTTCTTTTTAAAACTATATTAATGTTTATCTTTTAGCATTTACTGTAACAAACCCACAGGCAATAAAAATCCCACAGAGACTAAATGAGACTAAATTTGTGAACAACAAGCTACCAGTAAGAATCCTGATGCCCTCCATATGAAATAAATAAACATCAGTTTCCACCTAATATTTACTTCTTGGAAGTTCAGGACTAATCCCATTTGGCATATTTTAAGGAAGTGAGCTTTTGACCCCAAATGTTTATGGGCTGTAACAGTAAGTCCAATAAAAAAAAAAGGAAGAACATTTTAGAGCTGCTCCTAAAATCAGATTGGTTTTACGCATCATTTTGAGAAAGACAGCACTTCACCTCATGTTTCAAGTAAAAGGGGGTAAGTGTGACTGATACAGCCCATCCAGACCAGTAAGAGATTTGTGGCTATGAAAGTTTATTTTAACAAGGATTTCTGAATTAACCCCCTGGCCCCCACAAGACAGATAACATAGTACCACATGGGTTACATTACTTACATCATACTTTATACTGTAATAAAATGTTAAGGGAGCTTTCTAGGTGAAATGCCACATAATAATACATTGAAATAATGAGAAACAACAATTTCACTCCAAACTGGTTTGGAGATAAAGAAGCCTTCAGATTAAAATAATCAAATTACCTGCTATCTGCAAAACATTTTACGTCAGCAGCTCATGGCACATTTATTTGATATTTTTCTGTAGATAAATAAAAATGTGAAGTGGGCACAGGTAAGCTTCTATAGCCATGTTATCAATATTTACTGTGTGTGTTGGAGCCCAGTTTGTGGGTCCTGTTCTGGATGCTGTGGGTACTGTAGGAACGCAGAAATAGACATGGAAATGCTTGTGTAACCCAAAGACCACAAGTGATGTTACAGCTTTTTTATTAGGTGGTATGTATTCTACCTCTGTGAGAGGGACACAAAGCTGGCCTCAAACTGTGCTTTGCAAAACAAAATAATAAGTGCAGTGATAGCACAGTGTAGCACTCATGGCAGTTGAATTTGAGTAAATTTAGGAGAGGTTTTGAGCACATGAAGAAGTACTCTAGGAGCAAAGTGTACTTCTTCAAACACTTGGGGTTAAGACTCAGAGATGGAAGGGCAGAGGTCTGAAAAAGAAGGAGAGAGTTCAACTCACAGGTGCACCTGCAGGCCCAGTTGTGTGTGAACCTTTCATTTCGGTGAGCCACGTCTGAGTTTTCCAAAAATTAAAAAAGAGAAAGGTGGAGAGGGAAAAAAATGAAAAAGGACATAAAATAAACGGGGTTCTTTTTACTTGGTGCCAGGAATAACTGAGCAGTAAATTTCCATGAAGGAGTCCCTTCCCACGTGAGAGGTTCGTTGATGCCATACGTACCACCTGCCCATCATAATCAGTGTCCTCTTTTTTTATATGTGCATATATGCATAGATACATTAATTATCCTTTATATGCATGTACCTACGTACAATACGTCCTTTAGGAGGCTGCGCCGGTCGCCTCACGCCACGGCGACAGCTGCGGAAAAAAAAGATCAGCAGGGGCTGCACTCGTTGTCCACTAGATTTTAATTTCCAGAGGAACGACGCGGCGCAATAAAAAACCGTGCCCGATTTTTTTATTTTTTTTCCTAATTTAATTTCATTTCACTTTAGCCCGCGCTCAGCGCGGCGCTCCCCGCCCGCCATGTCGCGGCGGGGCGGGGGGGGGGGGGGCCGTGTGGCGGCGGCCGTTGCGCCTGCGCGGTGCGGGGGGTGCGGCCGGCCATGGCCGCCTCCGTGTTCTGCTGCTTCTCCTGGTGCCGGGATGGCGGCGCCGGCCACATCCCGCTCAAGGAGATGCCGGCCGTGCACCTGGACACGCAGCGCATGGGTGAGCGGGGCAGGGGCGCTGCCGCCGGCGGGCGGCTCCCTGGCGGGCAGGGCCGCAGCTGCGGGGCGCGGCACGGGGGGTAACCGCTGGGAAAGTCGCCTTGGGGCTACTTCTTTAGCAGGAATTGGCAGGTTTTTAAACCAAGGAAGCTTGGTTTGGAAGTGCTTTAAAGCAGTTTGTGTTTAACTGAAGTTGGTGGGTGCAGTGAGTGTGTGAGGAGGCCGAGGGCGGCAGGCTGCTTGGCGGGGGCTGCCGTGGGCAGGGTGGGCACGGGTAGTTCAGAGCCGAGGGGCTGAGCTCGCAGAACCGCGGAATCTGTGAGGTTGGAAAAGAGTTCTGAGGTCAAAGAGTCCAACCTGTGCCCCAACGCCACCACGTCAGCCGGACCAGGGCACTTAATGCCACATCCAGCCTTTCCTTAAACATCTCCAGGGGACGGCGACTCCACCTCCAGTTACGGCAGTGGAGATGGAGAAGGAGCCGGGCCGTGCAGTCTTATCCTGCTGCTCTTTTGAGGATTACCCTTAGCATGAGCTGTCCACAGAACCGTGCCCGGGCTTTGTTGAGGACAGAGGGGATCTGGGCCAGCAGCAGCAGAGCCGGGAGAGAGCTGGGGAGGAATAGGTACGGTCCAGTGCTCGGACACAATTGTTAGCCACAGCCTCCCATGTGCTTGGCCATGAAGTGGTCCAATGGAGAAGGAAAGCTTAGCAGAGAATGTTTTCCTCTCTGTATTGGCAGGCACGTTTCTAATATTTCAGAGACTAACTAACACCTTGCAATTCCATCATCAATCATTTCTACCCGATATGCTTTTCCTTCTTGTTGCAGAATGCTTTTTGTCGGATGTTAGACAACAGAGTACAGGGCTTTGGTCTCACAGTGAACCCTTTCTGACTAAATTGTAAGTTATGCTTCTGATGTGGCTAAAGCAAAGGTGGTAATCAGCATGGTGCCATAAAGCCCGAGAGGTGAAATTAGATCAGTTTATAGATTTTAAATAAATAAACCCTAGTGGAAAGATGAACTAGCCTGTAAACAACCTTCCTTCTCTTGCTTCAAAGCACGGCCCATCATCATATTTCTCACAGACTAATAAAGCTTTTACTTGGGGCAGAAGTAACAAAACCTGGTCTCAATATTTAGAGCTTTTGAGGGCTGCTTTCAGGTTTCTAAAAATGTTTTGAAGTTCTGTGGGTTTCTTTTTTTCTACTTGCAGGAACAGATGTTGTCATTGTTAAAAATGGCAGAAGAATATGTGGCACAGGAGGATGCTTAGCCAATGCACCTTTGCATCAGAACAAGAGTTATTTCGAGTTTAAAATCCAGTCCACAGGTTAGTCAGCAAAAAATACACAACTTTAAACTTGGGAGGTATGTTACATTGCCTGCTGGTGGCAGTATCTCAAAGGCTCAGCACATGCATCTTTCTAATTGCATCCTTGAACTTGTGAACGTTAGAGAGATTTATAAGTTACTGTGTGAAAGGAAATTTCTTTTTTTTCTTTTTTAATTCTGACTCTAAAATATTAAAAATAATAGTAAGTGTATTACTAAAGGAGTGCAGATACTAAGCCCCCACATTGTTCTGTATGCTGTTATAGGCATGTTTTTCAGGTGGCATATTTTAGAAATTATTTTTCCTCAATAAATGCTTATGTATTATGTAGCTATGGAGTACTTTTTAAGGAGTGCAGTTTATCCAGTGATATTTGTATCTATTTGTCTACCCTCATTTGCACTTGGCAGGCACTGTTCATCCAAGCAAGGGTAACACTCCTTGTGCTACCCTTTGCTCTTCAGATCAAGTGTGTAGCACTTACTCTGACACTGCCTTATCCAGAGGAACCTTTCAGCACCTTGTTCCTTTATTTGCTCCTACAAATACGGTCAGCTTCACTACTACAGAGAGCACTCCAGGGCTTACCTGTATTCTGGCATGAAAAGTCAGCCTGTGTTTTTAAAAGCTGCTAGCAGACACTCTGAAAATGAAACTGTGCTTTCCCAAAGTGTGTGTGGGGAGGGAAGAAGAGGGGAAGTGTTAGTCCTGAGGCAGGCCTTATGTACCAGCTGGAGCTTGATGCTGAAACGTTTTGGATAAGAATTGTTTGCCTTCAGGTGGGTCAGAGTGCAGGCAGCATGTACACAGATCTGCCCACAACACCTTGCAGTCCAGCTAGCTGGTTAGTTTTGAGCTACATGTAAGCCGATATCCAATTTAACTTGGCAATTTTATTATCCTTTTTTTGGGAAGAATCTGTTGCAGGTGGTGTTCATCTATGGTCATTATTCAGACAGATAGTCTATCCATGTTCTTAACACTTGAGAAACATGGGAGATAAACTCTCCTGGTTCCTGTGAGCCTTTTTTTCTCTATTCCTGTGCCCCAAGGCAGGAAAACTGTGGAAGACTTAAAGTAAATCTTAGATTTCCAGAAGTATCCCTGCACAGTTAATTAGAGGTTACCTATGGGGTCACCGTGACTATTGTAAAGTTTTTTGAAGTCGAATCACACTCTTACCTTTTCATTCTTGCTGTTAGAATAAATTATTCTACAGTTTCATCTTTTGAAAATAAGTTTCTTACATATTTGCCTCATTTTAGTCTTCTCTAGACTAAAAGTCCCAGTTTGTTGGGGTTTTTTTTCATTATCTCCTTATAGATAAAATTTTTACACATTTGATTGGTTTTGTTGTTTCTTCTACAATATCTTTAGTCAGCCTAATTTATCTTGAGGTACAGTGCTTAAAATGGATGTTCTGCTTCAGCTGCAGCAGCAGTAGGATTGCCTCATCTGTTTTATACATGCCACACATCCAGAAGTTTTCCACATCAGTAGAGCATACTCACACTCAGCAAGTGGTCTGTGAACTGGTTACCAAGCCACTACTGTATTTGTGCCACTTACTGTTCCTACTTACCTGCTCTTCTTCATATTTAAATAAAAACAGATGCACTTTCTTTATTTCTAACTAGTTAGTCAGGATCACTTTAAACCTCTCAAGAGCTTGTAGTCCTGTCAGGCTGGGATTGGCAGCATGTTTAATCAACACATTGTCATGTTATGCAAGTAATTGATGGTAATACAGAACAGTATCTGACCTTGTGCATTCAATGCAAAACCTCAAACCCCACTTGAGTCATCTTTTTTGATTTGACAGGGTGCTACTGATGAGTAATCCTGGAATAGTTTTCTAACCACTGTGCCTTCATATTGCTGTAACTGTCTAGATCATGTTTTCATTATTTGACTATTTCAGTGTTGTATGAGTTTCAAAATTATTACCAAATCTAGGTCTGTAGTATTAACACTTTCTTTTTTTCCATAAGACTAGTCTAACTAGCTGAAAAAGGAAAATTTGTTGTTTACAGATCCATGCTAGATGGATTTAATTTTTTTATCCACCTACAGCCTCAGAGTTTGTATTCAATATTTTTCTGGGGATGAAAGTTCAACTGAGTGGTTACAATTCTCTTTCTCAGAGATCCTTCTTTTTCAAGATAGATGCTGTTTGTCTTCAGTCTCCTGTGGCTACTTGTGCTGGGTCTGGTCAGGATGGGGTTAATTATCTTCATAGCAGCTCCTGTGGTTGTCTGTTTTAGATTTGTGACCAAAGCTATACTGATAACAAAACACTACTGATAACACACCAATACTTTAGCAATTGCTGAGCAGGGCTTGCACAGCATCAAAACCTTGTCTGTTTCTCACTCTGCCCCTCCAGTGAATATGGTTAGGGTTGCATAAGAGCTTGTGAGGGGACAGAACCGGGTGGATGACCCAAAATAGCCAACAAGATATTCCATACCACATAGCACCTGTCTTGTTCAGGAATAAATGGGAGAGGAGGGGATTTAGGGAGATTAGCCATCTTTTACTTGGGAATTGGCTGGGCATCAGTCTATCCCTGGGAGGTGGTGAGTGATTGCCATTGCATCACTTTTGTCTTGTTGTCTCTTTCACTTCTGCTTTACTTACTAAACAATTTTTATCTTTAGCCACAAGCTTTCTTGGTTTTACTCTTCCTTTTCTCTTTGAGGGCCTGAGTGGGCTGGGGGAAGAGAATGACTGGCTGGATGGTGCTTAGCTGCCAGAGCTAACCCACAATAGTTCTGGTATTTCCAGGAGATATTTACTGGTAGTACCGTCATGGCATTAGTTAAAAAACAAATTCTTTATGCTGTCCTGCTTCAGTCAGTCTTCAAAATAACATGTTTTTTTTTTCTTACTGTGTTAATATCACATTTTAGGGATTTGGGGTATAGGAGTTGCAACCCAGAAAGCAAACTTGAATCAAATTCCACTTGGTCGAGATGTCCACAGCCTGGTGATAAGAAATGATGGAGCTCTCTACTATAACAATGAGGAGAAAAATAGGCTACCAGCAAACAGCCTTCCTCAGGAGGGCGATGTGGTGGTGAGTTTCTTAAGGCTTTCTTACTTCCTCACCTAAATGCCTCTTATTTACAGCTCTGTTTTAAGTCAAATTGTTCAGTTTGCATCTCCCAGTTTGGAAAGTGCTGGAATATAAATTCCTGTTATCTTTGAATGAATCAGCAGCCTGGACATGGATGGACTTCATTCTTGGTATTGATAGGTTCCTCATGAGGGATGGACTTGACCAGAGTTTGAGAAATAGTTTCTGGTGCTCTATTTCAGTATCCACCTGACTGATAATTCCCATCACGAGGATCTTATGTTGTTTGAGATGAGATCTGCCTGAACAAATAATGTGCTGGAATGCATTACATGTCTGTGCACCATGCCCAGCTGAACTCAAGAACCCTTAGCTAACTGGTTAATGATTAGAAGGACAAAGCAGGGCAGAGATGGGTCCTGGGTGATAAATTAATTGTATTTTTAGCCAAACTTTTGTAGTTTGTGTGGGATATAGAGTGCGGAGGGGGGTAATGTTCACAGGAAAAATGATTGAGAAAAAATTTTAATTTTTTGTACCTTACTATTTCAGGTTTCTCAAAACATCCTTAAGTGACTTTGTTCAAAGTGTTGGTTTTTTAGTACTGTCATTTTCTCCATGTCCTCTTAGGTATTTTCAAAAATACATGAGAGCAATGCAATGAAATTGAGACCATTTATCTCCCCTACTTTTTCACACTGGGTAACTTGCCTCTCTATAGCCATGGTTAGAAATGCCATCTTTAGAAGCTGCAAACAGCTAGGGGTGATATCTCCACCCTTAACCCTCAGATACAATACTGTTCTTTTAATCCCCTTCTGAAATTGTTTTTTGAAGGGTTGCAAATTGTTTCAGGCTTTAGTGAACTAGTGTGATCTGAACAGCTTCAGCTAATCACAAAAAACATAACTGATGTGTTACTGCTAACTTCCTCATCTCCATAAGTATCAAGTTATATTGTTCTGTCATGAAAACAAACTTTTGAAGTCCTGCATGAGCACACAAATTGTCACTCTCAGACAATACCAAAGCAGTGAGGAAAGTCCTTTAGCTGACAGACAAGTAAGTTACTATTTTGTTAGTGTTTGCTTTCTGCCCTGTGGTCAGCATATTTATAGCGTTGTGTGTGAAACCACAGTCTGTTGCTGCCAGCAGAGTAAATGAACTGAGAGAGGTTTCCATATGGAGGTATGGAAGCATGAACTTGGTTCCTAGCATCATTATTTATTAAAGTTATTTCAGTGAGAAGATACAAACAAGAAGATTGCAATACTCCTTCTCATACTCAAAATCATTGAATATCTTGTGTTTCTTTAACGTGGTGAAGTTTGGAAATTTGTTCTGTTAACTCAGTAAGATGTGGAGTGTATTGTGCAGTACTGTGCTGCATCCCAGTTGGAATGGGCATTAAGGAATCCTGAGTATTTGAAAATAAAGATGTTATTACTGGTCATTTATTAACTTCTAGTCCTTGGCAGGAATATGTCAAGTGAGATTTTCTAGGATACTGTGGTTTGCATAATGGTGTTAAAATCTGCCTATGGCTAAGAAAGCTAAGTAGCAGTATTATGTGTATAAACTTGTTGATGCTTTTTTTTTGTTAATTTTCTGTACTTTGTAGGGCATTACATATGACCATGTAGAATTAAATGTATATTTAAATGGCAAGAACATGCATTGCCCAGCTTCAGGAATCAGGGGGACTGTCTATCCAGTGGTCTATGGTAAGTCAGAGATTTTCAAACTGTTTCACATTATGGAAAATATTTTCATTCCAGTTCTGTTTTGTGAGCTGTGTATTCTTCTGACTTAAATGTAACACGCATCGATCATCTATTCTTGGCAACTACAACAATTAATTACATGAAAATTTAAACCTAGGAAATGACAAAAGAATATTTTTGACTCATTTTTAGTGCTGCTTAATAGGAAAAAGAGCACTGCTTACTGACTGCTTATAGTCCACATCCAGCAAGCTGGGGAGTTGCTGCACTCAGTCTAAAAGTTGCCAGGTAAAAAAAATGAAGCAGATGGCAGACTTGTGGGTTAATCTGATTTATCTGTGAGGCTTGATATTTATGCCTTTTAATTTCCCATACTTCATAAATGCCACCAGTGTTCCATAGCAATAGAATTGTTGTTTGTGTTTTCTTGTACTTCCTGTGCAGTTTCTGCTCTTTGCTGCTTGTCCTATTGCTCTGCACCACCAAGCAGTACCTGGATCCACCCTTTTGGCACCCTCCCTTCAGATACTCGTAGATATTGGTGAGGTCCCTTCTCAGTCATCTCCTATTGAGACTGAGCAGACCCAGCTCCCTCAGCCTTTTCTCATAGGAGAGGTGCTCCAGTCCCTTCATCATCTTCATCGCCATCCTCTGGACCTGCTCCAGGAGCTCCATCTTCAGTTTATCTGAGCCTCATTTAAATAGTAGCCAAAATAATTTTGGTTGTAAGGATAACCCTTAGCTGCATGATAGGGATAATTTTTAATTCATGGTGGGTTCCTAACGAGCTGTTGGCATGTTCCCATTTATATCTTGATACATTTTGATTGATACGGAATTTTATGAACAGGAAGAAAACACACCAGTTGATTGTAGAGTCTTAGAAGTCTATGAATGTAGCTGGTGAATCACTTGCTTCCAAGCCCTGAGGGTGGTGGAATGGTTTTACGTGGTCAGGCTGTGATGTGTCCTTCAGCCACGTGATGGCGCCGCTAAAATGCTGTGGCGGCGCCTCCTCGTGCAAAACCTTCTTCAGCAGCAGCAGCAGAGTTACTGTGTGGCTGCATCCTCCTGTCTTCTGGTAGGGGTCTTACACAGCATGAACAATGAAGGTTGCTTTCAGAAAATACTCGGTGGCATGTTAGCCTACTGTTAATCTTTTTTCTCTGACTCAAGAAGTTCCATGCCTGGAGAATGCAGTGACCTTTTATTGCCGGGCTCTTTGGGTCTTCTTCCACAAGTGGGCATAATTTCATTATAATTATCATGTCTCCTACATGTAGCTATAACTTGAAGCCTGCAGGTTGTTTTTGTACTCTACTTACTTGGTATAAACTTCTAGTCCTTAATTTAATGTGAACTTCTAATCCTGTGGAAGGATTTGGCTATACAGAAGAGAGTTTCTCAAACATTTACTCTATTCAGACTAGAACTACAGATTTCTTTTTAAGAGGAAAGTGATAGATCAGGCAAACACAGTGTCAAGCTTGAGAAGATAAAACAAAAAAAATGGACTTAAAGGTTATTCCCTACAGCAGCTGTACCTCAGGCAGCAAGACATAGACATAAACACTGTGTAAGTACTAGAGAACTGTACAAACACACTGATAGGAGTTTTCACAAAGCCTAGGGTGGAAGAATTCCAGCCTTGTCTCTGAGATAGTTAAGTTCCAAAATATGGAGATGAACCTTTTCTTGTTTGAACTAATGTTGATGTTCTGCCAGGTTCATCTCAGAAGTTGTCTTTGAAACAGACCCTTGCTTTTCTGACTAGGTGGGTGTTTCAGTTTGCTAGTGAAGTACACAAAAGTGTTGCTCTGAAAATACTCATCAGCTTCTTTTTTATATTCTACATTGAAAGTACTGTTGTAGGTGGGTAGATTATGCAGGGGGTCAAAACCAGGGAGAAGTTCTGTAAAAAAAACACATTAACTTCCAATTTCAAGAAGCAGTCAAAGAAGCTCTCTTTGGATCATATGCTAAAACTGATGGTTTGATACCACTGCTGCAGACATGTGAAACCTTGTGGACCTCCAGAAAGCCACTATAGACAGGTGAAACTCCAACAGAATTAGGAACAGAAAAATATGCACATGAAGAGGTGACATCTCTGCAAGGTTTATCTGGTAGCAGCCTTAGTCTGTAGATTTCTGGAGAAATGGAGTGGAAAATTTGGAATCAATAGCCTGAAGCTCTGCTAACACTCCTAGTGAAATTAGACATTCTCATTGATTTCATTGAGGAACCATTACTGAGTAAACAGCACAAAAGAGAGATGGTTTCCTCTCCTGGCTTAAGGCCTTACCAAATTCATTGAAGAGATTTATTTTAATTGTGTATATGTAATTGGTGTATTGAAGAAATTCTTTGTGGTTTGAGCACAGTCTGCAGTTTATTAAGATGGTATAAAAGAGGATCAAACTGTTAGTGTTCCTTCTCTAATTCCTTCTTTTTGGTTCTCCTTTGCAGTTGATGACAGTGCCATTCTGGATTGTCAGTTCAGTGAATTTTATCATACACCTCCACCTGGGTTCGAAAAGATCCTCTTTGAGCAACAAATCTTCTGAATGTCTTCATACTGAGAATTTGCACCCTGCACTGTTACAAAAGCTTTGTCATCTTGAAGCCTCACTTTACTTTTAGGAAACATATCTGTATTTTTAGTAAGTATTTGTGACTGTTGTCTGCAGAATAAATATGTTAACTGCAAGACCAGGTAAATGTGTTGCTGTCCAAATAAGAGTTTTCTGGCATTGTTTTGTGGTTAAAAATGAGCGTTTTGAGGCAGTGTTTTTCTCTGATTTGTACTTGATGCATAAGGAGACTAGGGATATTGCTGTTTTCAGTAGTATATTCAGTATTTTGGATAAACTGGAGCTCTGTAAGGCAAATAGTTCTTAGACATATGATAGCTATGGAGATGGATAGTTGTCATGATTTTTTTCCCCCAGCCGTTTTCTCACAGAAATTATGTAATTTCTTTAAAGGATGCACTGTGTTTGTAGTCTGTGATTTGGAATTGTAGTGTCCTCCCAGTTGTGCACAATGACTAACAATACAATGGCATAACTAGCAGCTAGATACTTGCTAGATACTTGTTTTTTGGCAAGGTGTAGGTTAATCCATTCCCACAATCTTAGAGCAGCAAATACAACTTATCTGTTTCTTTTAGCTTTTAATTTGTTTTTATTGTGACTAAAAAAAAATAGAATATTTTCTAGTAATACTTTTTTGTTGAACCTTAAAAAGTAAACCTGAACACTACCTGTATGTTTGAGGACCACCATGCTCTGGTAAGAGAGTAAGTACAGGTCACTCAGCTTGGGTAAGCAAAGACCCAGGTGAAGGGTATGAGATGTTATGGTGAAGCCTTGCATCTAAACTGTAAATTAGATTATTCTCTTATGGAATAGCATATTTAATTTCTTCATGAATCATTTATAAACGGCTAAGACATTGTTCTAAAATGTAATGCCCTTGAATATACATTGTGAGATGCTATTTTTTTCCCCCTTGTCATATTTAATATACTTCCTAGAAGAATTTTTATTGTAAAAAAAAATCTTCATACTGAATGTTTGTGTTTTGGTTTTGGCTTTTCCTGGGTTAATGTGTTTGCATAAATGATTTTATTTAAATATTTTTAGAAATTAACCTTATTATGAAATTTTCAAATACAAACAGCTTTCTCAAGGTCTTTCACCTTAGAATTTACTATATTTGTCTTAACTCTGTGGCCCATGTTTTCCTTCCTTTTAGCCTTGCTGTCACGTGACAGTATCAGGTAGGACTTTTCAACCTTGTCAGCATTATGGTGTAAACCTCAGGAAATTAGAGTGCAATTTTATCATTCCCCTTTGAAGTCTCCTCAAATCAGAGTAGGATAATGAGAAATAAAGTCTAAATCCTAAAACACCTTCCCCCCACCCCTCCCTTCTTTCTGGCCTTAAATTTTTTTCCCAATTTGCTCTACCTCTGGCAGCACAGAGGGACAAGGAATGGGGGCTGTGGTCAGTTCATCACATGTTGTCTCTGCTGCACCTTTTTCCTTAGGGGAAGGACTCCTCACATTCTTTCCCTGCTCCAGTGTGGTTCCTTCCCTTGGGAGACAGTTCTCCAGAACTTCTCCTTTCCATAGGATGCAGTTCTTCATGGGCTGCTCCAGCATGGATCCCTTACACTGGGTGCAGTCCTTCAGGAACAGACAGCTCCAGCGTGGGTCCCCCTGGGACCTGTTCTGGGTCACAGCCTCCTTGGGGTATCCATGTGCTCTGGATGGGGTCCTTCACAGCCTGCAGAGTGATCTCTGCTCCCCCATGGAGCCCCACAGGCTGCAGTGGCACAACTGCCTCACCATGGGCTGCACCAGGGACTGCAGGAGAATCTCTGCTCCAGTGCTAGGAGGACCTCCTGCCCCTCCACTGACCTTGGTGTCTGTGGGGCTGTTTCTCTCATGTTCTCACCCCTCTCTCTGGCTGAAATGGTGCAGTTTTCCCCTCCACCCCTTTTTAATCTGTTATTCTGGGGCTCTGCCACTGTCTCTGCTGGGCTTGATCTTGGCCAGCTGTAAGTCCATCTTGGACCCAGCTGGATCTGTCAGAAATGAGGGAAGCTTCTGGCATCTTCCCACGGAAGCCACTCCTGTAGCCCCCTGCTACCAGAACCTTGCCATGCCATCCCAATACAGTTTCCACACAGCCTGGCTTCAAATGTCTGATGCAGCTCACCAAGTCCCAGGTTCCAGGGATTGCCTGTGACCTCTGTCTGAGGCCAAGAAAAATGGCCCTCTGTCCTTCCAGGGGTGTGCTGTCTTGGAGAAGCTGTGCTGCCAGCTGGATGAGTTCAGGAGGCAGTGAGCAGGTTGCACACCAGAGAACATGAAAGGGAGATAGACAGGGTCGTCTCTGAGTCTGAACAGCTTGAAGAGCCTCAGACCCATCTGTAACAGGGAAGACAGCAGTGTCTGCCTTGCACTATCAAGGTAAGCAAAACCTCTGGAGAAAAGGATGGATGGAAGCTGATGACTTCTGGCACCAAGAGGAATGTTCTTGCCACACCTATGGGTTCACAGCTGCAAAACAGGTTCATTGCCTTCTTAGTTGAAGAGAAGCTAGATAAGCATGGGGGCCTAGGTGGTGGACAATACCTTGCTGACGAGAGGAAATGGAGTGAGAAGGAGAAGGCACTAATAGGAAAAGTCAGTAATTAACTACAGATCTAGTGTTGGAAACATCATAGGATCCTAATAGGTTGTGGTGAGAGCAGACAGTGAGGTGGACTGAAAACTGGATGAATGGCCAGGCTCAGAGGGAGGTCAGTGACACAAAGTTTAGTTGGAGGCCAGTAACCAGCACTGCACTCCAGGGTCAATACTGGCTCCAATCCTCTTTAACATCCTCATTAATATTCTGGGTGATACAGAACAGTGCAGAGTGCACCTTTAGGGAGTTTGCAGCTGACACAAACTTGAAAGGATTGGCTGATATGCCAGAGGGTTGCGCTGCTATCCAGAGGGACCACAACAAGTTGGAGAAATGGGCTGATGGGAAACTTATGAAGTTCAACAAGGAGAAGTGCAAAGTCCTGCAGTTGGGAAGAAACAACCCAATCCATCTGAACAGGCTGGGGGCTATCCATCTAGGAAGCAGCTTGGCCGAAAGGAACCTGCAGGTCCTGGTGGACAAGGTGAACTGAGCCAACAATGTGCCCTTGCAGCACAGAAAGTGAATGGTATCCATGGCTGCGTTAGCCAAAATACTGCCAGCAGGTTAATGGAGGTGGTCCTTTGCCTTTACTCAGCTCTGGTGGGGCCACACTTGGACCGCTGTGTCCTGTCCTGGACTCCTTGTACAAAAGACAGAGACACATTGGAGAGAGACTGAGGCCACAAAGGTGATTAAGGGTGAAGCATTTTCCCTATGGGGCAGGGCTGAGAAAGCACAGACTGTTCAGGCTCAGGGGGAATTTGATCAGTGCATGTAAGACATGTGGAAGGAGGGTGGAAGGAATGCAAAGCCAGGGTCTTTGCAGTGGATCACAGTGACAGGACTAAAGGCAATGGGCAGAAGCATATGCAGGAGGCTCCCTCTGAACATCAGGAAACTTTTTTTACTGTCAGGATTGCAGAGCACTGGCACAGCTTGGCCAGACTGGTTGTGGAGTCATCATCCTTGGAGGTATTCAAAAGCCAGCTGGACGTGGTTCTGGGTAGCTGGTCTAGGTGGCTTTGCATGAGCAGGAGGGTTGGACCAGGTGACATCTGGAAATCCCTTCCCAGCTCACCCATTCTGTTTCATTCAAATGCTTCACCTGGAGTTATATTAATTATGTTCATGGGTAAAGGAGGAAGTATTTAAAGAAATTCTAATCACTGTATCTAACTGCATCCAGCAAACAACTCTCTCTGAAGACTGCTGTGGTTAAGAATATTTAACATTAGAAGCTGCTACCTTGAGCTTAATGTAGACTTGCTTTAAAACAGAGAGGAGGCTGTCTTCATCAAAGCTGGTGTTTGAAATGGAAAACATTTTGGTAAATATAAAATACTCAAAATAGCTGCTACATTCACCAAAAATGAAGAGCCTGCTTTTGTGGCTTAAATTTGCTCATTTCTCATCTTAAACAGAATGAGATGCATTTGTAATACCGCGCAATGTAACTGTATCTCTTCTGTAAAAGTAAAAAAACTTCTTGTTTTATAATCAGTGACACAGGAGAACTCTAAAAAAAAAAAAAGAAGTGAATAAAATCTTATTATAATCTATTCATCAAAATGGAAAGCAAGACCAATTTTCACCTGAAAATAAGTTTTGTGATGAGAGTTCTTAAAAGAAGCAAGGCTAGATTTAATTCCATTGGCCACAGAAATAGAATGTGAGTTAACCTGTGTCTCAGCCTAACATTTCAGCACCTGGCAATGAATCCAGATGTTTTCCCAGAACTGTTCCCAGTCCCAGCTTTGCCCAAAAGTTGCAATTCAGTAAAAAGTAAATTTCAGTTAAGATTTAGCAATATATTTACTAGTAGCAAATTTATTTTAACAAGAATGAATCATACTTCCCAGTGAAATGGTTGAGGTATTTCCACTAATTGTTTACACCCAAAATGTTTTCTTAATCTTTGAATGTTATAATTTTGACACCCTGTCTCTTTGAGTAAAAAACTTTGTATTAACTAATGTTTCCTGAGTCCTTCTGACGTTATACTGTGGCAGCAAGATATGAAGTCTGAAAAAGACTTCATTTTCGCATCCACAAATCGATAGAAGTGAAGGACACATGATACAAGTTACATATAGATCAGAGGAGTTGTAATTTTTCTAATGCTGGGACTGTCTGTGGTGCTTTGGGGGTAGATGAAATCAGGTAGTGCTATTCCAACAAGATTAAAGTCCTAATTAGGTACTAGAAGGCTAGAAACACCTGTCAAAGATTTCCTGAAAAGATGCTCTTCCACAAAAAAATCAGGATCCAGTACCATGGATTCTCTGCAGAGAGAAACTTCATGCTGTGCATTGGGTCTCTTAAATGCCATTCAGCGCAATTCTAATCCCACAAAAGAAGAGAGCTTTCAGAGATGGCAGGACATGGTATTCAGGTGCAAATGTTCATGAGAATACAGACTGTCATGAATATTCAGGGTGTTTTTCCTTTCCTCAGGCTTTCTTGGGAGTGCACTGCCATTCATACAGCTGTGTGCAAAAACAGCAGAAGGAACCAGGTTCTATAGTGGGAATTTCTTTACTTCATCTGAGTTCTTAGATTATTTTTGTGTACTCACTCATCTTTCTTATCAGTTTGTGTTGATGTTGTCTTGCATACTGACAACCAATCACGCTCATGGCTGAGATAAGGTTCCACAAATGTCCACAAGTAAATCAGTAAAACATTGTTTCATACCTTTCTCTCTGAATCCAGGCTTTAAGGCCCAAGGATCCAGGCCCCCCCAAGGAACCTAAGGTGTTGAAAACCACTGTTGCTTCTGGAAATGGAATACTTCTTGCTTAGTGAAGAACTGCTTGCATAAATGTGTCTAAAAGCCACTAAGGTACTTTCAGGAAGCCTGTTATGGAAGATTTGGAAAAAAATTAAGTGCCTCTTCACTCCTCTTCGCTGTTCCTTCCCTTGCCCAGTTCTGCAATAAAATAGTTTTCAGTATAAATATCTTGGACTTCATAGAAATATAGAAGCACTTAGGTTGGAAGAGACTTCTAAGATACTCAAGCCCAACCATTAACCCAGGACTGCCAAGTCCACTACTAAACCTTGTCCCCATGTGCCACATCTACATGTTCTATCTGCAGGAATGAGGACTCCACCACTTCCCTAGGCAGTCTGTTCCAATGCCTGACAACCTTTTCAGGGAAGAAATTTTTCCTAGTATCCAATCTAAACCTCCCCTGGTACAGCTGGATGGCGTTTCCTCTTTTCCTGTCACTTGTTACATAGGAGAAGAGACTGACCCCTACATGGCTTCACCCTCCTCTCAGGCAGTTGTAGAGAGTCAAGGTCCCCCCTGAGCCTCCTTTTCTCAGCTAAACATCGCCAGCTCCCTCAGACACTGCCCAAAAGACTTGTGCTCCAGACCCTTCAACAGCTATGTTGCCCTTCTTTGGTTACACTCCAGCATTTCAATGATACAGATTTCCAGACAAAAGTGCGCAGGATTAGGGAGAGCTCTCAGGTGTACCTTTGTACCTTTGCTTTTCTTGAGTGCTTCATGTATAAGCTCTCTGTTGAGGCAAATCTTGGTGGCTTGAATGTTGAATTTTTGTCTGTTGAATACTTGTAAGAACAAAGAGGTGGAAGTACCATTTCCCATCTCACCTGGCTTGTGTAAGAGCCCTTTAATATTTTCTTTATTTTAGTTTCCCCATCCAGACATTTCAGCTTTTCCTAGCTCCTTTTCTAGCTCTGTGTTGGAGCTAAAAAAGCTGACCTGATCTGGCTGCCAAGATGAGTCAGCAGAAGAGCTCTTTGTCCCTCCACATAGTCCTAATGTCTGACACTTCCTGGGAAGAGGCATGATTTCTTAGACACTGGAATTTCCTTTGCTGCATCAAGAGAGGTGGGCTGGGGATTAAATGAGATTGAAAAACCATTCTCATGGGGAGTCAACTGCTAAAATGCCAGAAATTCAGCGTGAAGTGAGTAAATAAAACTAAGATCACTATTCCTTCATTCCAGAGCATGTCAAGAAAAGAGTTTATATCTTCATGTGTATGTATTTAGGTTGCATTGTGCCTGCAATTTAATTTAACATAATATAGGGAGAGCAAAAATTGAAGCCAAGTCACTCCATGGAAAACTCTGGCATGTTAGTAGACAAGACACTTCCTAGCTTCAAACATGAAAATTTGAGTCATTTTTGTTGGATGTGCTCATTATATTGGCAAGCAGTACATGTTAAAATCCCCACTGTTGAGAAATCTAAATTCCCTTTTCCCTTAAAATATCTGTACTCAGTATAGGAGGGCTTATGACCTTTTCATAAGTGAACAAATGTTATAGTGAATAATGGTTGCAGTAGGTTGGTGAGGATTTTGTGTGGGAAAAGTGCTGCTCTTGGCCAAAGTAAATGCTGGCAAAATCGAAATAAGCTGGTGGAAGAGATATTTTTCATGCAAGTTGGTAGCTTGCTCCAGACAAAGTCATCTTTTCCTGTGTGTAGGATGGAAATAGCGCTTCCCTCTTCAGAGGGATGTCAGAACACATCGAAGGAAGGTGAGGCAGCCAAGGCCATGTTCAGACTGCTTGTACCCTAATGCCTGTCACAACTCCATCACTCCATTGTCTGAGGAATCAAGTCTGAGCAGTCTGAGTCACTCATGACTAATTTGAATGTAGTAGTTATAATTCCTAAATTAAGCTCCCTGAGTAGGGAGTGTGAACACACCTTCAGATGTTACAGTAAAGGGAGGGCCATCTAATTATCTTAAGAGTCTGTACTTCCCCAGAGTTTTCTTTACGAAAGGATTGGGTTGCTTGTAGTCCATTTCTTCAGTTCTCTCTCAATTCATAATCTTTTTTCCATTTGCTCTAAAAGACCATTTTCCCACTAATGTTAAAATAGGTGATACAACAGGCCATTTATTTGTTGCAGGCTGATAGTTCCCAAAATCTGAGAAATTTTGTATCTATTCAAAAAGCGATGGTCAACATAATTCTGTCAGCTAAAATCCCTGTAGGAGATGCATGTCACGCAGCAAAAGATCTCTGCTGAAGCTCCTTGAATTATTTCCTCAGACAGAGTGAGCAGTAGTGACAGATGGCCTTTTTTCCTATTCTCCATGTATTGCTGGAGGTTTGCCTTGCAGAGCCATGCTGGTTGGGATAAGAAAGCGAACAGAGCTGCCTTGAGGCTTCACAACAGCATAAACACATTGAAAGTTGGGGCTCTGGGGAGAGGAGCCAGAGCTGGACCAAATGGTGAGGACAAAACCAAAATCCTTTGCATTTTCTGTTTGCTGGTGGTGCTGCTGCTGTCATGGTGGGGTGGGAAAGAAGGAGGTGGTGACTGTAGCTGATACAAAAGCACATGTTGCCCAACATGGGCACATGTTACCCAGCAAGGCTCTGGTAAAACTCTACCCTAAGTATTTTGTCCCAGGTCACACAGAAAGTCTCAATCAGGTGAAGCAGGCCGGCTATGTCAGTGAGGAGAGGGAAGGGCTGATATTCCCGGCTAACACAGCCATGCAAGTAGGAAGGAGCTTCTGAGCTAGTGAGTGTTAAACTGTCAAAAACATTGCTTGTAGCTGCATCGCTGCTCGCTGCATTCAGGAGGGTGTTACACTGCTAAAAAAAAAAAAACCAAACCCCAGTTTTACTGAAATAGCTGTGTCCTCGCTAGACGTGCTTTTCAGGATAGCACTCTGCTATTCCCGAGCTGATAAGGCTGCCCTGCCGTGCAGATAGCCTTGACAGTGCTGCTATTCGTTCTCCTCTGTGGAATAGCAATCATAATATTTCACCCTTTGTCTTCATCCTAAGAGCCAGGGATGTCAGATCCATCCTGGGGAAACAGCCAGATCCCCCAGGTTTGGCTGTCAACTCGGCTCTGCATCCGTCGCTCCACAATGAGCCTCCCTCTGCGGGCGGTGGTGGGGGAAGGTAAACTGTGACCTTGTGTGGCAATGAACTGCATGGCTGTGCCTTATTGTCAGGGCCTGATTGTTGCTTTCAGGATTGGTCCATAAGAAAGTTCCTTTTTAGAGCTATCTCTGTTTCTGCCCTTTGTTTCTTTTCCTTTCTCATTTTCCTGTGTCTGAATCTAGCAACACACATGATTTATACCAGTGCAAACCCAGTTGCATTGATGTGGAAGGATCTGCAGCTGCTGGTGTTAGCTTGACTGGTGAATTGCTCAGTGGCTTGGACTCCTCCTAGAGCCTGGAGTCATTCTGCAACTCGACTAAGCTAAGCTTCAATGATTGCTGCCCAGTTCCTCTCTTGGGCTGCATGATCTTGTCCTCATATGGAGTTGTGCTGGCCTGCAGCCAGACTGCACTTCTTTGTGTCCATGTGCTCCAGAAAACATATCTAACACATTCCCTTAGTTAGCTGGATGCCCTACCGAGGCCCAGTGCTTGCTTTCACCTGGCTCTGTTTCCTTTATCCTCTGAGGAGAGGAATAAGCACAAATCCTGATCTCTCACTGAGCTGCCTTGGCCATCTACAAAGACATCCAGACCAGTCCCATTAAAATCATGGAAAAGATTATTCTGGGAGGTATTGAAAACACCTGGATGACACAGACATTGGTTATAGCCAGCATGGCTCATGAGGGGAAAGTCCTGCTTATCAAACCTAACGTCCTTCTACAACAGGGTACCCCACCCAGTTATCTCCAAAAGCCAGTAGGTGTAATCTTGGACTTCAGCAAAGCTTTCAATACTGTCTCACAGTGTCCTTCTGGATAAAATATCCAGCACACCACTGGATAAATGCACCATGGATTGCTGAGCAGCTGGCTTATGGATCAGGTACACTGGGTTATAGTGGATGGGGTGACATCAGAGTGGCAACCTGTCACTAGTGGGGTTCCACAGGGCTCCATCCTCAGCCATGTGCTCTTGGTCATCTTCATTAATTACGTGGACGCAGGACTGGAAGGGAAACTAAGTTCACTGACAACACTAAGTTGGGAGGAGCTATTGACTCCCTTGAAGATTGAGAGGTCCAGAAGAGAGACCTTGACAAATCTGAGGTCTGGGCAGTCACCAACTGTGTGAGATTCTGCACCTGGGATGGGGCAACCCTGGATGTGTGGACAGACTGGAGAATGAGAGGTTGGAGAGCAGCACTGAGGAAAGGGACCTGGGAGTACTGGTCAATGGCAAGTTGAACAAGAATCAGGAGTGCCCTAGCAGCCAGCAGGGCCAACCCTGTCCTGGGTGCATCAGGCACAGCATTGCCAGCCAGGAAAGGGAGGGGATTGTCCCTCTCTGCTCTGAGCTGGAGCAGCCTCACTGCAAGTGCTGGGGGCAGTTCTGGGTGCCACAGTATAAGACAGACATGAAGCTGTTAGAGAGTGTCCAAAAGAGGTCTATGAATGTAGTGAAGGTCCTTGAGGAGAAGCCACATGAGGAGTGGCTGAGGTCACTTCATCTGTTTAGTTTGGAGGAGACTGAGGGGAGACCTCATTGCAGTCTGCAGCTTCCTCATGAAGGGAAGAGGATCTGATCTGATCTGATCTCTTCACTCTCATGACCAGTGACAGGACCCGAGGCAATGGCCTGAGGTTGTGTCAGGGGAGGTTTAGCCTGGAGATTAGAGCAAGGTTCATCACCCAGAGGGTGGTTGGGTACTGGAACAGGCCCTCCAGGGAAGTGGTCACAGCACCAGCCTTACAGAGTACAAGAAGCATTTGGACAGTGCTCTCAGGCACATGGTGTGACTCTTGGGGTGGTCTGTGCAGGGCTTGTGGATCCTTGTGGGTGCCTTCCAACTCCATATTCTGTGATTCTATGATTCTGTTATTAGCAGTGATGTAGCTTAAAGCTTGTTAAAACTTGGAAGCAAAACTGATTATAATATTTTTTAGTACAATCTGAAAGCTGGGGCTGTGCAGGATATGTGATGATTGGACCATCTTCAGTCCTGTAGCTAGAAAGGAGCTGATCTTGGTAATGATTTTCAGGACCAAGTCACCTGTAGGATGCCACCAAGCCTTATGCCTGCAGTGCAGGCAGAGGCCAGCTTGGGAAAGTATGATTCTTCATGCCAGCTTCACAAGGGGATGGTGAGTGACAGCAACAAGCAGGGACTTGCTTCTTCTCCAACACTTTGCTACTACATGAGGCTGCAGCAGCCAAATAGCATCAGGCCCAAGGTTCATCTGTTCTCCAGGCAGTGCTCCTCCCAGGCACACCTTCCTCTGTGACATCTCCTTGTGGGGCCACAGCAACATGCCCTACCCATAATAAAGGCATTATGCTAAATAATATTTTACAGTCATAAGTGTTATTGCATATGGGTACTTTGTGCCATTTGGATATGTCACTGTTTAAATATTTTCTAATGCCCTTAATGATATTAATGAAGAAAAAAACCCTCTTTTTGTTTGTTTGGGTTTTTTTTTTATTGCAGGAAACAAATAGCAATCTTGCTGCTTTCAGGTAGGTTGCAAGTCCTGCAAAATTAGCTACTAGTAACACTCTTTGCATTTGCAAAAGGCAAAAGACAAAACCCTGCTTTTTTTCCCCAGTATATCCTAGTGCATTTTTTTAATAATTGTATCCCCTTCGTAAGTATCCCAGAGCGTGGCAGTGGCATTTTAGTCAGCAAGCTTTGGTGGGAGGTATTCTGGAGAATAGGATGTTTTGGAACTGGATGACCTTCACAACCACATTTTAGATGACCCTTGTGAAAATCATTTTTAAAACCTGTGTAAATTAAATGAGCAAATGTAGCAGTCTGCAGGAGATGCTGGACTCACAGTCAGATGGGAACAAAGGATCCAGGAGAGGAAATTCAACTTAGAGGATGCTAATTCACACCTATAAACTACTGTGCACAAACCAGCTGGGATTGAATTCCCTGCTCCTCTTTGGATGTTAATGAGAAAAAATGTGTAGCAATAACGGGTTAATCACCCTTCAAGAAAGGCTCTTGGGTGAAACTGAACAGGGGACAGGGAGAGAAGAGGAGAGTCAGGTTTAATTTCAGCAGCAGCACCAAGAAATCTGGCTATAGATGCCCAGAAAAGTGCTACTCCATCTGCTTCTGCTTCCACCAGTGTTACAGTGGTGTGGCAAAGTCTGCTTCTGCTCCAGCAATGAAACGGAACCTAATCAGTGAGGAATCTTGCAAAATTCCAGATTATTATTGTTATTATTATTATTGCTCTCCGATAAACCATAAGCATGCCAGGCTCTCCAGTGAGCAAGCCCAGTGAATGCAGTTGATGTTAACCTTAAGTGATACATTCCTGGGTATTCTTCACTCTCCACAGCAGCATTTTGTTTGGAAAGGAGCAGGGTGCTTGAGAGAGGGTCAAGCTGCAGCCTGTCCCAACCACTCAAAAAGTTCAGAGACTTGCGGTGCAGGGGTGCTTACAGTGACCTGTAGGTTGGCTCAACAACTCCTCATCCCTCCTAAAATCTCACTCATCCCATGCATCCTTTCCATTTTTCCTTGAGAGATTCCCTGTAACTGCTTCAGAGCTTCAGTGCAAACACCTTTGTTTGAAATACAGAATGACAGCAGCAGATGCCTTCATAGACAGCAAAAAGCTTGGAGAAGGGCAGAGTAAATAAACAGCGAAAATTAAATATATATTATTGCCACACAGAGAGGAGCTTTCTGTTCAAAATGAAGCAATTAACATGTAGGGACTCATTCTGCTGGGCTGGGAGGAAGCAGGAGGCACGTTATTTAAACAAATTGCCATGTAGCCCGTGATTATCATTAGGATTCATTCAAGCCCAGGCATTCAGTAAAGCTTCTGCTCTGCGGCTGGCTCTGTGCTGCCTCTCTATCAGTACCTATTGTTTCATAATCTCGCCATACTCGACGCTTTTTTTATCCCAACCAAGTCTGCCTTGTTTGTTACCCTCCCCACTGACTAAGCCAGAGCACATTAACAATGCAGGGTTTCATTCAGCTCTTTTTCTCGGGTTAGCTGAAAGAGGGATGTCTTCTCCCCTAATTGCAGAGGATCTCTTCAGCTTTGCAATTTCTGCACTGAAGCTTTTTTAGGGGAAGGCGTGGGGCTATACATAAACCCGAGAACTCACTGGCAGGGCAGATAATTGCTCTTTCCCTCCAAGCAGAGCAGAGCCCTCCTAAACAGCTCTGCAGAGCCAAGCTTCTGCATGGCAGACGGGAACCTCACACATGGCACAGCAGCCACAGGCTCTCTCCCTCTGTCCCAGCCAGATGGCTTCCCTCTGCTCACAGCAGCACAGCTCAGGTGGGCTGTCTAGGACCCGATCTGGCCTTTCCCGGCCATGCTCTGCCCAGGGGCAGACCCCATCTGGGGTGTGAAGCTGAGCAGGACAAGGATGTGCTGCCAAGTGTGCCTCTTGCACAGGCACCACCACACCACATGCTCCGCACTGGGAAGGGAATCACTTTCCTTGCAAGAACAGGGGGCTTGTCACAAATATTTCCAGGTTTTTAAATTTTTTCCTCCCTCTGTTCTGATCTAGAACAAAACCAACACCTTTTTGTTGCTTTAGGAGTATTGACCTGACTGAGGAGCAATCTGCTTCCTAGATGCTGGGGGGAGCAGCCTGGTCATCTCCAAGGAGCCCCAAACTTTGCATGGTCACTTTCCCCTTGGCACATCTGCCAAGTCCCCAGTGCCCACAGTGTCCTGTGGCAGATCAGAGCTGTAGCACAGGAATCCATCCCTGACAAGACTCAGCATGCTCAAGCCTCCCTTGGCATCTTCCCTCACCCTTTCTCCTCTTCATGAGTATCTGTGCCTCCCAGTGTGGGTTGAGCACATCCAGCATCGAGGACCCCACTGCACGGACACGCAGACTCACCATCGCTCCCTTCTCTCCTGCCAGGAGCACGTTTCAAAAATACCCTTCCCTTCTGCAGGAAAGTGGCCTCCTCTGCTCCTCTCCTATCGAAATCTCAGAGTGATGTTTTTGGAGCATCACTCAGGGTGGAATAATCCAATCAGAACTGGGCTATGTTTCCCTTTTGCATGCTGTGTTTCAGAGATGCACCCAGCACAGCGTCAAAGCCTCTCCACCCACAACTGAAGGGAAAGTGCAACCTTAAGTACATAAAATGCAAAACTACCATAGACAACTACATATTTTGCATATAATGTGTCCATATAAACAAAGTTTATAATCTATATATACACATGTAGAGCATTTATATATGCAACAGATATTAATACTACCTAATGAACACAAATTTATATTTCTATGCTATATGCACTTATTTACATTTATCAATATATATTGTGGCTATACAATGTACTTGAGCCACTGGTTGTAGCTTAAATAAGACATTTTCAGACTAACATTTTCACATATGTCCAAGAAGAGAAGGCTGTGCCCAGAGGCAGATGCCTGTGGTTCAGGTACTGCAGATAGGGATGGAGAGGGGGTCTTGGAGAAGCTTCAGTACAATGAGCCAGGAGATCTTTAGCAAACACAGGCTCAGGGCTTTGCTTTAAATTGCACCTCTTATGTGAGGGGAGAAGGTGCTTCCTCAGCTCAGGCCCCTTGCTGCTGCCCCTTGTCGGAATCTGTTTCTCTGCAGTTTAGGATAGCCCTCTGGTCGCCCAGACCTGGCCATGACAGGAGGACAACCACATTCCATGGGACAAGAAGCTGTGCTCAGCACAATGAACCATCTCCCAAAGCAGGTCTCCAGGAGCACCCCTGCAGGGTGGCCTTGGCTGGGCTGCAGCTCCTGATCCCTCTGCTTTCTAGGTGTGACATGCATTGAGGCCATAGCCCCAAATCTGAACCCTCTCCAAGCTTCAGCAGCAGCTTGCACAGGATTTTGAGGTTCACATCTCTGGATTTAGGCTCAGGAGCTGTGTGCTGAGCTAACCATAGCCACTAAATCCCCTTCTGGATCAGGAGCTTGGTGTGGTGCAGCCTAGAAAGTACCTTTGCACTGCAAAACAATGACTGGCTGCTATGGGATCCTGAAGGGACCTGAGACTGAGCGTGGCATGGTGCCTGGAGAAGAGGAGGCTCAGGGGGCACATTATTACTCTCTACAGCTGCCTGAAAGCAGGGTGTAGCCAGGTGGGGGTCGGTCTCTTCTCCCAAGCAACTAGTGGCCTCAAGTTGCACCAGGGGAGGTTTAGATTGGATACTAGGAAAAATTTCTTTCCCAAAAAGGTTGTCAGGCATTGGAACAGGCTGCCTAGGGGAGTGGTGGAGTCCTCATTCCTGGAGGTATTTAGAAGATGTGCAGATGTGGCAAGTGGGGACATGGTTTAGGGGTGTACTTGGTAGTACTGGATTAACAGTTGATCTTAGAGGCCTTTTCCAAGACAATTCTGTGATTCTATGCATTCATCTGTGCTAAATCAGCAAAAATGCTGAGCTGTAAGAAGCAAGACTAAATCCAGGTATCTAAGAAGTTCTAGCTTCAGTTCGAGCTTTGAGCAGTCAAGGAGCTGTGCCAACCTAACCTTCCTGTCCTAAGGCTGCTTGAGATAGTACAGGCAGATGAAGTCCCTAAATAGAGTGAGAGAGGAAAACGTAAGAATCAAAACAGAGATGTTTCACAATTTCTGCTTTCTGAAGCACGTAGGCATATTAACAAGGACATCTAAAGTCTGTACTCTGCACAGAATGGAAAGTCACTATAAAATACTAACAAAAGTGTCTTATCATCACCAAATGTTGATTTGCCCACTCCACATTTTCTTATCTTTATCCCTTGTTAATATTGAAGTTATTTTCCATATTTTCTGAAATTTCTGTGCATCATCTGCAACTAAATTTCATAGCAATTAACTCCTCAGGACCTATCAATTGTATAAGAGAAGACTGAGAAATAAGCTCAGGGAATTCCCGAAGATGAACATTGAACTGCTAATGACTAATCATAATATGCACAATAATGAGGATGGTGATGGCCATTTGAAGACTAACATATGACAAATGATAGTGTAAATATTCTTCACTCTGCCTTTTTGTCTTGATACTTGTTTTGCTTCTTGGAATGTTAATACTGAGAGAGAATTAACTAGTGGTTTAAATTACAACTCCATCAGCACAAAAAATTGTGTTCCTGCAATTTGGATATGAAAAAGATATAAGCAACTTCCTAGCTAGTTATTTTAAAATATTAAAAGTAAAAATAGTAAGCAGGTATTAATTCAAACACTCCAGTACTGATTGATGCTAGGTTATCCAGGCTCAAAGGGATTTTTCTTCCTGAGATGAAATGAGCACTGCAGTGTGGTGTTGCTGAAATGAGGGCTGGCTACAGTTCCTTTGGCCCTACTGATTTCATCTGAGTTTAGCTTTCAGTTTCCCAAATATCTTGTGCAATCTCAGCTTCCACAAGGGATTAACCTGCCACTCCACAGCTCAACATCTTGCTTGGAGCTAGCTCTTAGTGTGAAACACACAGCCCTACATGAGCAGTGATGCTCCTCATACCTGCACAAACCTGTCAGAGCTCACCCAACCTGACATCTCGGGACCTGGCATGACCCATCCTGTCATTTCAGGAATCCATGTTTTTCCATGAGACTTGAGCTCTGCCCATCATCTCCCTTTGCAGCAGGCCACAGCAGTGTCCTTTGGGGACAGCTGTGTGGCATCTTGCAGCCAACATGACACATCCCAGGCTACCATGTTGGCCCAAAACTGGCTGCCCCAGAGGGTTGGCCCTCCTCCCTGGCACACTGGAGAGGACAAGACAGCACTGTAAATCCTTGGGGTGGAGTTTGCCAGCTCTGGGGCAATGTTCTAGCAGGTCCAAATAACTGTGACTGGGGCAAGATGGGGGGATTGGCCATGGGAGCCAGCAAGGCAGTGCAGGGCAGTAGCTGCCACCCCAGCAAGTACTGGGTGTCTGCTGTAAACATCAGCCAGGCAGGAATTGCTCCAGGCTCCCTGTGATGGCAGAGGCTTTGGAAACCCTCCTCCAGCTTAAACCAGATTTGTCTTCTTCAGCACAAGCCTAATGGGATTGTAAGCAGTTAAATCTCTGTGACTTTCTCAGACAGTGTAATTTTACACAGCCTTGCCCTCTTCTCCTCCTTTCTATACCACAGCCTTAAGATCGGACAGTTTTCTTTCCTTTCAACTTGGGTTTACTCAAAAGAAAAACATTTACTCTCTAACCAGTTTAAACAAATGTAAAATAACCTGCTGTGACCAAGCAGAGAGAAAAGTGTGAGGGAAAAATACCCTGCCTTCCCCTGCCAAGTCACCTTCCAAAGCAGTATCTGCTCCTCCAGCCAATTGCAGGTGTCAGGCTGCCTCAGGATCTCTTGGTGTTTTTGTAGTGATCCATTAAGGAAACACATTACACAGCTCTGAGCTGATAGGCGTATCCAGGCAGCTGGGAGATGCATCATGGCCTCCCTTCTGACAGCAGGGTGACTTTGCTGGGTTCTGGCATGGGCTCCATGATCCATGTCCTGCCTGGTGACCTGGGCAGTTGGAGCCATTGCCTGGGCAGAGGCACCACTGCTCATGGGGAGGAAGCTTTAGAGGAGAAAGCAGTGCTTTCTAGGGCAGCATCTGAAGACGGATGTTAATCCATGGCAGTGTGGAAACCTGGAAAAGATCCTTTTCTTCTGGATAAACCACAAATTCTCAGCTTATTGAAGATAAGAGATAGCGTATAGCTACCAAATTAGGGAAAACCAGTGTGATTTTTGTATTACTTCAGTTTTTGTCACCCAAAGAAGAGGTGCAAACATACTGTAGCTCTCCTGTTTTCTGTCCCAGACATGCTGGTGTTTGCTGTGCACCAGAAACCTGCTTCCCAATGTCTTCCCTGAGATGAGCTCAGCTGGTTGAATCACGGCACTAATAACTCCAAGGTTGTGGGTTTGACCCAAGTGATGGGTCACTCTCTTAAGAGCTGGACTCGATGATCCTTGTGGGCCCCTTCCAGCTCAGAATATTCTGTGATTCTGCAGCTCTGTTTGCTGTGTCTGT
Source organism: Molothrus ater (assembly GCF_012460135.2). Taxonomy (NCBI): domain Eukaryota; kingdom Metazoa; phylum Chordata; class Aves; order Passeriformes; family Icteridae; genus Molothrus; species Molothrus ater. The sequence continues at coordinate 63,244,620 of NC_050479.2, read as the reverse complement.
CACCAGGAGAGCCTGGTGTGTAACCCAGCGAGCGTCCCCACTCCTCTCAGCCTTCCGTTCTGTGTTGTGCCAAGAGCCACAGAGAATTTTAAGAGGATGACCTGCATCCCTCAGCAATTTCCAAGGACACTTGTCTTTCAAATAATGGATTTGTGATTCATGGCCAATAATTTAGTGGTTTATGTGTGCTTTTCTGCTGGGTCTAGGATATTTAAAACGTCTTTGAGCCAGAGTGTGTGCATCTGTGTTAAGAGGCTGAAGGTGATGGGTGCAGCCCATACCACCCATGCTCCTTGCTCAGGCAGGCTGGCAGTGGCTAAGAGAGACCATTTAATCTTAAATCTTCCTACTTTCTCCCCAGTTTAAATCAATACCAAAAGCAGAGGGGATACTCTTGTGATTTGGCTTAAATCTGCTTCTGATCTGGATAAGTTGAGTTGAGATCAGGTGTTTTTATGCCAAAGCATGTGATTTCTCACATATAGTCCCCATCATTTCAGGGAGAACTTGGAGAAAGGAAAGGTACACAAAGGAAAAGCAATCCAGTGGTGACAAAGCCAGTCCTGTATTTCCTGGGGAAAATTACTATGGGGACTCATCAGAGTGGTCCATAAAAAAACACCACGCCAGCCAAACTCACCCTGAAGAGACCCAAGTGCAACTAAACTGTCTGCCCCTGCCCTTTACAAGGCCTGGTAAATCGAAAGACATAAGAAGATGCTTGGAAATTAATTACTTGTTCCTAATTGGGTTCTTTGCACTTCCCTTTGTTGGCTCCCTGCTCCTCAAGAAGCAATTTGTAGGACCAGGGCATGAGTTTGCTGAATCCTGCGAAAAACCCCACTGTAGATGAGAATGGTGAGTGTGTGCGGTCTGCCAAGGTGACAAAAAAGGGTCCCTGGTGCCACCAAGTTCACAACAGATCAAGGAGCAGAGCAGACACTGTGCCTTCAGAGACAAACTGTAATTAAACCCGTGGGGCAGTGTTCAGAAAGGGACTGACACAGCATTACCCATTATTTTGAAGGGTACATAGGAAAGAAAAGGTGGCAGCCAATTTAGGTGTGAAGCAGTCCAACTTGTGGCCCCTGCTTTGTTAGCAGCAGGCATCTACTGTGGGTCTCCTCCCCATGTTTTAGCTTCTCACAGGTGAGTTAAAAAGCTGTTCCTTGGGCCATAGGCATGGCTGGCACTTTGAAAAATCTCTGCTGCAATAGACTGGTTTGGACCTGTGCTTGTGACAGCTACCCAGGTTGCCGCTGGTGTTTCACGTGCCCATCACTGTGGCATCTTTCATCACCATGACTGCCCTTTGCAGAGGTCTCCAGCCCATCTGCCAGAAATGCAACCTGGGTAGCAATTATGGACACTTGACAAAAAGCATCTGCCCTCTAATTCATTGTTTTATTTCTTGGCATCCTTTTGTGGAATGAACTGAAATAATATAGATGCTAAATAACACTCACTATGAGGGATTTATTACTTTTTTAATGCTATAAGTAACATCCAAAAACTATAGCTCCAAATAACATGTATATTGTCAAATTTGTTTAAGAGGTGAAGTTTTATTAGCTGCATTTGTTCTCCTGCACTGCATTTCTACTAGATTTTAAAATTGTAGTAATGTTTTACTCTGGTCCCTACCAATACAGGTTTCTAATGATCTGCACAGAAATCTTGAAGTTTCTGCCTTAACTGTAAAATGTAACAGTTAAATGTAAAAGGAAGATGAAGAGTGAATGGTCTTCTTTCCTCCTCATAATCTGCAGGGATTTACCCTCCAGCTTTAGGACCCAAATGAATCTCCTAGTGTTTGATACCACTCAAAAATGTAACTATAATTATTAGCAAGCCACCACCAGCACCTAGTGAGAGTCTGAACAGAACCCCAAATGTATTATCTACCAAACCAGGTATTTACATCTGACTGCATCTCAGTCTTCTGAGATTCTGTAGTAAAGATGCTTATTCTGGCACTTTCCCCAAAGCAACCCACCAGGTTTCAGATATTACAGCCATCAGTCAATGCAGGTTGAGAGCATATTTGCAGCAGAGAACCCCTGCACTGCTGTCATGGCTGTAAGATTAAATTAAAAAGCACAGTTATCTTTTGTAGCCTGGAGCACTGTTATCTCTTCAAACACAAGGAAGCCCTATTCCTTTTACACTGGAAGAGCAATGCCAGGGACTCACCAAGTATTTTCTATGCGACACTTTAAAAAATTAAAATCTGTGGCACTGAGACAATTATCTGAACTCTCATTTATTATGTGGAAGAAATCTGGCAGGAATTTTGGTAGATCTGGCAATGATTTTCTGCCAGGGAAGGAATTCCCTGTAGCCAGCAGGGAGGCTTTCAGTTTCTCATCCACTTGGCCTCCCTCTTGTTTTAATATGAGCTTGCTGAGTGCTGACAGGGGACATGGTGATGTGCGGCTCAGCATTTCTTAAAGCGAGCAGTGCTCCTGCCGAAGGGCAGGAGGGAGCACATGGGTCTGCCAAGGGGGTTTCTGAGGGGACCCACACAGCATTCCCCCCAAACAGAGTCCCCTGTCACTACCATTTTTCAAAGTGGATGAAGGAGGCTTGCAGGGTTTTGGGGTTTACCGCTGTTGTTTTCCCTCACTGCTTGTATTTACCTTGGCAGCTGGGGAAATACTGATCTGTGTTGCTGGAGGGTTTCTGGGAGGCTCTGGTGGTTTCTTAGTAGCTAGCTGAGGGTAGGAAAAACAGCCTGGGAAAAGAAAAAAGACCACCACAAACACCTCTCTCCCTTTTTCTCTTTTCCCACGGATCAGTTCCCTGACCTGATTCCTGACAAGCCTGCCAACCATCCATACTGGCACATGGCAGGGGCCTTGGGGAGCAGAACCAACCCTTGTGCCTGGGGCTGGCAGCAGGGGTGCCAGCCCAAAAGGCAGCACCCCTCTCCTCACCTAAAACCATTGGTGCAAAATACCAATTGAGCTAAATTTTAGTAGCCACACCAGGCTGGCTGACATCCAGTTCAACTGAGCCAGATTTTACATCAACTGCGTTGAATCATCGTAAAACTATCTGCAAACAATTGCTTACAAAAGGCCCCCTCCCCTCTCAAATAACCCACACTCACATTTTTTGCTCCTGCTATGTTGTCATTGTCATGTTTTAGCTTAGATAGAGCATTGCCAACACTCATACTGCTTGAGGTTGCACTTTAAATCCACTGTTTGAGACAAGCAGTGAAGTAGGAACTACAGCACTCCTTATTAGTCTCCTTTTGCCTTTTTCTCCTCTCCTCTCCTCTCCTCTCCTCTCCTCTCCTCTCCTCTCCTCTCCTCTCCTCTCCTCTCCTCTCCTCTCCTCTCCTCTCCTCTCCTCTCCTCTCCTCTCCTCTCCTCTCCCCTTGCCTATTATTTTCCTGCCTTCTATTTCCTCTGCCTGCTTTTTCTTTTGCCTTGACTTCATTCCTTGCTTGCTCCTTACTTCTCCCTTTTCCTTGCACTGCTGAAGAAAGCTTAAAAATCCCTCCTGGGCTCACCTTGAAGACAAAGCAAAACTCAGAACTGGCTTAGCTCAATCCCCACTGCTGGTAAACAGAAGCTGGTGAATCTATTTTACCAGTGGGTTGGATGTCCCTGCCCAGGATGACAGCATCCATTGGTGGATGCTGGAGACAGGAATGGCAGTCATCTGCAGTGATGTGTCCCCTGCCAAGCTTGGAGTTAATGGCACCCAGTCTCCTCCAGCAGGGGCCTGGCAAGTGCAGTGCAGCACCTGGCATTGCCCCATGCTGGCCAGCGAGCCATGAGGCCTCAGTCACCTCATCCAAGTTCCATGGGATGCTTGGGAATGCCCTTGTTCCAGCTGGCCTGTGAGAGTCAGGCAAGGGGCTGAGGACACTTGCCTTTAAGCAAGCTCGCTCGCAGCTGGCGAGATGTCATCCTAGCGAGAAGTTGTCATCACCCGCTCTGCTGGTTGTGATAATAAAAAGAGACAATTTAGGGTTGTACAGCTCCAACTGGGAGTGTTTCCCAGCTGTGTGTGCTTCTCAGCCATGCCACAGCTTTGCTCTGGGTTGAGCAGAGCAGAGCACAGCCTCAGCCTGTGTGTCATGAAAGCTCCTGTCTGGAGCTCTGCAGGCTCCTCGCTGCTCCCTGCCATGCTGCTGGGATCTCTTGGACCCCCAGGCAACCCATGTTGATTTTGTCTTATTGCCACAGCCCTGCACCTGCAAGCCCTGTTACGACAGTCTGCCGTGAAAAGTAATAGCCACAGTGTGAGAATTGCCTTCCTTTTCCATCTCTCTTCCTGTTCCTGGGCTCTTGCTCTCAGCTTACATTACAGAACACAACAAAATCATAGAATCATATAATGATTTATAGAATTGCAAAATCATTTAGATCAGAAAAGACATTGAGTTCAACCAGCAATAAGTTTGAGTGGGTCAAAAAAGTCCCCCAAATCCCTATATACTCACCATGGGAAATTTGTCTGCAGAGGGGTGACAGATGTCAGCAGAGAGGATGCTTAGGGGAGGACTCTCCTCTGAAGACCTCCTGTACCTTCTTCTCCCAGCTGGTCATGTGGTGAGCTTTCCTTTCCCTTCTGTTTCTTTCCTTTCATTTTTTTACCTTTTCCAAAGAGTAGCTGTTATCTCTGAAGTCAATGCACGTCACAGCTACAGACCTTGTGAATAAAGCTCTGTGTGGGTTCAGCTGTCTCAACATCCTCCACACAACAACCTGGGTGAGACTGCCAGCAGCTGAATACCAGCCAGCAGGTGAGCTCCACTGGTAAATAGTGCCCAGCTTCCCGAGGGACTCTGTGCCTGCCAGCTCCTGGCATTCCTGCATAGGGATCACACAGGAGCCAGGCTACAGAAGTGATGCAGAATTGGGAAACCAGGAGAGAAAGTACATGTGCTACCTGTGGCCTGCAGAGAGAGATTAATCCAGTCACAGTCCTGCTGGAGCATCCTCAAAGGACTAAATGAAGGTCCCTCAGGATGACAGAAAGCCATTCTTTACTCAGAGTGAGTAAAGAAACTTTCTGTGTAGTTGGTTCTTCCTTCATTGCACATTATCTTCCAACACCTAAGGCAGCACCAAAGATGAAAACAGATTTCTATTCTTAACCAAAACGACTCACAAGGCTTCCCATTTTGATTAACAGTTCCAGTTCAAAGGGGGAACATATGGTCACCAAAATTAAGCTAGAATATATTTTTCTCCCTCTGGTCTTCTGGGACACCATTCCAGTGGTTCTTTGCTGAGAACAGTGATGCCTTATAGGTTCCCAGTGCATGTACGCCACATCATTAGAAAGCCATTCAAAGGGGTGAATGCGGATCTGGTTTAAAAAGTGACAATATAAAAATGTCACTCTCTCACTTGACACATCTGACCAAGCAGAGCATATCTTCATGTGCACTTGGAAAATTGCTGTTTATTTTCATGACTGAAATGAAACCCTCACCCCACAAGCACACAGTGTTACGCTTAGCTTTATGCATACGTGGCAGCTGGTTTATTCAGTCAAAATAGCGGTGCACATTGTTATTTTCAGGCTTTGAGAAGCTATTGCCATGGGGACTGAAGATCCAAATAGATCCTGAGATCAGATCACAGGAGGTTTTAAAATAAAATTGGCACTTTTGCCAATAATCATGTGAAACGAGCTTCGATGTGTAAGCACAGAGACTCACCACCTTGGTGACTCCTTACAAATCATAGTTACTGAAACGAGAAGGATATTCTATATTGTCCATAGCAGCCTGGTACCAAATGCATTTTCAGGATTTAAATATACAGAATGTCTCCTCAAAGGAGAAGGAGATGGCAGTAGCCAGCTGTAGAGGGTTTGTGTTGGTACCATAACCATAACTCCAGCTGAATTTTTTTCCATCAAGGAACGCAGAGGCAAGATCTTGTTCCAGATTCACATAGAACTGCACTTGTGACCTTCTTATCTCAGTAGGAAGACAAGCTATTAGACACACACAGAGAGGAGAGAGAGAGAGAGAATATGTATACATATAAAACTATGTATAAATGTATATATAAATAAATGTGTATTAACTTATAGTGGGGCAGAAACTAGAACTTGTTTTGCAGAACAGCAGTGGCTGGAATCTGCCTCTACTTCTGTGTAATCTCTGCAGTGAAGCAATCTCAAGCTGTGCTATCAGCTCTGGTAAATGAAGCGATGTCAGGGCAGGTTAATACTTGGATATGAGAACGTGAAAGAAAATCCGCCTTTCCAAGGATGCTGTAATCAGAGCTGCATTATCCAGGGACAGAAACAGCCTGCTCTGCCAGGCTGCAGGGAAGCACTGCTTTGCACAACATGCACACAGTGTGCAAATGCATGTTGTGTTGCTGGGATTAAGGGTGGGGTGGAACCAGAAGGCGCCCAGATCCACTTCAGTAAATCTTTGTGGTTTTTGTCATAATTATTGTCATTAAATTGTCTTTTCTTGCACACAAAGAAATTTTTAGTCTGAGTTAGTGAAATCAGTTCAAATACAAGTGAAGGCTTTGGTGTCATTGCAATTCTACTTTTGAGATACTTCTGGCTTTATTCTGCAGTGCAGATGTAAGCCCTTCAGCTCTCAGCAACTGTGTTTAGGGGAAAGAGTGTATTGCTAACATGTACCAAAATCTGAAACAGGTCACCATGCTTTGTGATGGTGTGGTGGGTTGACCCTAGCTGGACCCCCAGTGCCCACCAAGTCACTTTATTACTCTCCCTTCTCAGCAGGATATGGGAAGAAAAACAGGACAAATGTTCATGGGTTGAATTAAGGACAGGGAGGGATCACTCACCAATTACTGTTGTGGGCAACAACAGACTCAACTCAGAGAAATTAATTTATTGCAAATTGAATCAGAGTAGAGTAATGAAAAATAAAACCAAATCTTTAAACACCTTCCCCCCACCCTGCCCTTGACAGCCGGGTCCATCTTGGAGCCCCCTGGCATTGGCTCTGTAGGGCACGGGGGACACTTCTGGCAGCTTCTCACAGCAGCCACCCCTGTAGCCCCCCTGCTGCCGAAATCTTGCCATGGAAGCCCAGCACAGATGGCAATGTGCTGGCTCTTCACATCTGTGCTAGCTAAACACCACTGACTACGGCTGATCAAACTACTCTCTCCTATACCCGTGTTAGCTATTGTGTATCACTCACCACCTCTTCAAAGCATCAGTGTCCCAGCACCAGGCTGTCAGCATGGCGTCTCATTATCGCTCTGGAGCTGATGAAAGTCACCCCACCCTCAGAGTTCCAAACCTGCAGGTAGGTTATTTCAGAACTGATCCTTCAGTGCCACCAAATCAGAGGATATGAGAGCAAAACCATCCTTTTCCCTTGTGCTGCCAAAATACAAGACCTTGTCTGATGTGCAGGCCAAGACTTGGACTTGATGATACTTGTGGGTCTGTTCCAACTCAGGATATTCCATGGTTCTATGAAACTTCTCATTGCTTGGGGTTGTCAGCATAAGGGAATTTGCAAGTTGAGGTCTGACCTTGCAGCACTCCAGAGACTTTATGTGTTCACTAAAATGAGGTTGTCCTGTCTGGATCTACTTTGAGAGACCAACCAGAGCCAACCAGGGCTCTTCTGTGTTTATATGGTCAAACTGAAGCCCTCAGGTGGGTGTACAGGCTGGTTCGCAGGAGCTTCAATAGTTCGGGGGAGGACAGGCCATGGGCATGTGTCCTGCCAGCTGTCAGGAGTGGGCTGTGACAGCAGAGCTGCCATCCCTGCTGAACCTCACCAACACTCGGCTTGGGCAGCACAGCCAGCTCTGACCTGTCCATCTTATGCACCCACTGTGACCACACAGACATGTGCAGCACCAGCACCCTGCTGCAAGTGGTGCTGACAGTTGTTTCCATGATCCCCGTGGCCACCTCCTCAGAGATGGAGAGCAGTAGCCTTTATCTGGCCCATGACTCGTGCAGGATGCAGTACAGGGGCTTTGGGTAGCTCATGTGAGTGCCACGGCTCCCAAGACAGGCTTTCCCTCAACCACTGTGACATTCTCCACTTGCCACAGTTTCCACAGCTCGCATGAAGATTTTGAGGAGTCCTCCTGCCTAGAAGATGCAGTGAGACAGGGAATAGGAAGAGAGATGTCAAAAAACACTGATTCTCACATCGGTGGTCATCAGTGGTCATCATTTCTCGTGGGAGAACATCATAGCAGGGCTTGCAGGTGCAAGGCCATGACAATAAGACAAAACTCCCAATTATGCTAATTGAATTAGCCACTTTGAAATATAAATTAAGAGTCATCCTGCAGACAGTCAGTCCCAGGTCCTCAGGGACCTTTCCTGTAAATTGCATTCCTTTAACATCTCCTTCAGCTACAACACTGCCTGTGCCAGAGATTTCCTGGCCCTTTTTGGCTCTGGGACTGGGCTTCAACCAGTGCATTTCCAGGCTGCCTGTGCCAAAGGCTCTGGGCCATGGGGAGGACCTCCCAGAGCCATTTCTACAAAATGTTTTTTATAGAAAAAACACTAGCCCATCAGGCTTTGCTGTTTGTGGCACAGCCCAGCCCAGCCTTCTGAGCACCTGCATCTCAAGGCCAAAGCCAAGAGGGTGGTGGATCCATGGCTCTGCAAAGAGTATCTCAGAAGTCCTGCTTGGATCCTCTGGGCAGGGTGACATTCCTGCTCCTGATCATCATCTAACTTAAATTTGGAAAAGTTGGTGTGAATATCCATGACCTGTCAAGTTTTGGAGCTCAGACATCTGGAGAAAGGGATGTCTTCAGCTCTAGGTGGGTGCCCAGGCCCCCAGCACATCCCCCTCCTCCTGGGGCTTGGGCTGCCTGGGCCCAGGGCCAGCTTTGACAGTGCAGCTGCCTGGCCTTGAATCAAAGAGCTGTTTGAGAACAAGCTGTGAGGAGCCTTGGCAAGGACTCACTCCCCTTATCTCAGGCACTGTTTTTAAGTAGGGGTTTTGCCCTTGGTTTCTGCCTGAGCTACATTGCAGCTATCCCTGTACCTGGCCATATAACTCCCTGGTCTGGACCTGGACATGACCTGGCACCTGCCTCAGCTCTTCTTGCTCGGGTACCATAGCAGAAGATCCTTGCCCATGAAGCCCTTATTTCATGCCCACCTTGCTGTCACCCACAACAGCAGCTCACCAGCTCTTTTGTGCACCTGCCTAAAAACAGGGAACAACAGAAGATGTGGAAATATTATGGACTGTGGGATTTCCTCTGAGAATAGCAGAGAAGGAAAGTGATGCTCTGAACCAGAAGGAGCAGAACCTCTTCTCCCAGTTAAAGTGTGGACAAAGATGCTGAGACAGCAACTTGGCTCAGACAGAACACAGAGAACCCATGAATAACCAGAGGTTTCATGGTTCCTCCTTCATTAACAATGTTCCCCAGACTCTGAAGATGCTGGCAGACTATCCAGCTGCTCCCTCAATGCTTCTGTTCCTCGTCTGTAGATAATGAGGCATTTGCTAATCCTGACACTGGCTCTCCCAAAGACAGCCTCATGACAGCTCCCTCACCAGCTCTTTGCATTGTCCCCAGAAGTGACTGCTTCCAGCAGAAAGGGCAGCTCTCTGGGACTGGTCCTGGCACAGAGATACTGAGGAAGCCTCATTTCCCTGAGCCCTTTACCAGTCTGCACAGCTCCTGAGAGCCCACTGGAGCTGCTTGCTTGTGCAAGGTGCCATTGACCATGCTGCCCACGGGTAGTGGGATAAGGTGCTCTGCTGCAGAGAAGTATTTCAGACTGCCAGGTCTACTGAGGCACTGTTGAAAGACTGGGGAACAACATCAGAGAGCCAATTGGATGAGATGCACACCCCACTGCAGCCAGAGAATGTTTCCTTGTGGGCATCCAAACCTGTGGCTGGAGTTCTCTTCCAAAAAAGCAGCTGTTTTCACCCCAGACTGGAGTCTGGCACCAGGTAAGCTGTCTCCAGGGTAGGTGACCAGAGAAGGGACAAAGCAGCAACAGGACAACCAGGTGACACCCATAACCACCTGCTTTGAAACTGGAGGACCACACTGTACTCTGGGACTACTTGGGTATCAAATTCACACTGACATGGCTCACTGAGCACTAATTCTCTGCTGTGAATATAAGGACTATTGTGGGTCAGACCAAAAGCAGGTCTGAATAAGAATTCAGTAAGGCTGTTGCATCTCCAACAGCCACCAGTAAACTGATGTATCAAAAAAAGCATAAGGACAAGAAAAAAAGTGATGCTCCCCCCAGCACTTTCCCAGTGTTTCAACTGTTTTCAGCTTAGGGATTTCCTGACCTGGGGGTTGTGGATCCTTCTACACAGCAACTCACCATGGGCTTCTCTTCAGTGGATCTATCTCATGTCTCCTGGAGTGCGTGTTACCTCTTAGCCTCACACGGCGTTTGTTGGCAGCCTTTAACAAAGCTGGAGTGTCTACCAGGATTTAGCTCACTGTCATTACCAAGTCACAGTTGCAATGAGGTGGGAACATAACTCTTTTCCTAAGAAGACAAATTTTTTACCTCAGTGGTGGAGAGAACTGCAAACATGCATTAATGGTCTCACCAAAACAATACACGTACCTTAAGGGAAAATGAGTGTCAGAGGCATTGCTTTCATTTATTACATGTGTTACTCATCCCTTTTTATAAGAGTGCAACACCCAAAATGCTGCCCAGCCAGCTGCTGGAGAGCTGTACGTACAGTGGGACAGCCACAGAGGGTCTGGGCAGGGACCCCAGCCATACAAGGGTCTGAGCCTGCCCCAGTCACACTGTCTCTAGAGGTACTAGAAGGCAAGGCATGAAGGCTAATGTCTGCTGAGAGGCAGAGAGCACATGAACAGTGCAGATTTTATAGGGCAAAAAGGCTTTCTCTCACTCTGCCATGCCAGTGGTAACACGTGGTGACAGCTGTCATTCATCCCACGTCAGAGGTGCTTGGGTATCCCATTCTGAGGTGGGCAAGCAAGGCATGAGACCCATGGGTGCTTTAGGTTAGAGCTTGAACTTCTGTAGCAATCCTTGTACCTTCCTGTGATTACAGGTTGCACAATTTTACAGGCTGTTCTTGACATGTGGTTTGTGGCCAAGTGAGCAGCAGTGTTTCAAGATGATCCCACCTTGCCAGCCATCCTGCTCCTCTGCTGAGGAGGCATCCATGCCTCCTCCACCCTAAGGTCTTGGCTTCAGCTTCTCATGGCTGTGAACAGAGACTGAGGAGCTGACACGTTCTATTTGTCTCTCCTGCCTCGCCTTCTAATATCCATTAGCAGGGTGGGACTGCATCTCAAAGCAGTGCACCTAAACCTCCCCAATCCTTCTTGAAGGGATTGCCAGTGACAACATGACTCAGGTTCATTACATTTTTTTACTGCTGGTTTCCTTGCAGCTCTATTGACTGGTGGATACAGACAAAATTGCTGACTGCAAAAGAACAAGTGACTGGCAAGCACAGGGTGAGTGGCCGCTGAATCTGACACTGCACTGAGCTGACCATGTGCTCTTCCCAAAATATAGCAATATTCATTGGGTTGATCCCAATGAATTTGTTAATTCCAGTTTTGCTGGAGCCAAAAGGTCATCCCAGAAACAAGCACTACTCAACTTCATCCAGTAACGGGATATGTGAAAAGTTCTTATTGCCCTTATCTTTGAATTATGAAATATCTTTCCTCCTCACAGCTCTTTAAGCTACAGATTTTATGTTGTCAGGGCACTGAAGGCACCCACAGGCCTTGGTGGCCCTAACCACCCTCTTTTGCTCCCCTTCACCCTTCCCCATCACCCAGCCAGGACACCCAGCACCCACATTTGGGCCAGGGTTGCAATGGAGCTTAAGACTGGCACCACTGCAGCATCACTGGGGCAAGGGATGGAAATGGAGCACGAGGAGGCTGCTCAGGGTCAGTGAATCCTTCAAATGTGCTCATGGTCCTCACACATATCTTGCAGGTCTTGACAACATGAACACAATGATATGAAAGTCACGGTGATGAAGAACAGCCACCCAGATCCACATGGCTTGTTCTGTTTTTAAAGTAGCAAACTACTCATTCCTTATGTTTTAGTAGTGTCTGTTAATTACTGTGCCAAAAAGTAGTATTTCCTTAACTGCATCAAAATGTTTTCCCTGATCCAAATCAAGAGCTTCACCACAAAGCTTTATTCAGGCAGCAAAGCCAAGCAAACTTCCATGTAGCTCTGTCTAAGAGGTGTTCAACTCCTGAGTGTCTACGAGGCTTAATTAAATGAACCATAGAAACTCTGAAGGGCTTATGTACAGGAAGAAATGGGAAAGAAAAGAACAGTGAATTTATAAATCCTATCTAGTGGAATGGGTATAGATTTATGATTGGTAAATTGAGTTATCCCAACCTGGAGACACTTGATATTTAATTGCAAGTTTTCCTTTTACCTCTCAGTTTACGCTGAGTGGTGCTGAACAATAATCCTTTGTTCATGGTAAAGGTGGCCAATTCCTCCAGAGGAGAACTGATCCTGCCTAGCAGGGATCATATCAGCATTGCTCTACTGCCCTACCAGGCCTGAGACAGCCACAGCCCCTCTTCCTTGAGGGGGTAAAACAAAGCTCTCAGCTGCTGGATCTGCTTTAGGAGCTCTCCTGAAGACAACTGGATAGCTGGAGAAATTTTCCTTCAAACTTCCAGTAGCCTAGAGGCCACCTCTGACAAACACCAGCCACACTGGTTGTGCCTTTTTGGCTTTGCCCGTTTCTGACTCCTTTTTGTCTTCCACCCTAGCAACAATGGTGCAGCACATCCGGAAAAAGCTGTGGGAAAAGGCACAGAGGGAAGTGTGCTGGGAGTCGGAACTGCTTGGAAAGGAGAGAGATGGAAACCCCGATATTGATCCCTCAGATAAGGACATTTGGCACGCAACTCAATGACGGTGAGGAAGAGCATTCCTCTTCCAGATTTTTACTCATCTCCAGCAGGCTGCAAGCCTTGTTTTGCCAGAGCTGTGAGGTACAAGCTACAGTCACTCAAATGATCCAAAGAGGGGTTGGGAGAAGGCAAATAAAAAGCTGAGCCGTCAATTAGAGACCTCTGAAAGAAAAATTTATATATAGCTGTAAGGATCTGTTGCACACCCTGATGTGGCGTAAGATGAGCTAAATTTGAATGTTACATGTTTTCATTATTTTGGGGTGTTGGTTTTCTTGGATAATACTCTGCTTTATGCAAGGTGTTAGATCACTGCTTACCACTGACCACAACTACACCACCCACTTACATCCTCCTTTCTACCATGAAAATTCCAGGTGTGACTTCAGGGCACCATATTTGACCCAAACTGCCGTGCCAAGGCTGCCATCAATCTGGGGGTGCTGCATTTGCAGTCTGTTCAAACACTCCCAGAGCTGCACGTGGGGAGTCATGCTGCAATAATTTTGACAGTTTGGGGACAGTTTGTTGGGCTGGCAGAGCCCCTTTGTGCCCTGCATCACAGTAGGTGTGTCTCCAGCTGCCACATGCATGTGTGGAATGAAGGGCATGTTGGCAAAGCACTGGATTTGCTTTTTCCAGGCAGGGCTTGCTTGCATGGCAGAGCCACCAGAGGGGACTTGAGGCTTCCCAAAACACCTGGATTTCCTAGGTGCTTGTTGTGCAGCACTTCCCAGGCTGGGTACAACGATGTTAGTGCAGTCATGAGGAGCAGAGTGAGGTGCAGAGCAGATCCACGACACAGCCCTGGCTGGAAGAGCTGCTTGAGGCCACTTTGTGCATGAGCCGTGCCAGTGGGGTCACCCCAGAGTGCATTTGGGGGGAAAACCCCACAGCTAACAAGATCAGTGGAATCCTGGGATGCATTAGGAAGAGCATTGCCAGCAGGTCCAAGGAGGTGATCCTGCCCATCTACTCAGCCCTGCTGAGGCCACATTTGGGGTTCTGAGTCCAATTCTGGGCTCCTCAGCACACTGGAGACAGGGAGCTCCTGGAGCAGGTCTAGTGGAGGGCAACAAAGATGATGAAGGGACTGAAGCATCTCTCTTGTGAGGAAAGGCTGGGGGGAAGATGGAGCCAGGCTCTGCTTGGTGGTGCCAAGCAATTGGAAAAGAGGCAATGGGCAAAAAATTATGCACAGGAAGCTCCACCTGAACATGAGAAAAAACTTCTTTACAGTGTGAGTGACCACGCACTCGAACATTTGCCCGGAGAGGAGACTGTGGAGTCTCCTTTACTGGAGATATCGAGAATCATTTGGACACAATCCTGTGCCATGTGCTGTTTGAGCAGGGAGATCGGACCAGATGTCCCACTGTAGTCCCTTCCAACCGGACCTGTTCTGAGGTTCTGCCTGCCCAGTACCGTCAGGCCCTCGGTTCTCCCGGAGCGCCCGGCGTCGAGCCGGCACCGCGCGGCCGGCCCGCCGCTCCACGTGCGGATCCGCCTCCCGCCCGCACTACACGCCCCAGAATGCCCCGCGCGGCGGGGGCGGGACCTGACTGGTTAGGGGGCGGGGCCAGAGCCGCGAGGCCGCGCCGCGATTGGGCGATGTCCGCCCGCCCTCGCGTCACGTGCGCTCGCACCGCCCGCTCCCCGCCCCCCCACTCCTCTCCCAGTCACTCAGCAACGGCGCGCGCGCGCGGCAGCGGCCCCCCCCTTCCCCCTCCCCGCCCGTTTTCCCCCCCGCGCGCTCGTCACGGAGCGCGTCCCGCTTCCCTCCGCCCCTCGCGCGAGCCGCCGCCGGGAGCCGCCGGAGCCGCCTCGCAGGAGCCGCCGGGAGCCGCCATGGCCGAGAACGCCGCCGCCACCGGCCTGGAGAGCCACCGCATCAAGAGCTTCAAGAACAAGGGCCGCGACGCGGAGGTGCGTGTGGGGCCGGCGGGGCCCCGGCCGGGCCCGACCTCCGCCGGCGGCCGCCAGAGGAGGGGCCGGGCCGGGCTGGGCCGCGCTCGCGGCGGGAGGAGGCGGCGGGGGGAACGCCTGAGGGGGGTTTTTTTCTTCGCCGTCATGCGGGCGGGCGCGGCCGGCGGGGGGCGGAGGCGGCGGCGGGGGAAGGGTTGGCGCGGCCGGGCCGCCCGCGGGCCCCTCCGCCGGGCTCGCCGGGGCCCGGGCAGGGCCGGCGGGATGCGGCACCTTCTCCTCCCGCGGCTCTTCCCGCTCCCACCCCGGCGGCCTCCCCGTCTTGCCGCCTTCCCCGTGCCCGGGGCTCGGATGGGGCCTCGGACAATGGTGCCGGCCGCCTTTGTGCCGCCCCCCGGGGCGGTGGCGGCCCTTCCGCCGGGGCTCGGGGCTGCCCTGCCCTCGGCCCGCGGTGCCGCTGCCGCTCACGGCGGCCTGTGCTGGTGCCGGGAACCGCTCCCACGCTCTGGTGAGCCTGGTTACGGTGAGCTGTGCTGGCCCGTTTTGTTCCTTGTCCTACCGTGTATCAACCCCTTTTTTCAGTTTTTATATTTTATTTGCAAATGCTGGTAGGCCCATCAGTAATGGTTTGCTGGGCGTCTGCGTCTAAATGGGGAAGGAGTGCGGTGCTCGGTAAGGCTAATGGGGTTATAGTTTACTCGCCCGAATTTGAGAGCTTCAGGGTTATTGGGAGCTTTTCCTAGAGATGTTCCAGAGGTCTTCGAATCTGCGTGTCATTTTCGGACACATCCTCAGCTCTACTCGCAATTGAAAGAGGAAATCCCAAATCTCGTGTTTAAGTTTCTGTAATAGGAAAGGAAGGGGGAGGGAGCTCTGAAATCAGGCTAGGATTGAAATCGGCTTAGGATTCGCTAGAGTGAAAACCTAAATATGTGTCAGATTACTTTGACTTCACCTGAGGGTGTTTTCCATGCTTCTGTCGATTTTATCACTTAACTTTTGTAATCGGTAGACTGGAATTTTAGTCCTCTGAAAGCACATTTTGTATTTTAGGAGAATTCACACTTCTGCTGCTATTGTTTGGGTGGAGACAATTTTATGCAGGTCAGGCTTAGCAGCAGCAGTGTCTTTAAGGTGACATTCACAGTGTAAAGTAATCTTTAATTTTTATTTAAGTCTGCAACAGTGAATCTTTCTTAAAGAAAACCGTGCATGTAAAGAGTATGATAACTTCAACACTTCTGGCTAACATTAGTAAATGTTAGAAAGTAACTAAAAATTGCCCATCCTTCTGTTTAGCAGTTGCTTCTCAGGGTAAGGAGGGGGCGTGGTGCATTTCTTTTTCCCCTTCTCATCCAGTGAGGCTCTTCCTGCTGCTCCTCATTCATTTTGTCCTTGTCTCATCTCTCCGTATTGGTTACCGGCTTTGTTGCTGCTTTCTCAGTCACTGGCCTGAATCCATCAGAGCTCTAAACAGGGAAAGGTTAGGTATGTTCATGCCTAGTGTGAACTGATCTGTCATCCACGCTTGCCTATATTATAGCATGCCCAAGACTAGGGGAACTGAATGTCTGCCTCCATGGGGAGGAAGGAGGGAATGGACCGCCTCAGCTTTGCTGAGATTACTTCTGCCAGACCAGCTAAGGTGGCTTAGCTCTCATTTCACCCTGAAGGGGAGTAATTATTTTGGAGTAGTGTATTTGCTCTTATGGAGAAGCATATCCCTAGGGTTGACTTCCAGTGTGCTGAGTGATTCCCTTTCTGTGGCTGAGCCTAAGAGTGGTGCAGAGCTCCAGTAACGTAGTTAAAGCTGTCATATCTGCTTTTGAAAAGAGTTAAAATCTAGGCAACATATTTCTTTTGCACTAACAAGTAGATAAAATGCAGAGGTATTTTAAAGTTGTATACCCATGGAGATATGCTAAAATGAAATTTAGGTTCATTTAAAGGACTTTTAAAGATTGGAAATGTTTCAGTGTCTTTCAAAACAGCTTAATTTGTATTAAATGTCTGAGATTTTCTACTAAACCTCCTTTTTGACTCTTTTCTGATCTGGGTATTTAAAAGTTCATCTCAGAAATACCCTTCTGGAGTAAACTTTATCTAACTTAAAGCCTCTAAAAGTAAAACAGTGTAGATTAAGTTTAGAGTGGAGAATGAATGAGCTCAGCAGAGCTATATAATTGCCATTAGTTACTGTGCCTCTCTTGAGGAACTGGTACACAGACTGACCTGCTGATTGCACAGATTGTGAAAAGCCTATAACTTGCACTACACGGAGACAAAGTGTTTGTTTTCTAAATCAAATATACCTAATTCCCAACTGTCAGCGATTAAATACACTTGGTTTGCTCCCTGTACTGCAATAAAGGGTTTGACGTAGAGAACCTGCCTTCAATTTTCTGTGCTCAGCTTTGGAAATCAGGAGGCATCAGTGCTTTCGTTGGCATTGATCTACACTACTTCATTTTGTCAAATTCCACCAAAGAGAAGTGAAATATTTAGAATGATGGCATAATAAATCATGGTCTGATATCTAGATTATATCCTCTGGATAATTTAAAATATTCAAAGCTGTACAGTCTCAGCTTCAGTTTGAAAACAGTGGCACTTGAGTCACCTTCTGCCTGGAAACAGTCATTGCCTTTGAACACATCAGGCTTGAACACATTCTTTACTAATCTTCCTTTGACTGCTATTAAATACTTGAGAGTTACTATTGATCCCCTCTGGGTACAGACTCTTCTGGCAGACCAAAATACTTACTCCTTTAATTTGTACTTAACTCATATTTTATTACTGGGTTTGCTGGGACATATAATTGTCTTTGCTTTTACTTAATGCAACTTTAAGGGAAACAAGAGATAAGCAAGTACTTTTGGATTTTGCTCTGCACCCCATGCAGCTTCTCATTGTGAATTTCTAAGAGCAGAGGAACAGATCTGTTGAGCAGAAATCAAAGGTTCTGAATCTTTGACCTGTACAGGTTCATTCTCCTTCTTCTAGTTTCAAGTTTGGTGGAAGTTCCATACCTCTTTGTTGTGTTCCTCTTTTAGGGAGGTAAAGTTGTTGATACTGAACTGGAATTTTGATTTTGGGGTATTAATATTCAAAAAAAACATCTAGCCCTCAAAAAGGATAATAGCAGTATCAAATGCCACAATTTAAGTGTTCTTCACTTAATATGAGTTTCTGTTCTTTCTTTAATTAGTGAGATTTTTCTATTTTTATAGGTACTGACATGTGATTAGCAGCAGACAAAGTTAACCTCAACCTGCAGAGCTGATCAATAGGGAACCAACCAAGACTCTCATGGCTTCATCTGGACAAACAGCTGCCGGTTCTCTCCTCACTGTCTTCTGAATTCTGTGTTCTCCTGAGATGTGAAAGAGGTTTTTGAATTGTTACACATAAAATGAGAAGACTTTCCTGTGTTGATTATGGACATGAGTCTTAAGTCTCAGTGATGTTTTTTTACCTAAATATCCAGCACTAATTATTCCAGTACAGTTGAGGCTTCACAGGACAAAATTAAACAGTTGCAATCACTTAATTTGTGACACTCACTGTAACTGTGTTTATTTGTTTATATTGATATCTAAGCTAGCCTAGCTTTTAGAAAACCTAATTTGAACCTTCTGATTTTTGCAGTTCTTCAGCTTCATTCTTTGCTCAGTAACATCCTTCCTAGCGTTATTTACTCCTTCAGTGTTTTGGATTAGAAATGTTGCTTATTCTTTATTACAGTAGCAGGCACCCATTTGTTGACTCACAGTTCTGATGTTTAAGGTGGTGGATCAAACAATCGGCCCATTTCTTTCTGTCAGGATTAGTCAGCATCCCTGACTAAAACTGAAGAAAAAGTCTTGATGAGCAGAGGTGTTATAATTTGTAGGGCTGTCTGCATGATATGCTGGTGGTTTTTGTGTGTGATATAATGAGATTGTGTGGTCATGAAATTAGCAAAGTGCATACTAAATTGAAAACTCTATGTGCTCTCATTTAAAAGAAAACCAAGGAGAGAAAGAAACCCAAAACCTAGAAGGGAGTTAACGTGTTATAAACTGAATAACTTTATGTAAAAACACTTCAATGACTGGGATTAAAATTTCCTTTTTGTATACCTATCATACCCCAGTCATAAGTCAAAAGAAAATAAGTCCTAGATCTTCTCTTGGTTAGGCTGTAGGGTTATCCTTCTGAGATTTGCTGAGGGCCATTTACCAGAAGGAAATGTAGCCACTTGTCATCTTTCACCTACTCCTGCTCTATTTGATTTTTAGTTTCTGAAGTCCTGGTCACTGATGTATTTTTCCCAGTTACAGGCAGTTGTGTGATCTTTAAGTCTGTATCACCTTTGGGATCAGGAACTTTGAAGGATACATTTTTATTCTGTGCCTTCAGCATTCTCACCCCAAATGAGGCAGAGAAAGCAAGTGGCCTTAGCCCAGATCTCTGTCATCAGCTCTGGCAAATTCAGTGTATTTACTGTTCCTGCATTGCTAACAGTAAGGATCTAGTTTTTGAGGATGCTTGAATTCAGCCCCATTTTTCTATCATGCTGCCATCAATTTTTTGTGAGCACAGGAATGTTGTTCTGGGGAGGCCAAATCGGTGCAGTCTCTGGGCATCTGGGAAAAGGTAGAGCTTGGCCTAAAGCCCTGTTCCTGTCAAGTGTCAAAGGCTTTTTGCAGTGGAGCCTCCATACCTGCACAGTGCTAGCGAATGAGTGCACATGCTGCTGCCAGCTCATTTCTGGGTGCTGTTCTGTGCACTAAGTAGAGTTTTTGCTGTTTCCTCGTATTTCCCTCCAAGGCTTCATGAAACAAGTAAGTGTTGTAGCAGTCCCAGAAATCCTGTTACTCCCAGCTACTTTGTACCAATGCAGTTTCTTTCAAAATTTCACAGTACAGATTGGTCAGCTCTCTGCATTTCATTTGGACACAGGAAAGGATACCAGAAGGGAAGTAGGGATTTAACAGCTGGCTTAGGTGGGTTTAAGGTACTATGGACCTGCTGTAAGGTTCACTGGCTTGTTGAGGCTCAGTAGGTAAAGTGAAAACACAGGTGTCAGGTAACTTCCTGTTGGGAACTAGATGTAATACATGATCCAGTACTCTCATGCAGAGTTTTTTAACTCCAGCTACTTCTTTGTTACCCTTTAAACCCAATATATATACTTTTGGGAGAACAAAAGTGTACGTGTTTGTACCTTGGAAAGAATTACATGGGTTGGAAGTAAGGTACAGATGTGGGAAGCCTCTTTGGTTGCTATTGCTGCAGAATTTTCCAAGCTTTAGTCTGCAAGTAAATAGTTCAACACTGTGAAATGTTTGTAACTCTTGGCAGAAAGCAAACACCTGATAAGTCCATTTAGATGTACTGTGTAGTGTTTTCCGTGAAGTTCAAAATCAGTTGAATCCATTGCATTTTAAAAGATTTAAATACACAGATACATTAGGAAATCGTTGTTTATTTCCAAAATACCTGTGGAGAATGCAATTTGGAGATGGTATCTTGTGATGAACATAATCTTCATAAGCTGATTGGGATCTGTGCTTGCTGTATTGAGGCCCAATTATTGCTGTTTGCTGTTGTGATACACCAAGCCTCTGGTAATCTTCCTGTAATTACAGAATTTGTTTTTCTTCATTCTTGTGTATTTCTAACACTGTAGCAGTGCCACTGGTACCTCTAAAGCTTCTTCTATGAAAGGATTAATTTTTAATTTGTAGAATATTGAAGTCTGGTCACAGCTGGTAGCAGTGTAACAGTCAGACTAGTTTTAAAGGGCTCTTTAACTATTTTTTACCTAAGTTCTTTGAGGCCTTTGTAATTGTATCATTCCAGCACATATCTAAGCAGGATGTTTTGTCCTTTAAAATGGCGTTATGTGAAAAGACAGCAATTAGGAAGATACAGCAGCTACAAATAACTGATCAGATTTGTATTTGTTGTGGGATTAGAAGTGGAATGAGGCATCTAATTTATAACAGGCTAGAGGAGGTGATGAACTAGTAGATAACCGGGTTGGTCATCAAGTAGTAGAGACAAATTATCAACTGACCTGATTTGAAAAAGAAATCCAAAACCTGTATCTTTTCCAATAATAGAGTCTGTCAGTTGTTTCCAAAATACCTGCTGTGGGAAACTCTGATACTGAATTGATGTTCCTGCTTACTAATATAATAGCAGAAACTGGGCTTTGTATTCCATTTCACAAAATTTGATATTGGTAGTCAAAAGCACTGGTATCTTCCAAAAAGTTAGTTCTGCATCAGCTGTCTGTGCCTTGGAGTGAATGAGTTGCAAAGCTCTTCATGTTTCTTTAATTTTCTGCTCCCTTAGCTTCCTGAGCCAGCCCTTCACATCTGGAGAAGACCAGTGGTGGCTCAAAGAGGTCAGTGTGAAGGGGAGAAGGTATATCTCGTCTAGTGGTATTTAACTGTTGGATTGTTATCCCTTCACAATCTGATTAACACCATTAAATCTGCTGGGGAGGCTCCTTGGCTCACCTGACACTTGTCTTCCTTCTCAGGCTAAGCAAATGTTGCAGCCAGCTTTGAACTTGATTTTGTGTGTATTTAAAAAGTACAGCAAGTACAAAATAGGAATATATAATGTACTAGTGTCTGCAGAACAGGAGACAAATTTGTATCTTCTTCATTCAAACACCTGTTACTGAATTACTCATTTCCCTCATACTCTGTCATGTCTCATCAGCTGAGGACCTCTTCTCGAGCATTTTTAACCTTAGTTATTGTCAGATTCAGTAACAGGTGGACTTTGGAGGTGGTGATAGAGTAAGTGATTCTCAAAATCTGCTTGGGAAAACAGCTTCCTTTCAAGACTTGTAAGCCTTGATGGAGAAGTGTTGAGTGTTCCAGTCCCACTGCAAATTTGCTGGTGTGGAACACAGAGCTCATCTGTATGAGGAAAAGGTGGTTGGTCACACAGGGTGCTAGCGTGGTGTGTGCCCAGGCTTTCAGAGGTGCAGTAGGGGATTTTCCTGACCAGGTACTGTGTCAGATTTCAGGTTTGCGGTTCCTGGAGTGCCAGCCCTTGCCTTTTCTTAGTCAGCTACACTGTAAGTCAGAAGGTTGATGAAGTTCTGCAGAGAGTTGTTGTGTCTTGCTGAGGTAACTGAAGTCACCACTCACCAGCAGATACTCTTTGCATGCAGCTTTTAGGCATCAGGGGCTCTCACTTCTCATGCACATGTAATGTTAGGTGCAAAGTCAGTGGTAGTGATTTCTCTGCAATAAAAATCAGACTTTCAGACAGATAAAGGAGGCTTTCCACATCAAGAGAGGGTCCTGAAATGAGAGCCCTGCTGCGATTCATCAGGATCCTGTTAACCACTGTTTGCCAGGTGTGCAAGAAGAATCTGTAGTGTACATAGCACTGATCAAACAGCACTGAGGACCAACCTCCAGACAAGAAGAGGCACTAAAGGAGCACTGATATGTGCAATCAATGTCATAGCATCTTTTCTTTTAGCGGAAGGATGTATAAACTGGAATTTTAAGAAACTGAAGGAATCCTCAAGGAGAGCAGTATGATACCCAAAATGTTCACGTAATGTAAGCACACGGATTCTATGTTTCTGTCACATTAAAAAGTGAGGTAGAAGCATCTAGAATTTAGGATACTGAAATGATTAAATCAAAAGGGCAGCTGACAAGGTTTGTAAGATTGTGGGATGTTGCTAGAGTGTATTTTCTAATTCCTAATGCTCCATCTTCTTCCTGCGTTGTCAGCTGGGTTTGTTGTTTTCTCTTGCATTTGAGCAGAATGATCTCTTCATAGATTTAATTAGGCAGCTAGCACATGTTTAATCTTTTTTTTTTTTGCCTTTTGATTATATCTTTCAAAAAACAGCAAAGAAAATCCTATTTCATTTGAGCACGTAATAGTATACCAAAGAAGTCTGCTGTGGTTGAATATAGCCTAGCTCTCTAGGGACTTGATTTATTTTTTTTTTTTCATGGCACCCTGTGAATGTATGCAACTTGCAATCATTTTCTCATTTTATAGATGGAATAACAAAATTTTTTTCCCCACTTCACAGGGAGGTGTTTATAAGTATATAATGGATTCATAGAATGATCATCCCAGGTACTTTGGTATTACAGTTGAAGACTGTTTACTTATTTGAAAAGGGAGTGTCTTTATTCAAACACAGATGGCACAAGAAGGTATCTGGCTAGTATTTAGCCTTGTATGTTTTCTTGATTTTTCTTCTTGCTAAGGGAAACTAGTATAAATATTTGGCACGCTTAAGAATCTCTGGTCTTCTGGTGTTTGCCCCAGAAATCTGTGAAGCCTTTCTGACCAAACACTTAATTTTGTAATGAATTTCTTAAAAGTGGTTATCTACAATTTCTACAATCTACAATATAAGTTTTTACATTTGAAAGTATTTAAATCTTAGTGTTGATCTGAAGATCATCATTTTAGTCAGTTGTTTGCACCTAGTTACCATGAAAGATCCTAATTTGGCTTTGCTGCTTTGATGTCCTGTACACACATGAATATGGTATTTTATCTATGAAATATGGCATTAGGTGGTAGGTTTGGTTTCTGGTAACATCTATTAGTAAAAAAATGAAACTGTACCTGAGTTGGTCTTCTAGACTCTTCTTCAGACTCTTCTAGTCTTCTGGACTGTGGAAGGGGAAAGGGCTTCCTTGTCTTTTGTGGAGGCAGTCAGGTTTTTCTGCCTGACCAGACAGGTCTGCTGCTTTCCCTGCTCAAAAGGGATGGGAGCGATGCTTGCTTGGAAACTTCAGGAGAGGATAGAAGAGGTTTCATGTCTTAGGCAAGACCAAGGAGTGGTGTAGGTATTTCATTTGTTCTCCCTCAAGGACAGGCTAAGCTTCTCTTTCCAGGAAACTCAAAAGCATTTACTATCCTGCTCATGCAATTTAGCAAAATAACTAATTGCCTTTTTAGAAGTTTGTGTACTAGCAAAAGCAGATTCCTGTAACATAAAAGTACCAAATCTCAAATCCTTGTACCTATTTAATGTGTCAAGAAGCCTTAATCTTTTAACTTTCAAAAGAAGTATGAATAGGAATTACTTGTAATTAGACTATCTTGGTTTCCACTCTTCTTGGTGTTTGTTTGGTGTATTACAGTATTCAGACAAGGCAGAGCTGACATCTTTGTGAAATTCAGTATGCCCTTCTCTGTCCAAAAGATGTGAGAGGAGAAGAAAAACTCGATGCAGGTATCCATGAGTTTCTTTTGGCCGCAGCATAAATGACCAAACACTGCATTAAAGTTTTTCAAGGTAGACCTTGTGTCAAAATGGAGATGGCAGGTGACAGCATTGCCACTACTTTTTGTGACATTCTGTGGAGAGGTTCCTTGCTCACTTAGGACCACCAGTCAAAAGTAGTGGAATTAGTTGGTGATCCTTGCTGCCTACCTGTTGGTTTGTGCAGACCAGCTGTTGCACAGTGGTGAGTTTAACTTGGGGTGCTGTCGAATTACCTGGAAACTTGATTTTGCCTTCAGGTGGAGCCCAAATGGGTGCGTTGTGGTCTTTGATCTGATATCAGTAAAAGTGTGATTAACAGTGTTAAGATCTACATCTGAATGGAAGTCCTGTAAAACTTTTGACAGGATATAATGTCCTTGATTCATACAATAGTAGTAACTGGAAATGGGCTAGATTTTGTATTCCTTCCATGAGTTTTGGTGTTGAATAGAGAATTCCAGCTCTTATAGTCTATATCAAACCAGGAGATAACATGTTCATTGTATCCCAGTATTGGTGCAATTTGTGTTGAATGCAGCCAACTTGCCTCGAGTCCAGTCTCCTGAGGGTTGTTTGATAGTTTGTACTTGTAAACTGGATAATTGGTATATGGGAATGAAAACAGGAGTGCTCACTTCTCGCTTCTTTGCTGGTAGTAGCTCAGTATGGAGGTTGAACAGTTGCAGAGAGGATATCAGGACCTCAAAGAATATCCTTACAAAAGAGCTGGTAATAAATAAACATAGCAATTGCTTTTCTGCTAAGATCTTTTGGAGCACTAGAAGCAGACAATGTGAATGGGCAGCTCTGTCTGCTTCCACAGGGCTTTCAGGTGGGTCAGCATCATGAGCAGTAATAATTGGAGGTTTGTGGCTTTCAATACTGGCATGAGAATCTGCCTTCAGTGACTCATTACCCTCCACTAAGTAAAAGAGTTACAGTAGATCTCTCATTCATCCAGTTTGCTGAGGCTAGCCATGTTCAGATACCTGAATTATCTTGCCACAGACTAGTTAACAGAAGGCGGCTGGGCTTAATTTCAGGCACCCCAAACTGGGGATTTTAGAAAAAAGTGTGGCATCTCTAACTGCAAAAGAACTAGTTTTCTTTTAGTGGCCTTTATTAACCCTGAGGAACTTAGGTTCCAGACAAATCATGGCATAAGATACAAGTAGCATAAACACTGCACTCTGCTCCTTTTGTACCTAGTACGGTGTTAAATGTTACAAGCCAGAAGGAAGATTTAAAATATTATGGTCCTGCAGCACACAGGAAATCTCAACTAAGTTTTAATACCTTCTGCAAAATAATAGAATGTTTACCTAAAAGAAGAGCAAATACCTTTTAGGTCAAATAGTAATCAAATGAAATAAAAGTGTCTTGGAGTATCAGATCAAGGTACAAACACATTTTAAGTTTGTTTGGCTGCTTTTTACTGTGGAATCCATGCCCCCTGCCTGCATTTTTAACTGGGTCAGCATAATTTAATGTGGAGCTATGATAACAAAGCCAGAAGTGAAAAGTGAAGTTGTTCTAACTTTGTAGTCTATACAACTGGGGAAAAAATCCCCTTTTTTTTTTTTTTTTTTTTTCTTAGAAGGACAATTGGGAACTTTATATAGGAGTACTTGGTAATTAGGTAAGTCTCAAAATAAGGCTTGGGGAAGAAGAGTCTGCCTAGAACATACACTGGTTAGGGGAGAAAAGATGGGTAATCCATGATGCTGGTGAGTAAGGGAATAACCTAGCTAGAAGGGTTAATTTGGACTAAACATTTGGTTTACTTGGCATGGAGGTCAAATTTTTTTGTATGTCCAAAAGAACTAGATGGGATTGGTGTACAGAGAATCATTGGTTTTAATTCCTCCAATTGTGATTAAGTAGTTGCATTCAGATTATCATTATGCTATCCCAGAATTCTTCTCTCCTGTATTGTGAGATACTTGCAATTCTTGGGTAAGGGATATACACTTTGAAGGTGTGAACAGGTAGAACAGCAGTGTCACCTCCTGTCAGTGTTCTTAGTCTTTGTTTTTATCTGAAGCCAGCTGTTATCAGAACAAGTAGAATATCGTCAGTTTAGGCCTCAACTTTACACGTACTAATTATACGCCTAGCCTATGCAAGTTGGGAATATTTAGCTTCTGATTTAACCAAAGATAGGCAGCTGACAATCTAATCATCTCATCAATTGTATACAAACAAGCATTTTGATGGGGTTTTTTCCTGCCCCAAATCAGCCTGGCTTGTGAGGCTTCTGCATTTTCATGTGCATTGCAGTATTTCGTATTTTTGAAGAGGTGTCAGGGAAGGAATAGGGAAAAAAGGTCAGTAAAGCAATTTCTAGTGAAGATTGGTGTTTACTTCCTCTATACAAACATCACCTTTTATTGTCTTGCACCCACACCTATGTTGTGAAATATAAAAATTGTACTCAAGGATATGCTCACATGCAAGGGGGAAGGCATTAGTTACATCCAATCCAGCTGTTGGAACTGGGCCAGATTTTTCTTTTGGTTAGGCAGGTGGAAGTAGTCTAGAACTGACTTGCAAATGCTAAGCTGGTTGGGCTCCCTATATGTTTAATCAAGCTGCTTTACTAACCCGGCTATGTGTTCAGGGTAGCTCTTTCCTCTAAGCATGTAACTTCTGATTTTCTGAGATCTGTTTCTGTAATGTTGAGAGACAAAAGCAGAAGTAAAGAATTTAATGATGTTTGTAGATTCAGAGAAATTAGAATTGGTCAGTGGATTTGTGCTCTCAATTTAATAGCTGAATTTTCAAAGGAATTAAGTGCATATCTTACTAAAGTTCCCGGAAACATAACTTGTGTATCCACAGGATAGCCAAAGCTGACATTGAGGTGTGTTGTTCATCTTGATGCCTTGTGAGGCTACCTAGAACAGAGGCTAGACAGTGTTAAAGGGATAAAGTAGGTATTTATTAAAAGGCCCTCATAGGATACACCTTGGGCAGTGCAAGAGCCCAGTCGTGGCTCCACCCAAGATGGATGCTGGGTCCCGAGTTTTCACACTTTTATAACTTTGGTCCATTACATATTGGGGTTAATTGTCCAATTACAGCTTCAGGTTGTGAAGTCCCATCCTCCCAGACTGCTCTCCTCAGCTCACTGTTGTTTACATTTTTGGGGCCTGAAGCTGCAACAGTGTCCTGGTTCTCAGGCTGGATAAGGATTGTTTTGTCTAAACTGTGAAGAGAACTTGGTAACACTTTATATAAAGTTCAGAGTTATGTGCTAATGCGGTACAGAATCTGAAAAATATGAAAGCTAAAACTTAAAGCATGAGTCTTGTCAAGATGGTGCTGGCTTTCCCACTGCCATGAGCTAGCTTAAGGCTGATATTGCTGGCTGGCCTGCAGGAGAGTGGGAGTAGGCAGCTAGCTGGTTGTGGGGCAGCTGGCAGTAGTGACGTGCTGCCTGGGTAAAAACATCTGCTTCCTCCCTCTTAATTTCTGATGGTTTGTGGACTTGCTTGCTGAAATTGTAATGGAAGTGGTCTAAATGTGTTGATTAAAAGTTGACACTGTTGAGGTATCCCACTTAATTCTCACTTAATGAGGTGGATGCTCAGGATGAGCACCACACTGAGCTCCCTATGTTGTTGTTACAATGGTAGATAGATTTTTAGTTGTAGATGCTGGTTATGCTTTAGTCTTCCTTCTGACACAATTGGTATAGCTAAAAGTAGTTAAAATTATTAAAATTCATACCACTTACTGTTGCAGCATTTTATTATTTTTTTCTGTGCAGCAAATCTACATTATTAAGCACTCTGTACATGAAACTTAATTTTTAACTTTGTTTAAGGATTCTGTATCTCAGCGTACAACTAGTCAGAAGGTCAGGTCATTACATTTCATTTTGTACCACCCACATATTTAAATAGTTTTGGTTTGCTGATTTCTACTGTAACTGGGGATGAAGTAATCTTACCAAGTGTCCAGAATTCTGTGACTCCAGAAGTGATATACTTAAGGGACTTCAAAGTGTTTATGGTCAATTAAGATTGATTTTTAGATATGAAGTAGAAACTTAAAATTAACAGAAACCCTAAGACCAGTATTCCTATTTAATTGTGGATGAGATTTAGTTGCTTAAAGTAGTAACATTGTTTTAAAACATTGTGTCATAAATGGATGACTACTCTGTCTACTTTGTCTAAGGTGTGATTTTTATCCTTTTGGATTAGCTTGATTTTTTTTTTTCCCCCCTGCAACCTTGTGTAACTATAGTAGGGTTTGGGTTTTTGTCCCGTTTCCTCCCCCGCCCCAGTACACCACTTTATGTATTTGCTACAGAGGAGTTTGAAAAATGTTATCTTGTTCTCATGTACAAGTACAGCTGATTGGTTTTGGGGTTCCTTGAAATTTATTTTCTTTTTTAGTCTACAGAGGCTATATGGGTTGCCTTTTCAAGTAGTTTAATGTATTATGCATTAAATAGTTTTTATGTTAAACAAAGGCTTGAAAAGCTTGTTGGACTTACCTCCATAGAATCTCAAGTTATTCAACACTTGAAAGTAATCCTTTTTTTCCAGAAAGGTCTGCATGGCTTGTGATAAGGCACCAAGTGGCAGTGTGATAGGAGTGGTGTTGGCTCTTTAACATGTAATGAGCACGTACATTCTGTACATCTCATATGCAATTTCACAAATGGTACTTGTGCAGTGTGTATGGTTCGGTAAAGGGCTTCCAAATATTTGAAAAATAATTCTTTGAATTATTTATAGCTGGTGGTACAGCTTATGCTGATAATTCAGAATTTCAGAGGCCATTGATTTTTGATATCAAGAGTTCGATGCAGTTTTGTGTTCTATCTTAAAACAAGTATCAACTGAAAAATAAGGAAGACATTTCCCTTCACCTCAGGTGGCTGAAACTGAACTTTTGAGTTTTTTGTCATCTTGTTGAGAGAGATGCCACCCTTGTTGAGAGATCTGAAACACTGATCTGATGAGTACAGCTGTATTCTGTGTTCCTTCTGCCCATTGAGTGTGTCAAAAGCAGTTTTACAGGGACCGTGGTATTCTTTTCCTCTTTTTTTTCCTCAAGGTCTAGTGTCTCTTAAATCTCTTGGCTTTTTTGTATCACAGTGAAACAAAGTTCCCTTGCAGCCCTTAACACAACAACCCTAATGTGTGCAGTGATTTTCTTTTTTGGCATATGAAATTAATTTCAGATTTGAGAGAACTAGGAATTATTTTTCCTTCAAGGTGATAAGGAGTGATTCTTCATAGGTAACTGTGTCTGACTTTGGAAGAATATTTAGAAATTCAGTGTAGAAGTGAAACACTGATTTATCCAACAACACCTAGCAGATCTTTTGGGGTTTTTTATGCTTTATTTTATAAAATAACAAAATGCTGAGGAATTTGAAATTAGAAATACTGCTCAACATCTACTTTTGACTTGTAACAAGACTTAACTTGGTGAATTACTGTGGTCATGTCAGCCTGTCAAACATACTGGTAAATAATTGTTCCTTACATATGTTGAACTAGGGAGAAGAAATCTCTTGTTACAAAAGCCTTACGACTTAAGTCTGCCTTGAGTCATGTATAACAATTGAGATGTAATGTTGTAGCACGGCTTGATAAGTGTTGTGTTCTTATTTCTTACTGCTGACTGGCAGTTACTCATTTTTACTGTTTGCACTCAGTGCACGGTGCATTAATACCTTGTGTTTAGGGTGTCCTCATGGTTCAGATGCTGCAGCTGTCATCATTTTGTGATTTGTAGGATTTTGCCTGTGCCGTATTTTCCCTGTCAGAGACTTGGAGACTGTTATTTTTTTATCCTGTGAAACAGTTCAGCCTTAGCTTGGGGGTTAGTGTTGAGATGTGCTGTTTCAGTGTTCCATGAAGTTACTTGTTTGAGCTCATTATGTTGAGATGTGATCATAGTCAGAAGCTGTGGATGTCAAACCCTGTTTTAGATCCATTGGTAACCTCTTGCTAGACTTCAGTTGGTGTGGTATCTATAAACTTCAGCAGATGTCCTCCCAGCCTGGAACCTGGGAATGAATCCTGGGTTAAGTTGCAGAATAATTTAATCTCTTCTCTCTGTTTTATCTGACATGTAATAGCTGGGGAAAATGTTTAGCCTTTCTACTAGGGTATAAATCCCTTGTAAATACCTCTCAGTCCCCTACATGCTGGGTCTTGCAGGTTGTGTAAAAGCATCTTATTCTGCTTACAGTGGTAATGATTCCTTGAAGGGAGACTAGCAGTGGTTCTTAAGACTGCTTCTTTTATATGCTATTGCACTATAATATTTGTGTCTCTTCTGAGGCTGTAGGAAGGTGCTGATGACCTGCTGTATTTCTAAAATGGTTCATCTGAAACACAAGCTTTAAATACTTTCAAGAAATGGCAAATCAGGACAAAAAATTATCTGAATCATTTAGGTCTGGTTTTTGGGGAGTAAAATCTGGGCTTGGTCAGTCTTCCTGTCCTATCCTGTCCCACTCTCCTCACTGACCCTACCAGATAAGATTGGAAATTGTGCCTTTTGGTCTGCAAGTTTTATTTTAAAACTTCCAAAAGTCCAGCAAGAGTATGCAGAATATGGTGCTATATGTGTACCTGCATTTCTTGTAATTGGATGAAGCTGAAATATATTTTAGGTCTTTCAAGGTAAGGATGACTAGATTGTGGACATTCGGAGTCTTACCATGGAGCAGTCTGTCACTAGTGTATCAGCACCAGTGGTAAAGAGGAGAAAATCAAGCTGGGCAACAGTCTGGAGAAATCCCCAGTAAGAAGCATGAATAAAATTAGGTAATCAAGCCAATGTGAAGTGCATTCATGTGTTTTTCCTGTACGTACAGTCTGTAATTGCCACAATTGACAAGTATGAATTAAGTGGAACCCATGGGATTAAACACGTTGATATGCAGTGGTCATGTCATGTGTCAGGGACACAAAGTGTTGGTTAGAAGTAGTGTCAGCAGACTTCAAGCAAGGAGCACTGATCATGATCCAGCCATGGCAGCCAAGTTTAACTGCCAGAATGCACCACAGGCTCTTTGGGAACTTCAGTCCCATGTGCTTGTAGGAAGTCTCTAGCCCCAGCATTGTATCACTGATTCTTGGTGATCTTGATGACCCTGACAAACGGACTTTTTTTAAAAAGATGCTGTGCCAGCAGGAGAGCCCTGGGAGCATGAAGACTGGGAGCCCTTAGTTTAGTGGGGGGCACTAAACTGTTTAGTAACAGTCATTGGTTCCATGGAGTTAAAACTGGTATCCCACTTATCAACCTGTACTGCCTTTAAAAGGAGGAAGGTAAAAAGTACCAGAGCTGCTTTAAAGAGAAAACACTCATAGTAGGTTTAAAATGAAATACAAAAGAACACCTAAAAGGATAAAACCCAGGTAATATGGAGATTGCCTAAAGAGAATTAGAGCTCAAAAAATGTGTGGTACTGGAAAACAAAAATGTCTTCAGAGGTGATAACTTTTTTATGAATCTTTCTAAAGAGTGGTAGCTCTCTAAATGAGGAAAAGATGGGAGATTTTTGTACATTGATTGTGAAAACTGTGTGTAATGGAGTAGTGAAATATTTTGAAGATCAACTTGATAAAAAAGAAGAAAGAGTAAAAAAATATTGAGACAGATTTGTAATAGGGTAGAATCAGACAGGCTGAAGTAATGGAAGCATGAAACAAAGATAAAACCCTAATGGAAAATCTGAGTGAATTATTTGCCCTTAGAAAGAAGCTTGGAGTCTTCCCAATGGAGACTTTAGGGTTGGCTGACTCTTGAGTAACTGTCTTTATTGTTACTAAAATATTGTTAGAGAAGGTTTTAGAGTAAATTGATGAAATGAGTAGTAATGTCTTGCCTGGGACTGCCCTGTATTTGGGTTTTTTCTAAACCAGAAATATCAAACTGCTGAACTGCTGAGCCCAACATATAGTATTCCTTAAATCTGCCCTGCTTCCAGAAGAATGATAGGTGATAAATGTTACCATGATCTTCTAAAGAACTTGAGATTTAGTCTCTCTCTTTCTCTGTTCAGTATAAATGTTCTAGAGTATTCTTGCATAGCCAAATGAGTAAATTGTAGGTAGGGAGTAAATCTAAAAGTAAATTGTGCCTTGCATCAGTTAAATCACTGAGACTTCAAATTTGGCATGTGCAATATTGGAGTTTGGAGAGGAAAATTCTAGTGGACATTTGAGTTGACTGATTATGATAGGGTACACCTCAAACTCAAAATTTAAGATGAGTAGGAATAAAGGTGAGATTTTAGGGGAAGGTGGGATGGTGTTGCTAGTGAAATGTTCAGTAAAGAGTTTTGGTGTTTATAACACAGAATGATCAAGAAAAGGAGATTTTACAGCATTGTTTAGTTACATTTTTTATTGAAATGCAGTTACAGAATCATGGAATGACGTGAGTGGAAAGGAGCCTTGGAGATCCAGTTCCAACGCTCCTGCCATAGGCAAGAGTACCTTCCACAAGACCAGCTTGTTCAAAGCCTCATCCCACTTGGTCTTGAACAATTCCAGGGTTGGAACATTCACAACTTTTCTGGGAAGACTGTGCCACTGCCTTACCACCTCACAGTAAAGAATGTCTCCTAATGTCTAGTCTAAACCTGCCCTCTTTCAGCTGAAAGCCATTCCCCCTTGTCCTATCACTCCATGCTCTGGTAAAAAGCCCCTTTCCAGCTCTCTTGTATCCCCTTTAGGACTGGGAGGCAGCTGTCATGGGGAAGAAGTGTTGAAAAACTTCAGGCTATATGGTTTTCTTAAATTTGACACAGTTATTAAGATTATTCAAATATAAAGTTCTAATAAAACAAGAAATTTTAATGACTGGTCTTGCTAGTTGCATATGATGACTTCTTGGGTTCTTTGTTCAGGCAAATGAACCTATACAATGCCCTCCCATTCCCCAGCTATCCAGTCCCTATCATACTGAGCTGTTGCAGCAGGCTCAGATGGTCACAAGTATCAAAGCAAAGGGTTTACCAAAATGATGAGAGGGGGAAATAACCTGCAGTTCTGGTGGATGCTGTAGTGCTGGTGTCCTCTTACAGTGATGAGGACTTATTTTGTTTAGAGTTCAACCCTGTAGATGTAAAAGGAGCATTTTGTCCATGTTTACATGAGTGAGCTGGTTAATCAAGCAGTGGGCAGGAAGACAAGCCTTTCTTACTCTCAAGTGATCCCAAGGTAATGAATTTCATGGAGAATTTGATGAATTTCATAATGGAGATGAGACAGCTTCAGGGAGACCTCATTGCAGCCTTCCAGTACCTTAAGGGGGCTTACAAAAGGAGGGAGAGAGGGTGTTTATATGGGCAGGTAGCGAGAGGACAAGGGACAGTGTTTTTAAATTGAAAGAGGGTAGGTTTATATTAGATGTCAGGGAGATTCTTTACTGAGGATGAAGTAAGAACCTGAGGCACAGGTTGTCCAGAGAAGTTGCCCCATCCCTGGCAGTGATCAAGGCCAGGCTGGATGGGGCTCTGAGCAAGCTGGTCTAGTGAGCAGCACCCCTGCCCATGGCACTGCTGTGCAACCTGGCTGAGAGCAGTGAAGCTATTGTAGTTCTGTCCTGTATATATTCATGGTGTGAAATCCGCTCATTTTTTCTATCTGTGTTTCATCTTTAGCATGTTTGGTGTTTTCTTAGGTGGCTGATGGGGAGTGCTGGTGTTTACTGTTTATTGCTGGTCTTCACTGGTAACTTTTTTGCTCAGGGAGTTATTTGCCCTAACTCAAAAGGAACATGATAGTGGCAGTGAAGGTCAGTAGCAAGGATAGGACATAGAAAGTATTTTAAAAGGCTAATTTTAGTTAGTGTGGGTGATCTTGCTGGACTGCAGCAGTCATCCAGTCCTGTTCTCCTTTGAATTGCATTCTGATGGTACATGTCTTTTCCACTGATAGTTGAATGAACCTAAGGAGATTGCCTTCAGTAGGCTAAATTCTTTTTCAATCTTCTGGTCTGTCTTATCTGAGAGGTGCAGCAGCATTGTCAGGAATGCGTTCGGAGTGCGCAGTATCTTTAAGGAGCTGAGATGCTTGTGGGCTGGTTTTCCTTTGTAGTGTTTCAGCTACAGATCCTAAGGAGACTCAGTACCACTGTACTACTTTGTTTCCTTTTTCTGCAAGCCTGATCGGTCTTGTTGCATAGAGCTCAGTCATGATTGATTTTGGCCAGAGAACTAGTATAGGTTATGTGTTTAGGTTGTGAATGTGATTATATGGGAATATGAGATGGTCTGATATGAGAATATGAGAAACCTGGATTTACTGCTGCCTATGGTCTGCGCATATAAACACCTGGAGAGTCATTTCAGTGAAAACACCTGGAGAATCATTCTAGTGAAAACTCCATGGGAAGTTGATATTTTGTACCTTTGGGATACTTGTTGTGGTAAAAGCTATCTGTAAGGTGTATGATAAAAAAAAGATAACAACTCAAGCAAACAAACAAACAAAACCCACAACCGAAGCAAAACATCACAAAAAATATGTGCATCCTCCTAGAAAAGATTGAGTTATAAATTATGCACAGTTTTCCATGTCTTTTGATGAATAACTGCACTTTTTTAACCTAGAAACAGCTGATTCCAAACAGAATACTACTTTCTTGACATACTTTTTTTTTTTTTAACAGACTATGAGAAGACACAGGAATGAAGTTACAATTGAATTGCGGAAGGTGAGTCTGCTTTTCATTATCAACTGTGTTGCTTTGCTAAAAGTGCTCTGGTATCTTAAATAAATATTTTTCCATAAGCTTTGCTATATAGCCCCAAACTTATATAGAAAAGGTGCAAATTTGGTAAATACTAACTGTGGATTCTAATTTATTTTTCTTCTCCAATTTGTGAAGCTCAGTACAACAGAACAGTACTGCTTTACTCCAGTGTATCACTTGGAAATAATCCATATTCAGTTTCTGTACCAGTTATTACAGTGGAACTCTCAGCTGTTCAAATGTTTAAAATCTCTGAACGGGAAAAAGGAGAGCTTTAGCATTTAGAAAGTGAGGTTGTTAATTTATCTTGTTTATCTGAAAATTATTGCTTCCATGCTGTAAAGGGAGTTAATTTGGGGGTCAGATTTTGGCTGTATTGGGTAAATGTCAGTATGGCTGGAAAGATCATGAGTATGAGAGCTGATCTGGTTTACTGCTCTGCCTAATTAGAACATTTGTTACACCCTCATCTTTCATAACTCTTCCAACTGCCTTTCTCAGCACCTCAAAGAGAAAGGGTAAACTTTTATTTGCTTTTGGGTACCTTCAGTGTATTTGAGGACTTCATACTGGCCCCTTTACCTTTATCCTGTTGAGACAGATTCAGTTCTTCACCCTTTTCTTGAACACTCTCTTTCCTAGATTTGACTTGTTGCTGCTTCTTAGATCCAAATTGCCCGAATTTTTCTGGAAGTCTGGAAATCTGAAAGGATGCAGGCTGCAGCTGAGTTTTAAATGGAATAGTGAAAACCAGTTCCTGATACTGTATTCCTCTTTATACTAAGTATGCTGTTGACAGGCACACAGTCTGTGTATGCTTTGTACACTTCTTAAGATACCACAAAGCAAATATAGTTGTTTTGTTTGCATAGTTGAATAAATGCAGATTTTTTTTTACAATTGACTTCTGTCTCCTGAATTACATCTGCTTTTTCCAGGCTTTCCCATTTTGTTCCCCAGTATGTTTCCAGGCTTCTCCAACTTGGTATAACCTGTATTTTCTATTAGTTTCATTAATGATCTGATAAGTATTTGGTTTGAATATTCTCAATATAGCCCAAACTCCTTTTGGTCTCCCATTTGATGCTTATCTCCAGTTTGCCAGTTGAATCCTTGACAGTTTGAGTAGTGCTTGCTTAGAAGTGCACACTCATCAAATTCTGTCTTATGTTTTCATTATTGGCAAACTGAGAAGACAAAATACTTGCTAAAATCAAAGTGAAGGCTTTGTAAAGAGAAACTATGTTGATGGAAATTAGCTTGACTTTTGAGAAATTTTGTCTGCACTTATCACCTGATTATGTAGGAGCAACGAAAAAAATCTTGTACTAGTATTTTCCTGGGATCCTTCTGTTCCTCTTGGAAAAAGGGACTTTATTTTTTCAGGTCTTACAGAAAAACTTCTCTATCTCATTACAATATAAACTATAAACATTTCTAAGATTCATCCTGAGACTATAATAATTAGTCAAAGAAATCTAATTTGACTCAGAAGACTGGAAAATGATCAGCAGTGGAAGTTTATGGTGACATGTTAGAGGCCCTCTTTGTTCAGAAATGGTGTAAAACTTGCTGTGTAACTGTGAAATCTGTACTGGGAAAAGTCATTCGTTGCACTTGGGCAGCCTGTGCCTGCTAGCAAAGCAAACCTGTAAAAGATGGCTTAACTAATGCAGCATATCCTTATACATCTTATTAAATTGAGATGGAATGTGAGCATTCCTGTGCAATCTTGGAAGAGAACTTTGCAGTGCAAAGTGGGAGTTTTAATTTTAAATTAGTTCTTTTAATTGGTTTTTGTAACAGGTCACAATTTCAAGGCCAGTTTATTACAGAAGCATGGTGGGGGAGCAAGTCAGACACTTAAGGCAAGATATTATCCTGTGTGGAAGGAATCCAGCATGTGCCAGTAATATGTGAGTGAAAATGAGGAGGAAGCCTATGAGCTGCCAGTGACTTCTCCCTGAAAACTGCACATGCAAAGATCAGTTACACATTTAGAGGAGAAGCCTGAGCACTGGATGTAGGTCAGACTGTAAATCAAGAGTGAACAGCAGTTGCAGCACTCTTAAATGCAGGAATTGGTGTTCTTGAATGTTGGTTAAACATCTTCACTGCAGAGACCAGAAAAAAATCTGCTTTAATAATAAATTCAGTGTGTCACCTCAGCTGGTGCTGGTGGGCAACTGGTTTGCAGTTGGAACTCTGTGGCAGATGAGATTCTGTACCATTGCTTCTGGTACAGAATTGAGACTGAAATGTTAAAGGATATGTTTTGATAATGTTTTATCAAGTTCCAGCAGTGGAAAGGATAAGTTGTAGTATCATCGCTTCAGTCTTTACAGTTAACACTGCTGCTCTAGCATGAGTATGCTAAAATCAGGAAATTTTTGGCATGAGCTTAGTAATCCACTGGTGCCTCTTCAAAGGAAAGGGATGTGTTCTCTTCATCCCAGCTACCCAGATGCTGCATGTACACCTGGCTTTGAAGAAAAGAGACAAATTGAGTGTATTCTTGATCTGTACAGTTGAAGCACTACACAGTCATGGGTTTGTCTTTTGAATCAATGTGGATATAAATATTAAATGAATGGATCTGATGAAATTGCTCACATCTCTGTTTAGTAAGATGGAATAAATAAAAAATCATGGCTTTGAACAGTAGTAAACAACTTCAGCATGCATCAGTGTGAGGTGTTTATTCTCTTGAAATTACAGACATCAAGGTGCATTTGCAACACATTCTGTTTTAAGAATATATTATCTCTATTCACTGTCTTCACACCACAGCTCTTACTCAGGAAGAAACTATTTTTTCCCCTGCTTTTTATTTCTCAATCACTTATTGTTTGTTTAGGAATTTAATTGACAAAGATTAGCAAAGCTATCTGACATGAAAAGGTAGCAGTAGTCTGGTGGATTCCAGGTTGAGGCATGGGTTGGCATCATGAGCCAGTCAGATGACACTCCCCAGGGTCAGATGCCCTTTTACTGATTCCATATTGGCTTTGTGTTCTATGCATTTTGAGAGTGGATCTACTACATTTCTGGAAAGATAGTCTTGGTCTCTGATTATATTGTTTGTACAGCAGCAGCTCTGAGAGCTTAAACAATAGCCATCTCCCTTTCCTGACAGATAACAGTGTCAGTTCTGATACTTTAAGAGTCAGGTGGTAGAGGCTGCATCAGGATGTAGAATATAAAGCTCTTCAGTGCAATGTCTTGGTGAAGTCTGATTTAGAGTGTTTATCACTTGGTTTCAGCATCCCAGAAACCTGAAGGCTGCTCTGTTAGTAACAAGGATCCTGGAATTAATTGGCTTGGTCTGTTAGTCTCAATCTAGAGGGGCATAGTAGATGAGCAATGGTTAGGATTCATTTTAAGGTTCTATATCTAAATGAATCCTGTAACTCCATTGCTTTGAGACATCCTTTGATTCTGGGTGCTTGGCTTTCTCTGAAGATGAAGTTTGTCTTGGGTCACTTGTGTGCCTAAACAAAGGTAGTCAGTCTTAGCCAGGTCAATGATACGGTCATTGAGTTAGATGTCACCCTTCAAAGGAAGCCTTAGCGCTCCTAACTTCAGCAGAAACACAGGATACTGTCCTGCTAACTGGAATCCTAAGAACTTCCATGATCTCTCACAAGGTTTATTTTTAGCTTTCTTGGCAAACTCAGCTGCCTCTGAGAGCTCACAGACATGAGCACGTGAAAGCTTTAATTGCCAATTAAGTTTGGTGCAAGGCAAAGCAATTATTTGCTAAATAAGTGGTGGATTAAAGAGTCATGGGCATATGTCTTTTTTTACCTCTTTCCCTGGCATACTGTCCTTGTTTCTACTTTGATCTTTCTTAAATAAGATTGCTTATGTCCATGATAGCTCCTAAATAAAATAGAAGACTCTTTGAATAAAGGAATCTGTCTTTTATGTTGCTGGGAGTGCTAGGGTGGAAAATAAATCTTTTTCTGATTCTCAGTAAGTCTGAAACTCCACAAGAAAAAGAAAATACTTCATTTCAGGACAGTAAAACTTGTATCAGTTAAGTGTCTTTTCCAGTTCATTGTGTATGTATAGCTTTTTGCTTGCTGTAAAGGACATATTTTAGTACATAATATAAGTCTGCCAGTTTGAAGAATGACTACAATGACAGGGACACTGAAGCACTATAAGTATGTTCTTCTGGAGGCTTCCCTAACATTTGCTACTATCAAGTGTTAGTAGCACAAATTCTTGGTAAAGAATTTGCATTTACCCTGCCTCAACTGATTCATTTAAAAAAAATACCCTAAGAGGAAAATTACATTCCTAATGGATTCTTTTAGAGGCTTAGTTGAAAAGGGCTAGGAAGAAATTCTTTGGAGATTTGCTTGAATCCATTTGAGTGAGATCTTGCTGTTCCCTGACTTAAGAGGTCTCAATCTTTGCAATTCATGCTTAGGCCATACACTGCTATCTACTTCTTTTGAGTCAATTTGCCCCTTTTCTGAGACAGATGAGCACTAACCGAACAGGAACATTATGATGGCTCTGTGTTGTCACAAAGGTGAATTAGCAGAACTCAAATGTAGGGAAGTGCCTACTTCTTCTAATTGTGTATCTGTAGCTAAATCTTTATCTGAAGAAGAATCTTGGAATCTGACTTGGGCTCAGTGGTAGCTTAAAAGGGATGTCCAGAAAACCTGAATCTACCTCCGTCACTGGCTTGAACCCTTAGTCTCTCCTTGGATGTAATTGCAGGGGCAAGAGCTGCTTGTTGTCATCTGTGAGTATATCTAATACTGGCTAGCATTAGGAACTCTAGTTTTTAATGTTGAAATCTTCTTGAAGTTCTGCTTTTTGTCCTCAGAAGACTCAAACATAATTATGTTAACTTTTGTCCCTCAAGAACGTCTACTGGCTACTGAGCTCCTATTTAGCTTTCCCCTGACTTGAAGAAACATTTTGTAATGGTATTTGTTATCTGCAGGCAAAGATTTTCTTGTTAATTTCTTTTCCCTTTTAATCTTGGAACCTCACAACAGCTGGCACTCTTCACAGAGCTTTCCGGCGTGTCCAGTGCTGAAAAAATATGTAGAAATTCATATTTGACACCTTTCCCAGTTCTGTTAGAGCATCCCATTGGCCATGTCCCCTAGTACTAAGTTCAGTGTTGCACAGAGTTTTTAGGATGTTCCCTTTACCCACAAGGAGTCTTCTGTTAAATTGTGGTTTTGAACATTTGAACTTCCTTGAATTAGTCTTTATTTTTTTTAATTGTGTGGCCATCTTCTAAGAAGATAAACAAAAGAAGTACCGGGATCTGCAGGACTTGAATACTTGCTGTTTGTGTAGCTTGACCATCCCACTGTCAGTGAAGCAAATGATGGGCATCTGTCATAAAAACTGGACAAGAAAGTGCACTCCTGGTATCATTACTGTTATCTATTCATTTGGCAAGTTTACCAATGCCCTTTGTAGGCTGCTGCAGTGGGATCTCTACCAGAATGTTGGCAATACTTAGAACCAGCAGTCAGCACCTGTTTATGAACTTCTGTACTTACTGGACATAGTATACATG
Organism: Molothrus ater; assembly: GCF_012460135.2. Lineage (NCBI taxonomy): Eukaryota > Metazoa > Chordata > Aves > Passeriformes > Icteridae > Molothrus > Molothrus ater. The sequence continues at coordinate 63,204,239 of NC_050479.2, read as the reverse complement.
GTTCAGGCAGTGTTGAGAATCTTCCCTTTAGAAGGAGACCTGGTGCATTTTGTTTGGGACAAGGTTTTACCATCAGAATTCTACTCTGATGCTTCTACTTTTGAAAGGGCTCTCTCACCAGGCTTTGAACAGGACAGCTGTATCCAGGTATGTTCATTTGTCTTCATTTTCACCACAGGAGCCTGCAGAAGGGGCCGGTGCTTTGAGTTAGGCAAAACCTTTTTGAGTTTGCTACAATACGTCCAAATACAAGCATTTTAAAGCCATGGCAGGCTGCAAATCATCTTCTTTTACCTTCTGTAGGAGAGTGATTGGCCTGTCAAATTACTGGAGAGAGCATTTTAGTTGTCTGGGGATTGGATGCTTTTGCAGATGGACAACGATATTTCAAATAGCCTTAGGGACACTGTTTAGAACTGAAAGGTTTCATGAGCACTGACTTTATAAGAAATGCTAATTAGATAGAAACTTTTAGTACTTCTCAGTAAGTACTAGCCTCTCTGCCTCAGGCTGCTGTAGAAACTCTTCTGTCTTGGTCCTGACAGTTGTTTTTCAACCCAGCCACCTGCAAACAGTGAGTAGCTACAGGAACATTGTCGCTCCTTCTTTCTTTCCTTGGCTGAGGTAATTTTTTCTGGAGCCTATCACACCATATCACTGATGGCCTGAAGACATTGCCTGCACTCACAGAAATTGTGGCGTTATTCTGTGGTCAGTTATATCCTGTGAAATTTCTTTTTCTTTCTTAAGGGGGTGTAATATCTTGGCCTTAGAATATGGACTGTTACTGGTACTTGTTTTGGTTAAGGTTAACAGTAGGACGCATTCTGGGAGGCATTCTCATGGTGCTGAAGGATTGGATAGTTGGATAGTTGTGTGTGCAGGTATAGAAGGCTTACTGGAGCAGGAGAGGCTCTTGTTCAGCTCAGTGACTGGTGTAGGAAAATCAGGTAAATACACTGCAGGTCTTTCTGCTGAATCCATCAGTTGATGTGTTCCTGCCTGATGCACTTTGTCTGCATACACTGCTTTCTTGGTGCTCGGCTGCCCATTCCTTCCCATCTTCCTTCTCTGCAGATGCACTTGCCAACAAACTTCCTGTGATGCTTGTCTGCACCTATGTGCTCCGTGTATGCAGCCTGTTACTGCACGGCTCTGGAGCCAGTCTAGGTGGTCTGTGCACTCTTTGAGGATCTAGTTTCTGTTCTTACAACTTGACTAAAATTAAACTATGCTAAGTCTGTGATATGTTGTCTTCTGCATTAAAGGGTTATTCTCGTGCTTGTTTGTAGTTTTAGCTTTGTGTTATCTGAAAAGAAAAAGATATTGATTGGGAGGATTTCAAACTTGTTTTAATTTATTTCTAAGATGTCTGAAAGGTAAACAAGTCCCTGAAATTTTGGACCAGGAATTGCTGTTTTTTATAACATAAAATAAAATATTGGGGACCCTTCACATCATTCTGTTTAGAGGCTTTTTTAGGTATTACAAACCAGGTGTAGTATAATAAAATCTCTTAATGAGTACTGTGCTTATCAGATAATTGGAGACTGAAAAGCTTGCCTTTCCTTGCTAGTATACTAGATTTCTTCTAGATGTTAGAGCTAGCTCTTGCGCTTTTTCAACATTTTGCATCATTAAAGAATTAAATCTTAATTAACTTATAAAAAAACCAAAACCAAATATAAAAAGGTGTTCAGATATATATACTGTATCATCATCTTCCATTGCCTCTTCTGTCTTTGTACCTCTAGACATACCAAACAAATTATAAAGTCTAAAATTTAGAAGAGACCATTTCACAGTTTTGGTATAATACTTTTAATACGTTCTAGATTTGTAAAAAAGTGTAAACAATTGATGATTTGTTTTCTTCCTTTTTAAAGTACTGTTTTATGTCTTCAAATTCATTAAATTAGGAATGTTAAAATGAAATGTTAAATGGGTATTTTAACACTGAAAAGATAATTTTATTCTTTTGTAATTCCTTAAAGGAGCTAAGACTGGAGGATGTCTTGTTTTTTGTCAGAACTTAGGCTAATAGCATGAGTGGGAAATACTGCAAGTGCCAGTGTGCATGGAGCATGCTACTTTACACAGAAAATGCAAATAGATGTGACCAGGGAGCTTCAAAACAAGTTTTAGCTGAAAAATAATCTTTCACTGAAAAAGAACTTCTGTTACGTGTGGCTAAATGTTAATATCATGCAGAGCTATGAGTATTGTGAATGCCTGTTAGAAAACTGATCCCCAGAGTGTGAGTTTTAATTAATTCAAATGTCATGGATTGTTGTAGATCTGTCTGATTAGCAAGCTGCCAGATTGTTACAGCTAAAATACTGCAAATTCTATTTGCAGCTACAAATGCCTTTAAAAAAAGGCAACCTTATCTATACTTAAATGTTGAAAGGGTCCATTGTGCATCACCACCCTGTACTAATAAGCATTAGAAGTGGCTTTATTTTTTGTCATTTCTTTACAGAACAAAAGAGATGAACATCTTTTGAAAAAAAGAAATGTTCCTCAAGAGGAAAGCTTAGAAGATTCTGATGTTGATGCTGATTTCAAAGCAGTAAGTTCCTTGATTCTGGAATTATTTTTAAAACTTTGGTGGTGTAACTGAACAATAAATTCTGTTATCTTACAGTTATCTGAAAGTAAATTTATGAACTTATACACTGTTAAAATAAGTTTTCTTGTATTAAATGTTTAAGAAGGTTATAATTTATCAGCAAAATTACTAAAACTTTTTTTTTCTTTTCAAGCAAAATGTAACACTAGAAGCTATACTGCAGGTATGTTATATTTAACTCTTTTTTTAACTAGAAGGGTGTGTTCTGTGCATTTTTAATTTTCACTGTGTTTTTAATTTTATTTCAGAATGCCACAAGTGACAACCCAGTGATCCAACTGAGTGCTGTCCAAGCTGCAAGGTAAAATAAATAAAGATACAGAAACATAATTTATACATGGTTTTTGTTATAAAAGTTACTTACTTTTACTTTCAATTTCACAGAAAACTCCTATCCAGTGACAGAAATCCACCTATTGATGACTTAATAAAATCTGGAATTTTACCAATTCTGGTAAAATGCCTAGAAAGGGATGATAAGTAAGTATTCTTTTAAAAATCTTCACTGTTACTAGAAATTTGCATTAAGAAAAAAATGATTATTTGAAACAAAACTGAGAATTCCAGCACCATATAATCTGACACAGTGGATCACATTCCATGGTGATAAATCACAAGTTCTCCAGGAATATTTATTCTGCCACTGAAATGTCATTTAATTTTTTCGAGCATGTTTGAGCATATCCAAGTAATGGAGAAAATCTTACTACATTTCTCACTGGGTTTGAATATTTCAGCCTTTTACTAGCTTTTTTTAAGAAACCTGCCACAGACTTGTGTGTATTTGTGTGAAGGCAGAGAACATGCCTGGTTGTGAACAGGGGATTTTTGTAGAATACATTTGTCTTTTCCATTAAGATTATTAGCTGAAGTTTCTGGTTTCTTCTCACTGCAAGGTGTGTTTCGTTCTGGCTCTCTGCTGCTCTCTTATGTGATGGTAGAACATGGTGAGCATGATCTCTGAGCCTTTATTGGAAAACAAAGAGCTTCAGTAAAGAACATAGAAAACACTGAGCATATAGCTGCAGGCATTTAATGACATGTAAGAAACAAAACATGCCATATTCAACAAATCTTGAGCCCCTGATTCGGATAGATAGGGATTAACACAATTGAGGTAAATATTTTAGCCTGTCTTTGATCTCAGGCAGACATGAATGTATTTATAGTATTTCCATTTTCAATGTTATTTCTGCAGCTATGAGAGCTAGGAATTTCAAAAATATGTTGTGGTATTTTTGGTATATTTTGATGGCTGCAAAACTACGAACTGCGAGTAGGGTTTTTTCCGAGCTTGTTTAACAAAACAGTTGCTTAGAAGGCAGCTGACAATAACATTCAAATCAGGAAAGAATTTTAAAATGGGTCATGAAGGCTTGTCTGCTCTAGAAGTAAATGGTTCAGTGCTTTGAAAATTTTTTAATTTGAATCTTCTGCTAGTTTTTGTATGATTTACCCTTGTACATATTTAATAAGTCTTTCAAAATTGAACTCAATTTTTTTTTAAGCAGTCTTTTAATCGTGATTGCTATATAATATTTAGCAGAGTTATACTCTGAAAAGACTTTGCATAACAAATCATTAAAGCTGTTACTCATGTTATACTTAAAAGCTTATAATGAGAGAAAGAAAAAAGGGACTAACCTAAAACTAGAGTTTTAATACACTTGATCCTAAAATTTAAAGGTTTATAGGTAGCTGCTGAGAGGTGTGATTTGTTTTTACCTCCTTTTTAATTCTTCCCATCCCAAATAAAACCTCAAATTGCTTTGGAAATTAATACACAAAAAAAAATTTAAAAGAAGCCAGTATTTAAAACTATATATAAAACATGACTGATAAAGACACAAAAAGCCATGGAAATGAAACAGTCACCTGACAGTAAATATTCTCTGTTCTTCCTAAATCCAGACACTTACAGTTGTGCTAATGACCGTGGGCTGTAAACTCTTTTGTAGCTTGTAGAACTCTTAACTTAAACAGCAGTTTTCATGCAAACTGTTTTACTAAACTGTGGTTGGCACAGACAGCAGTTGACAGACATCTTGGAAGAGATGTTGTCTCAGCTTTCATGACATTTGTAACTAATTTTATCTGTATTTAATAAGACAGGTGTGATGCTGTCTTTTCATACTGATTGTAGATATTTTGCCTGTCAGTGATGGTGCAAAAAAATGTCTGTATCCAAGTATACCAGCTTGCACTTGATCTGGAAGTAGTGGCGGAAGAATCAAGTTTAATTGGTTGTTTGGTTGGAGTTTTTTTGTTACAAATATTAATTCAGAGTGATGAATGGTTTACAAAAGGTCACGGAATGCAAGACCTCTTTTTTTCTTACAGCTTTTTCCCTGAAAAGTGCAGGCTTAGATGTTGGAGTTTTTTAAATGTTAGCCCAGTGGTACTGCCTAAATGTAGAGTATTTCTTATGGATGCAGCTAGCAATATTGAAATGACCCATAAAATAGTCTTCAGATGATGTATCAACTTATAACTAGTATAAAACACTTTCATTACAGTCCTTCATTACAATTTGAAGCTGCATGGGCATTGACTAACATAGCATCAGGCACTTCTGCACAGACTCAAGCTGTTGTACAGTCGAGTAAGTATTACAACTTTAGTTTTTTTGGGGAGGAGGCAGTGGGGGTGGATATTGTGGGAAAAAGAAAGTATTTGGATAACAAATGCCATTTCTTATCAATACCATTAAAGTAATAAATACATGCTTGTCCTGAAGATTTCTGAAAGATTTCTACATTTGCTCTTAAACATAAATCTGCTTGTCACTAACAATCAATGTTAAGGATGCCAGACAGGATTTCCCATAAAGAAGACAGAGAATGACAGAGGACACAATCACTATGACAAAAATCTAAGTCCTTTCTTGTTCTTAGTTTGATTTCTGCAATCATGTACCATTAATTGCTCTGTGGCTAACATTTAAGTTAGGAGTTAATTCTTTCTGCCTCAAAGGTGTGTTCATAAATCTTATTAAAGTTGTTAAATATATACAGTTATGTAAGGTTGCCCATTTAAATACATTGTTAAGAAAATTACCATCCTTTCCTTGTTTGTATGATTAGTATCTCCTGTACACACAAGTTTGTTGAACTGCTTTCATTTCTTGTTTAACCAGACAGTGAGAAAGGAAAAAACTCTAAAGTCAAATGAAGATAAATTAATCAAATACTTTTTTCATTATTCTATCTATAGCTTTTATGGATCAGCATACTTATCTTAAAACAATCACCTTTGTGCTAATATAATATGTTGTCATAAAACACTAGATTATAGATAAGCAAATACATAATAAGCTATCTTTACTTACTCATATTCTCATTTTTATATGGGAAAGTGGTGACGTAGTTGTTTGAATTTTTTTTTTTACTGTATGAACCTGCCTTTCAAATTAAAATGCTGGTTTATATGTTTTCATTGCTAAGAAAATAACTAAATAATTATTAGATTCTGTATATTTATGATACTGGAGCATTATTATTATTATTATTATTATTATTATTATTATTATTATTATTATTATTATTATTATTATTATTATTATTATTATTATTATTATTATTATTATTATTATTATTATTATTATCCAAAATAAGATTTGGATAAAATTATCTTACCAAAATGAGCTTTGGATAAAAATCCAAAGGCATTAAAACAAAAAAAAATCAACATCTTGAATTTGCTTCAAAAGTTTCTGATGCTATTTGGGCACCTCTGTTTTTAGATTGCTTTTGTGGTGTCTAAGTACCTTTGAAAATCTACTCCCAAGTTTTTCCTTCCTTCTCAACTTGTTCATTGGTTAGTCATTGTTTTCTTTCTTTTTCATGTCCCACAATGTTGTCCTGTTTGAATGAAGCTAATAGAAAGGATGTTTATAGTATTAACTTTGCAGGAAAAAATCTTGAAGTAAAAATTAAAAGTAGAATAAAAGTGTGTACAGCATAACTAAAAGCATTATTGTTACCTGAACAATTACTAGAAGTTCAAGTTGGGACATGTTTCTCCCAAAATCTGTTTAGTTAATGCTTGAAAAGAAAATGTGCTAAATGACTTCAGAGAATAAAAAGCATTTTACTCATGAAGAGATAATGGATGAAGTTTAGTCTGAAAGTCTTGCTGCTTTGACTGGGAGATGACCGAGGGAAAACAGTCTCCCAGCTCTTCTCCCTTTAGATAAAGGAAGGGTTTGAGGAAACAAAGCAATAGGCCCTTGCAGCTACAGAAGAGGCTGATGCAGCCTTAATACAAAAGAAGGCATCCTCCTGCAGTCAGGAGGGACAGGTGGTACTTGGAAGGCCCAGCAAAAGAGAAGTACTGTTTGCACAGAATAGCTCCTGGCAGAAGCCAGTTTGGAGCAGGAATAATTAATTTTTTGAGAGTGGTAGGTCAGAAAACTTCATCTCATGCTGTCTCAGGTTGTCCTCCTGCCTGAGTGCTATTATGAAATAACTTCATTCCTGGTTTTGAAAGCATACCAGGATTGCAGTGTAATATAAACTACATGGTTGACCCTCTTCTCCAAAAGATGTTGAATGCATGTATGGCTGAATTGTAATCTCAGTAATTGCTGAGAAGGAAGCTAAAATATTCCACTTGAGCTAATAGAAGTGGGGTGATTTTATTACAAGAGTGAGTGTTCTTAAGCATCAGTGTGTTGCTGTTCCTGCTTGTCAGTTATAGGCAATGGCTGAATCACTCCTCTGGGGTGGGCAGGGAATTTTAGGTTGTCTTTCTTCTTCATGGCTCTGTGTTTTTCAGGAAAATACATCAGTTTTTTTGCTTATTATCACTTTACATTATCAACACAATATTGATTAATGGTTGCTCACAAACTTTTTTTTTTTTTAAATTTGTGAAGCTATTTCTGCAAGAAAAATACTCTTTAACGGTATATAAATTGATCTAGTTTATTCAGACTATAGGATGAGTATGATCATAAATAGACTTAAAAAATTGCTGCAAGAGTTACTAAGAGTTACTGTCTTTCAAACAGTATGGCTTGTCTGAAGGAAAACAGTGCATGGGGATAGTAGTGGGATGGTTACTTAGCTCTATGCAATGTATTTAATTCCACAGAGAATGATATCTAAAATCACTACCACTTCCTTAATTTAGTATGTTGCTGGCATTATATAAGAGAAAATTAAAACGTGTCTTGGGCCTGGCAGATGGATGTAAATCTTCACTGCGTGGGGGAGCTTTGTGGATAATTGGCTAGCTGAGAAAGGCCACTTTGATGTGATACCGTTGGATAAGGTTAGGGGAAACAAGCTGGGGATTAAGTAGTCAGTGTCCAATCACTGACAAGGGTCATGGTGACCTTTGCTGCAACATGAAGATGGGGGAGAAAATCTTTTGCCAGAAAAATGAAGATAGCCTAGGTAGAATAGCCACAAGAATGTAAACATAGAAACAAAATAATCATTAGAGCATAGAAGTAGGTGTGGTTGATTCATGTGTGTTTTAACCAATAATGAGCTTAGCTTTGCAATATGTATAAGCTTCATTAACACCAGTATAAATATGCGTGAGCTATCAGTAAACTTTGAGATTTGCTGTTCACGCATATTGTGTGCTGCAATTCTTCCGCCATTCACGACAACTGCATATGGAAACTAACTATAGCCACCTCTTGGGAGGAAGCTGTTTTCTTAAAGTCAGGATATGAAGCACGTTTGCACAAGTGGGCATGTCATTCTGCTTGGTATGTGTTGTGATCCTGGATAACTGGAAAATCTGAATTACTGGGACGTGAAACCTCACACCTGCATACTTGAGGGTCTGCCTATTGCTTTGAGAAATATGGGGAAATGTTTGAATGTGGGGAGCACTGTGGATTAATAATTCTGTTCTTAAGCCTATTTTTCCCTTCTCCAGATAGATATAGAAATGTTCAACTCAGGTTTTGTGCACCCTTCATAATAGAAACATTTATAAGGCATGGTGGAGAATGTGTTTTGTGTAAATTAGTGAACATGTTGCTTGTATACCAAGATTCAGCGTTAAACAAATCTAATATTTGCATTCTGCAGATGCAGTACCCCTCTTCTTGAGACTACTTCATTCACCACACCAGAATGTTTGTGAGCAAGCTGTCTGGGCTCTCGGAAATATTATAGGTAACTTGTTGTTTTGATGATTTGAATTCAGGGAATGTTTCATTTTAGAACTTGACTTTTTGAACACTGGCATTATCATAAGAGACTATGTTTCCTCTGAATTCTATGTCTTGATGCAATTTTTTTGAAAGTATATAATATGGCCAGAATTACATATGTACCTCCTGTTTTTTTTCTAAATAATAGTATCACTTGCTATGCAAAATATAACAGGATAAATTTTGTGCTTCCTAAAATATACATACATAACTTTACGTATGTATATTTAATTAAATATGACCTTTTAGTAGTAGATTATTGGTGAGGAAACATAGAATTTCAGTATCCCAACATGTCATTGCATACATTTCAAGATTCTCCATTTTTAATGTAATTTCTTTTGCAACAATTTTCATTTCTGTAGGTGATGGTCCTCAGTGTAGAGATTATGTCATATCACTGGGAGTTGTCAAACCTCTTCTGTCCTTCATCAATCCCTCCATTCCCATCACCTTCCTTCGGAACGTCACATGGGTCATTGTAAATCTCTGCAGGAATAAGGACCCCCCACCGCCTATGGAGACAGTTCAGGAGGTAAATAAAGAATTATGAGACAGATAATGTTTTATACTCTGGGCTGCAGGCCAAATGTTTTACATTGTCATACTATGAATTTTTGCATGTTTTTTGTCACTGCACGTGTTGTGCCACTATCATATGTTAGATGAAATAATTTGACCAATTTACTTGCTACAGCTGTAATAAAGCTATTTGTAACATCTGAAAGGGAGTAAGACTAAAGTGATGAGCTATACAACAAAAAAATTAACATACTAGAAAGTATTAAAATAGTCAGCATTACATGTTTTCACTAAAAATAAAAAGGCCACAATGTGATTCTGTACATAGAAGAATTCAGATGTAATTATTTTCAGCAAGAGGAAGCGTAAGTAAACAGTGACATGTAGTATGGTTTGTGTTTCAACTCGGTGGGCACATGCAGCCAATGCCAAGTCCCAGCCTGAGCAGAAATCCTGAAAATCCTTTTAAACTCCTGAACAGAGCAAATGCTTGGTTCATAATGTTGGCACAGTTAGTAAAATTGAGCTATTTGACTAGAACTGTAATTGTAAGTAAAGTTCTTGATTTTAAGATAAATTCAAAAGTGTGGATACAGTTTTTGAAGGCATGTGAAGTACGTTACTATTAACAGCTAAACTTCAATGACATTTTAAAAATGAAGCAGAGAAACAAGAAAACTTTTGCATGTAATGCTTTACTAACTAAAGCACTCTGTTCAAAGCAGTTTTATCACAGCCCAGTTTTATATTTTCTCCATTTGTGATTATAAAAAATTAAACTTTAATCCAACAGGTTTATATATTGATATTTGGCTAAAAATTTTTGTGTGTGATAATTAAACTTTTAAAATATCAGCAGGGTATCTTATCTCTGTTATTTGCTTGTTTTCCCTCAAAATGCAGTCTACATTCTGTGTCTGGAATCTAGTACTGTCTCATATTTTCAGAAATTTGAAATACAGATATTCAGATATTTGAAATACAGAGAGAAAATACAGATATTTTTATACATACTTTGAGGGAATGACCAGCTGCTGGAAAGTATGTGATTACAATATACTAAAGCAGACTCAAACTAAGCTTTGTGATTGTAATACTTGGATTCATAATTTTACCACCAATTTTGTTCTACTGTAATGACTGATAAACTTCTTTTCAGATTTTGCCAGCATTGTGTGTTCTCATTTACCATACAGATATAAACGTAAGTAATTTCTAAAGTTTTAGATATTTAGATTCTTTGCTTTCTCTAGAAAGATAATGCTGCAGGATTTTGTTAAAGTAGTAAACTTGTGTTTGTATGTTAATTTATGTATCATTAAATCATAAATGCATAATTAAATATGAAGACTAATGTGATTGTAGCCATTCAGAGCATGAAAAAGAAAGTGCAAATACCATTTCTGAAATACCTTTTGTAGAAGATGGTATTTTTTATCCTGCACGTTTGAAATAGCTTTAAAAATCCTATCTTTAATTGAGCACTAGAAAATTAAAGTGTCAGCTTTACCATCAGCTGCACTTTAATTCTGCCCCAGGTTATAATTTTGCCTAGATGATATGTAATATGTGTAAAAAATTAGATGTAATTCTGTGTATCAGTCCAGTAAAATATTGTGATCATAAGGGTAAACCTGACTTCTGTACTTGTTGGGTGCCTGACTTTGCAGCGTTTAAATAAGGAAATCACGTATTAAAATATATTTAAACGAACAGCAATAAACTATTGTTTTGTGGCACCTTTGACAACCTTCATGTTTTTAATACTAAACCTTCAGTACTTCCCACATTCCTGAATCATGAGTTTGCCTGTGTTTTTCCAAGTAACGTCCTAGGGAGTGGATTTATCTCATGAAGCCTTATATATTGGGACTTCAGAACAGACATCTGTGTAACTGACAGATGTTGAGCTGTTTTTCTCCTCCTCCTATCAGGATTTTGTAATCCCTGTAGTGATCTTTTAGTTTAGGGAAGAGGGAATTGAACCCTTGTGTTGGGTTTGGGGATAAAATAAAGCATGAGATCAGTGGGACTGTCGTTTGTTAGTTCAGCACTGTAGTAGCAGTGTTTCTGCTGCTTTTTTAATGGTGAAGTGGGCTTGCCTCCACAAAATATTTGTACAGTTTAAGCTGGGATTTTGCCAGGGTTTTCCCAGTGTAATGTGAGTGGGAGACAGCACATGGTGACTTTTCAATGAGTAATTTGGACAAAGCTGAACAGAATTCATTGCAAAACCGAATACACTTCTAACCTGTAGGCTCTTTTTTTTTCTGCCAAATTTTAAAGCTTTTTGCAAGCAATGATTGTATGAGAGCTTATTGATGTAGGTATGAGACTGTGATGCCAGGTTTTGACTGATCTCAATTAGGGTGTCCGTCATTTTGATCCTGAGAGTCAGGTGCTAGTTTGGAGGTACCAGTCTGGTCCCAGCCTCTCCGTACTGGAGCAGCAAACCTATCTTTGGAGATGAGTCAGTGATGCAGGTAGGTCAGCCCACAGTCCTGTGAGTGCTTCTGGCGGCTGCTGCTCTCGTCACCAGCAGGGCTGTGGGGCAGCAAACTGGTGAGGCACCATCTCTCACTGCTTCTGCTGCCAGAGTGGCTCCACTGCAGCACAGGAGGTGAGGGCAGCAGCAGGCTGTGGCAGGAAAGCCTTTGGGCTGTGCTGGCTGGCATCCGGAGCTGGGTGGCTGCAGCTGGGTCAGGACTGTGAAGTCCTTCCTGTGCTCTAGTACTGCAGTATTCAGCTGTTCTCATAGCTGGAAATTGTAAATGGCTATCTGTTTTAAAAGTAGGCTAGATCTAGCTACCTCAACAGATTATGTCCTTAGTAGGATCCAGATTTCTTTTCCTGCAGTTCCTAACATCATCTCTATGTGATGTGATATCCCTCTCTGCTCGCATTATTTCTGCTTCAGGTACTACCTTTCAGTGACTAACTTTTGTACCTGTCTATTTTTGAGGGCTTCTAATCATCCTTATCAAATCATCAGTGACTTTTTTTTCTTTTAAGATCCTCAGATGGCCCTGCATGATAGGCATTTCTCTGTGGGTTTTGCTTTGCTTGAACACTTCAACAGTTGCCACATTACAATAGTTGCCAGTCCTTTAGTTGGTATGAGAACTACTTTCCTTTGCTGCTTTTTATTCTTAATATGAAGGCAGGAAAAGGCATGCATCCAGACTTGTTTGCAGTTTCACTTCAGAACTGCACTATGGATCAGAAATGCTAAGATGTCCAATGGATTAGAGACTTAAGGGAATTTATGTATTCTGTAATCATAAGATAGCACAGCTGACAAATTACAGCTATGCTAAGGAAGCTGTATTGGTATTTTCTTCAGAAAGTTACTAGCACAACTACTTACCTGAGCTGGTTGTCTATCTTGGAAATGCAAATCAAGCCCAACAGTTTACCTTTGTGAGATGATGTATGCTGTCACTTTATGCACCAAAATGTGGACATACAGAAATTACTCTGATGGAACAAATGGCCCTGGTTTTCATAGTTGTACATAATAATCTAACATATTACTGATTAGGTCTTATCACAATCATGTTTAAGTTTTTCCTATAACTAAATTGCATGTTTTCCCCTCTCCACCCCAGACAGTAGAATGTTGTTCACTAAATTAAGCCTTCGTTATACAGATTTTTTCTGTTCAATGTGTAAACCCTATTCTCTCCAATTTGTAGATTCTCGTGGACACCGTTTGGGCTTTGTCCTACTTAACAGATGGTGGAAATGAACAGATACAAATGGTGATTGATTCGGGAGTTGTACCTTTTCTAGTTCCCCTTCTGAGTCATCAGGAGGTTAAAGTTCAAGTAAGTCTGATTCAGTTGTATTTGAATAGTCCTTTGTATGCTGTTTGCTAAAAATAATGTGCCTTACAGTATTTATTAGTGGAGTTAGTGAGACGAACATTTATAGCTACATTTTGCGTAGGTAAAATGAACAAAAAATATTACCTACACTGGGGAAAAAAATGTTAAAGAGAAATAAAACTCAAGCAAAATAGTACTAACCCAGTTTTAAGTAGTGACAGGTTAAACATTAACTTCTGTTATGTGATTACCAGGGGTGCCTTCCTTTTGTAGTCCTAAAATATTTAATGACAATAGATTTTATGTTTTCCAGAATTCAAGTAATATCCACTTTTTCTGGTGCTGCATACATGGTTGTGCATGTTCTATCTGAATAGTTCATGGAAATCAGTATTTTGGAACCTTTAGAGTATGGAAATATTTGTGAATGCTGAGTCCTTCTAGTAAAGTATATTTGTAATTATCTGTGAAAGGTTAACTGAGCTTGCTTGATTAATTTTAAAGACAATGTGAAACTAAAAGCTAGTTAATGTGTACTGGGTTTTTTATGACCCATCTGCTGTAATATAGAGATCTTCTATATATCTGTGCATTTGACACATTTGTTTAGTTTGTACTTTGGATGAGATTTGGCTGTCTTAAAATTTGTCAGACTAGTTCACTTGATGGAAGAAGTCTCTCCAGTATTCTGTCACTTGTAAAGCATTTACTGACCAATACATAAAGATGTAAAGTCAATTTCTGAAATCACCTGAGACTCAATAAGTAGTTGTGAGGTTTTGAATGCCATAGTGGGGAGCTAAATGGAGCAGTGAGCAACCTCAGCAGACATAGAGCCTAGAAGCTGTTGTTGGAATTGTAGCACAGATCAGGTACATGATGACTAATCTTCTAAGGTTTTAATATTCTTTTAATTTTCTAGTGTTTGCACTTTTTGAGTTGAGCTGCAGTGTATTTATTTTGTAATGTACTGTGTCTTTTGATGAACCAGTATCCATTTTTCTGATGTAGCTCAGAGGATGAAGTGCTAAATTGTATTTTGCAAAGTGTTTTTATAAAGAGATATCTTAAAATGCTCTTTGTTATAGCGTAAGTAACAGCAATGTCTTTAACATGCAATTTTTTTTCCTTCCCACTTTGGATATTCAGACAGCAGCACTGAGAGCAGTAGGCAACATAGTAACTGGTACTGATGAGCAGACACAAGTTGTTCTCAATTGTGATGTTTTGTCTTATTTCCCACATCTCCTGACGCATCCAAAAGAGAAGATAAACAAGGTATGATTTGTTTCTTCCTAACTTAGTATTTTTTTAAGACATAAAACAGTAGCCTGTGGAATATTACAGAAGAATTTCCTACAGCTGTTATTTCCGGCATGTGAGCAATTTTGTATAAAGATGCAGCCTTTGAGGCTGGTGCTTAATTAGGACTGAAACCAAGCAGCCATAGTGAGTATCCATGCATTGGTGTTGATGCCTCGTGCTTTCTGGGAGGACTGAAGGGTTTTGCTTTGGAGTGAGATACTTTTTCTTTTCATTTGCAAAGTGAATAACTGGCTAACTTCAGTTACAGTTTGTCATAATTTTAGTTGAGTCCTGTGAGTTGCATAAGACCAATGCAGTTTTCCCACTTCACCTTTTCATAGTGAAGTTGGTTCACTTGTTCATCTTCATCTTCAAGGAAGGAGGGTGTATCACTGTTCTTCCCTGAAAATTGTCTGCATTTCATCTCCTTCCTTTTGGCAGAAATAACTTCACTGCTGCAAGGCTGAGATGGAATAGGGAGAGTTTGATCAAAGTGAGCAGTGCCTCTTTTTCCAGAGCTGTATTTCGTCTTATTTGGGGTTTTTTAGTCATTGTGCTATCTTCCATTGCAGAGATGGTCTGGTTGAGCAGAAGGCTTTTTTGTTTCGATTATGTAATTCCCCCATATAGTGTATCATTGAGGAAAAATCTATTTGTGAGGAATCTCTGTTTCTTCAGGCCCTGTCAGCTGTGAAGATCTCTGAAGAAGTTATCTTTGACAGTCAAACTGATGTGATTTATTTTTGCCTTACCTCTTAACTTTCACAAAAGAGTGATGAAGAGCTCTTTTGAAGGGCAGGGAATTATTTTTGTACCAAAAAAAAAAAAGACCAGAAATGCTTTCAGTTTTGTTTCAAGTCTATATTGTGAGAGGCAAATAGAAATAAAATACACGTCCCTAAAAAAGTGGAAACCCATGGGTTTTTTTCCTGCAGTGCTTCATAATTGCCTTCTTGCCACATCTTTTACTCAAGATAGGAACCTTTTTAAGATGTTCTGGATTGTCGTGACAAGTATCCCCCTTTGTAACTGGGAATTTATAACTGCCATCAGATAGGTGGTAGCCATGTGGATGAACCTCCTGAAGGAGTAACTGCTGAGCAAAGTCACAGGACAGTGTCATGTGTGATACTTGAACGGGATTTGTGGACACCACTTCATGTTACATGAAGAAAATGGGAGGTGGAGTCTTCCTTTTATCATAGCAGAAAGGTACTACTGAGCTGTCAGTAGCAGGATTACAGGGCAAGTCCTTTTTTTTATGATGCTTTACCAGTTTTCCTGTTTTCCTCATAAAACTGATTGAAAGTTTAAAGCCTGTCTGTGAGTCCAGCAGTGCAAAGTGGATATAAGGCACACATTTCCGGATGTATGGAGACACTTCTTGTGTGAGAGAGAATCTGGCCCTGTGAATCAATCATATTAATTTTACATTGATTCCTTTTATCTTTGACAGTACAATAAAAGTTTGTGTGCTAGAAGCACTACTGAGGAGGAGGAGGCCTGTTTAGTGATTGCTCATTGTATGATTTTAGGTTTTGAGGTGGTCAGGTTTGGTTAAGTTCTTTTTTTCATCTGCTGACTAGTTTTTAAAAGTGTTCTACTTTTTTGCTTTATCCCGTTGTAGGAAGCAGTTTGGTTCCTTTCCAATATCACAGCAGGAAACCAGCAACAAGTTCAGGCTGTAATAGATGCTGGGCTAATCCCCATGATCATACACCAGCTGGCTAAGGTCAGTCAAGCTATCAGCTATGCAAGTTGTCATCGTCTTTTTATAAATCTGACATGAGGAGTTTGTGATTTTTAATAAGTTTGACAGATGTTTCCATGCTGATTTTAATGAGCTATTAATTTTATTTTTCAGGGGGACTTCGGGACACAAAAGGAAGCTGCTTGGGCAATTAGCAATTTGACAATAAGTGGGAGAAAAGATCAGGTATGTGTAGCAGGATTTCAAGCTGTCACTAAAATGTTGCATATGCAGCCATTTATGTAAGAAGCACAATGCTGAAATTTTTGTTGTTGTTGTTGTTTGTTTTTAATTATTTAGGTTGAATACCTTGTACAACAAAATGTAATCCCACCATTCTGCAATCTACTCTCAGTAAAGGATTCTCAAGTGGTGCAGGTGGTGCTGGATGGCCTGAAAAACATCCTGATAATGGCTGGTGATGAGGCTAGCACTATAGCTGAAATTATAGAAGAGTGTGGAGGTAAGAACTTACTAGGCTTTTAAAAAATTTAATTGGCTGGATGTTATTCTGTCCTCCCCTTGCTGCTGTTGATGTTTACTGTAGTGTTATTTAACATAGGCTATTTGAGTAAACAAGGGAGACTTTTTAATGAGAGACATTACCTTTTTTTTTCTCTTTATTTCAGTTTGGAGATGGCTGTGTAGAGGCAATTGTTGAAGGAGCTTTCTGTAGCATAGGTTTTTTAGGTTTCAATGAGAATTGTAATTCTTTTCATTTGATAATTGCACATACTTTGTCCTGTGGTAAAACACACAATTCTTGCTCCAGTTCATTGCCCTGGAAGCAGTTTTAGGATCACAATTTCATTACAGAGCAAAGCAGGATGAGAAGTCTTTTCAATATCACAATCCAAGTTGTAATGTATGCTAATTAGTGTATTATAATAAAGAGATACTGAAGAACGTAATGTACTGGAAGCTTTTCCCTTGTGTTATTCCATATCCAGTTTGAAAATGGGAGTAGTCTTTTAGCTGCTTTGTCACCTTGCTGTTTTAAACTTACAGCCAACACACAAACGTAGCCACTTCTTTTTGGGGATACATAGAAACCACGGCGACTAACCCAAAAGTTATGTAGTAGACAGAAGTTTTAAAAACTAAAGAGTTTTATCTAAATAAAGAGAAGACTCCATTATCCATTGCTTATAAAATGGAATATTCCCTGGCATATAAAGTTCACAAACTACTTCTCTATCCTCTTAGAGACAAAGATAGCTGCTGTGTAGATCGTATTTTCAAACTGAGCTACATCTTTTCTAGTGTGTTTCAGTAGTAATGTTTAATTATTTTTCTTATTTTTCTAAAGTAGTCAGTAACTCTGGTTTAATCTTGCAAAACTTGTCTCCATTTTCTTTTCTTCAGGATTAGAGAAAATTGAAGCCTTGCAACAGCATGAGAATGAAGACATTTATAAACTAGCATTTGAAATTATAGATCAATATTTCTCTGGTGATGATGTAAGTATGCTAAAGATGGAAAAGTATATGTATTGTGCTCTTAGCTCAGTAAGTACATTGTCACTGTTCCTCAGCTCCAGTGGTCATGAACATACGTTATCTCCCAAGTCATTTTTCCTGGTCCTTGCTCAGTAGTTTCCCTCAATTTAAAGTCTTTGAAGAGTTTCTCAATACCAGGACTTTCCTTCAGCAAAATCTAGAGGACTACTCTAGTTTTGCCTAACAAATTGATCAATGCTCACTTAGTTTTGTCAGGTTGACGTGTAATTACTTGTGATTGGAATCTAAAGAGTTCTCTGGCTCTCCTTTTTATTTTCTCTCCTTTTTTATTTTCTCCTACATCAGTCTTTGAAAGGGGCAGCAGATCCTTACTTTCAGAAAAATGTTTGTATTTCAACTGTATTTGCTCAGTCTGGATTCTGCAGTGAAAAGAGTCATCAAAACTATTAACAGCTTTCTGCAGCTGTTTGATCTAGTATTTTGTGGCACCTAGGATAGGTGTTTTGACCCTCTGGTTCTAGCTCCTCCTGCTACTGGCTGCTTATGAATTCCCGAGGAGCGCTTCAACATGCAGTTCAAAGACTAATTACCTTTTCTAGGCTTTGCAGGGTGTCTGTAGTTCTACAGCCTAGTAGAACTATGTTTTCAGTACTTCTCTTACATAGAGCTGGCATTTAGAGAGTTCAAACTTCAGGAGTCAATAATTTTCAATTCATGGGCCCATTATATGATTGGGAAGTTAGTCACCAGAGGTTAAGATTTGTGAGAAGTTCCCTATGCTTGTAGTGATTCTGTGAGTAGTGTCCTAGAGTCTCCGCAGAGACTCTAAAACTTCTGTGTCTAACTGAAAAGTGCAGTCTGGTTGATGTGGGTGGAAAATATCTCTGTTGAGGTTAGTACTCCCTTTTTTGCATTTACTTTTTACATTAATACAATTTAATCTATGCCTGATGGGCTGAATATGCCTGCTTTACTCAAGAGCAGGACTTTCCTTCAGATTCTTATGTTGTTACTATGTTTTCTGGAGCTTCTGACACTCAGATGTAGGAATTCCATAATTGCTCCAGGGAGACAAGAGATTGGTTATGGTAGCCTGATTGGCAGTGTTATGATGGACTCTCCAGGAGTGATCTTACCTTCTATCACTTCAGGAGCTTCTGTATTCTCATGAGACGTTGCTGGCTCCTTGATGTCCCTTCATTGCTAATCCCATCTGTTCCTTTGCTGAGCCCTGTAAAGTGCACTGCCTGTACTGTAGGACCAGCACTAACAGCTTCCTGACTTCAGTTTTGTGTGTTAAAGGCAGGTGAGCTTAGGTGGGGTTACTTTGTAGTATCCCTGCAGAAGGCAGAAGTGCTAATTTATCAAGACAAAAATGTTTTGTGAAACGTTCTGAAACCAGACTCAGTCTTCATGTGGGCATGGCGTGCAGATTGTTGTGGTCACAAAAGGCCTCAATCTCTTCCCCCTGCTTTAAACAGTGTCACCCAAAGTCAAGAGAAAGATTTTGGATGAGTCAGTTCTGATGTGTGCACTACTGCAAGGCCAGGTCTCTCAGATAGCTCTTCAGACCCCCGCATGCAAAGGCTCTTTCCTGCTTCAGAATGACACATGATCTCAAATGAGGCTCAGAGAGCAGTGCAGCTGGTGATTTGCAGGAGGATGGGTAGGGTTTGAAGTTGTGCATTTTGTTGCTACTGACCATGTTATTTGCTATTCCTTGAGGCTGTAAATACCAAATTCTAACAGCTCAGAGGAAGCTGGGTGAAGTTGGCTGCTGATGCCTTTCACTCTGTATCAATAGAGCAATGAATACTGTTGATGTAAAACCAACTTCAGATTTTGTGCTTATGAGACTGCTCTGAAATGAGTTCTAAATCCTTCAAATTCTGATAGGAGATACTAAGTCTATTAAGCTTTATAGAAGTATTTCTATCAGCTGCTGATAAAAATATATTTTCATGTTGAAAGAAAATGGGAGAACATACAAAACTAATTTTGGAATCCACAACTAGTTATTAGCCAGCTCCAGAAGTACTAAAAATTGGCACTGAAAATTAAACTGCATAGCTAAAATAGCAACTGCTTTGACCAAACAGCAGCACTGACCCTAAATTACCATAAAAATTTTCTGTTTCCCTAATGGTATTAGAACAGAGTTGATGTGTTGTTCTTTTTAAACATATTTGGAGAATTTAATTGGAAAAACAGATCTAATTTTACTGCGATAATACTTTAAAAAAAAAGAAAACATGAATGTTTGTGAATTTCTTCTCTGTGTACCCAGTGATGCAGGAAATCAGCCTCTCATGTGTTTCTGCTGTTGTGTTTTGTAGATTGATGAAGACCCCAGTCTCATTCCTGAAGCCACTCAAGGAGGTACTTACAACTTCGACCCAACGGCCAACCTTCAAACAAAAGAATTTAATTTCTAAGTTCAGAAAAAGTGCAGCTTCTGTTGTCCCACACCAGTACGAAGCACCACCAGATGGCTACCAAGTGAAGAAACAAAAGGCTCCAAGACACACATGCCTCTTCGTTTTGATGCTTCTAAAGCAAGCCATGTATTGGTCACTTTGCAGTTGCCAAACATCACTATCACATGGACTGTAAATGCATATGCATGATCTCTTAAACTATTTCAGAATTCTTTTTAACAGTCCCAACTACCTTTTTTTGCCTTTTTCCTGGTGCCACATGCTGACAACCGCAATCTGCAGTTTTGTTAAGAATATTCCATAGTGGTGGCACATTGGCTTTCCACGGAAAAGTAGCTTCTTTGGAAAATGGTGCGCTGTGGATCAAGACACTTTGGTATGATGCATACATTTTGGAAGACTTTACAGGGGCCCAATTTGCTCTGAGCCTCCATCATCGTCCTCCACAAACATATTTTCATAAACTTTATGTGGAAGAATAGATTCAAAAATGCAAGCCAAATGAATTTCATTGGTGAAACTGAAATAAAAGTAACTTATAGAAACACAACACTTGGCAATTGATTAAACACTTAAGTTTAAAAGAAACAAAAAAAACTACTTCAGCTATCAGTAATTGATGTGTGTTCATTAACTGCCTCAGAAACCAGGGTTGGAGAATGAACTGTAGATTTGGACTGGTAAAGCTTTTGCCATTATACCTAATTTTTGAGAACAGCGAGCCCTATTTGACCACTCACTTCAGCCTGTGTGTTCCTGCTGTTTTGAAGTAATCAAATGCTGTGCATGGTATTTTACCTGAGCTACAACCTGTTATGGACTTGAACTTCTGTTTAAGCTGAAAGCAAGAGTCCCAGACTGTAGAAAAAAATTCTGTCCAAAAATGTATTAGTTAAAAAGAATCTTGCTTTCAACTTTCAGTAGTCAATATCTTCTGTTTGAAATTGATAATTGGATATGGTTGATTTATATTGGGTTTAAACTGTGGAGCTTTCATGTTTACTGTAATTTAGTCTTAAACTATTTTTTACTTAGTAACCAGTGCTTATGATGATGTGGTTGGCAACAAACCAGCAACTACTTAGAAGCGTCATAAAAGCTTCATTCTTGGAGTATTGGAAGAATAATTCACAAGTTAGTCTCAAATCTTATTCATGTGATTAAAAACATACAAACTGGTTGATGTGTGAGGCTGTATTGAAGCTGCCGTTACTCAGCGTAAACCTGATGTGCAGCGCACATTAAATAACTTTCTATAGGGTATGTGAAGTCATTGCTTTTGGAAAATCGCCTGACCCAGTCACTCTCAAAGGGATTTTGGTATTGCTGGGGCAAAGATCGGTAATTTTGAAATTCTGTAAGCTATCACACAAACTGGTTTTGTTGCTGTTGTTTACTGGGTGTAATTTCCCAATGCATTGATGTGAAGGGATAGAAAAATCTAAACTAATTTAGTTATTGGATGTGGGTTGTATTTACTGTGATGAAGATAAGGACAGATGCCATCAGAGCTTTGTGGATCAGCTGTTTTTCCACTGATGAACAACACATAGCAGGTGTGCATTCATTAAATATATATCTGCCAAGGTGGAGCCACTTTAAAGAGTGAGTTGTCTTGTATCTCAGCTGGATACAAGCGTATGTTTAAACTGCAAGATTTTTACTTGCTAGATAATCTGTTTTAATATAGTGGTTTGGCCTCTGATTATTTATAGGTTTTATAAATTTTAGAATCAATTTCTCTTTAAGGTGGCTCAGATTTTTCAACTCTTGTGCACATAAAATTGAGTTGAAGTTCATTGTGCCTTTTTTCTTTTCCCAGAAGTTGAGTTGAAGCTTCATATGGTAACTGCATCCTATTCACACACTATAGTCTAAAATCTTGAAACTGTGTGGTGTTCGCTAAAAAACTAAACAATAAAAAGTCAAAGTTAGGTAAGGTCACAAAGTTTTTGTGAAATTAGAGTTCCAGCAGATGTTATTGTGAACAAATATTTCCCCCTTCTAATTCAGTCTAGTCTCCAATACACCATATAGACTGATGCATACCTGGTTCAGCCTACGCTCACTGTTGTTCTAGAGATGACATGCAAATTGATGATGAGACAACAGTTTCCCTCTCCTGTCAAGATTCGACCCTTTTCTTGCACTCAATGCATTACAATAAAAGTGAACATCGGAGAACTGGGTAAGGCAGGTGAAAGTGCCTGCTCAGTTCTTTCTGCTGTGACCTTATCAGCTTTTGATTGGGATTGCACCATTTCATAGTTAATAAAGGAAACAAAGTATATTGCTGCACTTTTACGTTTTCAGAACAGTGTTTAAAATTGCATTGTTTTTATTATTTTTTTAAACTATCAGTTAAAATAGACTAAAACGTTCTTTCAAAGAGGCATCTAAATGTGTTCCTAATTTTGTATATGGGCTTAGGTTTTGTAACCAATAAAAAGCTGCTATCAAATACTATAAAACATTCAAGAACTTATTTTGAAGGTTATGGAACTGCTTAGTCTTCATGGATTGACTTAGGGGTTTTTGTCTTTGACTAGATATTAGTTAGCAGAACTCCGCATCAAAGTTTGAAGTATGTTACAAGTATGAATAAAGCAAGCTAATGCAGTCATCTCTGAAACTTTGGATACGGAGTTTTATACTTTGTATGGAGATGTTTCCCAGGTGTGTACAGGGGGCTCTGGTAAGTGGGCTGCAGCTGTTCCATGTAATTATTGAAATAGTGACTTCAGTTCAAGGGCTTGAAGGAGGACCAAGAATGTCAAGGAACTTCCACAGTTGTCTTCTACCTCCAGAAACATCCTTTCAGGCTCCTGGTCCAAGGCTGATTGCTGGTTCATCATTAATTTAAGCTCAGGATGCTGCACAAGGGGAGCCCAGCTCCTGCCCGGTGTGGGCTGGGAGGGAGTGTGCACCAAAACTGGCCTTGGGCCCGACAGCCTTTCATGGCCAGTATCCCTCCCCCTGGCACAAGTGACCCCATTGGGGTGCTGCTTGGGAACAGCTTGGAAGTGTCAGAGACTTGCACTGTCCAACAGCCTCCTAATTAGTACAGTCCTGCTTTAATTACAGGACAGCACCAGTGGAAGGGGAGACCACTTGAAAGGTGCCTGTGACTGCAGCAGTGGCTTTGCCATCCTTTCTGTGTCAGTTGGCTGAGCCACCTGGAGAAGCCCCTGTCTCCATGGGTGGGAGATGGAGAAGAGCTTCCAGTGCTGTATTTAAGTCTTTGCAAATGTTCATCCATGGGGATATAAAGGAAAAAGATTTCATAAGAACCTAAGTCCCATTTCCAAAAGCTGTTTAATCCCTTTGGTTCCTTCGGCTTTCAGGTGACAAACTGACTTGTGTTGGGTTTTTGCAACCTGATAATCATCCTCTAGATCCTACCTGGAGGACTTGAAAGACTACACTGGAATAAATAATGCATTATTTTAAGACATGTCTTGTTTAGAAAGAGTAAAATGCAGATGATCCTAATGTTCCCCATACTTGTAAAAATACAGACACTTCCATATTGTTTGCTTGATCTGCTAAACAGAAATGAGTAAGAAGAGCCACTAACAGGTAGATGTTTCATTGATTTTTTTTAATCTCAGCTGGGGCCTACTTTGTTATTCGGCTCTTCTCTAATGCCCTCTAGATTCTGAATGTCATTCAAACTAGTCCTTTCCACCAAATGCAGTGTGTTGTGTTCCTTCTATTTTGTTGCATAAAATGTATTCCTTTTTGTGGCATAATTACACTTCTATTCAAACATATGTAGGACAACAAATTATGCCAAGCCATTAGGAAGCCCTTTTCAGGAAGAAAAGGATAAAAACCCAATCAGTAGAAAACTGAGGGCTCCAGCAGGCAAAGCCTTGGGAGATTTTGCTGCAGGGGTTTGTTATGATTGTCACTGTCACCTTGACAGCAGTGTGAGCTGGAGCTGCCTGAGATGCACAGGTTTGGTCTGCTTCAGGCTGGGACATTATTTGAGGCTGCTCAGGAAAACCTGCCCTGTGTCAAGATGCAGAGGTAGGAGCTAGAGCAGCTTTCTACTTCCCTGATCCCGGTTTGTGTGTGCACCATCCTGCCACAGAAACATGATGGGCAGGTCTGCTCCGTGCTGCTGCCTTGGCCTGGAGCTCTCCAGCTGCTGCTGCAGGCACATGAACAGCTTTGTGTGCAAATGCACTCATGATACAGCTTTCTTGAGCAGCAGCCCAGTTTGTAAAGGAACTTAAAAGCTGATTTTTTTCCAACCTTAGTTGTAAGGTTTTAATGTTGGAGAGATAGCTACCTTGTGTACCACACCTAAGAATGTTATAAGGTTATTCTTTTGTTTTAAAATGAAGGTTGGAGCCTTTAGGCTGCTGCCTTCATCTGTAGCAGTAGAATAAGTGAATGTCACCACACAACCTCAGAGGAAGAATGGCAAGTTCTGTGAAGGATTTAGGTACCCTGCAGGAAGACTCTTCCCTGGACGTGTTGGGGGAGCTGCAGGAGGAAGTTTGTTCTCCGTTTGCTCCATACACTAAATAGGCTCAGGGACACACAAAGGTGTGGAACATGGATGAACCATCCTCTTTCCTAAGTAGGGTCCTGTGGAAAACTGGTGGTTGGATTTTTTTAATGTGCTGAAATGAAGTGTAAGGGAGCTCATGTCTGCCTCTGCTATTTGCAGGCTGATCATCTTTAGTGGCTGTATTTGATTGTTTTTAATCCTGATTCATGGAGCCAGATGATCGCCCATACAAAATTGTTTGTACACAAAGAGGGAGGATGAAATTGAAGTATTTTGCCAGTAGGCTTCAGCAAGGTCAGTTGTAGGTTTGTGCAGAGGGATGCTCAGGGGAAGCTGCAGCTCTTGCCCTGAGATTAGACTCATCACTGTTCTATCTGTTTGATGCAGTTTGCAGCTGGTTTCCCCTACATTTTGTACTTTTATATCCCGGTAGAGCTCCCTGAAATCTGCATACTTCTGCATGTTATAACATTGAAATTATGGGATAAATTCCTTCTGTTCTTGCCATGATGATCCCAGCTTGCAGGAGGTCTGGCCCAGTAATTGTGACAGTGTTTATTTGACACTGGTCCTCTAGGAGTGGTTTGCCTGGTCATAGGTTTTGTCATGTTAAGCACAGAGGCACATCATCTCAGGAGGCGATGGGTGTAGAGGGAGAATTTGGACTTATCTAATTCTCATGTTTTAAATCACATATGTAGAAAAATGTGTTGCTTTATCAAAAGAAAAATGCTCTTTCAGTTGTTTCAGATCTCTCAGTCACTGCCTTTATCAGTTTGGAACAAATATAAAAATTTTTAGGAAAAAAGTGGCTAAACCTCCCACCTTTTTAATGTGTGTTTGTTTCAATTGCTGCTAAAATGTTGCATCTCACATGGAAAAATTTCTGTCCAAAAGGCTCATTTGTGAACATTAACAGGGAGCTGAATGTGCTGGATACTTAGCAATAATACTTCCAGTTCTGTAATATCAGTCTCAAATTCTCACATTTCAGGGCTCTGTGCTAAAATATTTAACTCCTTGGTGAGAAAAGGGCCCAGTCCAAGGGGAGTAATTACCAAGGTGGCACCTTGCTCCTGCAGCAGCAGCGTGTTCCTTTCTCCCTGCCATCGAACTGCTGGGGTTTTATGCAACCTCATTGTCAGCAGCATAGAGCCAAGAGTTTGCACTGAGCTTTGTGTGGCTATTGTTATCCAGGGAGGTGTTTTTGTGTGAAGTCAACCAGAGGTCTGTTCTTGAAATATTAATAACTGATGGAAAGGGAAAAAATCACTTCTTGTAAAGGTCACAGTTTTCTCTGTATTTGATATTTTAGTCAACATTTAAACTCCTGAATTTTTCTAGGAGTTTTACTCACCTCAGTTGTGTATTAGTTTAAATTTAATAGAAGAGAGACTTGGTCCCTAAACATGGGAAAGAAAATTTGCAAATGTGAATCCTGCATGTTCAGAAATGGAAGTTTACTGAGGTCCATTATTTCTCTTGATGTAACCTGGGGGCTGCTTCTTATGCTTCCAGCTGCAAGAATACAAAAAGTATTCCACAGGGCCTTTGTTTGCTCTTACCCCAGTCCCAGTCACCTACTCTAACAGAAGCACTGCAAGCACTAAAGTGTTTTCACTGAGGACATGGGGGCTCTCTTCTCCCCCTGTTGGGAGTCGTCAGACAGCAGGCTGCTGAACTGCTTCCATATTCCTGCCAACCTAAGAGAGTGCGAGAGCTGAAAGCGGTGGCAGAGAAGCAAAAGCTCCTTGCTAGGTGGGTGTCAGTGCCAGCTGCAGGCTCTGTGCCTGGGGACTGACTGACTGCCCAAGTCAGGCTGTCCCCCTCCATTACACCAGGGAAAGTTGGTGTGGACGTAATTTGTTTGCTCCTTACTCAGTGTGTAGTTGCTCAGGGTTATAAAACAGATGGCTGGAACTGAACCATTGACTTGAGGCTGCCTAGCTTTTGTTTTGCAGCTGAAATTTCCTGCA
Organism: Molothrus ater; assembly: GCF_012460135.2. Lineage (NCBI taxonomy): Eukaryota > Metazoa > Chordata > Aves > Passeriformes > Icteridae > Molothrus > Molothrus ater. The sequence goes on along the minus strand of NC_050479.2, from coordinate 63,177,632 downwards.
CTGTCCCTGTTTTTTAGGGTTTGGGTGTTTGTTTTGGCAGGGGTTTTTTGTTTGCTTGTTTGGCGTTTTTTTAACAGCTGTATTATTTAGACTGCTATTCTATCATGGTTATAACACATAGTCTCAAAACTCACAGCAGGCATGTCATCTAAAGCTCTTTCCTGGGGTATTACCTTCAAGAAAATGGCAAGGAGATCCATGAAGTTCCAGCACCAAAGAGACTGAAATAATTCCATGAGCATGCAACTCCTGGGAGGAAGTTGGAAGGGACTGTGAGGTGCTCCTGCGTGGCCTAGACTGGGCAGTCGAGGGCTGCATTTCCACAGGCTGCTGGTCCAAGTGACACACAAGGGTAGGGCCAGCCAGAGCCAGCCCTGAGGGCACAGGAAGGCACAGCCTGTCAGAAGCCGTTCTGTGGCATTTTCAGCCTCTCTCTGTGGTTGAGGCCCGCATTTTTCCCAGGGAATTAATTTTCTAAGGATCTGTTTTCCTGCCTCTAGCAGCACTTGAGCTCCCATGCAGTGGTGGAGGCGGCCAATGGGGTCTTCAGCTCTGCCAGGGGAGGGTACAACAAGGTCATTTGTTACCTCTGCTGATGGTGCTGGGGGAACAGATAGCAATGTGAGTGGTTTTGTGGTGTGGAAGAAAGGTAGGGTGCAGAAAAGAACAAGTGGCATCTCATTGAAGTAAATCATGAGTGCTTCTTCCCAGGATGGAAATACAGGAGAATAAAGGTCTCCCCAAGGGAGAAAGCCTGGAGGAACCAAGGGGTCAAATCAGCACCTTCCTGCCAGGCTGAGGTGCCTGTATCACCCAAAGGCCTGGGGTTGCCTGCAGCCATCTCCAGCAGGACATGTCCCCCACCCTCCCAGTCATTCCCAGGCACTTTCTTTGCAGAGCTGCTTTTTCTCAGAAGCACGGCAGACACCATGCCCATTCTTCCCAGGGCAGCTCTGGAGACTCAGGATTATTTTCCCATGTCTGCAGTCCAAAACCTGCTCTTCCTGGCTGAGCTTCCCTTGCTTTGCTAGTGATGGGTCCACCCCACTGTGCAGAAATGGAGCATCGTCAGGAATGGTCTGTCATGTTTTGCCTCTGTATTGGCCTTCCCCAAGGATCAGGGAGAAGCTACATCTCCATCCTTGTGCCAGCTCCACCCTGAGGCACACTGTGCAGACACCTTACAGCTGGTGCAGTGCTGACCCCCTGCTCCAGCCCTGTACTGACCCAAACCTCAAGTCTCTGAAAATACTGCCTGTGTTGCAAGGTGGACTTTTAGCACTGAAGACTTTTAGTCTTCATTTACACCATTATTAAACAAAAGGACTACTGTTAAGTGCTGTCAAAAGCCAGAAAATCGTGAGGTGTAAATTTTGTGTCTTTATAAGCAGAACAGACTGTCCCCTGATCCCCCAGGAAATGAGGGTCACAACTCTCCTCCCAGCAGGTATTTTTCTTCCCCAGAAAACCACCAGTCTGGTCTTTCCAAAGTCCTTTCCCACCATTATCAAACCTCACATGGGCCCATGTGACTTTGTTGTCTTTGTGCAGGAACCAGTGGCTTTGTAACCCCACCACTGTTTGATTAAAAAGCAAATATTTCTCTTATGCCCAAGGCAAAGTGTTGCTGCAGAGCCACCGTTCACCAAGCAGGGATTTTTGTGCAAGTGGTTGTGGCCTGTTGGAAAAAAACCCTAATTGGCACATCCAAATGTGTTCAGCCAGCACAGGCCAAAAAACACCTAATAAAAATCTGAGGTGTAAGGGAGAATTAAAGAACAGTTTCTCAGCTCTAGGAGCTCCACAGAGATTGTTTGCTGTATCTCACAGCAGTTAGCAGACCAGACATTGATGGTGCTGGTCTGGCTTAAAGCATTAGAACTTTGGAGAGGAGGATTGTCCAGGTTGGGTTGGAGTAGGGGTTTGTGCTCTGGGCCACAGAGAGGCAGGTGGAGCACAGGCAGAGGGGGACACACTTGTCAGGTCTGGGTCACAGCAGTTGGTTAAATTATCTTTTTTTTCTTTTCCCTTTTGGCAGGAATTTTATGCAAGTCACACTGCGTGAAGTATAAGATGTGGGGATGATGCACTCCTGGCTATGGATGCATCCCTGAGTTCCTAACCCAAATCCCAGCCTTCACCTGGCATTTTTAACAATATCCAGATGGCAGGCTCAGGGCTTTGACTCAAGCAAATGCATCATGAAAAAAATCAAGTGTGGGAAAGCTTAGATGAAGGCCAGTTAATTAACCCTTTGAAGCCTGTGATGTATTGGACAGTAGTTTGTCATTTGTCTTAATCATTATTGCATGACTGGCTTTTAATACCATTTAGCACCAGTTCTGATTTTTTTAGAGATGGCATCACACGTGGTTTTGCTTCTTGCTTTTTGTTGGTAAATTACCTGTGCAGAATCTTTACAGGTGGCATTTCAGGGTTTCTTCAAGAGGAAGAAATTACTTTACAGCTGTTAGTTGTATGAAGCAAAAATTAAGACATTTCACTGCATTATACAGCCTGTCTCCTAACAAAAAAGGGGGATCAGAATTTTTTTTCCATATTGTATTTGAAAAGAAAGCTCTTCTTAGCCTTTAAAGAACTTCTTATTGACCTTTCTTCTCCTGAGCATTTTCCAGGTCTCTGGCTGCTGCCCAAACACTCTCCTCCCAGTGTTACATCCGGTCACAGATCCCTCTCATGCGCCCTGTGCCTGCCTGTTCCCTCTTGAAATACTTTTGGCCACTGTCCATGCCCTCACCATGCAGCCCTGGGATCTCATGGTTCCCCTCTGGTCTCAGGCCCTTCAGCAATACTGAAACCCATCAGGGAAGCTCCACCAGGAACTGCAGGACAAATGGCAAGTAGCTCCATCTGAAAATAAAGCAACAATGCCAGCAGCAGAAATCAGCTCCTGTGCAAGTAGAAACTGTTTTGTGTCATGGACTGGCTGGAAAATGGAAGTTGTGAAGAGAGCAGGGAAAAGGTGAGTCACCCTTCCTGAGCTGGTGAAGAGGGAAAGATGAATTGTCCTTCCTGGTTTTAATGTTGGTTGTTTGGGTTGTTTGGTTTTTGTTTTTTTTCTTTTCTCCCCAGTTTGCTGCTTTCCTGCTCTCTGGAGTAGGATGGAAAACTTCTTGATAAGAATTAAAAAATAAATCTGTGTTGGGGTCATACTCAGGAAACTGCTTTAAAACCACAGAAAAGTTGGTAAATCACTGAGGAATAAGCTATGTCCTTTTATCAAGAGTGTGAAAGAGCAGGGAAGTGTCTTGGTGTCCTTGAAAAAACAGCAAGGCATGGTGGTAACCCCCACTGCAGCAGTCCCTGCAAAACAGAGGAGGGATGGGAGGCCCAGGGCCTGGAATTGCTAACAGGGCTGGGCAGGGAGGCTGCTTGACAGCTCCAGGCAAGAGTAGATGATTGTATGGCTCACCTCAGTGGAGGGGTGGCTGGGAAGGTTAATGCACAACTATGGATTCTGGTTATGTCCCTGTAAATGTCAATGCACACCAGAGTGCATCCAGCAAAGTTTCTACAAAAGAATCTTGAGCAACCAGAGTGGGCTCTGGGAAAAATAACTTGAAGGATGTTTCAGATTTGTGAGGAACCTGAAGCAAAGTTCTAAGGATTTTTCTTTTACCTGCTATCCAGAGAGAAGCTATATTATTTTTAGAAATCAGTGCCAAGACTGTGACATCTATCACATGCTCAGGAAGAGGGAAACTAAGTTTGAGGGTGCTCTCCTGGCTGAAATCCATGAGGAGAGATGTTTTAGGGATTAATATCACTCCATGTGGCAGGGGCTCTCCTGCAGAATTGCCAGGAAAGAGGTAACAAACTTCCCTCCCTTGAGCTGGCTGCTTCCTGCAGACTGCCTTTGAACCAGGCAGGAGTTTTGACATGAAAACATTTAAGTGCTGTTGGGTGAGTGTCCAGCAAGCCTTTGATTAGAGCAGTGCTCATTAGACTGACTTGTTTCAGCAGCTGTCCAACACAGGAGAAAAGGGAAATCATTAGAAGTAAACTCTGTGTTTCTATTTCAAATATTATGACCCATCATTGCTCTGACAGTCTTTGAACAATGGCATAAATGGGCTGAGTAATGTGACCCAGCGTCCGGAAAAGCCTTATTCCAGAAAACAAGGAGGGTAAATCACATGATGCCCCATGAGATGGGGTGTTTTGACAAATTACTGCTTCAGGGGAAGTGAGAACAATTTCAGTAACTGGAATGTTGCTTCATCATTTCAGACCCTCGGGATTCCCCATTGCCCTTTCTTCCCCACCACCCACCTTGCTGTTTTCATTTTTAATTGGTGATGTCTGGCAAAGGCTGGTGCTTACCTCTATTTGCTGCCAGAAAAGCCTATTTTTTATCTTTTTAAGGAGCTTAGAAAACACTCAGAGGAAAATGGGAAGGTTTCAATGCCACATTTTACTACCAGCAGACAATCCTGTAGAATCCAATGCAGGCATCAAGGGCACTTAGTAAGACATCACCACAACAGCCTTTCAGTCTCTGTTGAACTCACCTTGATGCACAATTCTCTGTTTTGTGCCATGTGAGACACAAGACCAAAACACCAGCAAACTCAACTAGGACAATCGTTTTTTTTGGCATAGCAATGGAGTACAGAGCCTTTTATGGCCATTTTGGACACTAGCCTCTAGAACTTGTGTCCAAAATGGCTAACAGATGTGTTGGAGCCTTGGGTGCTAGAGATAAAAAATGACCACCTGCAACAAGCTGGAGGTAGATCAACCAGCTTATGTCACCTGCAAAGATCTGAAGACGTGATTTTGTCCTCCTCACCATGCACAGAGGTCATGGAATTAATTATATGGTTCAGTGCTATTTAAATACTCTCATAACTGTGCTTAGGCCACATTGTCACTGCAGCACTGTTTTATAGCATGTAGTAGTTCTACATCAATGCAGCTAAAGCAGTTGGAAGGATTCTTTTATTGAGACTTTCCTATAAATGTCGGATTCTGTTTCTTCGTGACTGTTTGAGCTCTCTATTCCAGCTGCTGCCTTCTATGAAGTGCAGCTAATAACAGCACCAGCAGCAGCTGGACAATTTATTCCTTAAAAACTGTAAAATGCTCTGGTATGAACAGAAGGGGGTTTTGCTGTATATTTCTCCTTGGTGTTTCTAGTCTGACTATTCTGTTCCTTGAAAGCAGCTGATTTCTGAATAGAAACAGAAATGGAAAATAGAAATAAAAATGTTGTATCCTATCCCTCCCCTTCCCCCATTCATCTCATAATGAAGCAGGGATTACTATAAAATATTTTAATTTTAACTCTGGACCACAGAATCTTGGATACACATTTTATAGGTTTTTCCAATGGTAGGTTGAGCAGGATTGGACAAAGACCATCACTACCACACAGTACAACCTGGCCCTGTTGTGAGCTGCACAGGTGTTTTCACTTGCCCTGAACACAGCTGAGTGTGGAGGGACCTTTGGTCACCAACCTGCCTGTGCCCAGAGGTGCCCATGGTCCCCAGCCAATGCATGTGGAGTGGTCTCATGCAGTTTCAAAAGTCTGAGAGACAGGGTTTGTCTTGGCTGCTCTGGCCACCATGAGGATATTTAGAGGTTGGCTGGCTATGGTGACATATTTCCAAGCATCTTAAAGTCAGGTCTGATTTCTTTATATTTAAACATAATCCAAGGAAAATGAGGGACCATTTCCATGAAATAATTCTTTGATAAAAATGATGAATGGAGAAAGAAAGAACCATTGCAAGAAATGCATAAATTAATATACACACTGCATTACACCATCAAATCCCAGCTTGCTTCCATGGCTTGAAGATTATTATGCCTGGAGATGCCACAATAAAACAAATTACTTGCTTGCCCATTTGATGTCCTGAGCTTACACTGCTCCCATCCAGCCATTCCTTTCAGTGCTTTCCTGCATTCCCAGCCAATGAACATGTGATCCATGCTGAGAGAGGAGCAGCATGGAGCACATCCAAGCTCCCCCCATGTGAGGATCATCCCGTCTGGATAAATGTATCTGGGCTGAGAGCTGCAGAATGAAGAAAACTTCTGTTCCTTGCACACCTCTCTGTTAAAATTCTTAGATGTTAAAAAGCATCCTTGCTGAACCTCTGGACACACAAGGACAGTGAATGAGTGGAACGTGGTGACAGTGGGACAAGCTGCAGCCAGAGATGAGAGTCCAAGAGATGTGGCCAAAACTGCTCCTTGATGGGAGTTTTGCTCAGAGATCCTCCTGGTGGGTTTTGGTGGTGAGGAGCTGGGTGTTTCAGATGTCAGGACCCAGGACATCCCTCTGGCTGTCCTGAGCAGCCAAGACCCCTGCCAGGGGTCTCAGAGACCCTGGCACAGAGCCCAAAATGCCTGTGGTTTTGATTATGACCTGTGGAGCAAGTTACCAACCTTAGATGAAGATCTGCAAGCCATGACAAATTAAGTAGAATGATAGTGAATTTATCACAAGGCGAAAAAGTAGACTTTGGGGTTTTTAGAACGGGGATTCAGGGGGCAAGATGGAGGAATCTGGGTGTGTCCAGCCTTTCTTCTTCTTCTTCTTGGCCTCCATCTTCTGCTGTGATGTTGGCACTTTTAGATTGGTTTAGAGTAGAAGCTCACTGTCTAAGATAGGTGATGGGTATTGGACAGTAATTGTAAATATTGTACACGTAGTTTTTAGTATAAAAGATAACACTGCCCTGGGAGCAGGCAGAGTGCCTAGACTGTCTTGCTGGATGGACCTCGGCAGGTCAGGAGAAAGAATTTTATAGATAAGGAACAATAAACAACCTTGAGACCGAGATCTGAAGAGCTCTGACTCCTTCTTCGACCCCCGGGCTGGGAAAAGAGAATTTCCAACGTATCTCGGGGTCACTCTGACCAGCGAGAGATCCCGACATCACCGAGTGTCCCAGCTGCAGCTCTGCTCCTTGTAGGGGTGCCTGGAGGCTGGAATCCCCAGTGACAAACCTGCTGGCAGCCGTGAGAGGGAGGGGTCCATGTGAAGGTCAGGTTTGCTCTGGAGCTCGCCTCCTTTCCACCAGCCCCGTGATGGGCTGCTCCTGGGACAGGGAGCTGTGCCCTGAGCCCCGCAGCAGCATTCCCAGGATGGCCAGCACTTCCTGCAGGCCCTGGCCAGTGTGGGCACTGCAGCCCCGGAGCATCCAGCGGTGCCTGGCCAGCCCCCCGAGCCGCAGCATCTCGCCCAGCTGGGCAGGAGCCAGCGCTCCCGGCACGTCCTGCTTGTTGGCCAGGAGCAGCACAGGGATGCCAGCCATGCCGGGGTGGCTCAGGGCCTCCTCCAGGGCTGCCATTGCTTCAGCCAGCCGGGCCGTGTCTGTGCTGTCAAGCACGAAGATGAGGGTGTTGATGTCCTCCAGGTAGTTCGGCCAGCTGGCCCGCAGGCTGTCTTGTCCCCCAACATCCCAGAGGGTGAAGGAAATACCACAGGGAGTTCTCAGAGACTCCACGTTGAATCCCACCGTGGGGCAGGTCTCCACAGCCTGGCCACTCTTCAGTTTGTACAGAAGGGTGGATTTGCCAGCGAAGTCGAGCCCCAGCATGATAACTCGAGCATCTCTTTTCCTCCAGCCTTTGGAGATCAGCTTCCCCATCAAGATACTGCCAGTGCGGGGGGAAATGCAGCCAAAACAAAATAGCAAGCAAGCGTATTTCCTCGGTGATGTCAGTCATTAGCAGAGGGCTCAGCCCTGTGTCTCCGAAAGAGCGCCGCAGGTTTGCTGAAGAAAGGTGCAGGCAGCCGGCTTTTGCTTCTCTCTGAAGCTCAGATGAGGTGAGAGCGAGTGTTTACGAGGTGTGCAGCAGAGCCAGGGAGTGATGTTCACATCAGCAGTTCCTACACCCCGGCTCTGCTGCTGCTCACTCCTTTTCATTCAGGACCCGAAGCGATTGGTGCGAAAGCGAGCTAACATTTTGCAGGAAGAGGTGGGGAGACCGTGCAGTAAGTTTCCTCCTCACCACATACATAAATAAATGAGCTTCTGTTCATTGGCTTGTCTAGGAGAAATCCACCCCCGACAGGACAGGACAAGGAGGAACCCGGGCTTCAGACCAGGGTTACTCCAGGAATTTGCTGAATCACAGCTCAAGGGTGGGGATTTAAAGCCTCTTGAGCAACAAGACGATTTTTCTGCCAGTCTTATGTTAAAAAGTACAAAACAAATCACTGTATCATCAGCTTTTACTACCTTTTGTGCCAATGGTAACAACAGCAATTTTAAAAAATGCACACAAGCATGTTTTTTTGAAGTCTTACGGAAATACAATGAGTCAAAATGCCATTCCTGGTGCAAAAATCCATAATATTCTTTACATCAAAGTATTTACAACATTTCAACTTTTTCAAGTGAAGCAAAGTTATGTGGCTGAGGGGGTACAAAAATCCCCTAAAAGAACAGAAAACTGTTTAACAAGACAGCACCCCTTGCACTTCACAAACCAGAGGCAAAAATGTGCTGCTGCAACAACTCCCAGCCTCGCTTGTGCAAGAGCAGCTGAAGGCAGCCATCAGAGTCACAGCAAAGCCAGTATTTAGTTCCCTTCTTTATTGGTTGGGTTTGGCTCCTAAGAGGCTGCTCAGAGGTGTGCAGAGGTCACCCCACAGCAGTAAGGCAGAGCTGCTCTGTAGCCACCTTTATTTGAGAAAGAAATGGGATTCACCCCTGCTTCCCTGGGCCCACAGGGGAATTTTTAACACATCTGTGGGAGATGCAGTTTCCTCAGCAATAATCTCCACATGACAGCTCCACGTCACAAGCATTGCTGGGGATGGAGTTCAGCACAGCATGTGGAAGGGACTGTCTGGTCAGCTGGTCACTGAGAGGCATATTTCTTCCTCTGGGGGCAAGATACTTCAGTTTTCCATCTTTTACAGAAAGGAAGATGCATGAGAAAAAAAAAAAGAACACAAGGAGTCCAGCCCACTTAGGCTGCATGGGATTGCAAGGGGTGCAAAACAGACCACGTTCTGCAAGATAACTCTGTGATAAATCTCTCTCCCATTGTTAACCTACAGAGCTGGATGGCACCAGAGCCTCCACAGGATTTATGCAACTTGTGCATGTGTAAGATGGGTTTTAACAACTGTGCAATACCAGGTTGGAAGGACCTCAAGGATTATCTGGTCCAACCAACCTTTCAAGGCAAAAGCATGGTCTAAAAGAAGCTCAGCACCCTCTCCAGCCAAATCTTAAGTGTCCCCAAGTGCTGGGGAACACACCACTTCCCTGGGGAGATTATTCCAATGGTGGATTGTTCTCATTGTGAAAAGTTATTCTCTTGTGTGCAATCAGAATCTCCCCAGGAGGAAATTGTACCCATAAGTGCTCATTTTTTCCATAGACTACTTGTAAAAAAGGGATTCTCTATCTTCTTTGTAACCACCCTGTGAATATTGGAACACAGTTATCAGGACTTTCATAAGCCTTCTTTCTCAAGATTCAACAATAAAATTGTGCAGTGTATGTTCACACATGATCTTTTCTAAAACCAGTCTGTAAGTGCAAAACTGGCAGAAAGCTCCCTGGATGTGGATAAGAAAAGAGAACTGTAATGCACAGTGGATTCTGGCCCTTCAGGGCATTGCTTGCACATCCTGAAGAGTGTATTGCTGGCTGAGGGTTATCCTCTTGTCCATGTTCTTCAGTTTTTAAAATAAATCCTTGATCTGCTTGTTCACCATTTTGGAATAACCTTCCAATATTTCATTCTCCTTTAAGATCAGTATAGTTGGTATTTTTAGACATAACAGTGGGTCAAGTGAATTGTGTCTTGATCTTTTCATGTTTCTCCTGCCTTTGCTGCTGCTTATCCTCTCTGAGACTTGGCAGGCAGTGGTGGCACACATCTGACCAGACATTCGTAGTACCATAATTTTTTTCAAGTAAATTAAAATGCAGGTACGGGAAGCAGGGGTGGAGACTCTACCATTCAGTGAATAATTGAGCATTTGAAATATGATGTGATGGAGTCTTTGATTGCATCACTCCCTCACATGCTACAGAAGAAGGCTGCTTCCAAAAAAAACCCAAACAAACAAACAAACAAACAAACAAACAAAAAAACACCAACCCCCCCCCCCAAAAAAAAAAAAAAAAAGAAAGGAAAAGGGAAAGAGGAAAAAGGGAAATGAAAAAGAAGAAATAAAGCCAGAATAAAGGATGCAACTAAGCACAGTTTTACCGATGATTCAGTAAAATTCTGAAAACTCTTCAGGTTTTCTAAGGCACAGAATACAGTAATTCATGGGCAAATAGAGGAAACTCTATGTTCATTTTCTTTTTTTTTACATGCTTATACCCTATGTATTGAACCTATTTTCTTTCTTCCTGACAATTATTCCAAATACAGGGTGCAAACTGTGCCTACAGAGCCTGTTCCGCCCACAGCTATGTTACAAAAGCATAGCATTTCCAATAAATAATACATAGGAGCAATTACAAGTCTGTTTAAGAAAGAATGAAAGAAAAGAAAGTAAAAGCATACAAGATGAGTTCTGAGTGCATCTATTGCTGGAACAGAAAGGCCAGGTACTAAATAATTCAGACATTGTGTTCAGAGACAAGGACAGCCCCTATTCAAGCTGTGTCTTCTGTGGACAGAATAAATGTTCTTTTCTTGTGTGTCATATCCCTGAATTCTCAGAAGCAATGCTAATTCCATTTATAGTTTCACAGAATTTCAGTCAATTTATTTGTTTGCTGATTTTTAGGCATGCATTTCTCCACTTCCTAGATATTCATCCCCCAAAAAAGCAATAATCAGTACTAGCAATACAGGAGAGAATATGCCCTCCTTCCCATGCCCCAAAGATTCCAGTTACAGGGATTTTGTCCTGATCACTATATTAACTCACATTTGTTCCAACCTGTGCCACCTCTTTGGAAGGCAGCTCCAGGGAGACAACCCTTCACAGAGACAGGAATAGCAGCTGTAGTTCTGGTCCTTGTTGTGAGTGTGCATCCAGATGGCATCTGCTTGGAACAACAATCACATCTCAGTCCAGCAAAGGCAGAGTGTGCTTCCCCATCCAATTGTGCTTGTGTCCCTGAGAAAGGCCACCAAAACCGCCATGCACCCAGCCCTGCCTGTGTTTCCTGCAGGATCTCCTCATTAGATCATACATGGCAAGACTACCAAGGAGGGCAAGTTCAGAGCAGGAGCTGGTGAGAAAGCCCTCTGGGAGCTGAAGGAAGCCCTGGACACCGGTGGATGTCTTGACCTGCAGAGCCCCCTGTCCACTGCTGGCAGTCACCTTGAAGGGGACTTCTCTGTGTTTGGCCTGTGAGAGTTCCTTGTGCACCTGTTGGGATCAGTGGATTTGACCTAGCCAGGGCCCCAGGCTAAAACCACAGCAAAGCCAAATGCAATGGTTCAGACTTCAGAGAAGTTTGGCCTTTTTCTTCCCTGCATCCTGCTCCATTCCCCTTGCTCTGCCCCCGATATCTGGTGTGCCCGCAGGAAACTCCCTCCTGCTAACAGATCGTGCCAGTTCACTTGGCACCTGCCCAGGAAGCTGCCTGTTCCATCAGGGTCAGTGGGTGGCTGTGAGAGCTGGCAGCTGAAGGCAAGCTGCTTCCTCCTGAGACAAATTCCCAGAGGCTTGAAACATGGCTTAGCATAGTCTGAAAGTTACACAAGAGAGCCACAGGCTACGACATGCCCCAGAAAAGCCTGCCTGCAGTGATGTCTCTTGACAAGATGTGATCGCTTGAAGTTGAATCAACACCCTGAAGTTCAGAATGACAAGACTCACACAACAAAAGACACAGCAGATGTTAAGCACTTGTCCTTCAAGTGCCCATCAAGGACTGTGAGAGGTGTTGGTATCTCCAGGGCACTCCTGCTGGGGTTGGAAATAGGGCATTGTTGTCCATCTCATCCTGTGGTCCTTGTTTTCTCCTCATTTCCTGGGACAAGTATTTGGTGAAGGGAAATGGGTTTTGGTAGCATAACTGGTAGCAGATAGGCTATCAGCTTCATGCTTTCCAAAGTTAACTCCTTCCAGTAGGAAATTACTCTAGCTGGAAAGCACAAAACCTCACCTGCTACACCCTTGTCACAGTTCCCAGGAGGTCCTTGTCTCTTGTCAGTCCCCACCTGTCTGGCCTGCTGGGACTCACCCCTGTGCTGGAGGATGGCAGCCACTAGGACACAAACGTGCCCACGGGTGTGAGATCCTGCTCAACACAGCTGCCTGATGGCCAGGGCTGGTGGTGCCCCTGCGTGTGCCCCAAGCCTGCCTGCTCCCTGGCTGGGGACAGAGGGACAGGTCCTGACCATCAGACCCTGCCTTAACTCCCTGGCAACAAGGTGAATGTGGAGAATTACGACACAGAGCAAAGAATTTTTTCCCTCATGTTCTCATCCCTTAGCTGGCAGGTGCTGCAACAGCAGGACAACATGGAAAGGAAAATTATTTGCCTTGCTATGATTTCTGTTTGAATTAAGTATGTCCTTTGTATATGACTGTAGAATATTGCTCTAGTCTCTGAAATTATAATTTCCAAAGCTGTTTGGAATTTTATCAGGATGCAGAATTTTATCAGTCCTCTAGAGAGGACTCTCTAGACAAACTCATTCAAGTGCTACCCAAACTGTTTTAGTTTTTCCCCATAAAGTGGCAGTGCTCTGTATTCTTTTATGTCACTGAAACTCTCATTCCAGGTCCTTCTTTCTATGTCTTAAATTCACAGATCTCTTCCTCCTTGACCCCTAACATCTTAGCTTTGTCTCCTCATGACAACTTAAAACTAAGCTTCTTTGGCACCCTTACCTATCCTGACACTATCATTCCCTTTCCTGATGCTATTCATTAACTCTTCTTCTTCCAGTCGGTCTCTATCCCAGCTTAGGTCATACACTCATCTATGCCACATACTGCACACAAGCCATTTTCACCTTCAAAACTAATTAAAATACAGCTCTATTGTGAGAGGCCTTAAGCTCAATTCTTTATTATTATTAATGTTTCTAGTTGAAGAGGAAAAAAAGAGCAAAAAATGTGTATGCTTACAAAAACATCAGTGTTACATGTGCCAAAAAAAGGCTCCTGTATCCTAGTATTTGCTTCTCCCTCTGTTGAATGTAAAAGCCAGGAAGCAAGGACTGGATTCCTGGGGCTTTTTTTTTAGTATTCCTTTGGTTTCTATTGAGAGGAAGCCCTAAAGAGACTATCTAATGATGCTTAACCCTACTCCCCACTTGCATTAAATATAATATAGGTAATATCTTACCTGTTACTTCTATGGGAAGTAAAATTTTACACTTTGAAGGTATGCTGACGAAATTCATCTCTCCAGATTAGTCTGGAGGAAATCCTGCTTTGCAATACACAAATTCAGTTCCCTTTAAGGTGGCCTTCCCTTGTTTCAGTTCCAGAGAAAGAAAATGGGATTAAAATGACAGTGCAGGCATGGACCTGAAAACGTATTTTGTGCAACTTGACAGGCTCCAGAGCCACAGCAGTCTCACTTTCAGTGCTCCTAGATTCAGGAGGTTTGGATGCAAAGTCTTGTTTAATTGTTTGTTTTTAATATTTGTCTTAGCTTACCTGTTTAGGACATTTTATACCAATAAAGAATTTTACTGAAAAGATACTGGAAATTATCAACAAAAAAAAAAAAAGCTATAAACTGTTCTTTACATTTCTATTTGGTAAAATGGAAGAAAGTGAGAAAAACCCATGAAATTTCACAAGTTGCATTTTATCTGTCTGGCCACAGAGTGTCAATGTTTTCCCACACATTTCTCAATGGAGAGCCTCCCTCCTGCGGAACCAGCTGCTGTACGGGTTTTGCTGAACAGCAGCTGTAGGTTTGTTTTGTGTGCCACAGGAAGCTGATGGTGAGCACTGCAGAACAGAACTGGAGTGAGATGTCAGCTCCATGCAGGTCACATTTAGCTCCAGATTGTTTTCACATCAGATTTAGCTGGCATTATATCCTAGGACTCCACAGTCTGAGTGAAAACCTAAGTGAAAAACCTACCGATGGCAAAAAATGATGCTTAATGAGGAGAAAAACAAGAAACACTTTGAAGAACTTTCTTCCTTTAATATCTTGTAACAGGTCACTGGCAGTTGCCATCACAACTCATCATTGTTTGTGAAGCTTCACAGAGCTGCAGACACAGAACAAGCATTTAAATCCACAATTAACAAGATCATAAATTCCTGTAAACTCGGGTTTATCTACGACTGTGCACACCTTTGTGATCTCCAGGTTTGACACCACATCATTAGGAATGGAATTACAAAATCCGGTTTTGGGGTATAATTCCATGCCAAGCTATTCTCCATTTTGAATTTCTAGTGTCCCCACTTCGGTCACTTGAGGAAAGCTCTTCTCAGTCACCTGCTACTGCTACCAAGAGATGCAAACTGAGGCTGTTGGTGTCAGAGAGAGGGATCAGCACCAGATCACCACCGAGGCCAGCAACACACATTACCTGTGTGGTGTCTTGGGAAACAATTCCTTTTGTTCTACAAAACTTGTCCCTGGATAGCATTGCTTTGCCTGGCTGGCCTATTTAATGTTTTCATAACTCTTCCAGTCGGTCATAACTTTTCCAAGACGGATATCAGGTTTCATAACCCTTTTCCTTGTAGAAAAGAAATGCTAGAGGAAGGTTGCTTTTTGTTGTTGCTGGCTTTTGCAAAAAGCCATACTGAGAGAAAAAGAACTGGAACTAGTTATTTGCAAGATAATAAAATTATTTTGCTGCACACAGAGCACTTCTGTAGCTGTTTCAGCTGCTCGTAAAGCCCACACACAATATGAACTGCCTGCAACTGCTGTTTAAGAACTTATTGCATGATAAAATTAGTGTGAAAACTGACTAGTGATAACTAATAAGAAGAAAAATAAACCCATGTGAATAAAAAAAACCCCTGACTTGGAGCTTGTGTTCTGGGCTTGTTAAAACAACTGAGTTTCTGCATATGGTAACTAAGCAGGGCTGTCCTGCAGAACTAAAATCAGTTTTGTTTATGCAGCTCCACCTTTGCACCATTTCCCAGCAATGTCAGGAAAGGCAGCTGCTCTTGACTCCTTTGCGAAGCCACAAACACAAGCTGAAAACAAATGCTGTGTATGTTCCCTTTCTGCCCCCCACAGAGGCACTGATGACACTTTTCCATGTATCTTATTTATGCCTTTTCTTTCTGTTGCTACAGAATTCCCACAATGTATTCAGCAGTATTTTCCTGATGCTGGCAGTGCAGCAAGCAGCAACTTGGCAGGAAAATGCTCTTTCTACCCGGGACCTACCACTGTGCTTTCCTTGCCTCGTATTCCAGAGCAGAATTTCTCCAGCATCACTGATTCCCTCTCAGAGCAACCCATGCACACTTGATCCCTGGGTTACTAAAATTGATTTTTCTTTCTTTTTTCTTTTCTCTCTTCTCTTCTCTTTTCTTTCCTTTCCTTTCCTCTTTTCCCTTTCCTTACAATTTCTTCTTTGAACTTAGCTTTTTCTTAAATTGACCACCCTCAAAAAGAGATTGATACCTCCAGTGGGCTTGACCTTACTGCTTTATGTTTCAGATCCATCAGCTGTCCACTCCCTGCAACCCCCAGCTGCCTTCTGACCCACTGTCAGGAAAAAAAAAAAAAAAAAAAAAAAAAGTTAATTTTGAGAAAGAAAGAAGCCATTTCCGGGTAACAACTTTGTGCTAACAAAAGACTTCTCTTGGGAATGCCGGTTTCCAATCTTTCCTTTCCTGGATCCTGCCTACTTGATGCGCAGGTGTTGGAACAGTGAAGGACAAGACTGTCAATGCTAAGGCCTAGCAGGGGTTTATCAGCTGCCTACATACTTTTGAATGAAGAGAAGTCGCTGAGTGACTGTGTCAGCAGACCCTTAGCCCTGTCTCTGGGACCCACCTGGACTGAGGCCTTACTGGCCCCAGGCTGCAGCAGAGCCAGCAGCGATCCAGCCCCAGGCGGGCTCTGCTCCCCGGCCGGGGAGGGAGCCTGGGCCGAGCCGCGGAGGATGCGGGGCAGACAGGGCCATCAGCTCAGGAAGGGCAGCACTCTGAGGGGCTGCAGGGGCTCCGGAGAAGGACAGCGGAGGTGGGGAAGGGTTTGGAGCAAGGCCTTACGAAGAGGGTCTGAGGCAGTTTGGACTTGAGGGGATCGCTCAGCCTGGAGAAAAGGCGGCTCGGGGAGGGGGAGCCTCATCGATCCCTGCGGCTCCCTGACAGGAGAGTGGAGCCAGGTGGGGGTCGGCCTCTTCTCCCAGGTAATTGAGCGGCAGGACAAAGCCTCAAGCTGTGCCAGGGAATTTCTTCTCAGAAAATGACTGGGCATTGGAATGGGCTGCCCTAGGAGGTGGCAGAGTCACCGTCCCTGGCGGTGCGTAAGGAAAGGCTGCGCATGGCATTCAATGCCGTGGCCTGGTTGACACGGTGGCGTTCGGCGGGAGGTTGGACTCGGGATGATGCCAGGGTGATTTCCAGCCTCCCTGTCCCTGTCCCTGTCCCTGTCCCCGCCACCCGCGCTGCGCTGCGCTCCGCTCCGCTCCGCCCCACGCCGGGCCGGGCCGGGCTGGGCTGGGCTGGGCTGAGCGGACCAGGGGCCGCGTCACGCGCCCGGCGCACCCGCGGCGCCCAATGGGGAGCGAGGAGCCGCCCACGTGACGGAGCGCGCGCGAACGATCAATAGGGAGGGGGGCTCCTCCCCCCCCAGCCCCGCGCTCCCTCGTCCCTCCGGCGAGTCACGTGATGCGGCGCAACTCTGCCCCCCCCGCTCCCCTCCCGCCCTGGTCACGTGCGCTGGCGCCGGCGGCGCGCGCGGCCCCGACGGCCGTGAGGGGCAGCGCGAGCGGCGGCGGCGGGCGGGGCGCGCAGGGGCCGCGCCGGGCGGAGCGGGCGCGGGGAGCCCGCCGGGAGCCCGCCGGGAGCCGCCGCGGGCACCGGGTGAGGAGCAGCGCCCGCCCCGCGCCGTCCCGTTAGCGCGCCGCGGGCAGCGGGCGGGCAGCGGGGCTGCGAGGGTGGCTGTGCCCGTGCGGAGCAGGGAGAGCGAGGAGAGGAGGAAGGGAGGGAGAGAGAGAGAGAGAGACGGTCCTCGTCGCCGCAGCTGGGCTGGGGTGGGGACCCTCACCCGCGTCTGTCTCGCCGCCAGCCAGTTTCCCCCTCAGCCTCTGCAAGGCTCCTACTGCACGTCCTTAACACTCTGTGGTCTTACTGATTTTTTTCTCCTTTATTTTCCTGGTTTGTGGTGTTGCGGTTTATCCTTCCCTTTTGTCGCCGGCTTCCTGGAGCCTGACTGAGGTACCCGGCTGGTCGGGGAAAAAACAAACAACCCAGGAGCAGGAAAAACTCAACGCTTTTTGTTCTTCCTCGCCCGGCTTTCTATGAATATTTACAGCGTTTGTTCGGGTTTTTAACGCACTTCTTCTAAACTGAAGGGGTATTTGCTTTGTTTTGTTTTTAAAGGAACTTGCGGAGTTCCAATTTAGGAAGCTCTTGTAAATGAACGCTAAAGGAATATTTGCCTGTTTTATAAGGAACTTGCAGGGTTCTGATTTAGAAAGTTCAAGTGACCCGTTTGTGTTGTCCTCTACTGACGGAAGGTAAAATGGGCTTAAATCGTTCCGACAAGGGGTGGGATTAAGAGAAAAGGGTACAAGGCATCATAAATGGAAATGTGCTTGGAGCACAGGGTATTTTAGGAAAACCTTTAGAAGCTGTTGGAAAGATGCATTCGTTCTTTAGTGCCTTAATATGAATGTTTCCCCTTGAATGCTTATCTCTCTATATGTCAGATTGGAAGACAGGCATTGCTTTAGAAGACGTCCTCAGTGAATGGATTTGATAAGTTGCACTAATGTTTTAGCGTAGGAAAAAAAAAAGAAAATAAGGCAAAGTGTGGTTGTAATTGCAGTTTTGTAATTGGAGGTTTGTTATGGTGGGTGGATGGCAGTCACCCTCATAAGGGTGGTTTCCTGTGGCTAAGCCAGTCATGTTCAGTAGCATTCACGTGTATGATGGTGCTCTTTGCTTGCTTATCTCTCTCAGCTGGTTACTCAAAGCAAACAGGAGATCTGGTTGTCAGCCCTTGGATCAGTAGTTCTTTCCTCCCCTGTGTGGCTCATTAAGGACATCTGAAAATAAATTGTGTAGAGGTTTGGAACACATGAGTTTTGCCATAGAAATTTTGCTTCCTGTAAGGTCCAAGGAAAGTAAGTTAGGGCACACTTTTTCAGGGTGTGCAGGTCTCTTCATTAGCAGGGGGAATGCCTCAGTTGCATCCCTTGGTTCATACATCTACTTAACATCAATAGTATTGTTAATATAATGATAGTATATAGTTTCTCTATTCCTTCTCAGTGCCAAGATATGAAATCAAAAAAAAGGAAATGAAGACTGGGGGAAGACTGGCAGGACGTGAAGGATTTGATTCTTCCTTGGTTAAGGTGTACTTCCAATTAAAAAGGGATTTAGTGTGCCAGTCACTCTGCGTTGTTCTAAAGCCAGATATCCCAGCTTTTGTGTTCTCACTGCTGTTCATAATTCCCAAAGACAATTAGGAAAAATGAAGGCCTGAGCCTGCAGTTTTTCTGTGCAGGAGTAGGTCTGCCTAGCTGGAATAAGCTGCAACATTGGAGCCTAAGGAGGGAGTGAAACAAACAAACGTGCAATTGTGTTCCAGCAGCCTTTGCAAATAAGGGGATAATCTTTGAGGAGTTAACTGTAGGTTTTTTTTGTCCCGAGGACAATTGGTACTGTTTTCCCGGTAGGATGTTGTGTTAGGCTATTGTTCTATCCAGCGTGGATTTATTTAGCTGAACTATAAACTCTGTAGAATAGTATCTAAAATCATTTTAACAAAGCATTTTGTAAACGCTGCCTTTTTTTTTTTTAAGGCAGGATTCATGTTTGTCTTTCATGTGCCACTGTGAATCGGCTTGCAGGCTTTTTATTTAGTAAGCAAATTACTGAGGAGATGAATGTGTAGGCAGCAGATTAACACAGAATTTTTGAGGTGCCTATGATTCCAAAAGTGTGTGGCTTTTTAAATTGTGAGCAGATGTAAATGTTTTTCCCTTAATGTTGGTGCTTACCCTGAGGTCAGTTTCTTTTTCGTCGCAATATGGCCAGTTCAGTTTCCTTTCTTTTACAAGCCGCCCTTTTTTGCTTATTTTTAGCCTAAGTGAAATTCAAGGAGTGATCTCTGTTTCTGTTTGGATACTGAGGTTGTTGGATCATTTTGGAGATGTCAGAGCCGTGAGAAGAGGTGTTGTTGATATAAACTCCCTCTGCTGGTTCATTTTGCAGCAGAAGTAAAGCTTTGTGTTGTGTAATTGTCTACCTCTGCATCATGCAGCAGAAATTAACAGTTGAGAGGTGGCACGCAGTGTTTCTAAAAGCAATTTGGGCAGCCAGTTTAAGCTCAGGGGTTTTATACTCATAAGGTTTTTAAGTGCAATTAACTTAAGATCTGGGTGTTGATACATAATGGATACTCCTCAGAGCTGCTGCTGCCTTGTTGCACACAGAATCAGAGCAATAGCCTGAAGCTAATATATTGAGAGAGCTATTAGCATGCAGATTAAAATACCTTGGCTGCTCGGGGCTCCATCTGGTACATTTGCCCTTACAAACTTCTCAGCTGAGGTGCAGCCCTTGCACGGTGTGTGATGTAGCAGGGTCCTGTCAAGAGAAGTAAATAACCTTAGGTGTGGGACTGACATTCTGCAGGAAGGGTGAGGGAAGGACGCTGGATTTCTTTGTGCTTGTGTTTGTGGTGTGATGTCTGGAGTCTCCTGGATCATCTGCCTTTCATGGCAAGGATTTGCCCAGAAGAAACTTCCCTCACAACTGTCCCCACCAGATTCAGGCAAATGTTGTGCAGGGATGAAGCGTGAGTGTAGTTGGTGTGAGGGCTCAGTCATGGTATCACAGAGCATCTGCTCTTTTGGGAAGTGTGCATTATGTCCTACAGGATGCTGGAACCAATTTGGTTTCAGTTTTGATAATAACGAGTAACTTTACTGACACCTCTGTTTACAGTCCTACATTTAAAAATAGATTTCTCAAATACTTTTTTCCTCACTTGTAGAATTTTTTTTCCTTCCTGTGACTGCCAGAACTTTTATTGGACAACTGGGAAATTGGCTGAGGTTATTAAGGAATCTGTTTTTAGAGAGAAAAAGGTGGTGCTTCTGCCTAGGTGGAGTATTTGTTTTCTGTGGAAAATGAAGAATAAATAGTTAAATCAGCTTTCGATGCACAACTACAGTTAAGAAACAGTAGTCAGTGTATAAGGCCCAGAACTTTCAGGTTTGTGTGTAATTTCTCTGTTTTGGACAAAAGGATAAAGGAAAACAGCTGCTGTTGCTGCCACAGAAATGTTGAAAGCCAGTGATGATAGGTACTCCAGCAAACAGCAGAATCTCAGGACGGTAGTTAATATTTCAAGAGTAGGGAAAAGTGTGTCTTTGAGGAGAAGCAGTACATATGACATAAAAGACAATATGTTGTTTGGTTGGTTTAAGGATTTTTGTGAACCTTTGTTGGTTGCTAAATCCTGGATAGAGTTTAGGATTGAGATTTATTTAAGAAACAGATTTACCAGTGGCAGATGAGTTGTCCTTAAGAACCTTTTGAGGAAAACCCCTGAAATAACTGTAGAAATGTAGTAACAGCTGAAATGACTGAAAATATACAGCATGGTTTTGGGAAAAGCAATATTAACACCTGTTAACAATTGTAAGGACCTTCACCTGTGGATGGAGTTAATTGCTCATATCTCCAGTTTGGGAAGTCTCATGTGCTTGAAAGCTTTTATCTATTGATATTAGTTTGACAAGATGTCAGGTTGAGCTGTGAGGTGTGGGGAGTGCAGCATAAGTTTTGGAAGTGCTTGGAAAGGTTTTGTCAAAGATCAGTGATTAACTGAGTCATACAGAGCCGAAGAGAAAGAAGTCAAATGGATTAGAGACCTAGTGCACAGATCAGGAAGGGAGAGAAAAGGCAACACATATTACACTTATTAATTTTAGAATAGATTTGGTTCTCTGGGTGCTGTAAAACTTGTTATTCTGCCAGAGAATATCCTAGCCAATTTACACCTTGTCTTCCTGTCTTCACAGGTTATGTTGAAAATTACTTCAGTGAAGAAAATAGTTTTCTTAAAATTCAGGTTGACTCGTTTGTGCCTTGGCAGTTGTATATTACATGAGGCAAGTTAAATAGGTGAAGTCAGAAGGGACACTTCCTTGGTCTGCTCAAAAGAACAAGTAATTGCTGCCTTGTTTTAAGTGATTGATAGTGTCATATGTTAAAAGACTTGACAAGGTGAGGTGACAAATCTTGGCAGCTAACTAGCCTGTGCTTGTAACTGGACTAGAAATTAAGAAGGCTTAAATGCATCCAAACCTGTTTAGCTTGTAGAATGTCCTACGCCTTGCCATCAGGTAGACTTCGAAAAAAAAATAAGCTATTCTACAAATAAATCTATTATGTATTTGCTCTGGAGATTTCAGATGTTTTCAAGACCTGCTTCAAATCTGAAATAGAGAGTTAAGTCAGGCTCTTAGTAAGAGATGTCTGTAGAGCAGAGCTGGGTTTATTGGATCAAAGTTATGGAATCTGATAAGGAAGCAACCCTGCCTGGTTTTTGTGTTAGGGTTTTTTTTTTTTTTAATGGACATAATTCCACAGTGACCTCTGTGTTTCTCAAACTTCATTTTCTTAATTGTTATTATTGCTACTTTTTTTAAACTCCCTTCTTCCAAAAAAACATCTGCACTGAATAACAGTTGACTGCTGTTGTTAAATGGCTTTCTGAAGCCCAGTCTTGGTTGTCAGCACAGTTTGAGAACCAAGCATCAGAAGAAGAGTGGAGAGGCTGTGTTTTCACTGTTATCATACCTGGTACCCAGGCACCATCAAGAGGCCTGGGTACTTGAAAGCAGCCTGACTTGAAAGCAGCACAGCAAAGAATAGGGGGATTGGGTTGCACTGAAACAAAAAATGAAAAGGAAAGAACTAAGTGTTGATGAGAGGATGGCATCTGGGTAGAGACTGCAATTCTTATCCATGGAAAAATTCCCTGCCTCCTTGGCTTTTACTGTTTTATGGTGATTTGTCTTGTCACTGACATTCTGTGGAATTCTTCACCTAATGCTCTCCACATTTCACAGAACTTGCTGATAGCCCTGGGCATGGATCATGGATTGTAAGCTGCAGAGTCCCTTCAGGGTGTGGGCGATGTGATGTGCAGGGTTGAGTGCCTCGATGAGCTCTGGATGTTTGTGCTGTCAGCTTTGCTCCTGAGCTGCTGCAGTCATCCTGAGGAAACTGGGAAGAGGGAGCACTGGAGAAGAATGGGTTCTATATGTTTGTTTTCATTGGCAAACATCTCTATACCCTGTCATGTTTCCAGCTGTTAATGTGATCCACCTGGTTTCTAAGTAACAGATTATGGCAATTTTACTTAATTGCTGTTCTCTGATGTGTTTCACTGCCTAATTGCACAAGCTCATGCTTTCCTGCTCTCACAAATATTTTTTGACCATAACAGCTTTTGATTACACAAGAGATGGCAGATTTGGGTCATGTTCATAACAGCTCCATCCTTATTTTTATTTCTATGTTTCACATATATATCAACTGCTTGCTTACATGGCATTTGTAACTTGTAAGATTACAAAAAACTCACAAGTGAAAATTTTATAAATTGGAATTGCAACTGAAATTCCCTTTGAAAATTCCCTCAGAATTCCACTCTGCCACCAGTGGATATTTGCTAAATCACAAATTTTTACTAAGTTTGCTTGTTAAAGAGCAGACGTTTAGCTGTATTGAATATAGTTTACTTAAATACCCTGTTAAGGACACAATTTGTTTTTTCAGTGAGGAGCTTTTTGTTCACCTAAATACATGGAAATACAATTCCATATTTCATACAGAATAGAATATTTACTTTCAGAGCTACCTGTCTTTTCTCCATGTAAAGGAATTTCCCTTACTGTCTGTTAATGAAAGCGCAGAATACTCTTTTTAATAAGCTTTTTGTTTGTGTTTTTTTTATTGCAGCAATGTCCTCTTGCTTGTAGAGGCGTCATGACACACAGCAGCATCATGGTGGACGTAGGCAAGTGGCCAATATTTACCTTACTTTCCCCCCAAGAAATTGCTTCCATTCGGAAAGCGTGTGTGTTCGGGACGTCGGCCAACGAAGCCATTTACATCACGCACAACGACGAGGTGAGCTGCCACAAGTGCCTGCTTTCAGAATGGCTGTAGATTAGTAGCTTCTCAAAAGCATTATGTGAAATCTAAAATGTGGTGGATATAACATTTGATTTTTTTTTTCTTAAGTTTTGTGTGGGGACAATATAAATGGACTGTTAGAAGACTTTCACATGGCAAAGGCCAGGATGGATTATATGCACTTTGGAAGACAGGCAGAATTTAAAAGAAGGTGTGGTAGCTTGAAGTTAAGTGCAGACAGGTATGAAGATAGAAAATGAGGTTATGGCTTGCTAAGTAAAAAATACCGTGAAAGATTCTGTAGATTTTAATGATTCAGAAACTCTTTGAGTTAGCATAGTGCTGCTCAAAGAAAATGAGACAGGTGTTCTGGGATGTATTAATGGGAAGGTTTCTGGTAAGACTGGGTAGAGAAGGATTTTTTTTTCCCCAAAGTCCTATCAATAGTGCCTGTAGGATGAGCCTCCCACAGTATAGCTCTTTACATGCTTATGCATTATTTGCTATTTACAAACTGCTTTTAAAAGAAGGTGGTGGCTTCCCCTTTTCAGAATTTCAGACTTCTTATGATTTCAGACTTCAGTTCCTGAAAATAAAAATAAAATAAAAAGCTTAAATTCCAGGACTGTACAAATCTGAATAATTCAGTTAACATCCAAAATGCCCTTGTGCAGCCTCTTGAGATTGTTAATTTCCATGCAGGATGTCTCTGGCCCCTGGAGGTCCAAGATGAAACTCTGTCCCTAGTTAATGAAGACCTGAGCATTACACATCTGTGCATACCTGAGCATAAAATATTTGAAATGAGTATTCTTTTGTTTTTCAGGTATTTGTTTTTGGACTGAATTGCAGTAATTGTTTGGGAACTGGAGATAATCAGAGCACAATAGTACCAAAGAAGTTGGAAGCCTTATGTGGAAAGAAGATCTCCAGTCTCAGTTATGGAAGTGGACCCCATGTTGTTCTTTGTACTGAAGGTAGAAAATTAACATTTAGTTAGAAACATAAGTTAAAGATTTTAAGCTAAACTTGCATTTAACAGGAATGGATTATAGTGTAATTGTATTAACTTGTTAACTGGCTAACGTACACTAAGAGGTTCTTGTTGGTCTTAAGTGGAAGTAAATGGATTTTGTAATTGCTAAAGTTTCCATTTCTACTATGTTGAGGTTGTAGCATTTTACACTGTCACTTATGATGTACTTTGTCTTACCTGTGCACTTCCATGTATTTCCACGATCTAGAGGATATGCTGTGATGTATGAATATAAAACAAAGTATATAATTTTATAGCATACAGATGATTCTTCTAATAGTTTGTTAATTTCAATTTCCTGTTGGTATTTGATAATTTCTTAAAATTCTGTCTTAACCTCCCTGAAATTTTTAGTGGTTTTCATCACAAATATTTTTGCAGATGGTGAAGTGTATGCTTGGGGACATAATGGTTACAGCCAACTTGGAAATGGCACAACCAATCAGGGCATTACTCCTGTTCAAGTTTGCACAAATCTCTTAATAAAGAAAGTGGTGGAAGTAGCTTGTGGCTCTCATCATTCCATGGCACTCTCATTGGATGGGGATGTAAGTTGAAACCTGTTCAAATCTCTTAATCTCCTTGTTGAAGTGAATAGTGGAGGTGACCTTGCAGTTTGAACTTCTGTTTCTACAGTGTAATTACAAATATAACCTTTTCTCTTGCTATCTCAAAGTAAGGTGTCCTTTTCTTCAGAGCAGACTTGAGAACAACAAAAAAAAAAACCCAAAACCAAATTACTAACCCCCCCTGCCAGAAAAAAAAGGAACCCCAGAACCTTATTCCCAGAACAAGGGAAATACAACTTAGTAAACTTTTGTGTTTCTCACAGGGGTGAGACTAGAAAGATGTGCCACTTAGAGGTGAAGTAATGGTTTTTGAGGTGCAAAATGTTATTTATTTGCTTGCAGTTCTCTTAGTTAGGGGGTGTGTTGAATTTGTATTTACTGGGTTAGAATTTAGTCTTTTTCTTGTAGAAATGTCTTGCATTTCTACACTGGTACTGCAGAAGAATGTGGCTCTGCACACCTCAGAATACCTTGTTGTGTAGCTAATGAAAGAGCACTTGGTTTATATCCAAGTCTGCTTCATGCTGTTTGTTTCAGGCTTCAGGCTATGTGTTGTGGGAAACACATCCAATTAGTTTCCAGTTATGCAGATTTGACCAATGTATGCACAGTGGAAAATCTGGTTTCAGCTGTGCAGTAATAAAAGAAAACCTCTAATTTTAAAACCTTTTGACAGTGAAAAGGGAAATACAGCTCTTCTCATCCTGGTAATCTGAGCATGTCTGTGTTGTGGCCCAGTATGGAATAATAGTGCAACAGTAATACCAAGTATTTTAAGGGTAAAGAGAGATTAGGTTAAGTGGTCTGTGTTTTATCTGAAAGAAGAGCCTACACTTAGGAAAGATTTTGTGCTGTCATGTTTGACTTGGTCAAAGTGTAAAGCTTGGTGAGCATGCAGGGAGGAGAGGACATTCACACATTACTTACACTAGAGGTGCCAGCTGCTGTGTGGTAGCTGCCTGTGCAGGCCAGACTGTTTCTTGTCATAAATGTGACATGCTTGAAATCTTAGTTGAAGCAGGGAAATTTCTTCGTGTTGACCATGGAGCTGGTGTTTGCAGCTGGCTTGCCCAGTGTGGCTTGTTAATGTACTTTAAATCCATCCCTGGTGTACCTTGCAGTAACTTGGTCTGTTTGTGCTCTGAGCTTTTACCAGAACTGAGTGCACTGAAAGCAGCAAAATGTGTTAAGCAGCTTTATAGAAAGATTTGGCTGCCAGCCCCCCTTGTGTCCTAATAAACCTGAAAAACCTCAGGGAGACATTGAAGTTGGAAGTATTTGTGGAAATACCTGGCATAATTGGTTGGTATGGTTCAGTGCAGTTTTAATGCAGTGCAAATTTAAAAAAGAAGTATTTTAATGATAGAATTAAAGGAATGCAAACATTCATGCTTCTCTGGCATGTCCTTTGGCATTTTGATCTACCTTCTGAGATTCTCTACCTAAGTATTTCCTGTTATTAAAGTTAAAGTATTTTATGAGGCATCTTCAAATATTCAGTAGGAATCAAAGATCCAGCATTTAGAAGTAACAAAAAGCAAAGGACTGATTCTTTCTTTTGTTCATGTTATTCATTGTAAATGAGTTGTGTTGGTGGTGGGGGGTCTTTTGTTCTTGTCTTTGGTGGGTCGGGGTTTTTTTTTGGTGCTGATGGAGGTGTTAGTTTTTAATGACTCTTGGTTTGGTGTTGCAGTAAGCAGCTTCTGGCACCAAAGGATGTGTAGGTTTCTCATGAGGGTACCTGTCAGTGTGCTTGTACTGCCAAGCATGTCTGTGGAAGGTGTTTCCAAGAGGCCAAACTTCTGAACTGGATGAGGCACCAGAGAATGAACCCTCAGAAACAATTTTACTCCAAGCTGTGGGCATGTATACATGTAATAAAAATTGGAGGCACCAAAGCCACAGAGTTATAATTTTTTTTATACCAAACTACTTCCCTATCTTCCTGACTTTCAGATAACAGGAACTCATATTTTTGCTTGTATTAGTACTAGTTTGCCCCAAGAAACTTTAAACTGACAGAAATTGTGGATTTTTTTTGTTAATGCTGCTGTGAAACACGAACTGACAAAACCCTGCTCTTTCACAGCTCTTGAAAGATGCAGAAGAGGTATGATGAGTGTCCAGCAATAAACCTGGCTTAGAGTTCTTTGAAGAAAACTACATAGCTCTAAACTGGGGAGTTAGTGTGTCTGGGAAATAAATGATATTCTGGCTTGCATACCTTTTTCAACATAATGAAATTGTAAAGACAATCACTATGCTCTTTGGCTTACAGTCTGACTTGTATTTAATATGGAAATATATTCCTTTTGTTTTTTGTTTTAGTCAGATGCTATCATTCTTTTGCAATAAGTTGGAAAAAGTGCTATATTCCTATTTGCTAAATGAGTCCTAATGCTGTTTATAATTTTCTTCTATTGAAAAATGAACTTTAAGCATTTTAGCTTGTTAAGTAGGATAGTTTACCCAATCCAGTGCTGCCTGTGGGAAGATTATCTATTGCTACCATTACTATTATTAAGCTTTAAACTGTGTGGCTTTGTTTGTTTGTTTTATGGACAGCTGTACGCTTGGGGCTACAATAACTGTGGTCAAGTTGGATCTGGATCTACAGCCAACCAGCCAACTCCTCGCAGAGTTTCCAACTGCTTGCAGGGTAAAATTGTGGTTGGCATCGCTTGTGGCCAGACCTCCTCCATGGCTGTAGTAAACAATGGTGAGGTAAGTGCTGCTGCTGCATTCCCTCATTCTCTGTCACCTGAGCCCACCAAGCTGGAGTCTGAATATGGAGAAATGCTGGCAGGGAGGGCTCAGGTTAGGGCTGTTATTGACAGAGCTATCCTGGCAACTTCTGTGAGCCAGCTGCAGGAAAACACTGCGCGTGACTGGAGATGCAGTCTTTCAATATTCCTTCTTATGGCAAAGACTGTATTGGAACACAATTCTTACTGAGTCTGCAACTGCAAGAATTTGAACAGTTGTATTAACCATGTTTGTCTTCATCTTGCAAGAGATTACTTAACATAAGTTACGTTAAATTGTTTTAATTCATTATATTAGTCTCAGTTTATTTCTTTAAAGCATGCACAATCAAACAGTTAATTTTTCTGCAAGGATACATTGGCTGATCCTGTTTTTTAAACACATTGCTTAATTACCAGCAACAAACCCAAGGCGTTCTTTTGAACATTGCCCTCCCATTGTGCAACTGTTCCATTTGACATAAGTTTATGGTGCTGTCTTGCTTTTAGGTATGAACTGTGACCTCTATTTTACTTCATTTCACCAACCAGAGGGTAGTATCTCCTTGTGAATGGAAGGACTGCAAAGTCCCTGAGGCTGAGATGGGTTTTCATTGTCCTTATGTGTGTCCTGGTCTGTGTCCACTGTAACAAAACTAAAGGAAGAATTAGAGATAAACTGGGGACTTCCATATGAAGTGATCAGTTCATCAGAATAACTTAAAAAAAGGAAAAGTAATAAGGGAAAGGATGGTGTAAAAGTCAGTGTTGATGCTATGGGAGAGATTTTGGTGTAGTGTAAGTTTATTGCCAAATTCCTAGTACTTCAAAGACATGTTTTTTAGCTTCTTTAAAAGGTAAATGCAGGGTGGAGAAGTTGAGTGCAGTAAGTCATTGCAATTTACTTAATATCTTTCAGTCTTCTCTGTATTGCTCTTCAAAAAGCACACAATTTTTTAATAAGTACTTTTCTTGGCTTGTGCTTGGATACTAAGTCTTAAGTGCTGCGTACTCCTGGTGAAGAGTGGCTTCGTTTTGTTTTCCTTGTGCACTCAGGTTTATGGCTGGGGTTACAATGGCAATGGGCAGCTCGGGCTGGGGAACAACGGGAACCAGCTGACCCCGTGCAGAGTGGCAGCGCTGCACAGCGTCTGTGTGCTCCAGGTATGCCCAGCGTGGAGGTGAAAGTGCATTCCTGCTGCTAGCTTCTGCTGGAAACCTCTCTTTGGAGTATTACACCTGCTTCTAGATTTCACTAGTTCCAACGCTGAATTTTTTTTAGCTACACTGAATTATATTTTGCTTATACAACATGCAAGTAAGCTGTGAAATACTTGATTTGGTAAATGCTTGGAAAGGTTTAAAGTTAGCTACTGTAACTACTAGTGAATTATGCAGTTGATACAAATTGCATACTTGTTACAAAATTAAATGAAATGTGCTAGTTAAAGACAAGGGGAATCAGATGTTCAAATTTGTTCTAAGTATTCTAATTAGTCCTTTAGAAGCAAGGGGAGAGGAAAGATGAGACGTGGTGGTGGGTTTGATTGTTTGGTGATTGGATTTAGTTTGGTTTGTTTGGATTTGGGTTGTTTTTTTTTTTTTTCTAGCTAGAAATTAAACTAAAATTTGGGATTTCCTGGGTTTTATGGAAGGTTCTATAGAGTTGAATGTGGTAAGTTGCGTTGAAGGGTTGTTGGCTGTTGAACTGCAGCTCTCCTCATTACAGAGTACTCATACTGTATTCAGAATAATCCAGCTCTGAAATACTTTCAGAGCATTGCAAGATGTGATGAAGAAGTTCTGTGTTCCTCATGTGCAAAGGAAGCAGGTAGCATCTAGGGAGACTTGTCTAGTGTGCAGTAAGTTCCTTGGGAGCAGCCAATGCAATTAATGAAGCTGGGACTTCGGCAGTACCTACAGCCAACATAGCTCGTGTTAGCTGCCAGTACTGAGAAGTATCGCATTGTGGTGCTGGGTGCAGAGTGCCTGAGATACTTACCATGAGCTAGCCAAGGTAATGTGTGCGATATTTTGTTTCTCATTGTGTTTGGTCCGGGAGTAACGCTGTATACATTTACTTACAGATTGCCTGCGGCTATGCGCACACTCTAGCACTAACAGATGAGGGCTTGCTCTATGCCTGGGGAGCTAACACTTACGGGCAGCTGGGGACTGGCAATAAAAGTAATCAGCTCAGCCCTGTGCAGATCATGATGGAAAAAGAAAGGTAATCTTGCTCAAGCTCTTTCTGGGTTGATAAAGTCTGAGCATGTGTTATGCGGTCTCTAGCAGTGGAAGCATGCATGTGTAGGGCTTGGTGGATTGTTTTTCTGTTGCTGATGTTAAAAATATGGGAAAGGATGGTAACTTATTGTTTACAATGAGTACTGAGTGCTTTTTGCTTCTGTAATGGTTATTGAACAAACTGTACTTTGCATTAGCTGATACTGAAGGAATAAGTGTTACGCTATTCTGTATATTGTTCCATTGCTTAAAACTGGAGATATGAAATCAATAAACGAAGCCATGAATTGAAGCCTACATTAAAAAAAGAAAAAGAAAGTCGGGAGAAAGGAAACACCACCTTTGCAAGAAGTGACATGTGAAGAAAAACAATTTTTGAAAGGTTTAAAATAGTCCACCATGAAAATAGAACTCAATTTGCAAGGTTGCTTGAGCTAAGGACAGTTAGCACCCATATTTATTACTTGTACCAGTTAGTAGTTTGTAGTTTTTTTAGTTTCCTGAACTCATAAAAGAATGAAATTAACCCTTGTCAGTCCTCTTTCATCACCCTTTCATCGTCCTCATATTTGGGGCTAGCTCTTTTGCTGCTCACCTACAAATGTGGGCCTCAGTCCCATTCTCTGGGCCCTTGTGTGTTTTCTGGGCACATTAATGTACCTTGTCTTGGTCTATAGATCTCTTAATTTTCAGTCTCCTCTTATCTAGGAAACACTTCTGCTTTTTCTCCCCCATTTGGGAAGTCATTCTTATTTTTTGTTGTTTCTCACACTTCACATTTAAAGCTTCATAGTATTGAGAATGTTTAAGAGCTTAAAAATGGGGGTCAGAGAAAGAAGAAAGGAACTATCACAATAAAAACCACTGCCGTGGGGCTGGTTTGTCTGTGAAGGAACTGACACTAGTGAAGGAAAATGAAATGTTCTTTAAAAAGCAGTGAAAGAGAAATGTGTACATTTGCAGATAGATCAGCTTTGTTTTGTTAGTGATTTATTTCATGAGTAAACTGTTGTCAAGGGGAACTGTTGCGTTCAGAACTGTATGTGAACCCAAGCATGGGGTTATAATAACGCTGGCATTTGTTCAATGGATGAAGGAGGGGGAAGTACTATAGAACTTCTGCTTGGGATCTAAGGGAGAGATAAGTCACTTGAACTTACTCATCTTGCTTGACTTGGCTCCCTTGGAAACAGTGCTAAAAGTGGGTGAGCTGTCATTTCCCATGAAGCACATGACTGCTGCTCCTGATCTTTTCGTTTATGTAATTCTTTTGTCATTTATATTTAATGCTGGCAGCAGTTACTTAGGAGGTTTCATTTGGTGCTGTCTTGAAAAATACTGCACATACAGATGTAAGGAATGTTCAGACTTCATTTAGTGTTAGCTCAGAGGAACAGCTGTGAAGGTCATCTTCCTGAATTTTGGTGTTAAATGCGTGGTTAACATGTTACCCTGTACATGTACTGTAAGCATGTGTACCATAGGTGTGCTTTAGTACTGCTGTACTGCTGAAGTGTTGTATAGTCTGTAAAAAGAAGAATCTGTTCTGCTAAGAAAAGAAGGTTTGGAGAGGGAAGAAGTTCAGCTTGATAGCTGTGATAAAAAGTGAGTTGTCCCTAAAATAAATACTCTATGGTGTGTCTTGCAGAGATGTTGCATAGAGGTTCATAAGTTGACAGTACTGTAAAACAAGCAATCAGTTTTCTTTCTGCCAGAAATTATTGATACATATACTGAAAGTGATGTAGACTCTTTGAGTTTTGTCTTGAAATAATTTTTGCACTTTAAATATGAACGTTGTGCTGAAACTTTTTTTTTGCCTAAAAATCTAACTCTTCATGGGCATTGTTCTGTAAAGGAATACACATTTGTGTGTGTGTATTCTTAGATTGCTTGGAAGGATATTTGTTGTCCTGGTTGATGGGTTTCTGTCACAAAAGCATGAAATCCTCTGATGTGTTTTTTACCACAGAGAAAAAACAGGAAAGCATAGCTTTTATTTTGAACTTGGGAACCCTCCCTGTTTTACTTATCACATGCACAGAAACTCTGGCAATGTCTTTGTGGTGTTTTAATTGGAATTGTGTTCCTTCTCAGTTCTTGCAGTGTTTCAGATAAGAATCTAGGGATTGCCTGAGCAGCTGGAGAACAGGATAGATAAGTGAGCATCAGCAGCTTTAGTATTTTAAAAAACTGTGAGGTGGGTGAAAAGACTATGTAGACTTTATTTAAAAACAACCATAGCTCTTAAAGAATTCATTCCCCTCAAATGAAGCACTGTGTTTCACGTTGAATTTCAGTGTTGAGGAAAGTAAGCTTAACAGCAAAATAAGTCTGAAGTACAGGCAGTAGGTCAGAGCTCTGTTAACCTACAAAAATCAAGTTAAAAGGAGGTAGAAGAAATTTCTTCTTGAGAATAAGTTTCTGATTTGTGTTGGTTTTAAGGGGGAAAAACAAAACTTGTTTTTTCTTTATCCCCTTTTCCATAGTTATGAAAAAATAGGAGGCAAGTCAGTTGATAAGAAGGACATAGCTAAAGCAACATCTGATTACAATAAAATCGACAATCTGAAAATTTGATTGTGGGATTTTTTAATACCCGTTCAAGCAGTATCACATTTCTGCAGGACAAAAACCCAAGTGCAGGATTGTTGCTGCATAGTTTGATTGGCTGCCATTTTGGTGAGGCCTTTGGGAAGTGCTGCGAGTGCCTCACGGTGTTCCTTGTGCCCGCAGGGTGGTGGAGATCGCCGCCTGCCACTCGGCGCACACGTCGGCGGCCAAGACGCAGAGCGGCCAGGTGTACATGTGGGGGCAGTGCCGGGGCCAGTCCGTCACCTTCCCGCACCTCACCCACTTCGCCTGCACCGACGATGTGTTCGCCTGCTTCGCCACCCCCGCCGTCATGTGGCGCCTGCTCTCCGTAGGTGAGCTCCAGCTCCCGCTGTCCCTGTGTCCCTTGGTGATTGTACAGCACGCTGCTTCCCTGGCAGGCTTCTGTTTCAAGGAGGGAAGCTTGGCAACTCTGTGGCTAGTTGTTTCTTCCTTCTGCTTCCTTCTGCTATTTCAGCAGCTGGGGATCCAGGGTAAGGGTAACAAGGTTGTTTGCCAGTGTACATCCAAAGCCAACCCTGTTTTACCATTGCATGATGGAATATGGTGTGTGAAAAACGCCAATCACTCGTTTTTTAAATTTTTAAAGTTTAGTCGTAATAAAACGGTTATAAAAATAGTAATACAATTAGAGTAATAATAATTTGGACAAATTGAAATGGACAATATGAGACAATAGAGACAAGGAGTTATGATGTCTGGGTACCTTTTCTGGGCAGCATAACCCTGAAAAAGGACACCTGTTAACCAAGATTTTTTCCTCTTAAAACTATTCCTGCTTGGAAGATTACTCCTGAGGCTTGTTTTCTTTTGGTATCTAACAACTTTGGATTTTAAGTGTTGCCTGTAGCTTTTCCCTCATTAGTATTTGCCCTCCTAGGAGCAAATCTCTCCCGTGTTTTCTTGTTTTGAAAGTAACAGAATTCCAAGTTTTCATTTCATGAGATGATTTGTCTCAAGTATATTTAGTTTGACTATCCTTAAAGATGGGCAGACTTGTAAATAATAGTCCCTGTGAAACAAGACTATTTAATTGCTTTTTCTGTTGGAACTCTCTTCTTATATTGTCTTGGATTACTCTGTGGGGTGCTGTCTTTGTGTCCAACAAATAAGCTCAAACCTTTTTTCTTTATTTTCTTTGATCCACATGCTGCTAATTCTTATTTGACCCCAAATAGGATATAAAGGGCTTAGCTTGCACTTCCTGGAAAACATGAAGGTGTTTTCATGTTCAAAAAAATAAGGATGTTTCATCTTACATCTGCTGCCTCCTCAGTTCTCAAGATCTCTTAGGACACCTAATCTATTGACAACAGACCCTAATTTTGTTAGTCCCTGTATGGAATTGTTTTTGGGGAGCCATGGATCACATCCCAAGTAACCTCTCTCCAGTTAAGTCTCTCAGACTTTACTGTTGCATTTGGCTTGTCCTAACCCAGCTTCTCTGTGGTAACTTCTCATTTAGCACGTTACCACATTTGTAGAGGTCCAGGTAACAGCATCTCACCTGTAGGGGAGAACTGAGTAGAGATGCGACAGAGAGAGAAGATTAACTTCGAGCTGTCTGCTCCTGAGTAAATCTAAGTCTGCTTTTTATCCCATTTGTCACTTTCTCTGTTCTCTAATCCTCTGCAATATGTGCTGGTCTTGCTCTCTCTTGCCTCCACACTTGTGGAGGTCTCCTGGTTGTCCAGTCTGTTGCCTTTTGCTAATAGTGGGAGCTGTTTAAATGACATCTCTCCCTGGTTTCAAGTCCCTTGTTTTTATGAGGTATTCCCAGACTGGGTATAACCAGGTGTTTGACCTCTGTTACCTGCACTTTAATTCCTCTTAGCCTTTGGGGATTCTTCCCCACTTAGTCTGGCAATCTTACTGAATATTTAAATCAAAAT
The DNA here is from genome assembly GCF_012460135.2 of Molothrus ater. Taxonomy (NCBI): domain Eukaryota; kingdom Metazoa; phylum Chordata; class Aves; order Passeriformes; family Icteridae; genus Molothrus; species Molothrus ater. The sequence goes on along the minus strand of NC_050479.2, from coordinate 63,143,277 downwards.
AATTAGTTCTGTGAGCATTTTTAAATCTCCATTTTCCATATGTGTTTTCCTTTCCCTCCTGTTTTAATCACATAGGAGTAAACACTTCTTTTTTCTTAGGTTTTTTTTTGTTTGTTTGTTTGGGTTTTCTGGTGTTGTTTTGTTTTCTTAGGGAGAGCTAACTCTGTGTAAAGGTTATTGTTCTACTTACAGTTACAGTGTCCCTGCCAAAAAAATAAATCAGCCACTCAGGATTGGCTGTGGTGAAATACAAATTTGCAGGACTGAAAGTATTTGGAGTGAAAGCTAAGCTCATGACCTAGCAAAAAAAAGATCACATGAGCAAATGGAGAGGGATTGGAGCATGGCTTAGTTGGGCCAGAGGAGATTCAGTTTCTGTGAGTGATTCATGTAAGTCAGAGGAGTGCAAGGTCTTGTGTGGAACAGGTGTGGCTTGCCAGTTCTGAGTAGTTTGTTACAGCAGTATTTCTTCTTAAATGCAAAATAATTTAGTGTCCCTAATGGTGAAGAGTGGTGTGAAGATTATATATGGATCAGCTCTATACAGTCCTGTGGGTTGCATTCTGTTTAGTAGAAATCCATTTGTTTTTCTTTTCCATGCTTCAATTCTTAGAAGCCACTTGCTTTGAAACACACATTTAAGATGCATCAGAATAGTGGGTTAAATTAGGTTTTCTGAAATTTCAGAGGCCTTGTTTTACCAGAAGCCTCAGACAGCTTGTGCTGCAACTCCTGTATGATTTCTAGAGACACACAGAGAGTGTGTCTCCATGAGACCAGTGCCACAGGCCTCAATAGAGAAAACTGTGGTATTTCTGCTTTAATCCACTTCCAGAGCTGCTGAGGTTTTGTGTCCTTGGTTGTACCTTCAGCAGCACTGCTGCTGGATTTTGTGTTGTTATAACTGACTCATAAACTGAGTAATTGGTGTCAGTGATAGTTCATGTTAATGAGGCCTGGCAAAGACCTCATCAGCCTGCAGGCTGTATCCAATCTGCCAGCACAGAAGGTGACCATGTGGTGACCTGTTTTCTTTTTAGGCCCAGCTCACACCGTGTCAGTGTGGCTGGAGTGCTGTAGGCCCCTTCCCCAGGGATTTCAGGGGTGTTGCAGACTCCCATTAGCAGCACGCTGCAGTTCAGGGGGCAGAGCTAAGCTGAGCCAGCACTGAGCTGCCTGGAGGCTGGGAATCTTGTGGGTAGTGCCCACATGGAGACAGAGTTCTCCAGGTACTTCCCTTAGTGCTGTGCTGCCTCTGTGCAATGGGATGGAATGGGAACTGCTGACCATTGCTGCTTGTAGCTGTTGTGGAGCAGCCCTTCCCAACAGGAAATGCTACTGGATTAATTAATCGTTCCCATTTTTCTGCTTAAGCCAGTGGATCCCTGACACAGATCTGTTTTCCTTGACAACTCTTGGTTAAGCTCCTAGCTTTAGTTAGTGATGAGTATGTTCCATTTAAGATGCTCTTAACATCTCATTTTGTTTGTTTGTTTGAAATTGATTCTGTAGAGCATGAAGACTTTTTAACAGTAGCAGAGTCTCTGAAGAAAGAGTTTGACAGCCCAGAAACCTCAGACCTGAAGTTCCGTGTGGATGGAAAGTACATCCATGTCCACAAAGCTGTTCTGAAAATCAGGTAGTGGTTGTGTTTCACAGCTCTTATTTGTACAGAACAAGCTTAGGATATCATCAAAGGGGCAAAAAACAGTAAGAGGGAAGGAGGGACCCCAAAACCTGTAGTAGATAGTATCCATGTATCCACAATAGCTTTAAATGAAGTGATGGTAAAAGGGGGTCCACATTAATTTTTCACTGAGCCTGCTTTTCCTGGGATAATAAATTCTGTTAAGTTGGTCTGATTGCAGTGTATACACAGATGTTTCTGTAGCATGGGCAAAAGAAGAGTTTTATTTAAATGCATAATGAAGGCTACAGTGTTAGGAACCAAAATGTGGACTGCTGGCCCTGATGGGGCATGGTAAAATATTTGTGAGTATTGTAGAGTGCCCCACATGTGTTTCAGGGGGGACTGTAATGTAACATTTGTGTGTGTGTAGTAGTATTCCAGATGATGTCTCTGTCTCCTAGGTGTGAACACTTCAGAACCATGTTCCAGTCATACTGGAACGAGGATATGAAGGAGGTGATAGAAATAGACCAGTTTTCCTACCCTGTGTATCGTGCCTTCCTCGAGTACTTGTACACGGACAGCGTTGACCTCCCGCCGGAAGATGCAATAGGTACTGCTGATGGTCAGAAAGCAAAGCCAGAAAAACTGGGACAGGGCTTGCAGTATAAGTGACTAAATACAGGCTTCTAGTCTAGCCTAGAATGTATTTCACTGGTGATTAATTCAGCTGTCTTTAAAATGCTGTTGTAGCAAACTTAACTGCAGCAAAAATAATGTGTATTTCGAAGTAAACTATGAGCAGTTTGGTCAAGGTTGGGAGAGGAACTATTTCTCTGGGTGAAAATACTTGCATGCTTTACTAATTTGAGTCAGTTACTTTTTGGCATATGATCAAAGAATCTCAGTAGATCTAACGGGGAGGAAACTTGGACAGCAGAGCAATTACAACAAGCTGTAATTCAAGCCTATTTGTTGATAATAGTAGTTTTTTACTCATGCTATGGTGCCTGCCACTAGGTATGCAAGTTAGTAGGACAGCCTTCATATTTACAGAGATTACAGGAGTGCAGAATGAGGTAATAAAAAGTTCTTCTTTGCCTTTAATCTGCATTTTCTGAATAGTAACCTACTTGGAAAAATCACATTATAGAGATACAGAGCTTTGCAGGAGCAGAGAGGTTGAAAGAGCAGAGTTAATTTTACAACTGACTGATACCATGATGTTTTAATTGCAGGGCTCTTGGATTTGGCTACTTCATACTGTGAAAACAGACTGAAAAAACTGTGTCAGCACATTATCAAGAGAGGAATTACTGTGGAAAATGCATTTTCATTGCTCTCTGCTGCTGTCAGATATGATGCAGAGGTAAACTTCTAAAGTTCAATCTCTTAAATGGGTGGCTGCTTCCTGACTTAAACTATGGAGAAAAGCAGCTGGTTACATTTTCATATAAGCTCTCTTACTTTCGTTTAATTCTATTTGCCATTTTCAGAATTTGAGAATGTTGGACTTACTTCTCATGGCAAATACAGTTTTTGTATCTCATTTTTTATTTTCATTTTTCCCTATAAACCAGTACTGGGAAGGTGAACTAGTATGCAGATATCTCTGAGGATGGAAACACTAACTCTGAAACAAGGGGAAGGTTTAAACAAAAAGTAACATAATGAAAAGCAGGCTTTTAAGCCTTAAATTACTTATTTGTAAGGCTGTGTGTTGTGTGTGATGACATGGTGGTAGGTTGGGGATTGAGTGATTTGGGATTTTTTTTTTGGTTGGTGGGGTGGGGTTTTTTTTAGCTTTTTTGTTTTGTTAGGTACAAATACACTTCCAGTTTTCAGAGTAAGCTAATGAAGTGTCAGGATAGGAACTGCTTCAGGGGCCTTATAAACGTTGAAGACAGAGCAACAGTGTGTGAAGAGGGGAGTGAAACCTCCTCACTGTGGAATGTCTGACTTCACTCCTAGATCCCTAACATGCTGCTTTAGGAACTAATCAGGAAGTATTCCTGGGCTCGCTTTGGCTGCTTGTGTTCAGTGGTATTCTGTGCATTGCGTTGGCAACTTTACAATTGGTTGGTTTTGAACTTGCTGCTTGTGCTTACAAAGCAGTTTTTTGGTACTCAGTAAATCAACTTATTGCTTTTTCTTGTACCTAATTTCCAGCAGCTGGCATGCAGCTTGCCCTTACTTATTTCAGAGCCTTGAGGTGTGATGCTTGCTTGACAGACCTTAACCAAAAGCTGTGTTAGTGTCTGTCCTGGCTTCTAATCTACTGTGAATAGTGATGTCTTTGATAGAAGTTCATAAAAAATAGGAAGATTCCCATATTTTAGCCTCCAGAGATGGTTTGCAGGATGGGTCTTAGGTGTGTGATTGATTCTGCTTGTAAGGGCTGTAAGGAATCCAGACTTTGCCTCACCTGTACTCTGCCACACCTGTAGCTCCCTAGCCAAGTAAAGTTAGAACCGTAGGCTTCAATGCTACTTCCATGAGAGAATGGGTGATGCTGAGGGGTTGGGCTTCAACAAAAGTTGGGTTTACATGCTGCAATGCTGGCAGGGGGCTTGGAATTGCTTGGCTGATGTAGTTCTTTCAAGGGGATGTGTGCCGGAAGACAACACTTAAAAAGAAGCTGCGTCACTAATTTAAAAGACCTCCATGACATGAAACTCCTGCAGTTTCTTTTGGTGACTGACTGAAGGGGCTAAAATTAGGTCAGGGCGAGCTTCTTGTTGTAGATTTTAAAATAATCCTTAGCTGTACCTTGTGCCTTTATTCACCTAAGTCTATATTAAGTAGTTTGCTGGGAGCTCATCCATCTGCAAATGAAACTCAGCCTTTCTTTTTATACAGAACTTTAGATTTTTCCAGAGTTACTAATACTACAATAATTCTGTTTATTGTATGCTTCTGTTGCATTGACTTGGAATATAAAGTTTTTAATAAAGCAGTGCAAAATATTGCGATGTGTATGATGTAATTTTCTTTAAAATGCTAGTTAATTTTGTTATTAAAAAATACCACAACTGTCAGCGTTCAGTTCTAATAAGCTTGTCTTTTTTTGTTGCACAGATGCCACACAAGTCAAGATCTGCAGCTTCAGAATGCCTGGTTTTAGGCCAGGATATATTTTTATATTACTGTTATGTCAAGAACTGGCACTGGCACACACAGTTGCTCTAGTTTCAGTATTGACCTTAAGAGAAAGCATCAATATTATTCAGTCTTTCCTACATCATGGGGCTTAGAGAGTTTGTTTTGCCTTCCTGCAGTGCCCATCCTGCTGAGCAGCCAAGGAAGAGCGTGTTCTCACATATAGAGAGTCCTACAAACATCTGATAAAGAAACTAGAACAGTGTGGGCAGTTGCCCTTTTTTGTCAGGGCTGCAGCATCCTCCTTAGAGCAGCTTAGATCTGCACCACAGAGTAGATTTCCTCCTCAAAGGAGGAGTTGGAAATAATCTGAGTGGGAAGTGTTCTGTGGGGAACCTTGCACTGACAAGGACTGTGCCTTTTTTTGGTGCTCTTTAAGGCATTCTCTCTGTCTGACATCACCAGAGTGCAATGATGGTTGTGAGGCTTTGCTAATTATTACATGGGAGTCACTTCCAAGTAAACTCAAGTATCCAGAGCCCACTTTCTGCAAGGATTGCTGTGCTGCACTGTGCTCCAGTAGTGCATTTGAATCACATTCAGGAGCCCTGTGAAGTACTTTGTAGCAGAGATTGTTTCTAATGCACAGAAGGACCTTCTGCCTAATCTTTGCTGTACAAACTGTCCAGTCAGGATACACTGAGCCTGGAACTTCAAGGATCTAGCTAAGCCCTTCAAGAAGCAGGAAGGAAGTCAAGCAACCTTACAAATAATAGATTTGTTCATATTATGAAAGAAAAGAGCTGAATTTTCTTTATCCACAGTCTTGGTTATACATCATTACCCCAAGATCTCCTATTTACATTGGAGTTTCAAAGTTGTCAGAGAATGCAGATGAAACAAAGTGTGAGAATTTAAAATATATATTGCTCAGAAAAGCTGTTTTTTGTGACTGCTGCTATATAATGAGAAACAAATTTTGGTTACTTCCTGTTGTAGCTGCATTTTCATAGTGACATGTGGGTAGAATCATTATTTTCTGTTGCATTTACATAGTGACTGTTGGGGGGGAAACACAGAGCCACTGGGTGTGTTTGTCCAATTTGCTGCAAAAATAAAACATAAATAGGCATTTGTGCCTCAATGATATTTTCTGTGATTGAAAACAAAGATAACGTTTTTTCTTTTTGTTTTTTTCCCACCTCTTTAGGACTTAGAGGAATTCTGCTTTAAGTTTTGTGTCAATCATTTGACAGAAGTGACACAAACTACAGCATTTTGGCAAATGGATGGTCCCCTGCTAAAGGAATTTATTGCTAAAGCCAGTAAATGTGGAGCCTTTAAGAACTGAAAGAATGATGCCGTAAGTCGAGGTGTTTGTGGGGTTCTTTTTCCAGCTACAATGTAACTGTGTGGGTCCAGGCAGGTGTTTTGTGGTCTCTTCCACCACAGAACCTGAAAGGACACAGTGAAAACAAATGTTTTCAGTGCTCAAGAGCGAACTGTTGTAAAAATGTGCCAAGCAAAACACTCACTTGCATTTAACAAACCTGGATGGTGGATCCAGCTCAAGATTCAGGCAGAGAGGGAATGCTGCAGTGTGCAAAGGATTCCGGCCGGTGTTCCGGACTTGCCTTTCCAGCCTAGGAAATCTCCGTTCTAGCACCGCCTGCTCGTATCTCCAATTTACTGTCTGGGGTTGGAAAATAGTCTGGCCCGAGCCACTGAATGATGTCACTTAAATCATTAACTCCCTGGGATTATAGAGGAGCAAATGGCATGGTTGTCTCTTGCTGCATTTGCATGATTGTGAATGAATTGGCCATTTGCTGTGTGTAATTAACCAAGTGTATGCAGTGCTTCAAGTGTGCAAAAATGATGTATCTTCAAAGCCTCTGCAAGTGACTTCGAAGAAAGGAGTTACTAGGAAAACTAATTTGAAGTAAATCTCTATATTTGGGTATATTTTAATATAAGTTGTAATGTGTACTTTGTGGAATCTGTTCAAGCAATATTTATAATGCTTAATGGAAATAATTCCACTCTCCAGTGACTTCAGATTATATTGGTTCCCTCAGAGGGGGAAGGGAAAGCTGGGTGGGATTTTGCTTTTAATTATTGTCTGAATTTAAACTACATGTAATAAAATTACTTTTTTGTACCTCTTCACTAGCAAACTTTGGATTTTGAAGAACATTGCAAGCTTTTTGTGTTACATACAGCATCTTAAGTTGCTTCATTTAAAAAACTTCATCAAAACAACAAAGGAAAACCCAAATAAACAACAAATAAAGGCAAAACCCAACTTACCCCATACAATGAATCTTGCTGATTTCACTGTGCCTGACAAAATACCTGTGCTCTTGATTTCAGAAGTTCACAGATTTCTTTGTAGGCACTAATTTTAGACCTCAGTGGTTCACTCTATGGATCTGACTTTTTATACTAAGTCATCCTTAAGTGGCTGTAACCCTTCTGAAGGTAGGTATGGACCATCCTTATCATTCTTACTGTGTTTAATGACAGAGCTTGTTAATGCATTCTTGGTTTAGGTGGGTTTTTTTTCAGGCTGAGTGGCCCTCAAGTTCTGGCCATGGGCAGTAAACTGGTGATGTTTCTAGGCCTAGAAGGGCAGCAGACTTGAACTCTAAGCAATTAAAATTACTATTAATTTGTTAAATCAAGCACACCTTATCGTTCAAGAGCTCATTTTGAATGCTGTTCTTCTGTGCTTATCAATCCCCACCTTCCTACAGAGCAAGCTCAAGTGAGGAATTCCAAGTGGTCATGGAGAGAGTACAGCTGTTGTGCCAGGATGTCACATGTGTAACACCAAGTGGTGTTTGCCAGTGCTCTGCTTGCCCCTCAGCAAGAGCATGGCTGACAGCATTCCCCCTTCCTGGCTGTGTCCTGTGCAGCAGCTTAGGGATGGGGAGCACAACTCCACACACAGCTCCTTTAAAAAATGTTTTATTTTATTAACTTAGCCTGTTGTGGCTTTTCTGTATTCAAACAATATTTTAAAGACAAAACACATGAAAGTTGAACCCTTTCTTAATGGAGAAGGGACGATCCAGTCACTGTTTTGCTCCATTTGACATTGTCCTTGTTCTGAGTATAATGCCCAACCCTTTCTGGTCTGCCTGCAAACACTGCTTTACCACTGCCAGTATAGCAGAAACAGTGCCCCCGGACCAGTCAATAAAGAATAATGTGGCTTTTTAAATTAAACTCCTGTTTGTAATCCAGAAGACTTCTTTGAGTGCAAGTGCTGCTCCTTTATCTTTTTTGGGAAAGCCAAAGCAGCACTATGATCCTTCAAACATCACTGTCTAGACACAGACAGTGAGGCACTACTGCCCAGCCAGGAGAGGGCTCCCACAGGTAAAGTGAATTTAGCAAGTGTTCTGTGGCAGCTGAACACGCCCCTGGCTTTGAGAAAAAAAGTCTTCCCTGGAGGGTTCTGTTGAGTTGTTGCAAAAGCTAAATTTAGTTAGTAACACTCATTTATATTCCATTGTGCAATATAAGTGGAAATTTATAGTGGAACCAGGGAAAAATTTGAAGAGGAAAATTTGAACACTTGAAGGACTTTAAATTATTGCAACAATGAGGTATAAAAATGAGTATAACAGCACATTCTTGCACCCATTCAGCCCTCATCTTCGGGCTGGGAAATTGGGCACCGACCAGACTGGTCTATGGTTTTTATCATTAAAAATCCTAACAATTGCACCATCACAGAGAGGGGTTATTCAGACACTGTACTGGATGTGCTGGCCATGTTCTCTGGAGTAGGAAGGATGGCTTCTTTTAAGTCCTGCAGCAGCTCAATCTTGTGATCCAGTCTTTTTCTGTTTTCCAGAAGTTTCTGGATTTTTTCTTCTGTTCCTATTATGAAAAAGGGATAAAAAGCTTTAATTATGAAGGAATAAAAGGATTTTATTATTATTATTATACATAAGTATTACTGATATAAAATACATTACATATTCATTAACTCTGCAGAGCTACCACTGCTTGGTTTAACCTACAATAAAGCCTTTCCCTTTCTGCAGCAATGCCTGTAACCCACCACCCTGCACAGCTAGTGTCCTCACAAAGAGCTGAACTCTGTGTCTGCAGAGAGCCTGGCTGGTGTGTCAGAGAAAGCACAGAGCAGGAGTCATGTCCTCTGCCATCCCTCTATAACAGAACTAGTTTTGAGATTAAATTTCAAACATCTCAGCATATGTAAAAATCACTAGTTTAGCTACTAATCCCCTGTGTTAACTGGCATATGAGTTTAAAGGTTCTGTTTTCAGAGCCTGTTTGTGTGAGAACTCCCCCAACAATGATTTTAAATCTTTAAAGATACCATCTCTGAATTACACTCCTAAAGCAAATTTACAAGCCTAATGGATTTTAGCCAACAACAAAATTAAACTTAAAACCAGATGGTTTGGACAACTGCATTCAAGAACTTGATTCTCAAAACCACAATTCAATAGCATTTATTCTCCTGCTTCTGGCACAATCATTATTGACAGTATCCTGATGGGATTACCCAAGTTGTTTACCTTATTTGCAAAGCCCTGCTTGACTGCATTTCTGCTTCCCTCTGCTGCTTCCATTTCCCTAATGTTAAAGATTACTGAAGTCAGTGAGAGCTCAGTAAGGAACCTGGCCAGTATTCAGAAGCATTACCACAACCTTACAGGGTTAATTCCAAATTTTCAATGAAGCACCTGCTTTGTTCAGTTAGCAGGACACACAGAGGTGTTGGTGACCTCTGAGCAGCAAGGCTGGTCTGTGAACAACAAACAACTTTCTCAGTGTGTGAGAATGTTGAGAGTTTAGATCCTAGTAAGAAGAAGACATTTTGTACAAACGGAATGTATTTTTCTTCTTTTGGGGGAGAAGATGTTGAAAAATGTCTCCAAAGTTCCAGTGAGGAGAGTGCAGAAACATCTCCAGATGTTTACCCTATGCCATTCAAAATAAAAAAGCCTGAAGTGATTTGGAAAAAAAAAAAAAAAAAAGGAAAGGAAAGCACTTTGGCCTTTTGCCTCCCCACTGCTTCTTCCTCTGAGTGAGAAAACACAGCACCTGCTGCCTGTGGGTGGATGTGGAAGGTGATAGACAGGGACACATTTTTAAATCCATTACCTAAAGTTGGGCATGGCTGCTGAAGATGGGCAGCCAGAGCACTGTTGGTGCCTGCTGGGAAATTCTGGTAGTGTCCACTGAAGAGGGACCTGGTGCCCCAGCCTAGCTCTGACTGGAGAGAAGGAGATGCCCCTTCCCTCTGCACTCAGGTGACACATGCCTGAAGAAGTTTGACATGTACAAGTGGAACCAGGGGGAAAAGCCCTCTTAAGAGAGTATCTGGATATGAATTAATGATCAGAAATGAACAAAGCAGCTCAGCTGGTTAGAGCATGGTGCTAATAATGACAATGGTTATGGGTTCAATCCCCATTATCCCCATACATGCCACTTAAGAGCTGGACTCAGTGATCCTTGCAGGTCCCTTCCAACTCAGAACACTCTGTGATCCTGTTGATTCAGCATTTGGGAGAGTTACAGATGGAACACCCACAGCTCAGTTTCTCTCCTGTCAAAAGGATGTGGCAGAAATAGAAATAGCCCAGAGAAGATGTCAGTGATAGGAATGACTGGCCTACAGAAATGCTTCCACAGGAAAGGAAGACAGGTAAGAGACTGAGAACCTTCCACCTCATAGAGGAAATGAGCTGAAGGGAAAGAAAATGTATTTCTGTAAAATCAGGAATGGCCTGAGGGATGTGGACCTGGAATGACTGCCCCAAGTACTATGGGGCTCTCAGTGAAGGAACTGCACAACAGTTTTAAAATTAAGTATCATGGCCTTTGTCTCCATAACCTTTATCTGAATTGCAGAATTTGCTGCTACAAACCCCTGAAAACAAATGCTGTCAAGGAGCTCAAAAGCTTCTGACCAGACTACTGACCAGCACAGAGGAGAGGGAATCTGATGGAGGCATCCTGCCCAAGCAGGATGCACAACAGAACTGAAAACAAAACTAAAAGAAGTCACTTTCCCTTGGAGAAGAGGAAAAGAACCTCCAAACAAGAAATCTGAAACTGCTGCTGAGGCAACAGTATATCCTGTGTGGAAGGTTTGACATGCAGTTGAGTTTGCAGTAAAGCTGCACATTGGAAAAGGAGTGTGGATCCTTGTATATAAAAAGGGGTTTTAAAAAGCCCTTTCACCAGTTACAGTTCAGAGTAGCCTTGCTGTGCTGGCATGTAAAGCTTTAGAACAGGATTTGCATGATGATTTAAGAAGTGACAAAAAGATTGAATTTAAAGCATGGCAGATGACCCAAAATCATCAGCCTGAAACACAGAATTTATACCAGTCCTACTTTATGTAGTCCTTGACTTAGTATGTCACCACAAAGCTAGTTAGAGCTTATAAGAGATTATGACAACAGTAACAATAAACAAAAAAAGAAGAAAAAATAGGAGCTGGTGATTTGCTTTCCCCTCTACAGTTTCACTTGTAATTAGCATGGTTTTCATTTCTTTCTCACTGCCTCATTCTAAGAGCTCCTCTTGGATCAGTTGTGGAACCAACCTCATTATTATTGACCTTGAAATAAAAAGGTCTCAGAAAAGAAGATTGTGCGGTACAGGAAGAATTGAGCTGCTTGAGTTGTGGGGATTTGGAGAGGGGACAGCTAGTACCCATGAGAATCACATGGTTGTGTGCAGAGAGGTGCCAATATCAAGAGATTTTCCTGTAAGCTGAGAAGAGGATGAAATAATTGATGCAGCAGTGAAAGAAACAAGTGTGATCCAAGGTTGTGTCACATGAGGAATTTCGAGCAGAGATGTTTTAATGTCCTCAGATGAGGCAGTGGTGGAACCTGTGTCAGACAACTGCAACACTGGACACTCCAACTGCTGAAAAAGGAATTTAAGTGCAAGAACAGGAGACTGAAGGGAGGAGTGGCTTTTTCAGTCAAGTGAAGGAGAAACAGCAAACATCATCTTCACATAACCAAACCTCAACATTAGCTAATTAAAACTCTTTTCACCAGAATAAATTAAAGCAAAAGTTAGAACAGCTGTTGGAGAGGGAAATGGGAAGCATGAGACCTGCCTGTCTGAAAACCACCTTCAGCCTTGTTGCTTCAAACAGCTGAGAATCCAAGCCCCACAGTTTCCTTCCACACCAGTACTCCCAAGTAACTGTTCCTGCCTTTGTTTGCATTTCACTCTGAGCATTCTCATCTTGTTTTTCAAAGCACAATTGCCCCCCGGTCCAGGTGAGTTCTGCTGGCCTTTGGCTGCTGTGTTTCAGTGGAAAGCACTACTCTGACCAGCACTGGTCAGCCAGCAGCAGAGCTGTAACACTGGCAAACTGCTGAAGGGAGGCTGTGGAGAAGGAACCCAAATAAACTGCAGGAGAGCAGAGTTCCCCTAGGGTGGAGACCCTTTGGCCTTCTAAAGCTGTGGAACTGTGAGTGGCTCCCTCCTTCAGGTCAGCCAGCCCCATGTGATATACTGTATTTCTAAAGAGTCAGTTAGCCATGGCTTTTATTCAACTGTTTATATAACACTGAGAAAAAAAGTTCCTTGGAATTTTCATTTTAAATTATTGTTCTATCAAAATTCTCATTAGAATAACTTCAATGCCGAATCCCACACCAGCTGCTCCTCTGAGAGCTTTTCTGCACATACCTGAATAAATATTTGTCAATATGTTTTCAAACAGTCCACAGTCAAACAGTGCCATCACTGTCTCTTCATACTCTGGGGAAAGAGATAATTTGATGTAATACTACTGAGTAAAGGTTTACACAGCCCTACATTAGAAGTACCACAAAAGAGTAATTACTTATTTTCCATTATACTGACTGCTCAAGGTTTTAAGATGTCTTCCTTCCTTCTCATATAATCTATATTGAGAAAAAAAGGATCAAGTTGTCAATTCTTTCTTTTTAGTTTCATACAGAAGATTATTCCTTTTTTTTGTTTGCACCACATGAACAGTGCATTTAAAGAAGAGCAATATACTTAAGTCATATTTGACTTCAGTGTGCCAGGACTGTGTGATGGCAGAGCTGACTGCACCAACTCCTCCTGACTCATCAGCTGTGGGGCTGAGCTATCCCCATTTGCCGTTAAGAAATATCCAAGAATTACACCTCAATTTCATACCTGAGGCTTCTGCTGAAGCAAAATACAAAACACTCACAGAGTTCAACTGACACACCAGCTGCTCATGAAGGAAGACTTTCCAGGTGGGACATTTCACTTTCCATGCATGTGCTTCAGTTACTTTGCATAAAATAGCCTTCTTTATGCAAAGGTATTACTCCTAACTTTGCAAAACTGGGAGGGCAATTGGAGAGGAAAGTTCAAAACTTTCTTTAACTGTGTTGTGGACAAAGCAACATTAGATTGGAATTCTTTAAAAACAAGGTACCTCATACAAGGTGATAAACCCATAAAAACCTGAAACAGACACTAACAGCTGACAGTACACTTGTAACAAATCATCCAAAGCCTTAAAATGTACATACTTAGGGATTTTCACTCAGAAGAGAGTGCTGATATTAACAGACAGCTGGTACCTCTGTGAAGCTGCAAGAGCAACACGGGCTTATGACCTAAATAAAACCTGGCTCTCTTCAGGACCTCTCTGCTCCCCAGTTCCTGGGAGGAGAGGCTGGACTGAACCTTCCTATGCTTATGTCAGCATGTAAAAGGTGGCTTCAAAAATTCAAGTCAGAAGGTCTCAGTGGAGATGCTGAGTTGGCAGCTCTTATGTAATTTTGAGAAAGAAGTTCCTTGGAACTTTCATTGTAAGTGGTCATTCAAAAGGGGAGGTAATTTCAACCTCCTGCACAGCTGCAGAAATAAGGACTGAGTTATTTAGCACCATGCTATTCTCAGGAAGGTTGCCCAGGGCCAAGTGCCCAGGATTCAGATCTGCACCTCTACTCTCACAGCAGAGTCCCTGCCATGGGTGCCCCTGAAACATACCTGTTTCTGAAGTGTTGTCATCCATCAGCTTTTCCTGAGCCAGATGAAGTGTGTCCAGCATTTCTTCAAATATGTCATCCAGAAGCCCAGCTTGTTTGCACTTCCTAACAAGGTCTATCTGAACTGTTAAAACACAAAAGCATTCTCATACAGAAGTGATCTGTAAAGTGGGCATTGCTCCCTCTCTTCTAACTAAAGCTTAAGCCAAACTAAAAACTAAGATTTAAGCCAAAGCCCTTCCACCAGTAACAAATAGTTTTGCAGATCTCTGGCTCCTCCAGCCACCCACACAGCCCTTTTAAGTGGGAACAAAAAAGTAGCCAGGCAAATGTAAGCACTGTGCTGGATGTAAAATTCCTTAAGCTCTAGATTTGGCTTCATTCATCACAAGCAAGCAGCTACACAGCTCTAAATGTTCCATTCCTAAAGCTCATGATACCCCCTAGTGATTTGTCTTGCTTGCAGCTTCACCAATCCTTAGGACTACACCATGGACTAAAGCTAAAGCTAAAGCTTGAAAACAGTGCAATAAATGAATCAGATTTGATAAAAATTGAGGCTACTTTTATTCCAAGTGATCCAGGCAACTAAAGTTTTTATTACAGCCTATTTTATATACTGACTTTGTCAGATTTGGATTGATAGAGAAATAACCATTTTTTCTTTATCACTGAGCAGCAGCAAGTTTTAGTAGATCAATGCAATGGGCTGTTTAAAAGCAAAGAGCCACTGGATGGCTCACTCACCAGTCTCTGTTAAAAACAATGTTACATTTTACTGGAGACATTTGTGAGGAAATGCCTTCTCACTTACACGAGATGCTCTAGGAGTATTCCAGGATTCTTTATCGGTTTCCTGTTCTTTACAGTGGTAATGAAATTCAAAAAAGACCACTAGGCAGCCACTTGCAATACCATGCACATACATTAAGCATATCCACAGTGAGGTGAATAATCACCATCTAGCACATTCCAAACTTCCAAGTGCAGCAGAATCCCAACAAGCAACTGCAGCAGGAGCTTCAGGGTAACATGAAAACTGCAGGATAGCTCCTGTGATGCATCTCACTGTTGTAACACCATATATATGCAGTGAAAGCCTATATTGTGTTAAGTACCCTGTGTACACCCAGGCTTCCAAAGGCAAGATGTGCTGCCCCCTACTCAGAGCACTTCCTCTGGTTAATGCCTTCCAGGGTTCCCATTTCAGATTTAACTGTTCTGATATGGAGGAGGAACGTCAGGCAGAGGCACCCCTGCCTGCAGAAGACAGAGCTGAACACAGCAGCCAGCCAGAGCGGGGCATTCCCATCTGAATCACCAGCTCATATCACAGGCAAGTCTCACCACAGGCATTTGTTTGCTGCACAGTTATCAAAACATTCAAATCAGACTTCTGCTGCCACACCAGAGCACAGAGTGCCACTTGTCTCAGGAGAATCATAAAAATACATTTGCAGCATAGAATTTGCTACCAGCCATCTCCAAGCTCTGCACTTGAACATAACAGATCACAGTACCTCCTAGTTGCTCCATGAAGTTGTTATCAAATGTTCAAAATATCAGAATAAGGCTCCTTAACACTGAAGTTAAAGAGAGCATCCTTTCTTCAGGCCCAAGGCTCTGCAGGGAATTCACCTAACCTTACATGGACACTGTGGCTCTACATTAAGTGTGTTGCTCATATACACTCCCTACATACACTTACAATTTATCCATTATCATAAATCCCACCCCAGGCTCCCAGAGAATAAGTCCTTTATTCCATCTATCACTGCATTCTTGAGCCACATATCTTCTTCTTGTCTTCCCACTGTCCTTGCTGGAGGAGCAGCATTTGCATGCCTTGTTTCTCTGCTGAAAGTTTCACAGGCACAGTAAAAACTGAATTAACCCTTCTGGTATCCAATGAGTCTCACCTTTATGCCTGTTGTTTTTTCTTTTTAGTATTCTTAAACTGTTTTCTTCTGCTGTCTCTTCTGTACTCTGTAAGAAAATCAAAACAATGCATTTTTACATCATGCTGACATTTACTGCTGTTGTCATTATCATACTTGTGTCTTAGCAGAAAGACAAAAAGCAGTCCACATGTCTGTGAACATAGTCAGCTTCTCTGAGTGGCTAACAATATTCCTCTGCAGACACTCTATTTTGAAAATGGAAGCAAAAACTGCTTCAAAGCAAAAATGCTTTAAGAAAAGCCAAATACCTGGGACACCACCTTCCTTAACCACTGCATTTGCAAATAGCAGAGAAGTTAACAAATGCCTACTGGGAACTCCCAAGGCTCTTTCTGAACACTGTCAGAATGCTTTGATATGCAAGTCCTTTGCAGTAGCAGGTGTGGGTCTCCTGATTTAGTACTACTGAAATTTAGAATTACCATTTCTTCTGTGATGGTGGGAGACGTCAACGTACGTCTTCTTTTCTTATTAGCTGCATCTAGGAATCAATAAACAACAAAGTAACAAAAGTCACAACCTCAGACTGACCATCACACATCATTTAAATTCCTTCTTTTCCCAAAAAACTAAGGAAATAAGGCCCTTTGAGTGGCAAGGCAGAAATATGTTTCAGCTTTCCCAAAAACCTGACATTTCAGCAGAATTCACACTGTTTCCATTAAGGAAAATTGCAAGCATCAACCAACCATTAGGAAAAGTGCAAATCATTATAGCATTAGGATATCACTTAACCTTTTCAACTCAGTAGATTTTTAATTGTGGCAGAGTAAACTTATTCCTCCTGGCAGCAACACCACTTCTAGGTGGTAAAAAACAGTTTGGTTTAACAAACAATTCTTACGTATGTTAATACACCCTCAAAACTAAGACTACATAAAGAATTACTTAGGTGTATCAAAGACATACAAATGGCATTAGAGTTTTCATCAACATAAGGACCCTCCCAGAAAACCTCCAGAAGGTTTGACTTGTCAGTTTACTATTTGACTGACAGTTTACTATTATTGTAATAATTCGACTTGTCAGTTTACTATTATTTATGCTACAAAGTGTTTGTAGTTATGTGGTACAAGATCTCTGAAAAATTCTCTCTGCTTTCACTGCATCCTTTCCATGAGCATGCACCAGACTCTTGCCAACATCACAACTGGCAGCTTTTGGAAACAGCTACAGTATCACAAGCAGAGAGGGATAGCTCTGGCAAGAAGACGTGGCAGGAGCAGAGAAAGGCAGAGAAGAGTGCAACCACCCACCAAAACCTGAATGTTTAGCGTACAGTGGGGTTATACTTTCCCTTCCCTGTTTAATTCCAGAACCTCTGGGCAGTACTTAGTAAGGCCCTCCCTGTTAGAAATCATCCTATCAAGAGGAATGAGGAGCCATTGCTGTATACAGAGGCGGTGAAAACAAGTTTGGGCTTTGGGCACTGGTGCTGTACATTTGCATTTCTCATGGGCTGAAAGGAAATTGGTCTCTCACTTCATGCAAACCAAACCTGTAAGGCCAATTTCAGGGCAGTGTGGGAGATACTGCTGTAGGTACAAGTGTTCCTTGCTGTCCGGTGTGGTATTTTTGACACATGATGGGATTTTCTGAGCTCTCCCTGGTATCTGCTGTAAGGATGCCTTATACAAGAGGAACACAGTCTGAAGAGCAGCCCAGCTCCTCCTGCCCTGCACAGTGCTGGCTGCTCTCCTGCATTTGTCAGCCTTTACTCTGTCCACATCCAACTCTGCCAGTTAAACAGAGGTTGGAGCCTGTTTCCAAGTCCAAGCTGCTCTCACATCCTTGCTGCACAGAGCTGCAAGGAGAGTTCTTGGCCCGTAAGGCACCTTTATCTCTTTCCAATCACACAGCAGAGCTCTGACATTCCAGCACAAGAATATTGTATGAACAAGAATAAGGGGATCTTCCTTGATCCCCTATTCTCCAAACTATGAAGCAGGAGACACTGGGCTCAGGGAACCAAGTGTCTTCTACTCAACTCTCCCACTTGCTCCCCCCTTCCCAGGGTACAGCTACCCTCAGGAGGTGAGAGAAGCTCATTCAGGAGGCAGGGTAGACACTGCCAGCAGAATTCATTTACCCCTCAGAAACAGAAGGTCTCTAAATTAAGTGCCACTAGAAGAACTCCTCTAGGAGAAAATTCTCTTCTCAGGGAACATTGCATATGCAGCATTTGAAGACAAAAACCCCATCCAGTTTCTAAAGGGGGCTACAAGAAAGCCAGAAAATGACTTTGTACCAGAGCATGTAGTGACAGGACAAAGGGAGATGGCTTCAGACTGAAAGACAGCAGGCTTAGGTTAGATATAAAGAAATGCCATACTGTGAAGGTATTGACACTCTAGAACAGTTTGTCCAGAGAAGTTATGGATGCCCTGTCTCTGGAAATGTTCAAGGCCAGGCTGGATGGGGCTTTGAAAACCTGGTCTAGTGGAACATGTGCCTGCTCAAGGCAAGCAGGCTGGAACTAGATAGTCTTCAAAGTTCCTTCCAACCCAAATCATTCTGTGATTCAACCCTGTAAGACTTAAGTACTCCTGATGAACAAGGAGTGGTCTAGAGGGCTGGACCTAATGCCTGAATATTATCTGGTACTGGAAACAAAGCAATTCTGGGTCTGTCCAGTACTTGTACAGGAGATCACCTGGCACCCTGGGCAGCCCCAACAGACACCGACAACCATGTGACCACAGAAATCAAAATAATTTTGAAAAGGGAAGAAAGGTCAGGATTCAGAACTATGGGTAAATTAAAAGCGAAACTACTAAGTAAACTAAGAGGATGCATTTGGTGAGTGAACCACAGCAATATCAGATATTGAAAAGACTGTATGTCTGGCTAAAAAGTGAGCCAGGGGGGTTAGAAATTAATTTAGGGTAGAAATGAATTTCAGAGTCGGGACAGCTGTTTTAGCTGATGTATGTTGCTTAACCTGCTCAGCTTGTAACTTGCTGTGCTGGCAAAGGCCTGCAAAGATGGAAAAAGGAATGCAGGGATCCTGATAAGAAGAGCTCATTACCCCAAACAAGGTGGAAGGAATGCGAGGCCTGTTGGAGATAAGAGGGGCTCCTCAGACCCTGCAGCTAGCTTCAGAGAGATCCCACATGTGCCCAGTGCTGAATAAATACATATCTACCTTCCAACTTTTACAAGTTGTGGAGTCTTTCTGCAAAGCCCCTGATGAATAAAAACTTAAATTATAATCACCTAACCCATCTCTTCAGTGTCATCAGGGTGGAGCAAGACTCGGTTCAATTGAGGTCAAATTCAAAGTGAAGGCCAGTCCAGGAGCCACTTCACTGTGAGCAGAGTTCTCTGCATTATGCTAACAATGTCCAGCTTTGGTTGGGATTTCCAAATACCTCTGAATCAGGAAGGGCCAAGACTGCCAAATGAAGCTGCATTTCTGCAGCACAGGAAGCAATCCCTAAACAAGGATTGTACAACCCTTTTGTTACACTTAAAAAGCTCTTGGGATCCTTCAGAATGAAAGGCCCTATTTTAAAAACTACTGCAGTGAATACAGAAGATGCAAATGTCAATGTCTGCATAAACACAGATAAAATCCCAAGGTGACTTATCCTGAAACAGTCTTTTCCTTACTAATCTAGTGCAAACTTGTGTGTGGCTTGCCTGTCTCACATGGGTTTTACAAGCTGCTTGGGCCTACTTGCCCAAAGAAGAGTAAGAATGATTCCATCAAGGATTAGGTCCATTGTGGTTTAAGTCAGTTTTCAAGGAGATTCGGGAAGGATTAAATTTTAACTTCTACCACTTCAAAAAAACCTTCCTTTTTGTGCATACATGTGGATCATAACCAAACCACTCTTGCAAGATTAGAAATTCACCACTTGATATGAAGGTGGTAGTATTTATCTTGTTCTTATGAATTACTGATTGTAGGATGCAAACTTTTAAAACAAATGAAATCAATGAAGTCATTAAAGAAACTCACCATAGCGATTGGTCCTATTCCCTGGGTCATGTTTTGGGCAGAACACTCTAAAATTTAAGTTCAATTTCAAGAAGAAGAGAAGAAGTATTAAAAAATATGCAAACTGAGTTATGTTGACCTATTTGAACATATATTTTCTCCTCTTTCCATCGAACATAAACTGAAAGACAGTTCAAAAAAACCAGGATTTTTGTTCAGCATTACCCACCTCAAAAACCACCTGCTTTAAAGTCCTGTGCATGCACAACCTTGTGTCTGTACTCCTAGAGCCGCAGTGGATTCTCAGCACTGAAGCTCTGAATGATCAGCTCCATCAGCCCCCCTGTCTGGGCCTGCCCACTGCTCAGGCCCCGAGTCAGACACATTTCATGCGTGTGGCCATCACTGGGTCAGAGACACTGAAATGAGATTAACGCTCCCAAGGTGAAACACCACAGTCCTGACACTGCTCCATCACAGCAGCTCTGCCCCACACGGGCCAGGAGCCTCCTCAGACACATCTGCCCAGTGTCACCTTCCATTCCTCAGCCCTGCAGGATGCTGGCAGTGCCACATGGCACCACCATGCACTCACCTGCCTGGAGATCTCTGTGCCCCTCCCTCCCTCTGCCCTGTGCTCATGGAATGGCCCCCAAATCCTGAGTACGAGGGGCAACCCTGTGTGAGATCCAGTAGCTTAAAGCTGCTCAGTCCATTTGTTACTTAAACACTTCAGGAATATGTGAAATGGGAATATTTTCAGTGGTTCTAGGAGAGCAATCTGAATTCCTTGGAAGAGGCAAAATGAAACAAATTTATCTGAAAATATTCCTTATCTTTTGGATAATGTGCAGAGAACATGAACCAACTTTTATAATATGCCTTTCTTATAGAAGCATCCCAAGTAACTTCTTAAGCAAAAATGCCTTGTCAGGAGGCATGGCAATTTTTAAAGGGAACTGCTTTTACTAGGACATTTTCTAATTACTGTCATACTGCCCTTAGAAATGCAGACTGTTGGCTTGATGAGGAACTTCTTTTGCCTGTAATGCATCTTGAAGCAGAACAAATCAGTTTTAGGTATGCCTAACAATTCCATCAGAAAGCTATATACTGGACACAGCTTATTTACATCCCTGAATTTCTAATACTGCCCTTTGGAGAATGTTTTTTATTCTTCCCCTCCCTTTAGTTCTAGTCTTTCACAGATAAAAACAACCCATCCTAAGCACAAGAACATCTTATAAAGTACAGACAGTATATTTTACTACTCAGGCCACTTTATTTGGAAGCATTCCCCTACTATCATTTTTGCAAGACAGCAGTGCAAATTGTACTGATTTCTCCACCTCTGCTCTTACTGGCCACTTCCACAGCACCATATACTTTCTCTTTTTATTCTGCTCCATTTGTTTTGATGATCAAAACCCATCACCACAACGATGGCAACTCAGAATTTAAAGCCACCAGCTCTGCCTCTCTCGAAGGAATTCTCTCTTTTTGGTATGTTATATTTCACCATGAAAATGTGCAGGGGCTGTCAATCCACATCTACTGTTTTTCAAGTGTACTCTCCAATAATTTCAGCTAGCTACAATTTTTGTGCTTTATTTACACCACTGCTACTGTGCAGAAGTCTTTAGGTTCAAATCCTTGAAAGCTGTCCTACTATCCTTCTCTAATCTAATCCTTCCCCAACTCCTCAATACAGGTTGCTATAGCCTGGTTTCCTAGGCTATCAGTGCTACACAGACACTTAAAGCATTTTTAAGGGTCCCTCTTCCAAACCTCCAAGGTCACCAGCTCCAAAATGCCACCAAACTAAACTGTATATGCAAGCACTTCTTTACCAGTTTGTATCTAGACTGCTGTCAGTCCCACTTGTTTTTCAACATCTTGAGTTCAGTCTTCTTGAGCCTGAGTTATCCTTTCTAAAGCTATAAGATGAAAGCCATTTATGCTGTGATCATAGAAAGTTTCCATCTTCCCAGTTACACTCTTTCATGAGCTTTGCAGATTGACGAAGATTTTACAGCTCCCATCCTCCCTGCACAGCTGGGCTTACAGCCTTGCACAGATGCATTCATTTTAGACAGAGTGTGCTGTGAACCAGCCAGGAGTGCGAGTCTTTTGACACAAAAGGACCCATCTTCCACCACTACCAAGGACTGCACTAGTCCACCCCTTTCTGAAACAAGTAGTGATTAGATGATCCCCAAATCAATCTAAGTCTAACATGACCTGTGACCTCTCTGCCCTTGCACAGAAATCAGCATCAGGGCTTTTATGCAACTCAGACTTTACTATAACTTCAGCATTTCAAAAGGTCCCTGAAGCCCCCATTTTTCAACCCCTTAATCTGCATCCTCCAAACAATTGCTTTCATCTGTCAATGGCAATGCAGGCAGCCCAAAGGCAGTGGACACCAGGACTAGCATGATCAGGACAGAAAATTTACTTAGAATGCATTCAATCATGTTATTGCTAGCAACATACTTGACATACAAGGGCTTTGGTGGGAATCAAAGTTCTTTGCTAGCATGGGGTGGGAAAACTACCCAAATTTGACTAATGTGAGCAGACCTAGAAGTGCTATAACCTGCTTTGTGCTCAGACCACGTTTACTGGAGCTTCTGAACCAACAAAAAATTTAGAATTTGAGTGACATTAATAAAAGTTTTGGTTCTTGAAGACTGGCTAGAGAGTCACAAAAGACTGACTTTCTCAGTTTTTTCCTTGTTATCTTTCAGTGATGTTACAGGCTCAAGCACCGAACAGATTCCCTCCCACTGCAGTAAAGTTTTCCTGTGAAATGAGAACGCTTCTCCCACAGTTTGCAAACAGAGGATCGCTTTAGGAGAGGGGAACTTACTTCCTTGCCTAAAAGCCCTTTAAGCCCCACCCAATGAAGTCCCCTTTGCTGACCCCCCGAGGCTGGCAGCGGCAGTGGGAGGACACTGGGTGAGGTACCTGTAGACGCCGTTGACCTCGTCGGTCTCCACGGCGGCATCGTCGCAGAGGGCGCAGAAGAAGTGGTAGCTCCTGCGGCACGCGCGCTCCTCGCAGCCCACCGTGGCCCCCTTCTTGCGGCAGAAGTTGCACACCTGCAACGGGAGAGGGTTCGCCACGTAAATGCCACAGGCAGCTACTCCAAATCCTGCCAGAGAGGGCAAATGATGTTCTCTGTGGGAAAATCCAGTATTCCATTGCAAGTTTGTATTTTATTTAATGTTTGTATTTATGTTTCCTAGGCTAACTTCGTAATAAAAAGAGTTTCCACCCAGGACACTGGGGAAGAGGGCAGCTGAAGACAAAGGCAATTTAAAAAACCCTCCTTTAATCAATCATATTTCTGCTAAACTCAGAATGTGTTCCCCTTTACAACTGTGGATTGCATTCTTTTGTTTCAGGCACTGGCTTAGTTCTACACCAAAGTCTCAGGAAACTTCAACTAAGGACACAAAAGGCCAGGAAAAAACCCACCTGCATTTTAATACAGAATGAACTAAATTCCACCAAACCAAATGTTAAATCAATAACTCCAATGCTAAACCTGCAATTTCCCTAATCTTACTAGATGAGAAGGACCAGCTACTTGAATGGGTTTTTTTAAAGCACAGAACAGGCTAGACAACCTTCAACACTATGAGACAGGACTAACTGCAGACTCAGAAACATCTCCTTACCAGCCGCTTTCCTCTCCTGAGCTCCTTTAACACTGATGACACATCAAACCTTATTTCCAGATTTTCTGGGTTCTGATCTTCAGATTCCACAAATCCTGAGGAAAATAACTAAAGACAAAAGAGACAGTTATAAGAAATAAGAATGACTCAGTCATCAGTGCTGAAGAGAAACAAGGAATACATCTTTTCTTCTTGCACTTGCCCTACCTAAGAAGGCTGATTTTTCTGTGTGTTAACAAAAGGTTTCACCTACACTGAACAAGGAGCTAAGCTTAAGCATTTCTGCAATCAAAAGAAGTTCCCCCTTCCACACAGGAGATTTCACAAACCTGAAGGCAAACTAAGAAAAGATAATAAGGTGAGAAAGTTAACTTATTAAAAATATGATCAAAGAAAATGTGAAATTCCAGGGTGCCCAGAGTAAGGATGAGATCTTCAGGCAAGAGACCTCCACACCTTGGACATCTTATTATTTGCTCAGCTGTTCAGGCCTAACCTGGATGCAACATTTCTCTGTAATAAGATTTCCATACAGCCCAATACTGACAACAGCTGACTGCAGGAAAAAAACAGAAACATTGTACATATCCTGGGAGAAACTCACTAAAAATGCATACATGCACACTCAGGCCATTTTAATTCCCATAGAACTGCTGAGCCATGACAGTGAGTGAGGAAGGGGAAGTTCTTGGCAAATATTTCCTAAGCATTACATGCAGCTAATTCCAAACAAAAGGGAGCTACCCTTTCATCAACTACCAGGCGCAGTCTGTCTGCTCAGAGGGTGATAGCTGACTGCAAAAAAACCCAACAGCACAAACGAGCCTAAGGCAGAGAAATGAGTCAAGTTGCTGGGAGGAGAAAGAAAGCAGAAAAAAGAAAAAACAGAGAGAGGGAGAGAGAGAGAAGTTTTAACACTGGAGAAACATTAAAGCCATAATAAAACCTGTTTCAAACAAAACATTCAAGTGCGGTAAAACAACGCTGTTGTAAAACATTCTGATAAAAAATAACCAGCCAAAAAAAGATATCAGAAAAGTAAAGATGCAGACATAACAATTGTGAGAATAAGAATGCTGGGACAGTGACAGCCAGAAAGCTGCTCTAGCAGCAATCTCTGGCACTAAACTGCCCTCAGCTATATTCTCCCTCTGCTGAAGGGAGAATACAGCAGCTGTAATTGATTCTGCACTCCAAGAACCAGCTCCACCAACATTCCAGAATAAAGGGAAGGCAATAAGAGTAGGAGGATTGCAACACATTTAAGAGCTTCACAGATATTTTTATATCATCAACTTCTGATATTTTTATTCCTTATTTTTAAATTATTGACACACTGGAAAGTTTTTTAATCTTTAAGTGATATGGATATTTTCCTGCAAAGTTTTAAGTATACAACTTTGTGTGGTCTGAGAATCCTCATCCAAGAGGATGAGTCTCAACAGTGCCTCAAGAAGACCTATTCCTGTTGCTAGACCATATGTGGTCTTTGTGGTGTTTTCATGTGTGTCTGGGACCACTGCTCAGCAACAGACACATGAAAACACCATGAATCAACAGCTCCAGCTGTGCAGACACATCCTCTCCCGCTCCAAAATCCTGGCCAAGCCCTGTTGCTCTTTAAGCTTTTCATAATATAAACTTGCTGGTTTGAG
Source organism: Molothrus ater (assembly GCF_012460135.2). Classification (NCBI taxonomy): domain Eukaryota; kingdom Metazoa; phylum Chordata; class Aves; order Passeriformes; family Icteridae; genus Molothrus; species Molothrus ater. The sequence continues at coordinate 63,118,286 of NC_050479.2, read as the reverse complement.
TAACCAGCCTTTCAATCCAGACATCATTGCAAAACCAAAAACAGATAAGCAGTGGAAACTTTCCCCTTATCCCTTCAGTACTGACCAGCTAAAGGCACTCACCAGACAATCCTGATGAGCTGCAATATTTCTCTCTGCGGCGATATACATCACAGAGCCAGCCTCCCCTTCTGAACAAAATGCACATGTCGTTCTCACCATCTTCGCCATTATCCAGAAAGCACCTAGAGCGGGAAAACTGGGACAAAACACAAAGCAATTGAACAACTTCCATAGGCCAAGCAGGACAGAGCCTGACAACACCTGCCCTTGAACTGCTCCTTCACCTACATCCCTGACCCTGGGTGCTTTGCTCCTCCAGTAACAACTACCAGTAGAACAGCAAAAGCCTGCACCTGGCACAGCAGTGGGATGGAAACCAGATCCCAGGAGCTCCAGCAATTAGAGCGGGAGAAAGAGTGGTTTATCTCCTCTTGGAAAGTCACTAACAAGTCATAAGGGTTAATACAAGAGTTTCCAAGCTTGCTTGAAATATCTGCTCCAAAAACAGATCCAAGAGCAGCCTGGCAAGTCATGCTCTCAGGTGTGAAACTCCTTTTATTTGGAGGAGGGCAATCACTCATAGTGTTTTTTTAACCTACTGCTGCCACGTGTGGGTCTGCGAGTCAACAAAGGACAGAAAAACAGCTGCCCCCAAGCTTCAACAGTGCCTTCCAGGAGCTCACAGAAAACAAGGAAGAAATACTAATTTATTGCTGTAAGAAGGATGTAGCAAAGTAATGTGGAGAGGTCTACAAGTAAATTGGGGTACAAAAAAAAAATCTTAAGTGAGAGATTCAAACATTCTCCCTCAAAAGGGCGAAATGCTAACACGAGTGACAGAATTTTCCCTGAGCCCTGGGAATTTTCCTAGGGACACTTGTTATCTTTTCTTGGCCATATACACTTAAGTCTTAATTGTTCTTCACATAGCCTTTCTCCAGCAGCTGCAACATTCTGAGGCCACCTACATACTTCACAAAAGCAGTCTAAGTGTTTCTGGACAAGCCTTTACACACATCCCCCACCAGCAGGTTAGAGCATCACCCCATAACATTTGTAGCAGAAATTTTACTTTGTGCTTTTTGTGCAAGTCCACCACAGAAATCTTCAACAACTTCCCACTCCTACTAGGTGTGATACTCCAAACTATCCTCTGCTGGAGACGTCACCTCTGACAGCACAAACTCCTGTATGACAAGGGGGAAGAAAAATCTGTGTTTACTTTCAAGAAACAGGAAGATCTGAAGTTAAATTATTCTAGTGAGAGGTAGTAAGGCCCAAGCACAAAACAGGCAGGAAATGTCATAGTCCAACAAATTCTGCAACCTTTTTCCAAGTTTCAACAGACAAACTGTTTTCATTAGCTCCCATTCCCCTTGCATAAAACAGACTGGGTAGCCCCAAGTGAAAGCACCACCAGACTAGAAGAGCATTTTTTATGTTTTTTCCCCTTTGGCTCACACTTCTGACAATTTACTTGTAATCACAAGTCACTTTGCCTTTGCACACAGCTGGAGTTTTTTTCCCTCTTTCCTTCTATGTCTTGTAAGCAAGGCAGGGTAGAAGCTGATTTCCAATATACCCATCTATACACTGACCATCATATCAGTTTCAGAACCTGAGCAATCAATAAATACAATAGAAACAAACAGAAATACAAGGACATATTAGAACTAGAATAGAACAGAAAGAAATTCAAAAGAAGAATGAGCTAGAGTTTGAATGGCCTAGAATACAGGAAAAGCTCTCTGCAGCAAACCAATACCTGGATTCAATACAGACACATAGTGCCTGCTCAGGCCCAGTCAGAGGATCCAGCTCTAGGAATTTTTTAAGGAAGGGGCTAAACGTGGACTCTACAGTCCCTGGTGTTCTTACAGACTCCAGAGAAATCCTGGTGCTGATGGAGGACAGAAGATAATTGATCATGGTCAGCCTTGGGCTTACTCCAGCACCTTTCTAGGAATCCTGAAGCAGTGGAAATCCAGCTCTTGGCCATTCCTCTGTGCAGAAGCAGCCAGCCTGCACCTACAGCCCTGTTTAGCCCTGTATCCTGTCCCTCTGTGATGGGTTGGCCCTGGCTGGATGCCAGGAACTCCCCTGAGCCATGCTATCACTCCCCTCCACAACTGGATGGGGAGAGAAAATATAACAAAGGGTTCATGGGCTAAGGACAGGGAGAGATCCCTCACCAAATGCCATCACAGGCAAAGCAGACTCAGCTTGGGGATAATTAACTAAATTTATTACTAACAAAATCAGAGCAGGATAATAACAAGTAAAATAGATTTTAAAACCACCTTGCCCTGACCCCTCCTTTCTTTCCAGACTCTACCTCCTTCCCCCAAGAGGCACAGGGAGATGGAGAATGGGGGTTATGGTCAGTCCATCACTCATTGCTCCTGCCACACTCAAGGAGAGTCCTTCCCCTGCTCCAGTGTGGAGTCCCTCTCAATGGAGACAGTCCTCCACAAACACCTCCGTGAGTCCATCCCATGAACAACAGCTCTCCATGAACTGCTCCAACACAGGTCACTCTCCCATGGGGTGAAGTCCTTCAGGCACAGCCTGCTCCAGTGCTGCTCCCCGCAAGGGTCACAAGTTCTACCAGGACCCTGCTCCAGCATGGGCCTCCCATGGGGTCAGAGCCTCTCTCAGGCACCCATCTCCTCCCAGGCTGTGCACGGATCTCTGAATCCCCATGGACCTCCCTGGGCTGCAGGGGCCATCCTGCATCACCATGGTCTGCACCAGGGGCTGCAGGGGAATCTCAGCTCTGGCACCTGAGGCACCTCCTGCCCCTCCTTCTCCACTGATCCTGGTGTCTGCAGAGTTGCTCCTTTCACATATTCCCACTCCATTCCTCTCTGCCCACAATTATATCTGCCCAGTAACTTTTTTTCTTTCCTTCTTAAATATGTTACCACAGAGGTGTTACTATCATTCCTGCTGGGCTCAGCCTTGGGAGCAGAGGGTCAGTCCTGGAGCTGAGTGGCATTGGCTCTGCTGCACACGGGGGAAGTTTCCAGCAGCTTCTCACAGAAGGCACCCCTGTAGCCCTCCTGCTACCCAAACCTGGCTGTGCAAACCCAACAAACCCCCACAGGAGCCCGTGCTCTTCCTGAGCTTTCTGCTACAGTACTACCAGGAAGAGGACATGGAGCTAAACGGGGCAATGGAGCTGGCTGGCTGCTCCTACGCAAGAAGGGAGAGGCTAAGGGCAGGTTTCCAGTTTCACAGTTTAGTTACATTTCATCTGAGCAACGCCCTTCTTTTGGAGGGCTTAAGCCTGCCACTCAGGGATTCCAGGTGAAGCACTTGGATCTGTCTGAAAAGGCAAGAAATCCTTGCTCCTCGCCCCACTCTTTCAGTAGCACTCATGACAGCATTGCTCTGTTACTATTTCTCCTGCTGTGTCTTTTTAAAGCCAAGGAATCTGAAACTATTTAGTTCTTTTCTGTACAGAAGCCTGTCTGCAGTTTTTTCCACCTCTGTCACTCCTATACTCTTCTGGCTACACTCAAAGAGGAGCACACCACCTCCAAAAGGATGGGCTACCATTTACACTACAAAGCCACAATATCACTCCGTATTTTCCTTCTTTCCTTAACAATTCTCACTATTTCAATCACATTTTAGCCTGCTTCTGAGCACAGAGCTGACACTTCCAAAGAACTACTGTTGGAAGCATAAAGCAGTGAAAAAACCAACAAGCTCAACAAGCAAGGGGGCCCACGGTGATCAGAGCAGACAAAACTGGGTGGAGGGCTGGTGGTTTGTACTGCCACGGGTCTGGAGAGGAATGTGAGGCAGTGTGGGAGCCATGCAGCCTTGTTCTTTCCCTTGCTTACCAGGAAATGTTCTGCACCAAACTGCACCTCCAGGGTATTCTGTGCAATGTGACCACAAACAATGGAAGGTACAAAAGTACCCTGATTTGTACCTAACTGGAAGGGGAGAATTCAAGACAGAAATCATAGGGACAGATCCATGGGTTTGTCCTCCTGTCCCCACAGAAGGGACGCCTTTCAGTGAGAGTCACATACTTGTCAGTTGGTTGGGTTAAGTTAGGTAGGGAAAGACCTCTGAGATCATCAAGTCCAAACAATGACCCAACACCCTCCTGTCAACCCCAAACCAGTATCACAGTTCCCCAGATCTCCTTAAGTAGCATCAGATTAAGTAGGGAGGGCATCAGTATTATGGTTGTTTCTCTGCCACATCCATCATCTTCCACTTATCAACGCTGGATTTTCACCTGCTGTTTTATAGTTAATCCCTTGCTGTCCCTAAATCCTTCTGCAACCGTTTGTTTCCACTGTCACCACTACAGGGAACCCAGGGGGCCCAATTCAGCTGCAAGATTTGGGGGGCTCCTGCTGCCCTCCGCTCATGACAGGACAAACGACACTGCAAAACAGAAGGCAGAGCAGCAGCTGAGAGAACAGTCACACCTGGACACTCCTCCTGTGCCATCTCCTAGAAGGAGAGCTGCTGGTTTCGCTTCTTCATTTTTTCACAACAGTGACTAAAGGGAAGGAAACAGGAAAGGAAACAGAAAGTAAAAAGGGAGAAGAACAGTGCCGGCAAGAGTCCAGGGCTTGTAACACTTTCAAATTCAGCAATCCTGCTGAAACATTACCAGTTTGTCTAAGTATTTGCTCTCCAGACCCAGTTCTGAAAGCATTCTTGTATGTAAATACCCATATTTTACACAGGAGGAGGCTAAGACACAGAATCTCTTAGTATAGGGGAGTAAGGAAAAGAACCCAAGTCCCCTGAATTCCGGCGCGCTATTGAAACCCACTGCCCCAGCTCCTGCTCTGCTCTCCTCTTCCTTCCAGCGCAGTGCAGGATTGGATCTACGGGAGCAGGAAGAAAGAAAGAAAGGAATCACACCCCCGTTACCCCACACTCACTGTCCCTCATTTGTGCTTTGTGGGGAAAGAAGCACGGCTGGAGATTTCACAGCTAAACACGACCAACACTCATCTCCCCATTCTCTCCGTCAGTACAGAACAAACACACCCAGATTTCGCAAGAAAGAAGAAGGAACAAACAAAGCTCTCTTTCTGATCACCTCTCACTTGAGACCATCTCGTTCCAGCCCCCTGCCACGGGCAGGGCACCTTTCGCTGGACTGGGCTGCTCAGAGCCTCATCCAGCCCGGCCTTGAACACCGCCAGAGACCAGATTACCACAGCTTTTCTGGGGAACCCGTGCCGGTGCCTCACCACTCTCACCCACCAAAGAACTTCTTCCCGGTACCTCCCGGGCCCCCCGGGGCCGCCCTCACGGAGCTCCCGGTGCCGCCTCACGGCGCCCCCGCCCAGCCCGAGCCCCGGCAGGGTCCACTCGCTGGCACTGCGGGGAGAGCGGGGCCGCGGGACCGCCGCTGAGGAGGTTCCGCGCTCCCCCCGCCCGCGGTGGCACTTACCGCCCGCTCGCGGCCCGACTCGCGCGAGCCGTCACAGCCACCACCACCGCCCCTTCCCCCGCCCTCAACTCTCCCGCGCGGAAGTGAGCGCGTCCGGCCGGGGCACGGAGCATGCGCGGTGGCGCCCGCCGATGCTCCGCCCCGCACACCTGCGCGGCGCTGATTGGCAGCGGCCCTGGCGTGGCTGGCGGGAAGGCGCGCCGCTGAGGCACCGGTCACGTGATAAGGGAGGCGTGGCCGCACCACCCACGGGCGCGCCGGGGTCACGGTCCAGTACCGGGGTTCGATACCCGTGCCCGGCACCACCGCCGGGCTGCCGTCGGGCAGCCAATCCGAGGGCTTTCACCGTGGAAAAGGCGATATCCTGCATCCCTCCCTAGCCTCGTGCTCACTTTTCACAGAATCACAAAACTGCTGTCCAACCTGAGCCTCCCCGGGTGCAGCTTCCTGTCACTTGTTGCCAGGGGGAAGATGCCGACCCCACGCTGCCCACGCCTTCGTTTCAGGCAGTTCTGTAGAGAGGTAGTGTGAAAAGTGTCTATTACCTGGCTCTACACAGATATTTACTATATGTATTATGTTGTATTGATTAGTGCTGTATTAACATTTTAGTGGTATGGTAAATGTAGTTTTGTCGTTAAAATGTAGCTTTTGTGGTTAAAACAGAAACTATGTATGTGGAATATTTTTTTTTAAAGAGAGGAATGAGGTACTCTCACCGAGATAGCAGCCACAGGACACCTAAATCTTTCAGAGAAAAAGTTTATTGCTCCCTTATCAGAAGAAATGAACTTCTTCCTGCCTCAATCAGCCCTGAAGACGCCTCAGGACTAAGAGGAAGAAGTTGACGATGACCAGACAGAATCCTGTGTTTGAATGGAATTTCTGCATCATGTATGAGGTGTATGAATATGCAAAAGGCTATTGCTTTTAAGAGTTAATCCTCTGTTAACGTGGGTCCTTTTTTGGGGTTTATTTTGCCCAGAAAAAGGTACCCGGATGTCCATAACTCTTTGTTCTTATTGTCTTGTATTGTCCTAATCCTAATTGTCCAAATTTTTATTACTCTAATTTCATTACTATTTTTATAACCATTTTATTACTATTAAACTTTTAAAATTTTAAAACCAAGTGATTGGCGTTTTTCACAGGAAGGGTCACCCAGGAGCCTCCTTTTCTCCAGACTAAACTCCCCCAGCTTCCTCAGCAGCTCCACACAGGATGCGTGCTCCTGAGCTTTCCCCAGCTCTGCTGGCCTTGTCTGGACATGCTCCAGCCCCTCCACGTCCTTCCTGATGTGATAAATGAATATGATTCATGCTAAAAATTGTAACTATATCAATATTTCAGAAAATATTTGTTAAAAAGTTATAGAGGAAAAGGATATGCAATTAGTGTCACAAACAAATGTTTTCAGATGTTCATGAGAAAATAGAATACAGAGTATTGAGATAAGCAATATCCCAAAATGGGTCCCAGCCTCGGGATAATTAAGAGATCAGCCTTGAAATGGAAAAAATTGGGATGATTCCAGGTATCTATGAAATAGTAAGGCTTATTTTTGGAATGTAACGCTGGCTTCTATAACACAAGACTTGGGGTGCATTTGCAGCCTGTGGGGTTGTTCAAAGGACAGTGATGATGATGAGAAGCCTTCATCAGAATTGACCACCAAAGAGCAAAGACCTCTTAGAAACAAGTGGAGCATGTGGAGCATGCAGTATAGGGACGTAGATTTGAAGAATCAAAAATAGGAGGAGATTTACAGGAAAATATTGATGAATATGTATTAGCATACAGTATGTAAGTTGTGTTTGGATTCCTTTGTTTTTTTGGTAGAAGAGGCAGGGTGATAAACCCCGGACAGGTCTGTACCATTGTCTGTTTTGCTTATGCCTTATCAGAACCTTAATCAGACTTAAATGAAGCCATTTATTATATTGAACAATAGTTTTTGAGAAATAAAAGAATTAAAAGACACTTAAAAGTATATCAAGGGAATCACAGAAGTTAATAAATAACCTAAAATACACTATTAGGAAGAACTTTGATCAGATATTTAGATAAGTTAATAAATAACCTAAAATACACTGTTAGGGAGCCCTGACTTTGATCAGATATCTAGATAAGTTAACCAAAAAACACACACAGAAGAAACTTTGGAATTAGAATATTTGAAGAGGAAACATTGGAATTAGAATATTTGAAGAGAAAAGCAGAAATAGAAGCCAATAAGTTAAAGTGACCTGCCAAGCCGTTAGAATCAAGCCAAATACAACAATGACTTCTGCCAAGCCATGGAAAGACATACCAAGAATAACAGGAAACTGCCCAAATTAGGAAAAGCTTAAAATTTAACTAAGGAAGACCAAGAATTCCTGGAAGACTCCGACTGTACTCCTGCCTACCTATGAATATGCATGTAATAATGATGTAATCCTTTTTCAAAATTGTATAAAAACCTGCTTTTGCTGTACATAATTTGGAAATCCATTTAGCGATTTCTCCAACGCGTTGCTAATAAATACCTCCTGCCTATAGACCTCAAATCCAGTCTCTGGGCAGCTTATTCTCGCCTTTTGGGGCAAAATTCGGCATCATTTTGGCGACCGCGGCAGGACAGAAAAGGGTCCGTCCGAGCCTTGACTCGGGGGACCGGGACCTCTTCAGGGCCCCTGACGGAATTCTGTCAGAAGAGACCCCCATCCCCCAGCCAACGCGCATCGGTGGACAAGAACTTTCTGCATCTCCTGCTCCAAATTAAGAGGTATTTATCTTTGCTTATAGGTTTTATGGTAAAGCGCTTTATTGGGAAACGAGGGTCAGACGTGACCGCTCGAAGGGATTCCAGGGGACGCCCTGGTAAAAAAAATCCCAGCTGGGTTAGAGTCCCGGTAATAGAAACGCAGGTTAGAGTCCTGCTGGAAGGAATATTGGAAACGCAGGTTAGAGTCCTGCTGGAAGGAATATTTGTTTTTCATTTATCTTGATATTTTTGGGTTCTTCTTATTGTGTGGGAAACTGTTTTAATATTGTGTTTAATGTTATATTTACTGTGAATTAAGGGTCAAGAACTAAGATTGCTCTCTGAGACCGGGAGAGAGGTCGGTCAGTTTGTGGTGTTCTATGTGTCTGTTGCAAATCTTACAGGAGACATTTTGTCACTCTATGTAATCTTGTAGATAAAGGTGTATGGGTATGGATGAGAGTGAATGAGACGCAGCATCGCTGCGAAGCGAGAGGGAGTCCCACTCCGCATTTCCTGTTCTTCGCGAGAAGCCAGGTCGGAAACGGACAAAGCGATTGGAAATTGTGTGTGTGAAGTGTTGAAATAAATTGGCATACAGTACTTGCGGGAAAGGGACTGATCCGGTTAAACAGTAAACACAGCCACAGGGAATAGTAATGGGAGGTCAACAGAGTAAGGACGTAAATATGAAAACCCCCTTAGGATGTATCCTAAAGCACTGGAAGGACTTGGGAGGGATTCCGGGGGGAAACATAAGTAAAAAGACACTCCTTAAATATTGCACACAGTGGTGGCCATTGTATAAGTTAGATGACGATGAGAAATGGCCGCCGGAGGGAACAACTAATTATAACACTATCTTACAACTGATGCTTTTCCTTCGTCGACTTAATAAATGGGACGAAGTGATGTATGCTGATATGTTCTTTACCTTAAGAAATAAACCGGAGTGGCAAAAAGAGTGCGGGGTAAACGTAGCACCTCAGGACCCCCTAGTACTAGCCCTGGAAAAAGATAAGAAAGGTTCAAAGCCTAAAGAACGTTGCTGTGATGCATCTAGCATTGGGCAACAATGTCTTAAGTTAACAAGAAGGGACAGTGGAAAGGAGAGCGAAATAAGCCTGTGGGAATACCATCCATTCGCCCCAGGACGGGAAGGGCCTCTTCCCAGGCCAAAAGAGGAACAAGGGGATCCTAGCCCATTAAAGGAACTGGAACGATGGTGGAAATCTAAGTTTGGGCACAGCCCTCAGAAGCTAGACAACAGTTGGGAGGGGGGTGGCCCATTAAAATCGGGGACTAACAAGAGGGAAAGCAGCCCACAGGGACTGGATAGTCCACAGGGGTCGGGGAGCTACAGGGATGTTGGCAGCCCACCCAGACTAGAAGTTGAGAGGGAAGAGGGCAGTCCACATGGAGAAGAGAGCCGAGGGGAGACACGCAGCTTGCCCGAACTAAGTCCATGTGGGGATAGTGGCACACCTAGGAATGGAAGTTTAAGGAAATCAGGTACCTGTAGAATGGAAACCAGCACACCGAGGACTGGAGACAAAGGTGACTCACTGGGGGGCGACATCTCTAAGTTGAAATATAGTGAAAAGAATGACAATGAGACATGCGAAAGGGAGGCAGAGAACAACTCACAGAAGCTGAATATAGTAATTCGTATAGAGGATAAGAGAGATGGAAGGGGAACAGAAGATGAGGAGGACGGTAGCCCGGAACAGGATAGGCGCCGGCAGATGCGGGAAGAAAGGCGACAGATGCAGAGTGAGAGGCGGTTGGACTGTGTGAACCATGCTAGGGGAGTAGTAGGAAAAGAGTTAACAGAAATAGAAGGTGAAGATGAAGAACAGGGAAAGGGAAAGAGAAAAGAGAAGAGAAAGAGTAGGGAAGACATTGAGGCACAGGAAGAAGATCCCGGGGAGGGGATTAGTCACTCGTATTATACCAGATCTGTGGCACGGAGGGAAGCAAAGCAAAGAGAGGAGGGGAACCATACGATAGCTCCTCTCCGACAACTTATGCCAATGGTAGGGGAGAGGACTAGAACAAAGGTGCCGTTCTCAACAAGTGATCTGAACAATTGGAGGGATGAGGCAAGGAACTTCAGGAGGAATCCAGAGGGAGTAGCGAAGAGGTTTGAATTAATGGCAAAGAATTTGGATATTGATTGGGAAGATATAGAGGTGATGCTGTCAGAGTTGACAGATACAGAAAGGGAACTCGTATTGGAAACAGGAAAACGACATGCTCAAGTGTTATCAGGGAGACTAGAAGATAATTTCCCCAGCAGTAAACCAGAATGGGACCCGGGCAATGAAGAGCATTATCGGAGGCTGGTGCAGTATAGAAAACTGATAGCGATAGGCTTGCGTAATGCGATCCCTAAGGCTATCAATTGGTCGATGCTATATGACATCAGGCAGGGAAAAGATGAGACCCCATCAGAGTTCTTGGATAGACTTAGGGCAGCCATGAGACAATACACACCCCTGGACCCAGCAACGGAAGAAGGGAAACAACACCTGTTAGGATTAATGATGGGACAGAGTAACCCAGACATTAGGAAGAGATTACAAAAGCTTGAGCATCCAGCAAACAAAAACCTGGAGGCGTTGCTGAATGAGGCGTGGAAAGTGTATAATAATAGAGAAATAGAGGAAAAGAAAAAGGAAGATAAGAGGCTAGGTCGAATAGTGGCTGCAGCAATAACAGCTCAAAATACAAACCATTTGGGACCTAATACCAGGGGTAGGGGAAGAGGCTACCCAGTGAGAGGGGGAGGGAGGTTCCAACCCCACCCAGCTAGAATAGGGCCAAACCAGTGTGCCTATTGCTTCCAAACGGGACACTGGAAACGTGAGTGCCCTCAACCAAGAGAAAGATCAATGGACACTACTACTATCGCACATCAGGGCAGTGAATGAGGGGGACCGGTGGGCCGTACCCTAGCAGACCCACTGGTTAAAATGGAGCTAGGGGAAGGTAAAAAGGAATTGGATTTTTTGATTGATACAGGAGCAACATTTTCGGTTTTAAATCAAGAATTGGTACCTAAGAGTGATGAATTTGTACAAGTTGTGGGAGCAACAGGCCAACCAGAAAAAGCTTACTTTTTGAGACCTATCAAATACAAAATTGGGAAACAAATGGGGATTCACCAGTTTCTGTATTTGCCAAATTCACCAAAGCCTCTATTAGGAAGAGACTTACTGGAGAACTTGGGAGCCATAATAAAATTCAACAAAGACAAATTGGAATTTCAAGTAAGGGAAGAGCAACTGATTACAGCCCTAAGCCTAACAATCAGCTGTATAGAACCGAAGTCTGAAAGTCACAATATTGAGCGTATCCTGAGTGAAACATATCCATTAGTATGGGCTACTGATATACCTGGGAAATCACAACAAGCAACACCTATCATTATTGAACTTATACCTGGAGCGAGGCCGGTAGTTAGGAAACAATACCCACTGAGGTTAGAAGATAGAAAGGGAATTGAGCCCATAATCACAAGGTTTTTAGAATTAGGGTTATTGATAGAATGTGAATCAGATTTTAACACCCCAATCCTGCCAGTAAAGAAACCTAATGGAGCTTATAGATTAGTCCAAGACCTGAGAGCAGTAAATGAAATAACCAAGACACTACATCCGGTAGTTGCTAACCCTTACACACTCTTAACTAAATTAAAAGATAATTTGACATGGTTCACAGTGTTAGATTTAAAAGACGCATTCTTCTGCCTTCCTTTAGCTCCGGAGAGCCAAAAGATCTTTGCATTTGAATGGGAATCTGTAGATAGGGGAAGAAAAACCCAACTCACCTGGACGGTGTTGCCACAAGGATACAAAAACAGCCCTACAATTTTTGGGAATCAACTAGCCAAAGAACTAGAACAGTGGGAAAGGCCGCTGGGAGATGGTACTCTTTTGCAATATGTAGATGACCTCCTAATAGCAAGAGAAACAGAAGAAGAATGCATTGAATGGACTATTTCCCTGTTAAACTTTCTGGGTTTAAGTGGATATCGAGTTTCTCAACAGAAAGCACAGCTGGTACAAGAAGAAGTGGTGTATCTGGGATATGAAGTTTCCAGAGGACAGCGATCCCTGGGAGCAGCCAGGAAAGAAGCCATCTGCCAAATGCCTAAACCAGAGACGGTAAGAGATTTGCGTGCCTTCCTGGGGATGACCGGTTGGTGTCGGCTATGGATCTATCAATACGGGATACTCGCCAAACCACTCTATGACTTACTAAAGGAAAGTAAGGGTGTTCTAGTTTGGACTCCCGAGGCAAAGGGAGCCTATAAGAGACTGAAACAGGAACTCATGAGAGCACCAGCCTTGGGTCTTCCAGACGTGACAAAACCATTCTGGCTGTTTTCTCATGAGCGACAAGGAATGGCCCTAGGAGTCCTAGCACAACAGTTAGGACCGCACAAAAGGGCTGTGGCCTACTTCTCCAAACAGTTGGATGAAGTGAGTAAAGGATGGCCTGGCTGTCTAAGAGCAGTAGCCGCAGTGATAATCAACATTGAAGAAGCCAGAAAGCTCACTCTGGGCCAGAAAATGAGTGTGTTAGTAGCTCACACTGTGTCTGCTGTGTTAGAGCAGAAAGGAAATCACTGGCTGTCACCTTCCAGATTCCTAAAGTACCAAGCTATCTTGGCTGAGTCAGATGATGTTACTATCCAGGTAACTAACGTTGTGAACCCAGCTTCATTCCTAGAAGGGAAGACTTCAGCAGAACCCATCGAGCATGATTGCCTGGAAACAATCGAAGCCGTTTACTCCAGTCGCCCGGATCTCAAAGAAGAGCCATTCGAAGATGCAGATGACTGGTTCTCGGATGGTAGCAGCTTCGTAAAACAAGGAGTAAGAATGGCTGGTTATGCAGTAACTACCACAGAAGAGGTAATCGAGTCAAACCCTTTGCCTGCAGGGACCTCAGCCCAGAAGGCAGAATTGATAGCTCTGACTCGAGCTCTGGAATTGGCAGAGAACATGCGAATAAATATTTGGACAGACTCTAAATATGCCTTTTCTGTTGTGCACGCTCATGGAGCCATCTGGAAAGAAAGAGGACTGTTGACTACTCAAGGGAAAACAGTCAAACATGCAGAGGAAATCCTACGATTGCTAGAAGCAGTCCAACTCCCAGCACAAGTGGCCATAATGCATTGTAAAGGACACCTAAAAGGTAACACTACTCCAGAAGTTGGGAATAGAAAGGCAGATGCAGAAGCTAAATTAGCTGCTGCAAGGACCAGAGAGGTAAATATAACAGCTCTAATACCAGGAGAGCTGGATGTAAACCTCCAACCAAATTATCAGGAATCAGATCATAGATGGATTCAAAGGAATAAAGGTAAACTGTTAGACAGTGGATGGGGACAATTGGAGACAGGACAGTTGATAATACCAGGGAACCTAATGTGGCAGATTGTAAAGACGGAGCATGAAAAGGCCCATTGGGGTCTAGATCCGCTTTACCAATATTTGCAAGCCAGGATAGCAGGACCGAAATTATTTACTACCGTAAAGCACGTTACATCCCAGTGCGAGCGGTGTCTGAAAAACAACCCAAATACGGGAACCAAGGTACACCAAGGAGCCATCAATCGAGGTAAATTCCCAGGTGAAGTATGGCAAATTGATTTTTCTGAACTCCCAAGAAAAGGGGGGTTTTGGTATTTGTTGGTATTAACTGATACATTTTCTGGGTGGCCTGAAGCATTCCCTTGTAGGACAAATAAGGAAAGGGAAGTAACTAAAGTACTGTTGAATGAAATTATTCCACAGTTTGGGGTACCGAAGAGCATTTCTTCGGATAGGGGTACACATTTCCGTGCAAAAGTGGTGAGAGCAATAAGCAAAGCATTACAAATCAAATGGCAATTACACACGCCTTACCATCCACAGGCCAGTGGGCAAGTGGAAAAGATGAATCATCTCATCAAACAGCAAATTGCCAAAATATGCCAGGAGACTAATTTGCAGTGGTATCAAGCTTTGCCTATTGCTCTGCTTAGGCTGAGAGTCAAACCAAGATCAAAAGAAAAGTTAAGCCCATTTGAAATTTTGTATGGTAGACCTTATGCTATGCAAATTGTAAATGGGGACGCTATAGACCAAATCGGTAACCAGTACATTTATGATTATGTAATTACGGTGGGGAAACAGTTCGATAAGAATGCTGCTGTGGTGATAGAGCACCAACCTAAACAACCTGATTGCAAATTGCATCTGTTTAATCCCGGTGATTGGGTGTATGTTAAGAATCTTTTAGGAAAACCCCTACAAGAGAAGTGGGAGGGACCTTTCCAAGTGCTGCTGACTACCTTCACCGCGGTTCAGATCAAGGAGCGACCCACGTGGATTCATTACTCTCGGGTCAAGAAGGCTCCGGAGAATAAACAAGAGGAACAGACATCATGATCCTGACTCCACCTCAGACCTTCACAACCCTGATCATTGGACTCTCGATAAGTATAGTTCTTCCCCAAGACTCTGCCCCAATAGACCCATGGTCTAATGCACACCAGTGTATCCACCCGGAGTTGGAAACGGAACCGAAGGGACCCTATTTTGAGGTTTATGCCTTACGTAACAATCAGCCATACGCGAGTAAAGTGTGGAATCAGCCCGCCATGGTAGCATACAAGGGAGACCTAATCCGAATTGGGTGTCGAGAGCTTGACCCAGTAGAAGGAAAAACAAGGCGGCTAGTATTAACAATTCAACCCTTGATGGCAGCCTCTGAACATAACCTAATTACTTTTAGTCCAGTGAAAATGGGCAAGCCCACCGTCTGGATTCAGCAAAAGGGCCCAATTTCATGTCATTGGAGTGACTTCAGGGAAGATCCACCCGGATCACAACCCCGAGACTCAGTAATTTATACAGAAGATCCGCTTGGGGAACTACATCCTCAAAACATAACCCTTGACCTTCACCCTCTTCTCTTTTCTGCAGGAAAGGTTGTAGCATCTAGTGGTCCTGAGGAAGGGGAAAGCACAGTGTGAGATGGCATTTAGATTGGATCAGTCGATGACGTTCACATGTGAAAGGGAGTTGAAAATGCTGAAAGTGGGTTTTAGCTTCCCTAAGCGTGCTGTCGGATATAAGGTGGCATTACCAGAAGACGTGATCCCATTGTACCCAGATCTAGACTTGCCCCAAGAAACCACTCCACTGGTGGAATGTATAGCAGTACATAACCTAACCTTTATAGGGCCTCAGGTGATAAGAAAATCTAACGAACAAAAATTATTGTTAGACCCCACTTATTCCCTGAACAAGGTCCAGATGAACATTCACACCGATATTACATATTTGCAGAAGGATTGCCAACCATTTATACAGCAAAGCCTTAAGGGATGGAATGCATGGTTAGCAACAAGGTCTCATCACAGAAGAGCACAAAGAGATATAAGTGGGTGGATTGGCACCGGATTTGGTATATTAAACACGATAGATCAAGAGGTGTTAGTAAACAAATTGAGTACTGTCACGTCGAACTTAGGGAAGCTGCAGCAGGACTTGTCCAGCTCATTTGTAGCACAAACACAGCTCTGCAGAACTGTTCTGTTTAATTCTCTGTTCAGGACAATCTGCCCCACCGGATGCAACAGGCTTAGGTGTATTTGAACAATTCCTAGTGCCCAGACAGGTAGTCTAGTCCATTTAGCGATTTCTCCAACGCGTTGCCAATAAATACCTCCTGCCTATAGACCTCAAATCCAGTCTCTGGGCAGCTTATTCTCGCCTTTTGGGGCAAAATTCGGCATCATAAATAATCACTGCCAAATTTACTTTGTACATGCTTACCTGATTATATTAATTTGATATGAAATTGCTGCTAAATTCTAATTTTGTGGTTTATTAAATTAGACATATAGGACCTCATTCATAACACTGATTTTAGAGGCTCAAAACTGAACACAGGATTTCAAGTGTGGCCTCACCAGGGTCAAGTACAGGGGTACAATCACTGTCCTGGTCCTGCTGGCCACACTTGCTGATACAGGTGTGAGAAATGAACCCCACTTTTCAAAATTTTAAAAAGCTTAATAAGGGATAAAAGGGACAAATCAATACCAGCGGTGAGTGCTTGGCTATGGCCAGAGGCACATCAGCTAACCATAGTAACTATTCTTATATGCTTTCCCTATTGCATTGGCCAAATACATATTCATAAAGATTATACATGTTCAAACATTTCTTTGAACTCTTTACATGTTCTGGGAATTCTTTAGCTTGGGACCCCTGACCCACCTATTTAGAGTACATGCAGTAATTGTGGATGTGGTTTTGAAGGTTGTGTGTCACTTCCTCACAACGGCCCCTGTTCTGTGCTTTCAGCAGGTGAGAGTTATTGATAGTTGAAGGGTCAGTAGCAGGGATCCTCATCCCATCCATTCCTCAAATGTTATCTGGCCATGCAGACAGTTTTGGCTATTTCCACAAGTACTTTAAATCAACATCAGCTATTTCACAAATATATCTGAGTTATTCTCATTATTGTCAGTTAGTTACAAAAATAAAAGTATTAGTTATTATTTAACAACTATAGCTACTTCTGCAAAAGTTAACACTGTAACACACAACACAGCATCCACTTGAATAATCTGCAAAAGCCAATATATAATTAGTGAAAGCCAACAACTACATGGTTACCTTTATGGTATTCTCCATAAGTTCTCTAAATCTAGAAGTGGCATCAGAAGGCCACTCTGGACTGCCTCCCTGATGGGACCCTTGGAGACTGTAGCTGCGGATTTATGCAGTGCTGTGACAACCTGAGGTGGAGTTGTAAACAGGCCCTGAGAAATGTGCAAGTCATTTGGCAGAGAAATACAACTGCAACAGGATAAAGGATGCTTGCTAAAGAACTGGGTGTGCTTTTGGCTATTGCCACCCACACAGTGTTGTTACTTTTGCTTTGTTGATCTGTCCCGTAACATCCCTTATTAAACTATTAAAATTTGGAGGAGTGGGCTTCGTTTCTCACACAGGCCAGGATGCCACTGGCCTTCTTGGCCACCTGGGCACACTCATGTTTAGCTGCTGTCTCCCAACACCCCCAGATCCTTTTCTGCTGGGCATCCTTCCAGACACTCTTCACCCAGCCCGTAGGGCTGTCTGGTGTTGCTGTGAGCCAAGTGTAGGACCTGGCACTTGGTCTTGTTGAACCTTCTCCAGCGAGCTCATCAGCCACATTAATAGGCATATTCTGGCCCATCAGGTGTCAGAACCCAGGACATTCCTCTGGCTGCCCTGGGTGATTTGAGACCCTGGCAAGGGACTCAGAGACCTTGGCACAGAGTCTCAAAAACACCTATGCCTTCCATTTTAGCCCATGGAAAGAATTATCAACTTAGTGTGAAGATTTACAAGCCACAAGAGTTTGAGTAGAATGATAGTTAATTTGTCACAGGGTGAAAAAGTAGAATTTTGGGGATTTAGAATGGGGGTTCAAGAGGCAAGATGGAGGAATCTAGGCATGTCCTGTCCTTCTTCTTCTTGTCCTCCATCTTCTGCTGCGATAGTGACACTTTTTGATTGGTTTAGAATAGAGATAGACTGTCTAACATAGGTGATAGGTACTGGAAAATTACTGTAAATAAAGTATACGTAGTTCTTAGTATAAAGTACACATAGTTCTTAATATAAAGTACATGTAGTTTTTAGTATAAAGTTACCACCACCTCAAGGGCAGTTGCTGTGCCACAACCCAATCTGCTGGACACATCTCCGCAGGTCAGAGAAAGAATGTAATAGATAAGGAAAAATAAACAACCTTGAAAAGCAGAATGGACAAATCTAAACTTCTTCTTCGGTCGCGGGGCTGGGAAAAGAGACTTTCTAATACCTCGGGGGTTATCTCATCTCGGGGGTCACCACAGAAACCCAAGCATCATGAGGCTGCACCAAACACAACATGGAGCTGTTAAGATCTGTTCCCTTTACCAGCTAGATCAGCTTTGGCTTTTCAGCACAGCATTCCAGTTGGTTTCCCAAACTCCTTTGCACCTGCCCAGACGCAGCATATCGGAGCTAAGATCAAGCCCTGTGTCCAGGCTTGCAATTAGATTATATCTATTAGCCAAATACTGCTACACAATTCCAATTCCCAGATCTATTACCTAGATTATACTCAAATGAGTTAATGTGATTCAAGCACCCACAGGTGCATAAATCTTAAACTAGTAAAATCTTCCTAACAGAAGTCTGTTCTTCAACACAGGAAAAATTCTCTGTGGAGAATTCCAAAAAAAGTCCAAAACCCTTGTGAGCTCTTCCTTCAAACTGTTGTGCTATCAAGCCACATAGTTCTGTGAAAGAGCTGGAAATTAATGCTCAGTGCTTTTTTGGCAAAAAAAAAAAAAGAAATAAGTTAATAAGCTCCAGTCCAGTTCCTTTTATACTTATGCTGTAAGCTTCAGCTGTCTTTGCACTTGTATGCCTATCTTGGGTACTAATACTTATTACCATGGAGCCCTTATACATCCTCATATCCCTACTGTCCCTCCATAGGGACCATCTTGCTCACTGTAAGAGCTGTGATTCACATCTCAATGCAACTTATTCCCATCAGGCACTCTTCATTTATGATGCCCTCAACAGGCTGATGAGAAGTCCCAAATGTGTCATTCCACAGGTGCTTTGAGTACTTCACTTGGAATATCTTCATCTGTTTTTCCATCGGTGCTTGTGCTCGGTGCTTCTACACACTGCTCTGCTAAAGCATGGGTGATATGAGGGGCTGTGCTAAGAAATATCCTCATCTGTGAGCTGTGACAAGCAGAGGAACAGTCAGCAGAGCAGAGAGAGCTCAGGTGAGCATTCCTGTGGTCATTACCTGCAGAGGATACTTGCAGGACACCCCCAGCAGAACATGTTCTAGCAATACTACAGAAGCAGGCAGAAATCACACCTTGTAAGATGATTCTGCTCATGGATAGTTATGATCTCTGGTCTGGAGGAGGACAATGAAGAAGCACCTGCCAGGAGACAGACCTGATAAAACCAGCTAGCCAAAAAAGCCCTGTCTCATACACAGGCCTTCTGTGACATCTACACTCACAGCAGGCTCTCCCATAGCTGCACACCACATGGAGAAAGTAAGAGCTGCCTCTTTTAAATCATCAGGTCTGTTTTCCTGCATTAAGAAACAGGGCTCTTCCTCACCAGCCCAGTATCATTAATTCCTACCACTGATCTGGAATGTATCACCAACAGCAGTAAAATGTACCTTCTTCCACTACCCACTCCTGAAGCTTTAAAAAACATTCCTGAAGCATTTAAAAAGATGTTTTACATAGACACAGATGTTTTCTGCATTTTCATTTGTTTAGAAGGCTAATACCACTCCTGAGTTACCTGTTGGGTTTTGTCATACACATTTGCATGTCTCTGGTTAATGCTGAAAAGATGATCCCCCAAGGCATATTCCCTCTGAGTACAGACCTTCAGATCTTCAGTGAAGCAAAAAGCAACTGGGCTGAGTGCTGTCTACAGCTCACACAGGGGCTGCAGTGACAGAGGGGCTGATCAGGGCAAGAGTGGGTGGCTCTGACCTTCTGAAGAGGTACTGCACCAACAGTGGGGTAGCTCTGCTCTTCCGCATTTATCCCTGAAGATGGGTGGTGAAAGCCCATTGCACAACCCAGAGTGCAATGACAGGGATCAAAGCTGAGGAGAGGTTTGCTTGCTGGATGTGTGAAACTCTCAAAGAGAGTTGAGAGAGAGAAGATCTGAGGTTTCACAGTAAGCAGAATGGTTCACAAGTCTGTTATCTCTGTGAAAGGTCCACTTTTAACAGGCTGAAACTCCTTATGCATGATCAAACTTGAAAAATCCAAGAGCATCATGTGTTGCAATACAACCCCATGACTTTTAAGCTTAAAGCATACAAAACAAACAAAAAAAACCCACTTAGAGCCTCAGATACCATGTTTGTCCACAGTTATACAGCACAGATACAATCCAATTAAAACAGAACCCTAAGCCATGAGTGCATTAGACATCCACTGCCTCTTGGCCTCAGGGCTGAGAACTGGCTCCTGCTTATCTTTCATTTTGCAGTATGGGCTTGGACATAACCAGGCCATGACCTTCATTTGTTCCAACCATTTCTCTGAAAACCCCACAGGAGCAGAGTGACATGGTGAGCACTGAGTCATATGGACTGGAATCTGGGATACCAACCATGCAATTAACACATGAATAGTGGTGGTTTTTCCAAGACTCATTTATCAAGGAACAAAAAAAGGTGCAGGTACAAGACTCTCATGTTTACCTTCTCCAACAAAGGTAACGTGACTTCAAGCCAACCACTTTATTTCATAGATGACAGCCTGAGTGAACCTTTATTTTTAGCTCATGCTAATCAGCTGGCTGTATGGCAGTGATTTCCCTGTGAGCTAGGATGCTCTCAGTGTTACTCCCCGAGGCTGAGACACACCTGATCGGCTGCAGGTTTCTAGTAAGTGACCTATGTCACACACAGTCTTGTACTATAGTGCCACTGGATTTTCTATTGGTAACTTTAAATCATTATCATATTCTCTGCAGTAACAGAGTAAACTTTGTTATCAAACTTCTTAAGTCTTACTTTTACAACATTTCTAATAAAACCACTTTTTTTGAAACCTTTGGCAGTGGTTTTTCAAGCATCTAAATTGCTCATCTGCGCCACCTCCTTGCTTCCCAAGGCTCCAACACATTCAAAAGCCACACACCTGCACAGCCATCCCTTGCTCCAATTCAGAGCCACCTCCTGCATCTGCACTCCATGTCTCCTAATGTAGCTTGTTTCTCTCTTACCAACAAACCCTGTGGTAAGCAATTCTGTGGCCCCCCTGTCCCCTACACAATATGGCACTGAGATGAGGTACACTGGATTTCTCAAGGATTTGTGTATGTCACAAATATGGAGAGGGGTGCAATCCAACAAAACCCAGTCATTTCTCTCCTGCTGCAGCAGGACTTGTCCAGCTCATTTGTAGCACAAACACAGCTCTGCAGAACTGTTCTGTTTAATTCTCTGTTCAGGACAATCTGCCCCACCGGATGCAACAGGCTTAGGTGTATTTGAACAATTCCTAGTGCCCAGACAGGTAGTCTTGCATTCATAATGAATTTCAGAAACCTGAGTTTTGCTAACTCAGCACTGTGGAGGAGCACAGAAAGCACCAAGGAACTGTTGCTCTCATCAGTTGTGTCTCTGCTGCAGATGACATGGAGCAGGAATTCTTCCAGTGCACTATGAACTTTGCTTGTGGATTAGAAGCAGGGAGGAGGAAGACCAATTACCTAGGAAAGGCTTGATGCCCGTTCTTAAGAGAAACAGTTCTATTTCTGTAAACTACAAAAGTGACATTTAAACGTAAATTTAAAAAATCATCAGGTGAAAGGCATTTTAGTTGAATGCAATTAGCACCACGGACTTGAGGGCTGTTTGCTGAGTAGTCATCCCTTCCAGCATATAAATTCCTAGGTACAAGATGCGTTGACAGTAGGAAAGCTTTTGCCTATAAGGTTTTTTTCCTGCACTTCTGAACTCCACAGTGACAGGAAATTTCTGTCTCTGGCATGCTTCCAGCTTCATAACCATAATCCCAGGTGAGTTCGGTTCCAGCTTTCACATGTCTAAGGAATAAAATAGTTCATTTGCTTGGACTAAGTGAAACAGTACTGTGCTAACAATTTGTCACCAACAACACACATGCAAACCACAAAATTGTAGGGGGCAGGGAGCATCACACAGGCAGCTTGGGATGGGAAGGAAACAAGGCAGACAAGGAGTTGTTGGCACACTCATGCTCCTTTGGCTATGGAAATTACAAATAGGGTTGGAGTCTATTGTCTAAAGAATGTGCTCTAACCTAGAGGGAAATTCTGGGAGACAAAAATCAAACAAAAAAACCCACTACAAAGCCAACCAAACAAAAAAACCAAAACAACAATCAAACAAAAAATCAAAACCAAAACAACAAAACAAAAACCACCAAAAGAAAAACCCAAAACCCCTTAAATCAAACCAAACCAAACCAGGAAATCCATGTAAGTGATACATCTAAATGAATAACACAGTTTTCAGTTTTGTTATTTTTCCTATGTACAGTGCATCACTGAAGTTTGAACAGATCTTTAGCTATATTGTTGAAGACTGTCATCTTTGGTCTGGCAGGCTACCTTTTAATGCAATTGCACTATTTACACCAAGCCCAAAACTCGGAATTAAACACGTGCTCCTCATGAACCAGCTGCTCTGGTAGTAAAATAGAAGAAATATCTAAGGCAAGAAATTCATTGTCCAGAATGAATGCCAAACTAAATACCTGAGATTACGATGCTGAGGAACAATTGATGGAAAATGTAAGAAAATATTAATATTGTGATGAAGAGAGTAATTCTCTGATGTTTCTCACTGGATATGGTATAGAGGACATCCAGTGAATTCCTAGGCAGCTGACTGAGAACAAACAATGAGGACTTTTCATACAGTACATAATTGCAGCCTGGAACTTGCTGACTTGAGATGGTCTAGAGGCACACAATTAAGCTCAATGATCCAGAGGAAGTGCTCAATTTAGAAAAGTTGTAAAAGAGTGATGCCTTTTACAAAAAGGCAAGAAAATGGAAGAGCCAGTGAAGGGAACTCTCCTTCAACAATCTTCTTCCCTAAGTGTCTTTGCTGGTCACTATTATCTCTCTCGAGTGGCCTCAGTCCTCACTACACTTCTTTACCAAGTACCTGAGCAAGAAAGACTCTAGCTAAAACAAAATCCTTTTTTGGATATATTTCAAAACATTGTCCTCAGTTCTTGGAGACCTCCATCTGTGTCAGTATGGAGCAGAGCGGCAAGGCTCCACAGAGGATCAGTGTTCCGTGGAACTGGTTTGTTGGCACAAAGTCTCCCCTCTCTGTTCTGTTCTCACCTAGTTTACTGCTGGCATGCATTCATGCATTCAGCCAACTTCATTCATACAATTCATCTTTCCTCTCCTGGGTTGAGCTGCTGTCATACTGTGTCTTGCTGGCACCAGCTGTCTGTAACTCTCCTTCTGTTAGACACTAAGGAAATATCTGCATCTCTTACTCTCAGAAGAAATTTTCACCTCTGTGTATCCTATTGTCACATCCCCAGGACATGCTGGGCTACACAAAGTCCTGCTTGTCTTGACAGCTCTGAGGAAAAGGACTGAAGCCAGCTTTTTGGCCCACAAAGTGTCTCAACCTTAATATCCTGTGGGGCTCAATCCTGCCCTATGTGAGACAGTTCTGGTGGCCATTCCTTGAGACACAACAGTGGGATGAGTGGATCTTGGCCTTCTGAATGACCATGCTGAGTAAAACCTATTTCTCCACTGAAGAAGATTATCACTGAAGTGGACACATAAAAATCAACCTTCTCTACTTTACATTTCAGTGCAAAACTGAAGTAAAACTCATTAATGATAACCAATGACTATTTCTTCTGCCTTTAGTGCACAATAAGAAGCCACCTCTAAGACAGTTTTATGCTTTTATGATCTAAGCATCTGCCCCACCCCTCAGTATAATTATAATCCAATAAGTGAGCAGTGGTTTTTTTTTCCTCCTAGTGCCTTGAATGAACAATATTAAACTTCCAGAAATTCACCTGTTTGTGAAGAATGCCACCCACGGAAAACTTCTGTTGTGAGTTTCTACAAACACACTTTGTGCAAAGAGATTTGGGCAGCAGCTGTGCTGTAAAACAGAAAATCTGAATTACTAACAGTCCAACACCACATCATTGGCTGAAAAATGATGTCAGATACCATTTTGTGTCAGGTATCTGTCACCAGTAAAGGTCGTTCCTTCCTTTCCGTCTTATCACCCAATGCCATTGCCAGGGCAGCAGTGCTAGGGAGCAAGCAATGGATTACATGACTGTGTGCTGGCCAAGTACAGGATGTGAAAGGTCTCTCAGGTGAGTTCATGGGAGCAGAAGGAAGGTTTCTGCAAGATGCACTACTAATATTAACACCATAATACCTCTGCAAGGAAGAACAGTTTAAACATATGCAAGGGTTTTGCTGTAAGACATATTCATGCCAATGAAGAGAAATAAATTATTTATATATCTGCAGATGAGTCTATGAACTATTTGTCTTAGCTGGAGGTACTTGGCAATTGAACAGCCAGTGTGACCCAACCTACTGTCCTGTCACCTGTGATGGCAGGGAGCACCACATGTGCCTTTCTTGTCATGCACCCACCACCCATACTGTTTATGTGCAAAAACTTTCTAGTCTAAGCTTAAATAAGTAAATGATGTATTTGCAGAGGCAACAAAGAGAACCCATGCAATTTAATACTTACATTTAGAAAACGACCCACATTTCCTTCTTTTGTGGCATCCAGTACATAAATATTTTCTTCATTACTGTTCTTGGGAAGCATGCCATCACCCTCAGACTCCTCACAAAGTGCATAATGTTTTGGCTGCCTGCTATTTTCTCTGCAGTCAGTTTTTAGGGGTGCATTGCTGGATGGCCTCACAACACAGGTGTCATCCAGCACACTGGACTTGCCACAATCAACACCCTGCAGTGACAGACCCTTTTTTTCACATCCTGCACTCTCTACACCAGCAGAGTCAGTCTGTCCAATGTCCATCAGATGTTCTTCCTTCTGCTGCTGGGTGCATTCTGTCAATGGACATATATGTTATTTCTCAACAGCAGCTTAATGCCAAAGCCTTTCCCTTGTTTGACCCCAAACTCTTAGCCACCCACTTTTCCCACATCCTCCAGAATCTAAGGAGCTTCCTTGCTATCTACAAGTCTATAACACAATTTTTCCATGTCTCTCATCAATCCTCCCAACAAATGATTGTTTCCTGCTGTGATGCCTAAAGCACTTGCTCAAGGTGCCTCTGAGTGACCTAGTGTCTCACTGTTCTCAAATCCCATTCCAGAATGACTTTTCCCACATAGCATTTTTTATCATTCTCCATCTTAATCCCCAAGATAATCACAAACTGTAATTAAGACAGAAGCAAAATGGATGTGCAAATAGCATGAGTTTCACGCTGCCTCTCCAGC
The DNA here is from genome assembly GCF_012460135.2 of Molothrus ater. Classification (NCBI taxonomy): domain Eukaryota; kingdom Metazoa; phylum Chordata; class Aves; order Passeriformes; family Icteridae; genus Molothrus; species Molothrus ater. Next base: position 63,092,971 of record NC_050479.2, on the reverse strand, counting down.
TTGATGTCCCCCCCACTGTTGCAGTGTGTCGGCGACACACTGCAACACCCCCCCAGTGTTATATCCTGTTTAATTTTTGTAGGCTGGAACAGGTACTGGGTGTGACACAACAAGATCTGCAAGGCTGACTTTCCCACAACTGCACAGTATTTGAGAAGCTGCTGTTTGGACAGTTCAACTTGTCTCAACATCTATGGACAGCATTGTTCTACTCTAAGAAGTGGCCTGCCCACACTGTCTACATTAAAGTCTATCCCGAGATGGGACACAACTGTACAAAGCATGCATACATACAATAGAGCTCTGCAAACCTACTTTGTTTTCCTTTCTTTGTTCCACTGGTTAGTTTTGTTTTGCTTGGCTGATGAATCTGAGAACTATCATCTTCATCTGAGCTGGCACTGTGGACCTGTGTATCAAATGAAAAGGCTGTGATGTGCTGCATGCAACTCTGGGCCAAAAGAGCATAGCAAGTGGCTTTTAGAATTCCAAGGCTGAAGTTTCAAAGCTATTGTAATGCATAGCTGTGGCTGAATTTAAGAAGTTAATACATTTACTGCAATGCAACATTTATCTTAATTTCAAATTCTCCTTCATAATAACGAGGAAAGAGTCCCCCAGTCATTAAGACATGTAACTAAGTGCTTAAGTCCCAATTATTTTACCAGAACTTTCAAGTTGCTTAGCCAAATCCCAAACATGCTTTTTACACAGTTTCAATGAAATTACCAGATGTGGCAGAATTTCTGTCTCATCACAAAAAGGCAATTAGTTACAGGACCACTAGAATGGACAGCACTGCAAAATGTTTGCATGAAACTTCCATGTGTATTTCTTAAGGTCAACGAATCCAGTAAAACCTACAGCGTAAGTTTACACAGTTTTCCTCCTCTGCACATGTTTGCAGGCAACACTTCACACTCATAAAAGGTCAGGAGTCACATTCAGATCAGTTCTCCCAACTCTGTTACTGTATGAGAAAACTGCATAGACATCCTGGAATTCCCTTCTCTCCCTGCTGTGCCATTCTTTGGGGAGACAGCACAAAAATATTATCACTCTGACCCCCTAACCCTGTACACAAGGGGTGCAGGGGGAGAATGATTACTTCAGGCTCTTGAGGAGTGTAAGTGAAGGGGGAAGAAGGGAAGGCCACAAGAGAAGGTAGTGCTGCTCTGGGGAAACGCGCTGAAGGACTGATAATGGAGAGGGGATGGGGTGCAGCTTCCAGCATGACAGCCTAGCTCACAGTGTGACCCAGTCTCATGAAGAAAGGTCGTTAGAACTATCTAAACATATAAGATGAAAATATCAAAGTTAATATACATATTCAACACAGTGAAAAATGAATCTGTTAAAGCCACTTATTACCATTTTTAGCTGGTGATTGCGAAAAACAAGTGTTCTAGTTCCAGGCCTTCTCACTGCTGCATTACTTGAGTTCTTTTGATGAACCCTGCACAGAAAGGTCAAAAGGAAATGATAAAATACAAACAGACCCATAAGTAACTCTCACAAGACACATTTCTCTAACAGTCTCTAGTTCCAGTCTCTTCTCTAGAAGGAACTACAGCACAGCCTGTGGTCTGGCCTCATCCCATGCTCTGTGAGTATTTTGTTTTTAATTGAGAACCTAGGCTAGGTTCTTTATTGCATTTGTAAGAAAGCAGTTGCTCAAACTTTTTTGAGAGATCAGCAGCTGCTTTTATATTCTTTTCCAGTTGTCATGCTGAGAACCAAATTGTCTGTTGCTTTACTATTATTATATCAGAGTATCTCAAAATAGAGCACCTACAGAGTTTTGCCTTTTCCTGCTACTACTTTCAACAGTTTTGACAGTACAGCTTTCAACTAGGAAAACAGATTCACTGCAGAAGTGAAGTATTGTCAGACTCTTAGCAGAAGAGGTTAAGGTTTCTGGCAGGAAGGGTTATGTTACAAATAACAAAAGGTTTACAGACTGGGAGCAAAGGGCAGAACAGCTGGTGGCTGATGTATTATCAAACCCTTCAGTGTCATCAAGTATCTTTAAACAATTTACTTCAAGTACACTTTAATAATTCTTTCAAATTAGCATTCCCATTAATGCCCTGAACAGATCAAGTACACCCAAGAGATGAACTGAATTTCTAGAAAATGCCAAGTGGTACATATAAGTAAAATTAATATAGAGGAAAAACTCTGTCCCACTAGAAGAAATAATTGGGAATTTAAAAAGAAGTTCAGAAAGAAAGAACACCACCCTCATATGAGGACATACTCTAAGTGATACAACAGAATTCCTAGATTAGCAGAATATTAGTTTTTTTATGCTTAAGCTTAATTTGATAAACTTACAGAGTTGATTTATTTTCATTATCCACAGTCTGAGACAAAGAATCCTGATTCTCAAGAATGTCATTTTTGGCAGTCTGCACTAGTTCAATCACTGAGTCTGAACGACCAAGGTCAAGTTTTCTTTTTTTGAAAGAAAAGTCATGGCCTCTATCATTCACTGCACTTTTCTCCTTCAGCTCTTGCTCACTATCTCCCAAAACTTCAGCTCTGCTCATTAATCTGCCTGAAAGAAAAAGAAAAGTTTTATTGGTATTTTTTTAAAATGCTTGTTTGCTGAGTCACACTCACTAGCACAGGTCAAACTTACATTAACAAATAGAAGAGCATTACTTGGGAAAGCAAAACATGAATGCTGTCTGTAATTCTATGATGTCAATATAGGCTGAAGTACAAACTGAATTAGAGAAGGGCATGTAGTAATAAGACGAAGGACAATGGCTTTAAACTAATGGAGAGCACATCTAGATTAGATATTAGTAAGAACTACTTCACTGTGAAGCTGGAAGGCACTGAAACAAATTGCCCAGAGAAGCTGTGAGAGCCCCATCTCTGGAAGTGTTCAAGGTCACTCTGGGTGGGGTGTTGAGCCACCTGGTCTAGTGAAAAGTGTCCCTGCCCATGGTAGGAATGCAACTGGATGTTTTTTAAGGTCCCTTCCAACCCAAACAATTCTATGATTTTAAGATTTTTACTGAAGGAAAATTAGCCCTGGCATAGGATGCACTGATTTGTGATGGAAAAAAACCAGCACTCTGAGATAGCTTTTGCTCCATTTGTTTGTCTGTCACCATATCATAGCAGAGCTTTTCAAAGTTCTTATTCATATTGATCATATTGCAAGTTAAGATTACATTGACACACTTCTCTTCCAACCCTGTATTTCCCTGTTCTCAAAAAAATCCAGGGCACACACCATGGGAGAGGAAGAATTATGCTACATGTCTTCACAGGTCCCCTCCTGCTACCTGAGTAAGTACAAACAAATGTCCCCTTGTCGATGTCATCCAGGCAGCGGACACCCCAGCCCTTCTTCTCCGTGTTGAACACTTGCAGCCTGACTTGAATGCCATGCTGTACAACTCTGTTCTGACACATCAGCTTGTCACACCTGCACAGCACACTACACTCATAAATCCTGTTCAGAGAAGAAAAACAAAGCACAACATAAATGGATGCATTAGCGTAACAAAGTTCCTGTTATTAATTCCCCTTCTAAGCATCAACAAGGCAGTGGACTGAAATATAAAGACTCTGGCTAAAACTAGTTGTGTAGCAGTGCTCTGAAGCTTGTGACTTCACTGACTGCTGGTTCATTAATTTTAAGAGTCTGTCTGCCAGATTTTGGCATAAGTATACCTAAGATTACATACATTTTGGCATAAGAAAAACAAATGCTATATTTTTTGTTTTATAGGAATAAATCACACAGAAACAGAAATCCCTAAGAAGCACCTAATTCTATACTGAAACTGATTTTAGCAAGACAACATATGCCTGGACTTCACTGTAGCTGTCCATGCTAATGAAGCATTTCCAAAAGGACTCATAATTGTGGCTTTTTTTGCATCTGTTTCTGGGTTCTCTGACAACTATAATTCTGCATGTCAGCCAAAAACTAACATCACACAGAGGACTGAAAGGGGCTCCTCAAGCCTGTAGATTCAAGCCTTTGGCTATTGCAGAAAGCTACCTTGCATAATTCCTCTCCTAGACACCTGAGAGTGTCATCTTCTCCAGGCCACCTATTAATCCACTGGGGCTAAATAAGAGAAAGGGCAAACACTTGAAGCATTGGATGGCTTTTGGACATTCTTGGAAGAGTCACCCATAACCAAATCTGGCAAAAGCAGCTGGCTGATGCATCTTTAGGATTCTGGTCACTCTTCACACTTCTCCTGGACCTTGACCTAAGCTGTGAAAACTGTAGGATCTGCAATACAAAATTTTTTTTTTCCTCTTTAATTCAAGTCACAATAATTATTTTTTATCATCCTGATCTGTCACTAAAATTGTGACAAAAATGGAAGGTTCAGTAATCCAAAAACTCCAGATATTTTAATCCTGTGGCACTTAGACTGAACTATTAACTGCTGTTTTATTTGTATGCTCTTATTTTACCTCTGTAGTCTTTCTTACCCACTAGGAACAGGTCCCTCCAGTCTCTTGTAACGGTACCCACGGGATCTTTTACTACTTGGAGACAGAGAAATTTTACTACAGCCTCTTGCTGTTAGCTGTAGGCATGCACATTTTGACCTAAAAATAAGGGTAAAACATCTCAGAATGAATTTGAAGCAGTATAAATCAATCATAAATCCAGGTAATTTGAAATACACTTGACGATACACACACACACACACACACACACACAGACACTTCCATATACACAACCTGTATTCCCCCTCCCTGCTCCATTTACTCCACAAGTCTCTTGGCTGGTTACCTGTACTTTAAAATAACCATGTTCTCTCCACCCCAACCCCATTCTTCTGCCAAGCTCCTTAAATGGCACATTTAAACAGCTAAAGTACAACAGAAACTTATCATAGGCAGGACACCGTCAAATGGATCAAATGAATAAAAAACATCTCTTCTGGCACAGCATCCCAGCCTGTTTGCCACTACTCAGTTACCTTCCTCCCTCCTTAGCCCTCAAGAAGTGAAGAATTTTACACTGTGGAAAATTCAAGCAACAGTGTCTTCACCATTTTATGGCATGACAACTTCAAAGAGTCACAGTGATTGTGCAAATCCCAAACTCCAAAACTGCACATCAAAAGCATCTCAATTCTTGTGGGACTTCAGTGCAAAGAAGGGGCATGCTGTGTGCTTGCTGGTTCTCACCACCCAGCTGAAACTAAATTACTAAAATTTGGTTTCATTATACCAGGCTGTGATTTCAAGCTTTTGTTGGGTCATGAGCAACTATGTTGCACAGCAGCATGTGCAACTGTCCTAGCTGTTAATAATACAAAATGGATGCAACACCAAATAATGCCTACAGAGAGAGAGAGATCAGACAAACATCCTTCAAGAAAGCAGACAAAAATACCACCAAACTTAGCATATGCTAACTGTGGCAGGTTTCCACAGTGTCTGTAGCTTAGTTACTGGGATTTAGAAAAAGATGACAACAAGCAAGAGTATTGGAACTGCTCGGACCACAAATGTATTCTGTAACCACTGCATTTTGTAGTTTCTATTTAGACAAGGGGAAGGACAACATGTAGATGTTGGGAACGAGGATGTTTCTTCATCTGTCCTCAGTAACCCTCTAAGTCCCAAATTATCTAATCCCTCAAGGCTGTCCCACCCCATCTACAGGATGTCATTTAACAGTAGGAGAAATGCAGCAGAAATTGTCAGGCAGGATCCTTCCCTGCCTGCCATGAAAACAAGCCTGTCTCTGCTGGCACAAGACTACCTTCCCTACTCTTTTTCCAAAGCCAAGATATCTGCTTGTCAGCTCCACCTGGAGAAGAAGCACTGCCAGTTTGGAAAAAAGGAAAAGGAACACAATAATCAGCCTGTTGATCGCTTCCTTCCCTACAACAGAGGGTGGACCAGTGGGAGCACCCAAGCTCTGGAGAAGAGAAAGACACAATGGTGTCAGTCAACACAAAGCATGGCACAAGATATTCCAGCAGCGCTGGTCCTGTTTGGTACTGCGCCTTCACACCCCACCACCCTGCTATTGAGGCATCGTGTGTCACTGGCCTGAGATGAGATCTTTCTACCCACCTATCGATGCAGCCATCTGTGCAGTCACAGGAATCAACAAACAGGCTGGAGAGATTGTTGAGATAATATCCACGTGGCCATGAGGACTTCCGATACTTGAAATAAGGCAATCTTGCGTGGTCGAGATTGTTACAGAAGGAGATGGGCACAGACTCGGCTCCGTCGCTAATATCGAACTCAAACACCAGGGGCTCGGGATTCATGGTGTTCCTGCCCAACAGCACATAGGTGTTGAAGGAGAAGTGATCTACAAATAAGAAATTGCACTCTGTTTCAAACAAGTAGTTCCGCACATCTCGAAAGCTTCTCAGACTCCGACCACAAGGAGCTTTGTAATTCACATCCAGCGGCTTCGAAAGGCAGTCTGCTTTTGCATGGCGTCTTTGGAAGTCAAACAGGATGGGGATCTTCAGAGGATTTTCACCCTTGTAGGAACCCACTGCTCTGTTGGCAAGACATGCACTAGAGCACTTGTGGTTCTGATACTGAACATTTAAAGGTAAACCTTGAATTTTGCTTGGTGCTTCTTTACTCCCTGAGCAGGTTTTTTCCACGTCCTCTTTTTCACTACTTGAAGTAAAAGAGTTAAAAAAAAGAAGGAAGAGCAACATCTTAGATAACCAGTGCTGTGTTCAGTTTTTTAGCAGTTCAATATTTTTAGCCCCATTGCTAGAAGCCCAAGGTTTCACATGGTATAATTGTCCTAACAACATATAAGACATATCCAGTTACATTAAAAAAAAGCTTCTTCCCAGAACTTACATGCTAAAACACAGCAAGGAAATTTTTAAAAAAAGGAAGGATGTATTTACCCCCATCTTTCAAATCAGTACCTGAGGCTAAATACTAAACACAGAGAGACTAAGTTACACACCTGACAATCTGCACACTAAGGAAAGCCTGAGAACTGATGTTCAAGTCCTAACCCTGACAACAGTCATGAACCTTATTCACAACCACACCCTATTCTGCAATGTTCTCATGTGGGAAATTAGACAAGTCTATCCAAAATCTCAGGTTTTCCACATAGGTCAAGTTAAAAACATCTTCACTTTGAAACTTGAAGGATCCAAACTGGGTTTAAAACACTGACTTTAGAAATACAAATCGTAGAACTCTCTCAACTGCAGTAGAAAATATGTCAGATAAGGAACTGAAAGAAGGCACTGACCTGTCAGAAGCTTCTACAGTGTCTGCAGCATTGTCACCTGGAAGAAGAGGCTGCAGTTTGGGTTTGGTTTCCTGTGCACCATCTCCATTCAACTCATCACTTACTGAAAAAAACTGAATGTGAGCAAACTCTTCATCAAACCAGATTTCAATTTATGATTGAATTTACTTTACTTGCTGAAGAGATAATTAACAAAACACATTACAAACAAGGCATTGCCATGAACTACAGCTAACAAAAAGCTTGTTAGCAAGTGTCCCACTGAAAAACCTTCCATGTGGTTTTCAAAGTGACCAGAAAGAACATGCACATGAAACACATTTACAGAACTCCCTTCATTGTTAGAGATAAAAGGATGCCAAGCTATTACAGCCAGTGGAGCCATGCACAGGATACTGCTCACAGGCAGCTCAGGTTCATAAGGGCTTACTGGCTCAAATTCTCTTCCCATGGTACAGGTATTATACATATACACACAACCACAAAAATACAAACCCAGGTGAGAGTTCACAGTTCAGTACTTGAGGAAATTAATAATTAGGTTTTCCTTATTGTAAGGCTAATGGCCTTCTCAGATCTATTTCATTGATTTCAAAGAAGGGAATTGAGCTTCTAGTGAGTAAAACAAGACAAATCAAATCCACACACCAAACAAACACAATGGAAATGCACATACCATTTGGCAAGGTTAAGAGATCACCTAGATTAGCTTCATTCACCAGTGCCCAAGCCTGCCAGCATTCTATGCAAAAAAACCAAACCAAAACAGATACTAAGTTGGATTTAAGTGATAATAGGTAAAACAAGGTGTTAAATCCTCCACAGACACTTTTTTCTCCTCACTTGCTCACCTAGAGCATCTCAAGACTGATACTACTCGAGACGTGCTGCACCAGAGGCCTGTGCAGACACATCTAGGAATTACAAAATTGTTACAGCTCACAGCACTGTGAATTGCTGTGAATTGGCACTCAATATCTATCAGCTTTTGGAAAGCTGCTGGAATGTTTCCAAACACACAAACTGGTGGCCTACAGTGGCAGCAATATATATCAAGACAATTTAGTGTAAGCTTCTACCTTGGTCATCAGACTGATCATCTTCAGGCTAAGAAGTGCTAGAACTTGGCAGACGGAATTAATGCTACTTCTAAATTGGTGGAAATGGCCTTCAGATAGAAGAATGCAAGACACCCTTTCTGTCTCAACCTCTTACCCCATGCCATAAATATTATAAGCTGGCAGACAACTCTCAGCAAAATCCACCTTAATATTTTAGCTTGAAACCTTTACAGAAGAAAGCACTGAAAAATTCAAACTGAACTTTATCACAGATTCATTGCATCATCTGGGGATTCAAGTTCAACTTTTATCTCTGCACTGCTTTGATATTTTGTTGTAACAGTCAAGATGTGGGAGCTCAAGAACATAAAAAAACTGCACTTCCAGTTTAGAGGAAGTGCTATATATATAATGCAGAGTGTGTGGCTATATTAGTTTAAAAGCATCTTACACCACTGTACATTTTCTTGCACAAAAAAACCCAATAAGGTCCATAGATTACATTTATATAGGTGACTTAGCAAAAAGAAGCAATTTTACTTAATTATATAAACCAGTAAAAAGAAATCTGTGTACTGCTCCAAGCTTATCAGAATTATGATTTTAGTGTATTTTGATGTAGATAGAGGAAGCTTCTTTCCTTGAAATCAGGAACAATCTGAAATGCATTAGTGTCACATTTTTCTACTATTGTTTCATGTTATAATGGTGTCTCTGATAAAAAATAATACTGAGGTGATTATTATCCTACCCCAAAACCACTCAATTCACTGAAAACAGCCTGAAAGGCTAAAACTTCTGATGATATATGAAACACAAGGCACTGCAGATATTTCATTACTTCTCAAAAATGAATATTTCAGTTCCATGTGCTTAAGAGCCATTCATTGTGGAAAAAGTATACAGGCAAAACGAGAAAATAGCCAATTGTACCTGAAATTACTTTTCTTTTTAAAAAAAAAAAAAAGATATTTTTAAAGTGCTTAAAACCACCAACAGCTAAGTTATTAAAATTCAGAGATATCTGGATTATGGCAGATATCACACAGACCTACACAATGCAGGCCACAGCTACTCTGCAGTTCAGTTTAATCACCACAAGGATTTCAAACCTTGGTTTGTTGCAGTTCCATTCTTGATCTTTTCCTTCAGCAAGGACAGCACATTTTGCAGCTGCTCAAATATGACATCCACTCTTCTGCCTCCCAATTGTGTCCAAAATGTCTTCACATCACCTGAAATGCAAATTACCATTTACAGCTCCTGAGAAGTCTAAAAACATGCAAACTCCTAGTGGACTATTCAAAGGCTCCTAGTCATTTAATTTGGAGTCGCTTCTGAAAAAACAATCAGTACAGCAGGATTCATTAAAACTCCAGAAGTCTATTCCTAAACCTAATCAAGAAAGTGAAACAGAAGTCAAGCGATGAACTGGAGTGGCTTCCAATTGGTGCACAATGCTCCTTCAAGCAACTTTTTAAGCAGGTCACAAAAGCAGCTGTGGAAGCCTTTCTTCAAAGACCAGCAAATGAGTCTCACTAAAAATGAATCACTGAAATTCACAAAAGCGACACAGGAGAATATTTTCAACTGAATGAACCGAATATTTTACTTGACAAAAGACACTGGGATTTTTTTTTATAGCTGTAACCTCTCTTATCTGCACAGGCTGACTATCCTGTCCCATCATTAGTTTTGGTAGGTTTTGTCAGGGAAAAAACTTCAAAATATTTTCAGATAAAAGCAGTTTGATAAATATTGTTCAACAAGGGGTATCAGTTGAAATAACTAAGACACGCCATATATCATGCCCCCTTCCTCTATGAGAAATATTGATAAAGAACATTTTGTTTAAAGAAATGTTTTTTAAGCTACTGGTTTAGAACCTCTTCTCTTTCAAAGGTATGTATGTACCTTTGAGGTGCTAAGCCCAATCAAGAAGGGTCTTGTAAAAATTTTAGCTGTGAATCTTTGTCAAGGACTGTGAAAAGGAAATACATTTCAGTGTGTCAAAAGATGATGGCAGAAGAAAGAACCAGCTCTTTCTCAGTTAATTTTGCTCTTCTTCAATGACCAAGCACAAAAGCATAAGCTAATCTGTTTTCCTACTCAATTTTTAGAGGTGGAGTCACCACTGTCACCACACTAGGTTTTACATTTCACTTTCAGAAAGCAAATCTCTGTTGGTGCTGGGATAACACCTTCCCAGCAGTCAAGAAATACTGCATTCCTTTCAGGCTCATAAATAATATTCCTTAATTTTTTGACTTAGTAGAGAATGACTTCTGTCACCCAGGGTACCTGAAGCCCAGTGACGCTATGGCAGTGTGGTTACTCTCAAAAGCACCACGACAGCAGTGAAAGAAGTAACAAACTTTGGTCACAACAACCCCTGCTGTTCATGTCACCAGCAGCTAAAGGCATATTATTTAATATCAACAGGAAATAATAAAAGTACTTTTCTCTTGTGAAATAGCTTGATTTGGCGCTAACTCTCAACAAAATTTAATGATCTCTTATATTAACAGAAATTTTTTTAAACATGTGGAAAGCCTAAAGTCCAATTACAGAAAAAGTCACAACAATTTTTGGAAACCTACACTACTGGTCCAAGGGACACCACCTGCCCTGTGCCATTCCCACCCTTTTGCTGTGCATGACAGTATCACAAATTTAATATAACAAAAAGTATATTTAATATTTGTGTTTAAAATAAAATTTTAAAAACACATTCAATTAAAAATATGCATTTTGAACTTCTAGTAATAAGTTTGTCCACTGCAGATTAAAACTTTTGTCCTTATTCATTACATGTTTTCAGCTATTTCCATACATTGACTAAATCTGGGTAGCACTGTGGATGGATTAATTCCAAGGATGGGTAACAGAACAGTCTCTTGTTTCTGGGTCCTCAGCTATAATAATGTGTAGGCTATAGGGAAATAAAACACTCACCTTGGAAATGCCTCCCCAGTTCTCATGCTGGAGTGCCCCAACACTCCAGCAGCAAAATCTTTGTTTTGCACAGAGAAGCAAAGATTGCATTTTTGTTCATAGTATAACTTTCATTTCAAAAAAGACAGATGTCCACATCACTAAACTCTCCAGTGCTAATGCTACTACCACCAATCACAGCCAGAAGGACAGGAAATGAGCAGACACCAGATACATCTACCTTGTCAGCATTGAGTACCATCTCTCCAGCTGATGGATCAGGGTGTGCACTGGCACCTGGCTGGTGGGATTTTCTTTTCCCTTTATAGAATCCTTGTGACCACATATCTCTTTTTTCCCAGCATTGTGCAGGGCAGTGATGCTAGAGCAAGGAACAAGCAGCCAAGGTCAGGGCTACTTACTCCAGCCACCAGATAAACAAGCTGGCTGCATGTTTCCTGTAGTGCTGCTTACAAACCTCTTACACCATAAAAGGAAAACTATTGCCTTCCAGTAGTAATTTTCATATCAGAAGCAGTGCAAATATACATTCCTTTTCTATTTCCCTCTATAAATCCAAATTATACTACCTTCAGTGCTCTCCTCCCTGGAACTGGTAAGGTTCTCCTCTTCAAAGAGGCCACACAGCACTGCAAGAGATGCAGAATGGCCAAGTGAGTGAGAGATTGGGTGAGAAATTAAAAATAATTGTACTTACTCAGCTTTTCAAAATTTATACTAGTAAATACTGCAGTGGGCATGAGTGGAGGAGCACTCATGTGAGAATATGTTGTGTTGAAATAGTCACTCCCCTTTCAAACAGTCATCCCATGCCTTGTCAAGATCTAGCTGAGGAACACTCAAACAAGCAGTGTGAGTAAAATTTTTTTACTTGGGTCATTTCTTGCTGTCCTTCAAGCATGAAGCTGTTACAAGATGACCTGAACTTTCCAGCACATTCAGATGAGCCTCCGCAACCCCCCTGTCCATTAACTCACAGTTGTTTTTTTTTTGTTTCCTAAACTGATGTGCTCAGTACAGCAGTACTATAACTAAACCAATTTATTTAGGGGGAAAAAAAGGAAAGCTGTTTTTAGGTACATAAATTACTGAATTTGTTTCTTGACAAATGCAAGATACCCTTCACTGCAAGAATACTAAGTAAGAGCACTCTTCAACACTGCAAGAATACTAAGTAAGACAGCACACATTGAAGATTCCAAATTTTTATCTCCATGAATCACGGAATTAAATAGGTTGGAAAAGACCTCTGAGAGCATCCAGTCCAACCCATGACCGAGCTGCAGGACGCAAACTGGACCTTGGCACTGAGTGCCACATCCAGTCTTCCCTGAAACACCTGCAGGGACGGTGACTCCACCACCTCCGTGGGCAGCCCATAATGACACAGACAGCGTAAAACATGCCTTATTTACGTTCGCTCCTTCATCTTTTCTATGCTGTAACTGAAAAAAGAAATCAACCCCAAACTTGCCATTCATTCTGGATACCCCACTGAGTTGAACAGGAAAATAGGTCAAGACAGGTGACTCCTAAAAATGTTTCTTACAAGACTAATGGCTGCCCAAAACATGCATATATATACATATGTAGCTATAATTTTTTCAAAGGCTTACTGCTTTTCTCTTCCATTCTCCGGGGCTCTGATCGGAGAGCTGTCACCGGCGCTGTGACGGCGCCGAGCCCGGCTCAGGTCGGGGTCTCGCTGCGCTCCGCCACGGCCGCAGGGCCCGCGCCGAGGGCCGGCGGGCAGGGGCCGTGGTGCCGGTGAGGCTGGCAGGCCGGCATGGGGCGTGCCGGCGGCCAGGGCTCGGGCCCCAGGTCACTCCCGCACCCCTCGGGGCCTCGGCCAGGCCCCCGCCGGCTTCTTCTGCTGCTGCTGCTGCTTCTTCCCTTCTCCTCCTCCTCCTCCTCCTTCTCGCCCAACGCTGCACCCGGGCTGCCGACCGCCAGGGGGCGCAACCCCGCCGGGGAGCGCGAGAACGGGGATGTGGGCGGCCCCACATGAGGCGGGGCCGCGCGCGCGCAGCCCTTCCCTCTCTTCCCATTGGTTGCGGCGGCAGGAGGGGCGGCGTCAGCGACCAATGGAGACGCAGGGAGGGCGGGGCGGGGGCGGGGCCGCGCGGCGGCGGAGAGGCGGCGCAGGCGGGGCGGGGGCACGGCCGAGGGACTGGAGGTGCGTCCGCCATGTTGGAGGGGGCGGGCCGGGGGGCGGGCTGTGCGCGGGGCTGTGGGGGCGCCGGCGCCATCTTGGGGCTGGGAGGAGAGCGGGGCGTTGGGTGGGTGTCCGGCTGCGGTGTGCTCATTAATGTATCGTAAATTAAAGCGTTTGGTACGTGGAGTTGCATAACATCGCTGCTGGCCTCTGCTCTTCTTCCTTGCTGGCTACGCTGCTGCCGTATGGAGCGCTAAGTTGTCGCTGCCCTTTTCTGTTCGAAATGCGAAAATAAAGTTTGATATCTCCATTTATAATTTTCAGCTCCGTTGCCTTTGCGAGTGTTGGTGTTGTGGTTATGTAAAGATGTTTTTCACGGGGGAAAAAATATAACCTACTCTTAAAAAAGCGCGGAGGGTGCTTTTTTGTCGCTTCTTTTTTTGCCACCGCTTTAAAACTAGAGATAAACATGCTTAAATAATTGCGAAAATATTTCCCATCTTGTCGATATCTCGTGGCGGGGGGTAGAAATGTGATTATTGTGGGGACAGGAATGCTGTGTTTACGTGACGTGGAGCTCTCATCTGACCCAAGATCCTCCAGAAGATTTTGATGTCCAGCATCTGCTTTGTACTTGTATAAAACCTTTTAAATGTTTACACAGACGTGCCTTCATCTGTGGCTGAAGCTCAGCCCATATGAGAGCTGCCCAGGTCCCCAGACAGGAATGAGACAACTCACAGCAGCATTGCTGGGAAGAGGATGGCTCAGCACTCCTGATGTGCTGGCAAATCTCTCAATAAAATAGTAGTTTATTATGTTTTATAAAAGGGACTTCTCCCTTGTAATTGTTCATTTTAAAATTAATCACAAGCTTTTCTTGCTCTTGGAATATTCTGCATTATGAGGTGATGCTTGCAGATTAATCTGGCTTTGCTGAATTATTAATAAATGTGCTTGTGAATGCTGAATGTTTGGGAACACTTGTGGCTTTACAATTGTATATACAGAATAAACGAAATGCAGAGAGGATGGAGCCATATGCTGGAAGAATCTGAAAGAACATGACTACCTGCCTTGGACAAATTTTGAATTTTTGAATATATTAGAAAGTACTAATAGATTTTGCTTGCTATTTGAAGCAAAAAGAGTGGTAACTACATCTTTCTTTAAATTAAAGACTTAGGACAAAATTTATGAGGCACTTTTGATACATGCCTGAGTTTCCTTCCTTTTGCTTTTAGCCTGGAACTGTAAGATAGGCTTTCTGCAACACAGCAGCAAATTCTGCCAGTGAACCAGTAAGCTCAGTTCTTCCCAAACTTGTTAGGTGGCAGAAGCTCACAAGCGATGCTGATCTGACATCCCAGCAACCTGCCTGCAGCAATCCTCCAGCAGATTCCTGGGGCTCTGCAGTCTGCACCTGGACTGACTCCCTGTACCCAGAGGTGAGGGCAGCGCTCCCACGGGGTGACAGGAAAGGACCAACAGGAAAGGACTGGAGAATGGTGCTGTTGACTGAGTTGCTGAATTAAGCTTTCATTACATAGGTCTGGTCATATGCAAAGAGTTAAAATGAGCAATTGCATAGACAGGCAGAGTGCATGTAGCTCCTTGGAGTGGGAGGAGGTGAACCTGGTCTCAAAGGAATTAATCTAGTTTTAATCTAGAATTAATCTTCTCCAGGGATGGTTTTTTCACTGTGAATGCAGTGGGGATTTGGGTTTTTCCTCATATGACCAGATAGATTTGGGTGAGGTAGAGACACGCAAGTCAAGCTCCAGCAAACAGCAAAGCAGTCAAAGCCATAGACTTTGGAAAGCCATGGGCATTCAGAAAATGTGGTTTTTGGTTGTTTTTTTTTTTTTTTTTTTTTTTTGGTTTTTTTTTTTTGGTATTTTTGGTTTTTTTGGTTTTTTTTTTAAGTTCTGATAGAGCTTTCTGTCCTTTTCTGATAGGCTTGGCTCTTTGTTCTATTGACTCTTCTTAAAGTGTCATTATATCCATTGAATACTTCTGCCAGCTCTCGCTCTGTCACATTTTCCCTGTTATCCTTGGTGATTTAACTTGCTCACTTACAGATGAATGTCTGCACTTCATCCTTTCAAAATGTAACTCTGATATAATCTACTTTTTTATTACATTGATTAGTTTCTGTGGTTTATATGTAGCCTCTTGTTATTCACAAGTCTATCTTCAGTAAGGTAACAGAACAGAGAACAGGCAATTCACTGCAAATCATAGATCATTCCTACTTTACAAATTGATTACCAACAAAATGGTTTTAGTGAGGCAGCCTTTGGTTTATCTTAGAAATTTTGCTGCAACACATCATTATCTGTGAAGGCATAGGCTAATATCCCCTGTAGGTATGTTGCTCACTAATTGGACTCAGAGTATTTACAGGTCCTCAGTATGTTTTGTTACTATGTTTTGTAATTCTTTTGCTATTGTAGATATGGTAGAAGGTTATTCAGATAATTTTTTTCCCCCCAGGTATTAAATGAAAGAAAGGGGAGATTATGGGTCTCTGAGAAGCCTGTAAATGAATTTTGTTCTACCTCTGGTGTAAGCATGTTTGCATTCTTGGCAACTAAAAGTCTAACAAATTGTCTGTTTGAGAAGTGGAGGTTCTAAAATCATAGGCTGTTATAGTCCTAAGGGAATCTTAAAGCACAGGCAGAGACTGGCTAGGAAGAGGAAAGGAAAAATTTGTGTCACTGTTTTAACAATAGACTTCTTTCATGTGGAGGACCTAGATGTCTGTTAATTACTAACTGGCTTGAGGGTTTTGGAATCTGGCCCAATATGCTGAAACTCTTAACCATCCACTGGCTGGCATTTTCTCCAAGGTCTGCATTTGGAAACTGGTAGTGCAATGCATTTCATCTGTTTATGTAGCAGAGGCGTTTTCAGTTTCAGCCATATTTCTGTCTTCCAGTCTCGGTATTCATTGCCAGCAAAGATTCCAGGCAGCTGCGTGAGCACAGAGAGCAGGGACTGCTGTGGATGTTAGGGTATGTCAGACCAAGCTGAACAGCATGTCTTGCCTTTGCTGTGCCACAGCTCCACCACACTGATCAAGACCTAAAAGTCTGCCCTCTGATTTTGAGTGATGTGAGTGAGTTAACAAGATCTGAAAGCCTGTGATTACAAGTGCACTTGAAAGGGCCTGAGATTTCTGGAAACCAGGCAGTAGATGTATGTGATGAAAGGAATCCAAAATAAATGGATGCCTATAAACCTTTTTATCTTCATTTTTCCATGTGAACACAGCAATATATTTATCTGAAATAAGTTTTCACTGGTACTTTCTGAAGTAAGGCTTGTGGTTGTAAAGTATTCTGACCCTTTTGATGGCTCTTTGTGGGTTTGCCTGCAGGGTAAAGTATGCACACAAACTACTTTCATTACATGAACTCATAGAAGACATTAAGCAATCTGCAAGAATTAATGAATTTGTGGTGTTCCCACTCTGAAGAGATGATCTCTGGGGACCCCTACAACTTCATTTTGATTTGCCTTTTGACCTTTAAATCCAAGTGTGGAGGCAGCTGCCCTTGTGGTGCCTGCTGATAGAAGGTTGATGGGCTGGTGCTGGTCTTGCTAGCTGCTGTGGAAAGGCAAGAGAGGCAGTGCCTTCTGCAGAATTGGACTTGAACTAATAAAAGCCATCAAAAGGAGACAGAGGGCAACAACCTGAAGTCATTATTGCGAGTGGCGAAACAACCACTTTCAAATAAAACTGAAACATGTAAGGTTTCAAATGTACTTAAGGGAATTTGACTAAAACCTTAGAAAACAGGGTAGATA
Organism: Molothrus ater; assembly: GCF_012460135.2. NCBI lineage: Eukaryota > Metazoa > Chordata > Aves > Passeriformes > Icteridae > Molothrus > Molothrus ater. Next base: position 63,075,738 of record NC_050479.2, on the reverse strand, counting down.
TGTGTTGTGGTGTGAAGGCTCAACAATAGAGCTCTTCATAAGAATATTCTGGACTAAACAGTCCTTAGTCATAGTTTCCTGTGAGGAAATTAATTTAGTTGAAGAAAATTCTAATTTTTTAGTTTCTTTTTTTTCCTTAATCCTGTTCAATGTGTTGCATCAGTGCTAGGTTTGCTTAACTTTGTAGGGATGTCAAACCAGCAGTAAGGTGTGAGGAACAGGAGCACCAAGAATGGAATGGAGTATTGTCCTATTAATATTTATTTCATTTGCGTTTGTTTATAAGTGTTTTGGAGGGTCAGGGAAGCCACAGTACCCTGAACATTTAAAATTGGCACTGTCAAAGAAAGAAACAATCTAGATGTTCCTGGACTTCTTGGACTGCCCTGTTCCTTTGTGTCATTACTCATGGGACTGACTGGGGTTCAAAAAAAATACAAAAACCCCCAACCAAACAACAACAAAACAAAACAAAAAGCAAACAAACAAAAACCCAAAACAAAACCAAAAATCAAAACCAAAACAACAAAAACCCAAAACCCAAGACCAAACAAAAAATAAACAAAAACCCCAAAAAACAAAAGAAAACCCAAACCAAACAACAACAAAAAACAAACAAAAACTCCACCAAAACAAACAAACCAACCCCAAAAAACCAACCAAATAAAAAAACCCAAACAAAACAAAAAAAAACCCCAAAAGAACCCACAAAAACTTATTTGGCTCAGCTATATTTATCTGAATAACTTCCCATCTCATTTGCTGTGCAGCCACTTGGTATTTGTGCTTTTCTCAGGCAACTGGAGGTGGTCTAGGTACAAAATGAGTATCTGGAAATCAATGGATTGCTTTCTAATTTTATTGTTGGTGTCATTTATCTCAATTTAAAATGTTTGAGCCAACTACTTCTACAGTATGAGCAAAGTGGTGGTATGTGCAGAATACTTACCATATCTAGGTTATTTTGGATGGTCTTATCACACAGTAGAGCCTGGACCTCTCTGTGTTCTCAGTTCTGCTGGATCAAAATCTCCTCCTGCCTTTTCACAGACAGTAGAGGCAAATGGGTTTCTCTCATGAGTGCTTGGCTTTAACTTTGTTGTTAACTTTTTTCCCTGCAAAATTCTTGAATGACTGGAACCACAGAAGCTGTGTTAAAAATATGTTTGACATTCTTTCAGTAAGTGAACTTGTGGGCCCAAATCTTTGTAACCCTTTCTTCTTAAGAAAAAAGAAAGCCCTTTTTCTGAAGATATGTTCCTCAAGTGACTCCAGTGTATGAATTTGGCATTCCTCTCACAGAAGTGGATACATATGCTATTTGTTACAAAGTAATCACAATTTAGATTACATTCAGGCTGGTAAAAAAAAAAAGCTTTAATAGGATCAAATGCTTCTCAACACATAAATTTAATGTGCATTAAAAAAAAGCCCACCAAACACTGCTGTTTATCCCAGTAAAGTGTGTGGAATTGGTTTCTGTCCAGTTTGTGGTGAACCAGTTACTTGAGAAGTTGTTTGGTAGCATAATTTGCCTTCACTTAAAGTGAAGGATCATTTTTAAGAATGAAATTATTTTAACAAATTCATAGCAAGGTGTTAGAACCCTTGCATTAACAGATCAAGATGTGTGGTTGCAACCTGGGTGTAGAAATCAGCAGAAAGGGACGGGTTTTTTTTTTTAATTTTTTTCCTGACAGATATTGTAGAAATATTTTCAAATTGCACACCCCTACTAAAATGTTTGTGATTGGATGGATTATTTTTTCCTTTTGTTCTTTTAATATTGTCCATATTGATAGAAGTAGTTCCAAAAATTTCACACAATTTACATTAGTAAGTCCTCCACACTTCTTCTCACTTCTAGAAAAGATGCACTTTTAAGGGAGTTAAGAGGGGTTTGTTTTTTTCTGGCTGTTAAATTTTCATGGTGCCCAGCAGGCTGATCTGCCTCCCTCTGCAGTCAGGTCATTCCTAGAACTGATGCAAGGGAAGTGATGGCAGAAAGGGCTAGAATTCTCATTTTGACAGCAACATGTCCTTAGAGCAACATGATAAACTGTGAAACAACATTTAAAAATTATTTTACACCCTTTTTGATATCACAGTAACGTTTGTACCTTGCTTTTCCTGCTGCAGGAGACAGTAATTAAGATGGAAGAAAGTATTGCTGCATAACTGAATTTTGAAATGTGGGGACAGCCATTGGATCTTTGGGTGGTCTTACTTAAAGATCCTGTGTCAATGTGGCACAAAGATACTTGTACAAATTTATACATACAAATTTATTGCAGCAAAAATACAGTTTGTTTGCTCTTGAGTGTGGGAAGGAAGTTGTGTCTGGCTTTGTAAGTCAAGGCACTGGAGACTGCTGAATACAGAGAGATTAATGTTATGTGGGAAGGGTTCACATCCAGCAGCTGTAGTGTCCTGAGCATTCAGCTCTTTGTTTTGCCTATTTTCATATGTCAGCAGGGAGGCACGGCTGTATCATCTTTCCCTCTTCAAGTGTACCTTTTAATTGTGTGCTCTCACTTTCTGCAGTTCACTGGCAGTCAGACAGCTCTCTTTCACTTCTGCAAATAAGCAAAACTTATTTTGGACTGCCAGTTCATGGTGGTCATTCACTCCCTGTTGCTTTTGGCTACAAGAGAAGCTGTCTGCAATATATGATTTATTTGTCATTGGAAGTAAGCACCAAATTGAACCTTATAGAGTGGGTGCAGGACTGCATGCTGGTTGTAGTCCTCTGTTAGGGCAAATATTGTGTATACCATATAGTCCCTGGGAAAAATCTGTGGGGGGTGGGGTAAGTTTTTTTTAAAGCAAATTAGTTTAAGTAAGGGAACCAAAAAAGGCTGAACCTTCTAAATAAAAGCTTATTACATAGAAATTGTGTTGACCTTTTGTCCTATTTATCTGCAGACCTTAATAACTCTTGTCTTTTACATTACAATCCGTGTTTAGGTCTGTATCTGCTTGCAACATCTGTACTGCTCTGATTGCAAGCATCACACACAGCCTTGGGCAAAATATGGAAGTAAAAGCTAAAGTGCTCTAGGTTGAAGGTGGTTTGAATAAGGACAGGTTTGAATGTACTCTGAGGTCAAGCTGGCTTGGTGGTCTTTAGGTTGTGTGTTGTTTAGAAAAGTTTTTCCCTTCAAGAAAGCAGCATTAATGTGAGGAGATACACTCCCCTACAATTCTTCAGTGTTCCACCCTTCTGTCAGGGAGGGGAAGATGCTAGCAGAGGATTTGCTGAGATATTCTTATGTGATTTTGGTGGCTTGGGCAGCAGTTAAGTGCTAGTTAAAAATCCATAGAGGTGTTATCCATTGTTTTTCCTCTGTTGCTGAACTCCCTGCACGCTATAAACTGTCTCCTCACCAGGGTTCCTAAAGTTCAGTACAGGTCATCAGGCCATGGGAGAAGACTGCTGCAAAAACTTGGGGGACTCAGCAAATCTCCTCTGTGCCATGTGATGTGCTGCTACATCACTGATACACTTCTAGCCCTGCCTACAAGAGTGTCCCCCGAAGCTGGGGAGCGGCTGGGGATGTGGGAACACATGGCTGTCTGGAATAGATACAAATACAAAAAGAGGGTTTCAGAAAAGGGAGAGTCACGTCTTGATTTAGAAATGGTTCCAAGGCAGCAGCAGTTCCAAGTTTTATAAAGATGATTACAGAAAACTCACTGGATTTTCTTCAGGATATAAGGCTAGTAAGAAGTTTAAAAGTACCAGGAGCAAAAAGAACAGTGACATTTGTCTGGTGGCTGTGCTAAAGTTGTCAACAGTGATGCTGAAAATACAGAACTGTTCGTGTTTCTGTAGTGAGAACGAAGATGAATAATCACGTAACTGTGAACAAATCTATCATATTTCAGCAGTAAATAAAGACTAAAAGAACATTTTGGAAAATTTATGGAGACTGAGTTTTTTTTCTTTTTATGTCTAATGTAAAACTCCAAAATTTTAAGGATTGTCATAAAGCAAAATATTCAACATGATTAATAGGAACATATTATAAAATGTCTAGTATTTCAGATTATGGGTTTGCTGTATTCTGGCTAAGAAACTCAATATTGAAAATATTACTGTCATTAAGAATATTTTAATTGATACATAATTTTTTGATGTTCAGTCATTGGATGTTTGTTTGCAAAAAAAAATTCCCCAAATGAACACACAGTTGAAAGGAAAGGAGAAATGCACAATTCCTTTCTGACAGTTCTATCTAGGCCACGCAGAGTAGAAAGATGACAAATGGTGGCATAGCCTCATGTATTTTTTTGAATCAAAGAGCATCTTGACTGACTCTTTCAAAAGATGGACTCAATGCTTTGTGAAGTTAATAACCATGGGAAGAGGCTGGATATGCCTTAAAAGATGAGGAACAGTGTCTGAAAATACTTGAAGGTGTCAAAACTCATGGGCCACAGACAGTGGACAAGACATTCCCTGTAGATAAGTGGTAGCCAAGAGCGGACAGGAGTTGAAAACCCTGAATGCAGAGTGGGAGATTTCTTTTGCTGTATTAATGATCTCACTTCCATAATACAATCAGGTTTGATTTCAAGACATTTTTTAATTTAAGTCAGTACTGGTTGTAGGTGTCAGCAAACTGTATAGGTACACTTCATGTAGGTGGTGATGAAGAAGTAAATTCTGAGTTTGTTGAAATGATTTAATCACATACCTATACATGAATAAAATGAAGAGCCTTCAAAAAGCACATGTTTGCAAGCACAGGAATCACAGCTTCAGGGAGCAGAAAGTAAAACAGAATATGAATTTTCAGAAAAGGAAAAAACCCCCAAACATTGAAAGTGGTAACCTTAACTGTTGCACTATGTTATTAATGGACTTCACAGATTCTCCAGCATTTGAAATTAGTGTCAAGATACAAAATCTTTTAAAAAGCTGCTCTTGTTCAAGAAGCTGTTAAGCTTTGGGGAACCAGAGTAAATATTTGAATTTTTTAAGCTCCTTTGCTGATAGTAACAACATTCATTTATTGTTTTGAGAAGAACAAAAAAATCTATTTCAAACTTATTTTAAATCCAAATAAGGTCTTATTTTGTAAGTGTAGGAATCATATAGAACTGTCTTTAGTTTTGAAAGAAAAGCCAGTCTGTGTAAACTGTCACAGTGTCATACTATTTATTACTTTTGAACTTCTATGTCGTCTGTTTTTAGGGTTTTTTTTTAAATTGAAAAACATAGAAATAGGTAATGCTATTGTTGGGTTAAATGCCAAGGTATTAAATAGCTTACGTTCACATCTTTGGTTACCTGGCTGCCATGCAGCTCTCTGGATACAGGCCTTTGTGTGCTGGAATATTTCAATGGAAGTTCTTGTGCTTGTGAAAGTAATTTCATCCCATGATGACAGCTAGGGGAGACTGTCTTGCACTTGCTGTGGTCATGGAAAGTTGAACTGATACGACTCTTGCTGGGTGACCTTCTCACGGGGTGCTGCCTGCTCTCAGAAAACAAGCCATTTCTTTTCAGTGGTACTTGGGTGGAAACTCCAAAATTTGCAACAATGCCAGACATAATTTTGTGTCCTTATGAGCACTGCAGTTCTGAAGGAAACAGTTTTGAGACTTGCTCTCTGAATTCTGCTATTGGTCCTACAGCTCTCATAAATTCAAGGTACTGCATACAAATATATTAGAAAACATGTTCTGCAGGTGATCAGGCTCAGATAGCATCTAGCTAAAAATATTTTTTTTTTGCAAAGATAATAGATAACTTCTCATGTCTGGGCTGCTACAGCTTGAGACTATTTTTTCATTTGAGAAGCATACACCTTACTTATTTTCAGTGCTAAACATGACTTTTATAAGAGGACAGTATCAGTCTTTTACCCTTCAGAGGTGTAGATTTTGATGGCAGATAAAGGTATTTTGCAAATGCACACTGCCAAAACACATGCAGAGAAGAAAATTATCAATTGCTTCTGTGGGAAGGGAACAGGTATGCGAGAAAGCCTGAGAAAACTGTTTTCTTAAACTATTTTAAGAGGATGTGACCAAGTTTGTGAGTATAGATCTGTGTGCTGTGTGATGTTGAAGCTGTCAGATTTCATTAGGAGATGTCTCGAGGAATGATGTTTGCCAAGATTTCCTGAGTATATTTGACCTGTTACAACCTGTATATCTGGAGCTTGCCATTTATGTCATGTGGTGAGTGCTTTTCTTCCAGGTATCCAGAGCCTGTCAGGGATCTCCACTGTTGAGACTACACAGAAATGGAGTTGAATCAAAGCACACCCAGGTGCCAGAGCTGCTCTCCCTCCAAAACAGAAATTGTCCAGAAGATGAACACACTGCTCATGTTGGTCTTTGTACAGGACAGACTTGGCTAAAAAATGCCAGTCTGCAGCATGCCTGCTGCCATTTAAGGACTTCAAGGCATGACCCTGGTTTATTAATTAAAACAAAAGGAACTCAGCCCTTAATTGGACACTTTGTAGTTGTATGTGTCTGACATAATAATTAATTTGTAATGTCAGTTGTTGGGCAACATGGATGGGGGGAACAGCAGATGGCTTTTTAGTAGTGTGGGAATGTGCGTGGACAGGTTTTCCCCACTGGGGACTTCAAAGAATACCCTACAGGTTAGTTTGCTCAATATAGTCAACTTTTGGCCAGAATGGACTACAGAGGTCTTTAGGAAGCTCTGGAGGTTCCTACCTGAGACCAGAAAAATATGTTACTAAAATCTGAGACAGGGGCTTCGTGACAACAGGAACTGTTCACCACCTAACAGGAAGATAACCTTGAAGTGATGGTAAAATACTTACTGTGGGACAGAGAAGTGCAAGCACGCTGTGTTTCATCAGCTGGCCATGTATCTGTCACATGAAGGCAAATATATTTGCAATCTGACAAGTGATGGATATACTTAATTGTTTGTCAGGAGGAATGGCTTTGGGGTACTTGTGAAGACAACCTCTCCTTGTGCAGCTTGATCCTGATGAGTTCTGAAGGTTCCCTATCCTTTTCCAGTATGTTAAAATAATGTTGTTGCCAGACAAAACTGGTAGTGAGATGTGGGTTCCCTTTCTCCAGGAGAGCAGTGTTGGCACCAGAGATTTTCTTCTTTAGGCAAGTCAATTTAGGGCAACACTTGCTTAAGTATAACAGCCATTTTTCAAGAATTATAGTAATGCTTGGGTTTCATTATTTCACACTGGGAAAAAAACCCTGTAATTCATAATCTAAAAGCAGAAGTTTAGACTTTTAGCCTAGTATTATTCTGGTTTTGTTTCAACTGTTCTGCCTTAGTAGAATTCTTAACCTGTATGAGAAGAGACTCAGAAGTTTGTTGTATCTGTGGGCATGGTTTCTGGAGACCTGCATCACACAAACTGCAGGACTGTTTTCCCAGTCTGCAGGAAAAGGACACAAGTAAGCTGGGTACTGCCTGCTGTGTTTGTTTGGGTTCCATCACTGCAGTGTCAAAGCACCTTATGGTTTTGAATGCAGAAATTTTCCAGTGGGGAGACTAAGTGGCTTTTCCAAGATCACAGAGTGTGACATAAATAGGAGCTGACACTTCTTAGATCTGAACTCATCTTCTTCATGGGTATAACACCATGCCTCTATATGGGACTTTCTGGTAGCACTTGTTCCCTTGTCTGGGGGTGACCACGTGAAAAATACAATGGTTCTGCAGGTAAATCCTGGCTTTGCTGCCCTGAAGAAGAAACTAACTGGAATGCAATAAATTGATGCTGGAGCTTGTCTTGTTTGGTCCCTCATCCACAGGAAATAGCAGTCTCTGAGCTGTCTTGGCAGCTCAGTCTTGACAGTCAGAAGCAATCTTGAGCAATCTGTTGTATCTGAGCATTGAAGAAGTGATTTGAGAGTCCCCCTAGATGGGGAATAGTGCTCCTTTGGGTTCTTTAAAGTGAAAGGTGTGTAATTATGCATCATGGTGATTTTGGATGATACTTCAGGAAACCTCAAAGGTGCTGATTTGCAGAAGCAGAAGAAGAGTACAGTAGTCCTTCCTATGGCATAAGTTTCTTTTTCTACTTTGCTCTTGGTGTCAGCCCCTCTTAGAGATGGGATTTAATGGAGCTTTGTCTTATCCAGAGTGACAGTTTCTATCTTCTTTAACAGTATTCTTTAACAGTATAAATTTATTCTTTAACATTTTGAGGTGCACACCTTTGGGTGTTCCCTTGGTGCCACCTCACTTTCCTCATACTAAATTGGGTGTTACAGTGAGTGCCTCACAGTAGCATTTAACTTGTGTTTTAAATTTAACTTAATTTTGTTTGTCTGCAAGTCGTCTGGAAAGCATCTGATGAAAAATATTTTAGCCTTCTGTAGTAGTGGTCAGCAGAGGAAAAGTCTTAAATCCCAAACTGCCTTCCAGCTTGTCAGAAACAATCACACATTGTGTTTCAAGAAATTATAGACAACAAAAGGCAGTTGATCTGCCCAACATTTTCACAGCATATCACCATTGCTGAGGTGAATATGCAATAACTTTCAGCTTTTGGCTTCAAGCATTCTTAGGAAGTTTAAAGCTCTGTTGTCTTTGACCAGCAAGGAAGTTGTAGGGAACATCTGTAGAGCTTTTTGTTAGTGAACCTGTCTTAACCTGTTCTGCCTAACATTAAGAGAAGTGCTTGGTGTAGTTATGTGGAGATAAGTAACTAAATTCAATCATTTCAAGAAGACCAAACACTATTAGTATTGTTTGACTGCTTCAGAAATGGGAGATCACAGATAAATGATTTTATACACTTAAAATTCAATTCCATAAAGAAAAGTGTTTTTAGTGTGCTGCTATAGAAACTTTGGCACACATGTGATGAGCGGTTTTACGTCTTCAGCAAAGCTCTTTTTGTTGCACCTCTTGAAATGGTCTTTCCTCTTTCCATTTTTAATTCTGCAAATGGACCTTAAACAAACAAACAAACAAACATGGCCACTAAGGTGATTGACTGTACAGAACTGGGATAGAAGCAGTTTGGAGAGGTGAAAACTTTAATTATTTTAAAAGTACTTGCTTCACTCTTCAGGCAATCACTGATTTTGGGGGCCTAGTTTCTGTTTGCATGAATCTGCAGGTAAAAAGCCTGATGTGGTCATGAGGCTGTGTTCCTCCGCTCATAAAAGTGGGAGTGCAGGTATGGTTCTTATTTGTGTTTTATGTTGGGACACAGTAGATAAGGGGCACAATTAACATTTTATAAGTGACTTTAGGGTAGACATAAAATTTTAATATGTTATATTTTTCAGCTGTTGGGCTGTAGTAACCTTCTGTTTAGACACAATTCACTTGGGAGTGGGAATGCTCAAGGAAGGGGATTAATTTTAATTGACTTTCTCTAGTGATGAAGCTGGATGCCTTTAAAATGAGTAAACTTTTAAAAACACTGGTCTGTACATAAAGTATTAATATACAAAAATTTCTGGTAGAGAGGCCAGGTTTCTGGAGTGATTGTACATATGAATAACACATTCAGTAAAATCTCATGTGCAGTTTATAAGAGCTATTGCAGATCTTAAAAACCCCCAAAACCCCAACTAAACCAAACAATATCTTAGCAACTGTATTAGCATTAAATAAATCGGGAGGGAAAAGGCCGTATGTCCTTAAAAGCGCTAGAGGGAGCTAGGAGGAAGAAGAGGGGAACATAATCGTTGAAGACATGTCTGCATTTTTAGGAGTAGCTTATATAAAGCATCCATTTAAATCCTTCCACTCATTTCAGCTAAAATGCAGCTACAGGTCAGCCACTGCATCTTGCTGCTTTCTGTTTTCCACACTTCACTGAAGAAATATCAATTTTCTAGTCTTGAGAGAGGCCAGAAGCTTTGCTGCTTTTTACGTGGCTCTAGGGAAAACCACCTGCCCCTCCGTAGACTGTACCCCTTTTTTTTTGCCTTATTTTGTATTTGGATGAGCAGCCAAATGTTAATTTGCCTTTTGGTGCTGGTAGCTGTTTTGGGGCGACTGGTATACAGGCTCGATTCCAAGCTTGTGTCCCTCCAAGATTACACAGAGAGGAAGTGTTTTTTGGATGTCTGTATTTGGGATCTACTGCATGAAGAAGAATTTATTTGCATTAATCTGAGGTGGCCACAGTGCTCTTGCAGGGATCTGAAGAAATCGAGTATCTGTGGACTAACAGAATAACACAGAAGTATGAAGTTACTGTAAAGCATCTTATTTTATGAGGTTTTAGAAGTGTTGTTGGGCACTTTTTATATTGCTGTGCCATAAAGCTAAACGCTTTGAGTTAAAGTGTAACAGCTTTACGATGTAGATTATATAAGTTACTTGTTTTTAGTTCCCCTCCACCTCAATAAACTGCCAAACTATCAAAATGTTGATATCTTGGGATTTGTAAGAATAGCACGAAATCCTGTGGGGGATGTTCTTTAGTTTCCAAGTTTTGGAGGGTGGGGAATCTTTTTAGTATGCTAAAGCTTCTCCTCTTGATATTCAGCATTACACAACTAAACCTGTTGCTGTGGAGAGCTGAATTTTGATGGCCTGGGGCACTGAGCAATTTGGGGGGAAGGAAGGATGTTGTTGTTGTTAGTATTATTAGAGGCTGCTTAGGGCTTTGGAATGCTGGAAGTAATCTCAGAGGAGGTAGACAGACTGGAAATGGATGATTAAATAAGCAGAATTAATATATATATGCCGTGTGTTTATCGTCTGCTTCTGCAATTTATTGCAATTTCACTCACTGTTGACGTTCCCTAATTCCTCTTTTCCACATTAGAAAATAAATGGTAAGGGCAGGAAAAATCAGCTGGGGTTTTCTTCCTTTGGTCTTTATTAGATGGAATGATTTTAAGTTATGAAAGCAAGGACAAACATTTCTCAAAAGTACTTTAACCATGCCTTAGCCTGAGGACTCTGCCCTCTTTAAAGGAAAGAAATATAATGAAATTTAAATATGTGGAAGCTGGAGTATTTTAGCAGGGCAGAGATTTTTTTTTTCCCATGTACTTCAGGACTGTGAAGATTTTTTGTCTCTTTATAATTACATCATTCTGGATTTTAGATGGCTACAAATTAAGAATTGAAGAAAACATATTTTGGAAATATTTAATAACCTCTTGGCAACAAAAAATCCCAACAAACAGATAAGAGCACCAAGTAATTATGACTTAATTCCTATTGAATGGTTCAGGGCCTTTTCCTGTCATCTGAGAATTAACTCTACTTAAGATGAAACAGTATATTGGAATAGCAGACAATCTTTTTCCCCCTGCCCCTTTAGCTACCTTGTTTTGTGCAGTTTCTTCTGCTGCAATGCAGGGATGGAGGCAGGTGGGTTTCTTGTTCTCCAGCTCTCCAGAGAGCTCCTATTAAAGCCCTAAAAGATTTTCAGGTAGAAGATGGGAAAAGCTGAACTGTAATTGAGTGGAAATTCAATTTATTGTTCTGAGTCAGGAAAACAGGCATATTTAGTCTGAAACAAAGGATAGTTACTTTGTAGATAAATTTGTTATACTTCCAAAGAGCTGGGATACTCAGAATGGTCTGTGAATATTTTATGGAGTGCAGTGATACACAAATTATCCCCACTGGGGCTCCTTATGCACAACTAAAACAAATTTCAATCTTTTTTTTGTGATAGTTTGATTTCAGGGTAACACCTACCACTGTTGAACTCCACAGTAAGACAAAAAGTTGGGGTTCTACCTGTTGAAGGGATGGTGGATTTACAATAGAAAAGATAAAATTTTTCTTGGGACAGGTAGAGGAAAAAAGTTTTTCTCTTAAAAACACAGAGGGGAAGCAGTGATGCACTTGGATTGGTGTGCTGCCTTAGGAAAAGCCAGTACTGTCAGCAGTAGCCCAAGGGTAGAGTGTTTATCATTTGACTTTCACTGTTTATCCAAAGGTTGAGGTATCTGATAAAAAAGAAAGGGCCAGTGTCAGGGTGGGTGCAAGGTACCACAAGGCCCAGCTCCCCTTCCCTTCCCCACCCAGCTGGTGCTGTAAAGGTGCCCAGTGCCAGTTTTTCTCCCCAAGTGCTTCATGCCACGACACATCTCTGCAGGTTGTTCATGTGCCTCCTGAGCTTCGTGGGTGGCTCATCCTGTTCAGAGCTTGGCATCTGCAGTGTCCCTTGCTGAGCTCTCTGTGGAGCTGGCCTGGAGAGGAAACCTGGTCAGTGGTGGCTAATGTGAAGCCTTTAATTTGGTGCTGGAAGAATATTTCACAAGGGGTTTGGAGCAGAAATTGCCACTTGGTGTCACTTGTTGCAGTGCTTTCTGGTGCAGCAGGAGCTGCACTAATGAATGCCTGTTCCTAGTGCTGTTCAGGGCAGCCCAAAACCACAGGAATGCAGTATCTTGATGATCTGTTAGGTAAAGTGTGAGCAGAGGTGGTGACGTGCTTTACTGATAAGTTGAGAGTACAAATCTGCTGATCTAAGGTTGGCTTGGTGCCTCCTGTGCAAAGGCAGGAGCAAAGGCAGGAGGTTAAGGGAGCAGGGGTGGCTTCTGCCTCCCTGAGCCCAGGAGGGACAGGCGGGTGGCTCTTCAAAGTGAGGGTTTGGGATACTCCTGTGTGCTTCAGTTCAGAGCTGGCATTGCAAGCAAAGGCTGGTAGCCCTTTAAAAGGTGTCTGTTTCATCTGTATTCCTCAGAATTTAGGTTTCTCATGCACTTTTGGCTGCCTGTAATGTAGAGCTGTGAATAGCTACTGCAGGTGAGCCTTAAATCAAGATCTGATGCAACTGTAGCACCGCTTACTCTGAGATCAGCTCCCCAAGCAAATGTAGCATACCAAATGATTTTTAATAATGTAGGACTTTGGCTAGGCTATGCCCTGAGGAAGAAGTGATGGGAGGTAAAGTTTTCCCCCCAAGCTGGAGAGCTTGGCAGAAAGATATGCTGGGCACACATCCCAGCTGGGACTCGGCCAAGATCCAGATGAAGATACATTTTAAATCCCACCTTGAAGTGCCTATAGTAAAGCATCCTTCTTTCCCTGCTCTTAACAGCTGGGGGCAGAGGGGACAGCACTTGCCATTCCCTTTGGGAATGTGTGGTGCTTGCCAAACAATAGTTGCCGAGAGAGAAAAATGAAGCACTAAAAATTCCTTTAATTACATTTTGCTGTATTTGTACGCTTGATAATAGCTGGTAGTACTTGTTTCAGAATACTTTATGATTTTTTCCCCATCACATTAGCCTTTGAAAAAATACTTGGGCTAATGTTTTTCTTCATCAGGATCTAAATTTTGCTCAGAGTATACTGCAGATGGGTGGGTTTTTTTATCCCCTCAAGTATTATTGTGGAAAGGTATTTGGATCTTTGTGTAATAATATATAGTCAGGCAGGAAGCAGCTTATCTGCAGCTTTTCTGGACAGGACTTTGCCGAAAGATGTGGTGCGTGAGCATGTTGATTTTTTTTTATTATCTTGTAACAACAACCCCCTGTTGGGCTCCCTTATTTGCATTCCTAGCATGACGGCAAGGTGAATAATTTAATTCCAGCAGCCTACGCCACGTGATGGTGCGAGGAGCCGTCTGCGATGCCTCCCCCTGCACCGACAGACTTTGGGGAGGAATGGAAACTTACAGAAGTGATGCGAAATTGTCGCATGTCCTCCCTTAACCCTGGGGAAATCTCTCGGCGGAGCGATCGCTTCATCCTTTGCTTTTCCACGCGTTCCTCTGACGTGGAGTTTGGGGTGTGTGTGTGTGTGTGTGTGTGAGCCTGTGAGCAAGACGAGCGAGGGAGTGGGAAGCGGGGAGGGCAGTGGGGGGAAAACGCACACCCAGGCACAGAGCTCGTCGGAGCAGGAACAGCGAGGAGCCGGGAGTGCAGCCGCAGGCAGCGGGGAGTGGAAATTTACAGCTGCTTGTGAGCGCCTGTGCATGTCCAAGTGATCCTTTCTGCTCACGCTTTTCCAGAGGCTGAGGGCCGCCCGGCGGGAGAGGAGCGGGAGGCCGAACCGCGGGATCCCCGGGCTCTGCCACTTGTGGGCGACCAGCGTGGGGAATAAAGCGGAATTAATGGGAGATCGCTGAGGGCGGCTGCCGGCGGCGCGGGCTGCGGGAGGCGGCAGAGCTGTCTTCAGCACCCGGCCATGGGGCTGCGCTAGGAGCCCCCAGCTTCCCACCCACGGTAAGTGCCAGACGAGGTGATGTCCTCCGAGCCACGGAAAGTTGAGGGGTTTGATGAAACTTTCCTTTTTTCCAGCTAGCACCAGCCTTTTGGTAACAAACCGCTTGCCTGCTTATTCTCGATAGTTAGGCTGGTAGCTTTTAATAGCTTTGTAAACTGTGTTACCAGGAGTGGCTCTTTAACGCAGGCAACCCTAAACAATGCTCCTCCTGTTACATAAGGCGCTGGCTCTGCGACCAAGCACTCCGTGTCCATGGAATATCTCTGGAAATGGCTTTATTTACAGTGTGGTTTCCAAAAATAAAATATCTGCAATATATCATTTCTCCTGCTCCTCTCCGCGGGCTGCCTGCAGCTGCGGGCTGGCTCCTGGGATGCAGAGGAATGAGAGCGTGGCCACTTGCATAAGGCAGGGGAAGGAAGGAGACGGAGGGAAGATGAGTGCCCGTGTGAGCTGCCACAAGGAAGAGCCCATGCAAATGTCCCAGCTCCTCCTTTGCAGCCGATAGGTCCTGTCCACTGGAAATGCTGATTCTATGCCATGGGCGATGCTTGAAGTCTTTATCAGGCAGAACTTTAATGGAGCTTAAGGGAAGTTGGGGTCTTTCTTAAAAGCAAAGGTTCTTTCTTGGGAAATATTATGAGTGAAGTCAAATTACTACTATAGAAAATTATTTTAATCCATTACGAAGCTATTGGAAGTAACACAGCAGACTTGCTACAAACTTGATCAAGTGAATGCTGTGTAGAGAGGTAAGTTTAGTAATATTGGACCAAATACAAAAATAGTATCCACCTTCCTCACTAATGAATTTAGAGGAAGTCCTATTCCCTCTTGGCTGCTGCCTGTGTTATTTAAATTATGTTACCAGTTTCCATTATTTCTACAGATACTATTCCTACTAGAAATGGATATTTAATTTGGTTTTCCTTTTACTTAAGTAAATGAAAAGCTGTTAAGGGCTCTTCTGTTAGAATTGTGTGTACTTCAGAGACATTTGTTAAGAGAGCTCTTTCTGCATGACTGAGTTTGTGGGAGTTTTGCTATGGACTACAGTTAGGCATGGAATTGAATTCTTAATCTTTTAGGTTTTAAAGATCTCTGTGGTAGCAAATGCAAATTGGGATTCCAAATATTCTTGACTCATCAATCCTGCAAATTTGGTGGCTGTAAAACCTCTGTATATTTCTAAAACCTCTTGTATATTTCTAGTTTTATTGAATGTGAAGTAATAACCTACCACTTCTAGCTAGTTCATTAGCATGATTGGGAGAGTCTATGTGATCCTGTGATACACATAAATGATGGTGGTGTGAGTGTGGTGCCACAGGATGCCATTTCTGCATGGGTGAGAATCTGAATGTTACCTGGCATTGGGGTGTGCAAATGCTGTTTTGTAATAAAATACTAATACTAATAATATGAAAACACAGGACTTCCAATAGAAGAACACAAGCCAGCAAAATGTCCTTTCAATTCTGTTCTCTGTGCCCTACTCATGATAAATTTAGATTAGGTATTAAAAAGGAATTTTTTATGGTGAGCGTGGTGAGACTGGCACAGGATGCTGAGAGAAGTTGTGAATGCCCCATCCCTGGAAATGTTCAAGACCAGCTGGATGAGGCTCTCTGCAGCCTGGTCTAGTCGAAGGTGTCCTTACCCATGGCAGGGGGCTTGGAACCAGATGATCTTTATGGTTCCTTCCACCCAGACTATTCTGTGATTAGTATTTTGTTTGTATTGCCACACATTTATACCCCCTTTATGATCATCACTGCCTCATTCTGAGTATGGTTGGTGAACATCTGAGCTGTAGCATCTGCTCCAGCAACCCTACCCTCTTCCCATACCCTTCTTTCCCTCTTGTGCTGGTACAGCCCTAGACTCTATCTGGGCAGAACTGGACTGGAAACCTGTGTGACCTTTTTTTCCCCAGCAGGCTATTTCTTGTTAACCTGGGTCACTTCCCTGACCTGGCTCTCCATGTGGCCCTGCAACAGCTGAATGGCTCCCACAGAGGCTGTAGGGATGTGAATACATGTGGAGCAGGGTGTCACCATCACAGAACAAAGCATCTATCAGAATAGAGTGCCTCAGTGACCAGATTGCTTTTTGGTGTTTCGTTTTATCCCCTGTGTTTGCTGAAAGACTGTACATACAGGGTTTTTTTTTTCTTGTTTTTTACTAAAGTGGCATTCAAGCACTCAGATAAAGAGAGTTAATAATTTTTTTGAGTGCTTCCATAGAGCTACACCGTAGCGCTTGAGTGGAGCATCACCGTGAGTGCCTTCAGTTTCATAACACAATTGAACAATGGTGTGATATTATTATTCTCTTTCTGTAGAGGTGATCAGATTAAGGGCAGAGCTGCCTACTTCTTTTCCATGTCTGATCTTCAGGATGCTTACCATCTGCTAAAAAAGTGACATGTGTGGTGATGGTAGGCATTACTGTGATGTTTTGTGTGTTCAGGTGAAGTTTCAGCTAATATCCATCTTCATTTCAGGTGATGCAACAAGTAGGCAACATCAAAGCTTATGATGAGTAAATTCTTGAGTTTTTGGAAAAATCAAGTTGCCAAGCAGAGATGGATGACATTCATTCACCCTAACCACAAAACAATCCCATCTTCTGTTAATCTTTTGTCTCATTTGCAGTGCACCTTCCAAAATCTGCAACTCGTAAGGAGAATTTGCAGAGTAGTTGCTTGTTCCATAGCCTAGATTCCTTTTGCATATCAAGTAAAACGTGGGTTGTGTGAGGAGACTGCACTGGGGAGGGTGAAAGGACAAACTGGGCTTCTCTGGGTGCTTACCACACATGGGGGCTTCCATCTCCTGGTTTGGGGGCATTGCTCTGTCATTGCAACAGCTTTCCCAAATGTGGCAGGACAGAGAAATGAGGACCTCTTCCATTATGTGGAGACTGAATTAGACAAGATGATGAAGAAAGTGTTCTAACTTGGGACCAGGACCTATGTGGGTCATAGGCACACTGCAGTGACTGGGAAATGAAGGTCTTTTTTTCCATTCCAGAAACTCTCACATGATATGAGTTATTGAAGTGTTTTGATTCTGATCAATAACTTGATGAAGGTTGGGAGCTAAGGCAAGACAAACGTCTGATACTCCATGGGAAGGAAAATTTTTTTCTCATTTATTTTTGGAGACCAAATATTTTGTCCAGAGGAGCATCTGCAAAGAGTGCATGGATGGACTCATGTGCTCTCTTCCATTCTTGCTTTTGTGGGCAGGAAGAAGCCTTTGTTACTGAGCTGCTTCACTGAGTCACTTCATAGTGGGATGGGCTGCTGAGCAGAGTTGCTGTGTGCATTTTTCTTTCATTGTGCTTACAAGTTCAGTTGCACTATGATATTTTGAGGAAGTATTTGACTTAAAAGCAGAGAAATTGTGGAGAGTGCCTACAATCAGACCTAGATCTCTTTCTGTACTTTATAGCTGTGCTGAATTTTTTTTAGTACATTCTCTTTATAAGTAGATAAACTGGCAGAAGAGATATTTTGAAGCCTGATAAAGTGTCGGCTTTGTTGTCACATGATCTAGGTTGCATTCCTGACACAGCCACTGATTTTTTTTGTATGTGGCCTTGGGTAAGTCTTGTCATCTCTCTGTGTTTCAGCTTCTCCCTTTGCGGAGGAGACAGAATAAAAGCAGGTAGATAGGTTTTTTGAAATTGTGTTTTCCATCTTTGTTGAATGTGTGTAGAGTTGGAGACCTCTGAGAGACTGTGTGCCCTGAATATGAAGGGATATTAAATCTTACAAGCTACTGAATACCCTAAAAGTCATGTCTTGTAAACCACATCCAGCTCTGGATTCAATTCACTGCTTTGGTCTGTGTGGTTTTTTTTGTTTCCTGACTTGAACAGAAACAGGCTGACATTTAGAAAGTGGTTCATTATTGTTTCCTTTTGGTGTTTCTATGGCTTATCTAACATGAAATCAGTGCCATTTTTTTCTCCCAAACATAGATGGAATGGTATTCCATGAAGTATTTTTGTAAAAGTAGAGTTTCTAAAATGTGCTGGACACTCCATCTCTGGTGTCTGAAATGTCATGTTCACACTGATGGAAACAGCAGGCTTAGGAAACTTCATTTCCTCCTACAGCACTGCCAAGGCATTTTCCTCATGACTGGGAGAGACAATCTCTGAGACCAGGAGAGTTGGTCTGGTAAGATACAGCTGTTTCTTTCCTTGGTCTCATAAGCTCCTCTCAAGAGCACCATTGAAATAACATCATCAAAACTAAATGTTTCACAAGTTGGCTGGTTCTCCATTATGAATTCAGGAGTGTCCACAATCCATTTTTGATGTTATGAAAACATATGTTGAATAACCATTAGACGGAAAAGTTTTCCTAGAAAGTGGGAAAGAAAGGGGTTCATTCAGTCCTGTCCCTTGCTGCCAGACAGCACTGTCAAAAATTTATGAACAGATGCTCTGTAGTGTGCCTGGTAGATTAGGTCATTTCAAAACCTCAAAGCTCCAATGGGTGGAAACCTTTACATTTCCAGCTGAAGTTTATACATCAGCAGTTTTTAGCCATTTGCTTCTGCATAAATAAAGTGTTATTGTTATTTAAGCTGAAATAACTTTTTCTGCTTTCCTGTATTTTTATTCTAAACTTATGAAGGTGAGCACTTTTAGCCTCCAAGACATGCTGGTCTTCCCATTTTTCTGCCCATCCAGTGTGCTTCTCTCCACCCACTCTAACCTCTGTTGATTCTACTTGACTCTGGGTGTACAGTGTTCTGTATGAAGGTCTATCAACACTGTGTACAAAGGCATAGATACCCTTGCATTTCTACTGACCATTATTTTTGTGATTCATCACAAATTTGCATCTGTCTTTCTCACATCTGTAAAGTACTTGTGTGTTTGCATATGTCACCAGTTGCTTGTTTTCATCATTTCTCATGGCAAGTCCTTAGCTTGAAGCAGATATTCTTAGAATGGTTTGGGTTGGAAGGAATCTTTAAAGGTCATCTAGTCCAATTCCCTCTATCATGGATGTCTTCAACTAGATCAGGTTGCTCAGAGTCCTGTCCAATCTGATCTTGAATGTTTCTGGGGATCTGGAGCATCTACAAACCGTGTCTCATCTACCATTCAGCATTATCCTATACCTTCTACTCTTAACTTTTATCCCATTTTTATTACCTTTGTTCTTGACTCCATGCAGTTTCCCAGGTAATGATATTCCAGTCCTGTAATGTGTTGATAATATCTTTCTATTTTCAGTCACCACAATTTTTGGATAGGCTCTTAATTCCTGTACCTCTCTAAATATGATCCCATCCACAGATTGCTCTTGCCTTCTCAGTCAGATGACACAATAATTTTCTTCTTCAATTAATTTTTGGTACTATATTCAAATCTGTGAATTTCCACATTAGATACATGGATTCTACTCTGTTTTCTGTTTAAAATATATTTATAAGGAATTGTAGTATGAGCTACCTTTGGTGAGCCTGTGTTGCATTTTTTTCAGTTGTCATTTCTCTTAGTTTTTCTGTTATTTTTAGACTGGTTTCTTGAGAGAATGAGGCTTATGTGGTCACATTGTCCATTTCTCATCCCAATTCTCTTCTCATGGTACCTTTTGAACTTGCTGTGAAATTTCAAGCAAACTTGACAGAGGACTAGATAGATGCCTGGAAAAAAAACAAGTTCCAAAAAACATACTGAAAATAAGTAATGTAAATAATAGGACCTCTAAACCAAATTAGTGCCTCTACTGAACAGAAGACGTTCCAAGAAAAAGCTTAGAGAGCAGAGAGCTGGTACAAAGAGGAGGACAGGACAGAAATGCCCAGCTGTGATAAAAGCTTCTTTAGTAAGAGCTTGTGCTCTCTTTGGTTCTGGAAACTCCAGTCATGGGGAGCAAAGCTGGAGGACAGGAGTCCTCCTTTTGCCACTTGCCTTATAGGATGACCAGCCATAAGACTAAGGAATACAACTCCTAAATCTCAGCAGAGTGACTTTACCCCCATGTGCTTCTGCCTGTAGTTGTGAACAGCATGTGTCCCCCTAGAAGATCCCTGCATGGGCAACTAAAAGGTTCTGCAGCTGCCAGTATGTATTTTCTGAAGTGATGGATCATCTTCTGCCAGGTTAAAAACTGTATCCTGGGAAGGGATAAATCCAAAAGTGTTGTTTCATGCACATCTGTGCCTCTTCCCACGTTGCTTTTTATCTAAAACTTTGTCTCTAATGAAGTAATGCAGAGACTTGGCTCTGTTCAACAGAGCAATGAATTAAACAGTTTCTTGAGTCCCTTCCTGCCCTATTATTGGTGTTTTTGCTGTTGTGATTAAGATGCTGGTAGGGTATGTAGGGGGAAAAAAAGGTGCTTTATCACTGAGCAGTGCTCTGGTTACTTGCTGGAACCAGATACTGGAACTATGCAGTGGAAAAGTGCTGGTTCTATGGCAAAATTAGTGGTTATTTGAAATACAGACACATTACTCTAGACAGGCATGTAAGTTACTTTTTGAGAGGAAATAATAGTTTATTGTCAGCTTTTCAGTTAGAAATGTGAACTTCATTTTTAAAAACATCTCAGAACCTTCAGCTCATGGGTACCTTATTTAAAAAATCAATTTATCGCCCCCTTTTCTTTTCTTTGTGTGAAGACTTCTGAGAGGAAAAGATGAAGGGATGACTTTAGCAATCTGAATATACCTACCCCACCCTGGATGAAAAGAATTCTTTTCTGAAATGCAACTTCCCTGTTAAGCTCCTGATTTCAGACTCTGTCTCTTGCATCATCATGTCCTCATGCCATGCCTTCAGGATAATAAAAACATGCAGAATCAGGTCCTTCTCAAAGTGTATTGTGAATTATTAATCTTCTATTTGCACCATATTTGGGATTACAGAGTGCTTGGCGCTTGCTAGCAGCATCTAAACAACTTTATTGTGTAATACTGTCATCACAGTCTTTGTCAGTGCTTGTGGGTGCCCCAAAGGGTGACTTGTTAGTGCACCCAGGCTTCAACCTTGCACCTTGTTAGGCTGAGGTGGGATTCTGCTCTGGTGACTGCTGGTGCCAAAACTTGCACCTCTGAGCTGCATGGAAGCAGGATTCTGCAGCTGCATGGGAGCAGGATTCTGCAGCTGGGAGCTCAGCTGAGGAGTGAAGGTCATGTAGCCAAAGCTGGAGAAATAAAAATGAGTTTGAGCAGGACCGTGAGGAGCTTGAAAATAGGAACTCAAAAGTGGTGAGGTTTCAGGCACTGAATGTGAAAATATTCCTGTAAAACTGACCTAGCAACAAATGAGAAGCTAAATACAAACTCACCTATTTTGGACACTGTAAAAGAACTTTTGGTTTAAATAAGACATTCAAAAATATTTCCTGTGTGTCATAGAAACTCTTCTTGTAAAGATACTCTGCAGAAGTGTTTTGAAATTATTTTAATAAGATATTAGGACAAAGTCTGTATAGATTTTGCTTTTAAAGTTTGAATTAATTTTGTACTTGGCTGTTTTATATGGTTACTATACATAGTTGCAATAGAATGTATGCCTAATCTGGGTATTAATTCCATAGGTTATTTGGGGATTAGTAACACATGGATGTATGGCTCAAATGGGATCATATTTCCTGATGGACTCTGTAGTGTGCCCATAGTAACAATGAAGCATGAGAGGAGCTGGTTCTTTGGGACCACTGGGCTTTCTTTACACTGTGTGTATTGCACTTCTCTAGTTCTCTCATTTGAAACCTCTCATATCAAGCTTTATTTTTTTTAACAGCAAATGTTGGAGAATAATGGGATTGAAGTGGTTTGTTTGTGTATTTATGTTTTCACAACTAATTTTACAAATGTGTGTATGGAGGAATTGTGATGTTTTTCTTTTGTTGTGGAAGGAGATGAAAGTTTGAGATTATTTTTTGCTTTTTGTTCTTCCCCCCCCACCCCCTTTTATCTCTTTTTTATTGTACAAACTGGAATGCAGTCCAGAACAGTGTTGGGCTTCTAACCAGAACATATTCCCATCTGTAGTCAGTCATTGACTTCAATAGATCTTTGTACTGGACCCTCAGCAAAACCCATAAGAATTCACAGCCTAAGCAGAAACTGAGCTACTTGGTTTCTTTCATATATAAATACAGTGATGTAGTATTTGCCTTTCTAACCATACAGAAGAAGAATGTTTCAAATTAAACAAACAATCCATTTTCATTAAAATGCTCAGTCTGTCATTTAAATGTAATGAATATGTTTGTGTTTATATTTGGGCCTGATCCTCTGTTCTTTATTTAACTCAGGCAATGCTCTACACCAGTGAGATCTGACCCACAGATTCTTGAAGTCTCTTAGGGGATAGCTTAAACTGCTTTCTCTCAAGGTCCCCATGGCAGACAAAGCAAAGCAACAGAAGAAGGAGGAGAGATGGCAGAGAAGCTGGGACTCCATTTTGCAATGCTTAAAACAAAGAGTGCTTTTGGTGTGCTGGCACCTAGAGCTGGTTTTCTGCACTGTGATGGAGCTGGTGAAGTCTGACAGAAACCCATATGTGAAATCTAGTGACCCATATGTGAAATTTAGTGGAGCCTGCCAGATGTGCAGTGTCCAAAATACATTGGACATGGGCATGGACTTGCTGGCGTGCTGACCTATAGGTCAGAGCTTCCTGCAGGAAGCATCCAACTCCTGTGCAGGTGCTGAGTAGTTGCTTTTCGTGTTCTAATGGTAGCTTATGAATCCCCAATGAACTTGCAAGAACTACACATGAGAGCTTTCACTACTCCACGGGGTGGCTGAAGCAAAATGTAGTGCTTGAGGTGCAACCTTTTATTGTTCTTAGTGTCTATGTGTGTTTTTATTGCATTTTTGTATAAGCCTTAAAAGCTGTTTTTGCTTGTTGTTTGACTTAAGGCAGTCCTCTTCTATCCTGAAGGAAGAAATCCAGGTGAAGGAAGACCATGCCTTTGTTTAGTAAATCGCACAAAAATCCTGCTGAGATTGTGAAAGTTCTGAAAGAAAACATGGCCATATTGGAGAAACAAGAAAAAAAGACAGACAAGGTATGAGGTAATGTTGTAGAAGACCAATAATGTTTTTATGCTGGGAGAATAGCAGAATAATGGGAATAACATTGTGTTTGGTCGCTGCCCTGATCCTGTGAGTGCTTGCCTGTGTGTTTGAATGGTTCTGCTGAAATCAGGGGGCTTTTGCATAAATAAAATACATAAAATCTGGGGCTCAGACAGAAAATGCTGAGATCCAGGAGCCTCAGCCAAAACAAAGGGTTGCTCTCCCCCTACTTTAAACAGTGATGAATCTAGCAAAACAGCTTGGAAGGCTGTGTGAAAACTGTTGTACTGTTAATGGTGTTAGCAGGATAACAAATGAGGTTGCCAATTAATGTGTGGGTACCCACAGAGAAAAACTCTACTTCTGATGCACAGTTTCCAGAAACCAGGAAAGTTGTATGTGTCCAGATTTGTATAAAAGAGATCTCACTCTGTTCATCCTTTCTAATTTTCTGGGTGCCAGTGCTTCCTAAAAGAGCTGTGCTACTCATTTTCTATTTATAGTGCTAGGCTTTTGCTAATATTACTGCTCTCTTCTAATTCCATGACACAGACTCGAGTTACTTTTGCTGCTTTTCCAGTGACCACTTAATAGGTACAATGCAACACACAAAATCCTCCCAGTTAGGAATTTGAGCTTGTATAATATATATATTTTATATATATATATATATATATACTTTTTTTTTTTTTTTTTTTTTTTTTTTTTAATCTGAGACTCTGACCCTCTACACTATTGCTGTAGTAGAAATATATGGTTTTGGTTAACAATAGACTAACTTTAAGTTAAAAGTGATTGTCAGTGGAAGCAGAAATAGCTGATAAGGAACACTGATACCTTTTCCATGGAGCTGATGTTTGCGTGTGTGCATGTTGTGCTTCCCCCACCTTGTGCAGGAAGTTGTACAAAGACAAACCCAACCCAAAAAGTAGGCATGGAGCCCTTTGCACCCTTAGTGAAATCCTCTTGAAACTTTTTGGTTCAAAGCAAGTAGCTCAGAGTGTGTTAATTATGTAAGGTAAGTCACATGGATTTCTGGGAGGTCTCTGGTATTTGATGTTTCATTCTGAAATACCTCCAGTAACCTCAGAATGGAGAGAATTTGACTCTGAACTAAAACATAAAATAATAACTAAATAAATCAACAGAATCTGTTCTGCCCTGCTGAATTAATCCTTTGGAGCCTGATTAAAGAAGACTTTCAAAGAAGAAGTTCCATACTTGAATTTCTTTTTGATCTGCTTTGCAGAGTGATTCCTCAGGGTTGTGGTTTTGAGAATTTTTGGCTTTGAGCTGGTTTGTATATTTGGGTGTCAGTGACAAGGAGAAATTCAGACTTCTTAGATGACTGCTCAATGTAAATTTTTTGTGAAAGTCAGAACAGCTGGTGTGTGTTTTCCTCACAGAGCAAAAGACACAGAATGCTTCCCTGGTGTATTGGAATGGAAACAGCTCATGAACTCAATGACGCCTATTTTACAGGAAGAGGTTGATTTTCACTTAGTTTTTGTGTACTTCATTGCTATGGGGTAGAGACTGTTCCTGGGCTGAAGGGGAGTGATCAGGGGAGAGGAGAGAGAGGGACAAGGCAGCCTCTTCAACAGCAAGGGAGAAGGTGAGGAAAGCCTTTTTTTGGGTTGGTTTAAGCTTATGTGGCCTGTTGACTCAGGGCTTTGTACTGTAATGTCAAGGAAGCACATAGCGTCCTTTTCCTTGCAGAAGGAAAGGTTAGAGACTCCTTAGCAGTTCTGCCTTTTATCTAAACTGCTCCACTGAGCTGTCCTGAAATAAGAATTCTTTCCTGTTAAAGAAAATAACTAAATTTATTCTCCTGAGTTTATGGAAGTAAATCATAAGGACTGCCTTTACTACTGAGATGGTGATAAACTTTAAAAACTGGCAGGAAAAATAGCTCTTGCAAAATCACCCAGCCCAATCACACCAGCTGCTATCCATTCAGGTTTGTGAACTTAGTAATGCCATTTCAAAGTGTTGTTTGCAGTTTGAGTTGGAGAAGAAAAGACAATGGGAAGTCTTTCAGTGGCCCACAGGTTTTCAAAATATTCTCAGTAATGCTAATGAGTAATGTCTTTTCATGAGAATGATTGGAGAAATGCAGCTGAAAACAGAAGCAGAGAAACAAAGCACAGTGCTGTACTCTGTGCTCTTGAAAACCTAGCAAGGTTTTTAAGTCTACCTCCAATTTGACTTCTGGAGGAAGAAGAAATCTGTCAAACTTTCATGAAAGGGCCTAGAGGTTTAGCTACTGCAAGAGCCAGAGACCCTGGATGTCTCAGAGCTGGGTTTGGACCTTGTAGCCCTGTGACCTGGGAAGTTTGTGACTCAGGGCTGTCCAATTTTCCAGCTTTCTAGCTCCTAGTCTGCTGTAAGAACTAAAAGAGTATTGTTATGCCTCACTATAAAACCAAAGTTCCCAGTTGTACTTCCAGGTACAACTCCAGAGCATCCCTGATTTTGCGTGCAAAGTAGTTTCCAACTAGGACTTGCTTCAGATGCTTAAACAAGATTTATCCTGTGACAATTAAGCTGTTATTGTAGTACAGCCAATGTGGTATGTGGGTTGAGACAGATAAAAGCTGCTAATACAGGCAGAATTGGCAGAGAAGTGGGACAAAGCCTGAATTAACTGCAGGGCTGGCAGAGAACCTCCTTTCCTTTCCAGCTGAGAAATTGTGAGTATGAGGTGAAGATGCCATGGGCAGCCAGGAGGGCACAAGGTCAGACAGAGAGGGGCTTGATGCTTCTAATACAACTTTGTGCAACTTTCAGCAGGAACCATCTATGTCTTAGAGGGGATGCTTTTAGATATTGCAGAAAGGATCATTCCTGCCAAGCTATGGAGTGCACAGCTAGAGGGAACTTTGCAGCAGAGCAGTTAGGACTTCTCAGGTAATGGGAAGAGGGTGGAGGATATAACTTGATAGACAGAATGCGAGAAGCCAGTTGTAAGTGTAAAGGAAATTATACATATTTTCTGAGGCATTTCCACATGCACACATAATATACATAGGTTTGCACTCTTCCTTCATGATGCTTTTTGTTACTTATGGAATAGTACCCATTCAGGCTTTAGCTAAACTCTATTGACTGCACTAGCATCTGTCTCCTTAGATAAGGATTGAATTTGACCCACTTTCTCCATGTGTCTAATTTTTTTGAAACTATTAATGTGTTGTGTTGCCATAGTGCTTCTGATGCTTTTTAAACACTCCCAACTGAAAAACAGGTTAAATTTTTATGTTTGGTTCCTATTTTTTATGTGGGCTTTCTTGTTTGTTTGCTTGCATGGATATATGTGTGCTTAAAGCTTTGCCATTTTCTCAGCTACATTTTGATGGTTGATAGACCACAGGTTGAGAAGTGCCAGCATATCTGACTCTCCTTTTTTTCTGAAGTGCTCTTTCTAATACCTTGTTTTTACAAATTTTAAAAAATAATATCTATTTTAAATGAGGGATTGCAGCACTGGCAAGTTTGATGCAATAATTGGGAGATAAGTAGGGTTAGACAGAGCTGAAAAAGTGGACTAAAATGTTCTTTATCAACAATCCTCCTCTCTTCCAACATCTGAAATGAAATAAGGTGTTCTTCAAGCATATACAATTGCTGACATCCTGTTTGGGCTTTGATGTGGTGAAGAACAATTAAGTTTTATTGCAGTATTGTATAAATGTCATTACAATTTAATCTCAGTTATGTAGAATTGATCAGTCCTTGAATTTAATGAGAAATGTCCACTCTGGAACTACCTAGAAAAACAGGAAAGTATTTAAATACATAGGAAAGAAAGCCTTCAGAGCTTAGGCTGTCTTCTTTCTGGTACAAACTCCTATAGCATTTGGAGGATGCATGTAAGTAGAGGTGAAGAGAAACCATGATACCAAGAGGCCATACCTGTTGAACCTGAGGAAGAAGGGACAGCATGTGACGCTCTGGTCACACTGCTTCATTTATTGCTGGTGTGTCACCGTGTCTTTGCTGATGGCTGTTGTAAAGGAACATTGATAGAAAGGGTGCCTGACCAAACTCACAAAAAAAAGAGTGTGACATCCTGACTGCTCAAAGCCTTGTGTTCAGCTGCTGAGCCCAGTCAGCACCAAGCAGTGTGGGTGGCATCCAGTTTGTCACTGAAGGACATCCTTGAGCACATAGCCCTCCTGCTGCTAACCAAACACCTTGGGGTGTGGCAGCCTGACTCAGTGCCATTTGTGGTGCCTACAGGTTTGGTAACATTTTCTGAACCTGCCCTGCAGCAAAAGCCTTCCAAGTGTCACAGGTTTTAAATTTAGTGCAACAAACGGATGTGAGGTTGGTTGAAACTTGGTCTAATCTTTGCATGTGGTCTAGATGGGCTGAAAGATTTGCAGTTTCTGGTATAGCCGATCCAAGACCAGGGTTTATTGTGGGAAATGAACCCCAAATGCATGAGAGCAGGTTCAGAGCACTGTGCTGAGTGCTTTCCTGTCAGGCAGAACTGCAAGCTGCAGTGCCTTTAGTCAGTGCTCAGAAGCAGAGTGAAGCGAGATGTAAAAATAACCTGAAGTGTCGCACTTCTGCCCCTTTCACTTAAATCTCTCTAACGAGACTGCTCCTTCAGGTAGGTCACTGCAATCTGTCCTCTCTTTCATCTCCACGTGCTGTAACAAATTTGGTGCTGTTCTCAAGGGTCAGGAGAGCAGCATTTTATTTCGGCTGCAATTAAAAGACTTCAAGATATCTGGAACAAATACTTCTATCAATAAATCCTGCTTTTTTACATAGCAACGAGGAAACCATTCCTGGCTGCTGTTCACCTTGCTGGCTGCTGTGTTGGTAGAGCTCTGGGGATTGGTGTGTGAGATGAGGTGCATGCAGAGGCCTCTGTGTGCATTTGCATGGAAGAACAGTTGCGTGACTGCCGGGAACGTGAATACCCATGGATGCGATTCTGCAGCTGCCAGAACCAGTTGCAAAATTGCTTTCCATTTCATTGCTGCACACTGAAACCAAGGGAATGAGATAAGAAGGGTTTGGCACCCCTTCCCCCTAGCTCTGTGTGTCCTGGGGTTTTGTGGAGCGTTTCATGTTTCAGCTTCCCTGTTCTGCTAAGGCCTGTTATTGCTCTAGAGGTGGGAGAAACTCCAGATACTATCAGGTTCTGGTGCCAAGAGTTTAAACCTGTCTCTTCTGCTTGCTTTTATTTTTAAGGACTTTCAGAACCTTTAGTTCTGTCTTAAGTGCAGCCTTAACAGTGGGAAAGGAATTTATGTCCAGGTGGGGCAAACCTGTCTTGTCCATTTGATCATACATCCTTTTAAAAGGCGTTTCCCTGCTGTGCTTGCTTGCCCAAATTGTCTTTGCCAGCTTCCTTGAGTACAGGTCCATAATGTTTTGCTAAATAACAGACATCAGGCCTCCTGATCCAAAATACCCACAGTTTGTCCCTGTAGGTCCATTCAGCATGAAATTGCATCAAGAATAAGTCAGTTGGGGTGATCTTGAAGTTACGTGGTTGCTTGATTCAGATTCTGCTAATGGCTTTTCTTGGGAATCCTCCATGTAGAGAGAGCTGCATTGGCACTGCTTTTTAGGAGAAAAATTGGTTTGAATCACACAGTGAGAATATTTTTAAACCAGATAGGACCGAATCAAGGAGCTTTATGCTTTTAGTTGCAATATATAGCATGGAGTACTGGCAGATCACTGAATCACACATTGGAGTATTTAACATCGCACTGGCAGGCATCTCTGTGTGTTACTGTCTGCTGCTGTGCAAGAGAGAAACAGTTTATAGAGAGATTTTGGACCTGGAAATGTGCTAGGTACACATACAGAACCTGTATGGGCCTATTTGTCATATTCTTGTGTTTCTCCCCTCGACAGTCAATCCCACGCTTGAAGATCAATCAGTCTTTCGGGGAAGATTTTTTCATATAGAATTTCAGGGAATCATTTTTCCCTAAGTTCCTTTCTTTCTGTTATGTTCCTGTTATGTCAACAGTGACAAAACTTTGATGTGTGAGGAAAATAAACCAAGACAAAAATCTTCAACTTACAAAATTTCCAGCTCTGCCTGAAGCTGTTGGTAGGTTTAGAAAGACACATAAAAACTGACAAAAAATCAGCTTTATGAGGAGGGGATGCTGAACATGTTTATAATTTAATATAGAGAAGTTATGCAGGCTTATCTTTGCTGTCTGTTTTCCCTCTCCAAGGCTGTTGTGGATCATCTAGTCCAGTAGGGTTGGCAGAGTAACCCAAGGAATGTTAGATTTCAACATTTACACAAGATCCTGTCTTTCAAAATGGACCCAAAAACCTCTTGTGGGTTGATAGCCATTATAAACTACATTCTGTGGATGCACAGTCAGTTCTTGTTGGAAAGAGACTTGTTGGAAAGACCAGAAACTTGGCTTAGGAGGTTGACATCCTGACACCTGTGCAGGCACAGCAATACTCGTCTGTGTGTGCTGGGAATCAGCTTGCATTTCAATCTCACTTTTTTGTCCTACCTGCAACTTTTGACTGTCCAAAGTTCAGCATATCCCACTTTTGACATTAGTATGTTTATGTATAAGCTGTTCTGTTTAGGATTATGTGTTTAGTTTTCTCCTTTCCTTCTTTTTTCCTCTCTATTCACAAGAGCCTCTCTAAATATAATGGCATAAATTCAGTCATGATGGAAAGGACTTGTACCTAAGGGATTAAAGGACAATCTGCAGGAAATAAGATTATGCCTAATTGCAAGAGTGAGGCAAATGGCTGAAATGCTTTGATATTTCATGAAATTGTTTCTTTTGCACTCTAACTTCTGCTGGAGTGATGGTTGCAGCACTTTGCTCTTGTTGCTCTTGCCACTGAAAAGAAAAAATAGCATAGAAGTCAGAATTAGGGGTTTCTAGTGAATCCTTTTTATTTTTTGACACTGAAATTCTGTTTGGGACGCAGCTGGGGTGAGGATGTCTTGCTGAAGCTTTTTGTTGGTTTTTGCAATTTTTCCTAAAGAGGCTCAGGACTGGTCTGACTTCTTATGCAGATATGTTTCTGTCATCTTGTATTTTCCATGTATTTGAGTGAATAAATGTGCTTTGTTGTTTGTTTTGGACAGATGTTGGGTCTTTGGATCTTGGAATGTCTTTTTTCTCTGAGTATTAAGAAAGTTTCCATCCCAGAAACAGTGCTTATGTACTTAAAGTATTATTCTAAAATTGCTGTGAGATTAAGTGGAAATGTCAAAACGAAGGCTGTTAATTTAAGAATCTGTGTTTGGGATTATGGTTTTCCTCCAGATATATTGTGGGGGATATCCACTGAGGAGCAGTCCTTAGATTTGACCGTGAATAACTTTTGGTGGAGAGTTGCACATCAAAACACAGACCATGGAGATGCTGTGAAGGGGGAGGAAATGGCACATGAAATGTAAATTGCATGTGGAAAAGCTGAAGAGAGGAGTGGATGGGATGGCAGGTGGTTAGAGAAATGCAGCTGTGGTGGCCACTTCTGCCCACCAGCACCAGTATTCTATGTTTCATTTTCTCACACTGCACTTTTTTGCCTCCTTTTTGAGAATTAAACCTAAAGCTGAGTCCTGCAGACCTTTTTTCTACCTATCAGAAAGGACTGCTTATACTGAAAAGCAAAATTTAATTAATGTTTTTTTAAACTACAGAATGCCAGAGATATTCACACCCAGCCCAGCAGAAAGGGTGGAAAGCCAAAAATGTATGGGCTTTGCCTTTGAAATGAAAATATTTCCCTAGCTCTTATAAAGATTTAGAGCTTTAGTTTATAAGATAGAACCCCTGTGGTTAATCCCATCTGTACTCTGTGGGATATCTCAAGTGACACACGACTAACATTTGAGGTAAAAATAGGCTCTTTTGCTGAGTGATGGTAAGGAACATCAAGATTTCTGCTGTTAGAAGTTATCACACAGTCATGCTCATTTACACACTGCTCATGCTGGCCTATCTCAACCAGCAGAAAACTGCAAGTAGGTACAAAGAGACTGGGGGAGAGCAGTTCTTTATGCTGTGCAAAATCAATGCTTAAATCTTCCAGGTAGCTGCAATGTAAAAGTGGCTTTTTACTGTGGTTGGTTTTGGTTTTGGTTCTTTTTAGGACTTCTAGGTTTTTTGTATCATTTTTATTCACTAATGTGAATAAAATCTGAGATTGAAAATGTTAGGAGATCAGCAGCAGGTGGGAGATGCCTCTTCAGAGCACTGGGGTTATGTTATGCAGATTGATGGGGTGGTATTTGAAAGCATGATGTTTTTCCTTTCAATGTATGTGAGAGATATATAGAAATTATTGATGTGGCTTTGAACATCCATTGATTTCCAGTGAGCTTTTACAAATCGCTCTTGGATTTTCTGTGTTTGTCTTGATTTTTTTTTCCCCCACCTGCTATGCTAACAAAAGGCTAACTTCAAGTTAAGGTTTTCCAAATATGTGAAATGCTGTCTTCAGCATCTGCCTGGCAGTTTGCTGTCATTCTCAGCTTTGCTTCCAGACCTGTTCCTTATTTCCTTCCTGCTCCCTGCCAAAGGATCCAATCAGCCTTGCTGCAGGTGATGTGTGTATTAAATATAACCAACACAGAAGGAGCCATTGCCTCTGTAGCCCCGTGGCTGGAGCAGGTGGGATTTACAGCACACACATCGACGTGAAAAGAAAAGACTCCTTTCCTCCACAGAGTTTGTTCAAAGTGGAGCATAGCTGTGAGGAGAGTGTGAGCCAGAGCTGCCATGCTGTAGCCAGCAGTTCCTTTTCCTTGGGAATCTGTATTATCCCTCACATCTGATTTTAACCTGCTGACTGCATGAATGCTGAGCTGTTACCTGTTTACAGGCATGTGTCTTTCCTTTCCCTCTTGCAATCCTGCTGGTCAAGGTTCTTTGTAAGGTAATTCTGATTCATCCTCTACATTAGGTACCTGAAACATTGCACAGGATTAGTATACTCTAGGTGGGAGCAAAAGATGTGAAAGTTCTATTTTACTTCACTTGGTGGCAGCTGTGGAGCTTTACTAAAGCAAATGGTTTCATTTAAATTTCTCAGTCTGAGGCTGAAGTGCCTGTGTGCTCAGTGAGCAAATCCCATGTGGAAGATGCTGGCTCAAACCACACCTGATGAGGAGAAATGAGTTGAGGCAATGTGAAGCTGTCAAGCTTGGCTGGGATAAGGTGAACTTTTTTCCTGGTAGCTGGTAAAGTTCTGTGTTTGGAATTTAGGATAAGAATGAAGTTGATAGCACTCAGATGTTTTAGTTGTTGCAGAGCAGTGCTTACACTGAGTCAGGGCCTTTTCTGCTCTTCAGCCCACCCACCAGAGAGTGGTTTGGGGGCACAAGGAGCTGGGGGGGGACACAGCTGGGACAGCTGACCCCAGTGGGCCAAAGGGGTATTCCCTATCACATGGCATTATGCTCAGTACACAATGCTGGGGGGAAGCTGGCCAGGGCTGCTGCTCAGGAACTGGCTGGACATTGGCTGCTGAGCAATTGCACTGTGCATCACTTGGTGTTTATTGTTGTTATTGTTGTTTTACTGCTACTATTTCTTCCTTCCTTTTCTATCCTATCAAGCTATCTTTATCTCAGCCTAAAAATTTATTTGCTCTCCCCAGTTCCTTTTCCCATCCTGCTGAGGGGGAGTGAGCAAGTGGCTGTGTGGTGCTCAGCTGCCCACTGGGCTAGGCAGTGCCACAGGGCTGTGAGGATTTATTTGGGGTCCCAGCAGAGGAGCTGGGACAGCCCATCAGGAAGCACTGGGTGGGGAGGCAGCCCAGCAGCACCCCTCTGGTGGGAGCAGCCACCTGGAGGCTTGGCACCATCATCTGGAGCCTCTTGCCCCATGTGTGCCAGGGAGCCCACCGGGCAGGACAGGGGGAGAAACAGTGAAATTGCTGCTGCCTCTACAGGGCTGTGCCTGCCTCCAAACTTGTTAAAGGATCTCACTGGTGCTGGTTGGTAATTGATCTCTTGGCCCTATTTTGTGCTCATGGTCTGTAAATGGTGATATGTCGTGTATCAATTGAATTTATCTTGTGTAAGGCCTGCAGGGTACAGTATGGATGCTCCAGCCTCCATGATTACCTAGAATTATGCTATTATTTTGCAGTAGATGATGATAATTGTAAGTACATTTAGAAACATTTGTTTTGAAATGCATGCCTTTTAAAAGAACACCTTTTTTTTTTCCTGTTTCATTTTTTTAAAACAAAACCCATTATCTGCTGGCAAAAAGGCATCAGAGGAAGTGTCAAAATCTCTGCAAGCAATGAAAGAAATTCTGTGTGGGACCACAGACAAAGAGCCACCCACAGAAATCGTGGCCCAGCTGGCACAAGAGCTCTACAACAGTGGCCTTCTAGTGACACTCATTGCCAACCTGCAGCTGATAGATTTTGAGGTAGGTCAACATTCATAAACTTTTTTTAACTCCTTGGTCTTGGTGCTGTCAGTGACTAGAGCCATATTTTTCTGAAGTCTAAATAACTTCATTGCATTCAAAACTGTTTTCCACAGGCTGAGGAAAGTTGCTGCTCTTGATTGGTTGGTGTCCTGAAGACACTGTCAGTAAATCTGATATTTAAAAACTAAAACAAAAAATTATAAAGAAATATTTCCATGTGTATCCAAACAAGATAGGACATGGTGCTGGGAAGACTGTGTAGGACCAACCTTGTAAACTGCAGGGATGATCTTTGGGATAGTGCTATAGAGCTACCTGCTGTCTCTGAAGAGTGTCCAAATTAGAGAGGGTTCAGGGACATGGAACAAAAATAATTGGAAGCATGGAGAATTTCATGTGACAAAGACTGAAAGAATTAAAACGGTTTAGTTGAGAGGAAAGGAATTGAAAAACATGTTAAAAACAGACAGCAGGTCACAAGGTAATTTGGGTGTCCCCCACTTAACTGTTTCAATTAAAAGAATAAAGGAAGATAACATTTTTCTTTCACAGGAGAAAGATTAAAATGAATGTGTGTGTATATATATTATTTAATTTGATATATTTAAATATAAAATTATATATTCAGTGGAACTGCTTGCCAGCTTTATTGTTAAACCAAAAACCTAGTAAACAGCTGCAATGACAACTAAACTTGCTTGTAAGTAAGGAGAAGAAGAGTTATAGGAGCAAAGATTGCAGTAATTCAGGATAAGTATCAATCCTGTTAATTTACTGTTGCCTGGTAGGGATGGGAATAAACTCTGTCACTGTCAGGTCATTGTCATTCTTGTGGCTTGCAATCAGCTGGGATAGTGCCCCAGGGACTGCTGGTATGAGTTCCATGATTTCTGTGGCCCCTGGGCGCTGGGGATTCCTCACAAGTGTCTGATGCCCACCAGTGGGAAATCCCCAGTGCCCAGGCGTCAAACCTCCACCACTGAGTCTGGAACAGGAGCAGTACCCAATGTACAGGCAGCTGCTGGAGAGAAAAATCAATTTCTCAAAGAGATCTGATGCTCTCAGAGACACCTTTTGTGGGAGTCATGTGTAGAAGTTATGTTCTTTCCATTTTGTAAATGAATGAAAGGGAGGAAAATGGATGATTTCATTTTTTCCACTCCACCCCCTACCACCAGTAAATCCAGGATCAAGGACTGATATATTTATTTTGTATTAATTTTTGAAAATGGAATGTATCAGTTTTTGAAAATTTTTAGTGGAATTCTCTCACTCTGGCTCAGGTCTTAAATTCAGGAGGGTTTTTTTTAATGCTTTGTCTTCTCTGTGCCTCCTCTGGTTACTGTTAAATGTCTAATTACAAAAATACTCAAAAACCCAAAAACCAAGCCCTTAAAAAACCCTTTAAGAGAAATGGAGAAGAGGGAAGGAGAAGATACTGAAAGCACAGAAGGGAGACTTCTGCATTTTTTTAGTTACATGACAGTCTGTATTGCTTTTGCCAGAGAAAAATTCTGTGTCAACATATTGAACACACAGTCTTAAAAAGCAAGCACTGGATGAAATACTTAATCTGTTGTTGAATTGCTGTTATTACAAACAAGTCTCATAATTCTTATTGCAAAATATATTTTTTATTAATTGCAAAAGCTTTCAATCATTTAGCCAAGGTGTTATACATGTTCTTTGGACAAAACACTAGAAAACAAACATCACTGAACAAGTGGACAGTAAGAGCATGTGCTGCTTTATCTTCATGTCCTCCCACTGACTTTTCCAGTTTATCAACTTTTCTGTTTCCATTTTGTTATATTGGTGGCTACAGCTGGTATTTAAGTTGCTTCATTGAACAAGCAATTTCATCTCACTATAACATGCAAGTTAATTTTTTGATCTGTATGTAATGGTAAAAAGCAAATAATAAACTACTGAAAATCTGATTTCTGAAGGCAATAATGTTACTTTGCTTTGTCCTGACTCCCTGTGTCCTCCTCACCAACCCTGCTGCCCACTTTGATCCCAGTTTTTCACATCTGAACTTCCCTTTGAAGATGTGTTTTCAAAGACAGTGTAGGGGAGACTTCCATCACACATCCATCACACATCCATCACACATCCATCACACATCCATCACACATCCATAGAAGACACAGGTTTATTGCTTCTGCCACTCAACAAACAAGATATAATTTCAGCGATGATATTGTTTTGAAGCATTAAAGTCAGGTTTGGGCAGGAGCCCAGAATCAAGATCAGACTGGCTTTTCAGAAATGTAAAATATGAAATTTATTTTTGAACTTTAAAGAACTGAGGCAAATGTGCAAACAGCAGAAGTCAACTAAAAATGTAGATGTTACTGTGTGTAAGCCTAAAGGTTCACAAACTGTAAAGCCCCTAAAATAGGCAGTAAGTAACTACAAGGCCAGGACTGGTGATTTTATAATCTTTTCCCTACTTTACCTTGAAACAGGGGCTAAGTTATGGTATAGGTATTATACAATTTTTTATTTATATAATGCATTCTTGGCAGGTTTCTTTTGTTCTTGTCTAGCCACGTTCTCTTCATGCTGCCTTACCTTGTGCTTCAGTGGCCACATGTATTTCATTATAAGGCAAAATTCAATTGCAGATCCAAGTAAGGAGTGTTTCAAAAGTACTCCTACAATTTTAATGTATGTCAGGTGGTGAGGGAAATCTGTTTGGTTCCCTTCTATTTGCCTTCATTCCCTCCTGGAGAACCGATGGAGATCAACTCTGGCTTTCCCTATCACTGATCTCTAGAAAATTAGCTATAATTGGATATCTATCTATCTATCTATCTATCTATCTATCTATCTATCTATCTATCTATCTATCTATATCTATATCTATATATCTGTATATATCTGTATCTATCTCCTCTCTGCTCATGGATATTATGCTGCAATGCACACAGTATTGAGTAACTAATATAAAATTTGGCATAGCAGAGAGGATCACTTAATTTCTGGCCATCTTTACCTCACCCTTTCAACAGCTCTTCTCTGTCTGAATTGTTTTCATCTTGGAATAACTGCTGAAGCCCGTGGGGATCACAGGATTCCAGGCATATGATATGGGTGTTGTAAAGATAGGGGAGAATGAGATGACTTTATACAGAATTAGCCTATTTGAAATTATGTCCAAGGGTCAAAAAAAGTGTTGCAGATAAAGGCAGATGGACTGGCCTGCACTGATTTGATTCTCCTGTTTAATTCCCAGAGTCTCCAAGTCTCCAAGCCAGCTGGGCTGGAACAAGTAGGAAGGCAGAATATTTTGTGTTTCTCAGCACTGATTTATTTGTAGAGGTGAAACCAGGGAATTTTCCTCCGTGTGAAACTATCTGCTCCTTGGCTTCAAACATTCAATAATTTCTCTGCCAAGGAATGTTTGTCCTCCCAAGACAGATCAATCAGCATGTACAGATTATAAGTGACCTTTTGCTTTAGCTTGCCCTGTGCATAGTGACCTGCTGTTGACTCAGTGCCTTGGTTACTGCTCCTGAGTGCAGCCATCTCCCACCTCCCTTAACTTTGCATCAATTTGTCTGCTGTGTCAGGGGAGGATGTGGATTTCAAATGCAAGATGTATTGGTGAGCCCTCTGACTGAACAGAACATGATTTGGAAAGACCTTCTGGAAAGCTGTGTGCACAGGGAAGCATTTGAAGACAAGCTGTGACTGTGTAGATGGGCATACAGCACAACATCGGGACAAAGAGAAGGACTTTAGTTTTGATTAAAGCAGAGACACATGTGATGCAGCCATTTTATTGGTAGTAGTAATTCCATTTTCCATGGTAAATAATGGGCACAGGTTAAATTTAACCCTGATTTTCAGAAATGTAATCACACTTGGGAGTTGTTTGCACTGGACTGATAAAAAGCTTTAGCCTCTTAAGTGTAGGCAGTGTGGCAGTGGTTTGGTACCAGCTCTGTTACTCACATTTGGAGGCTGTGGGACTAACAGCACACATAGCAGCAGCAGGCTTGGCTCAGGGTAGGGGCTTGCTTTTAATGTGCTTTAGTATTCCTATTTGAAATAGCCAGGGTGGCAGTGTAAGAGGAATTCACATCTTCATTTAGGGAAAAAAAGGTGCAAATGGGAGTGGGGAAGTCGGGAGCCTCCAGAGCTGCCCGAATGAGGAAGCCTTCCTGTGGCACTGGGGAAACAGCAAATATGAGGCAGAGACTCAGGAGGAAAAAAAAGGCTGACCTTTTCTGATTTCAGTTTCATTTGCACTTTAAATTGATGTTGTATTACATGGTTGTTTGCTCATGTTTTTCTAAGCAAAGATATATTTTGCATTTTAACAGGGCAAAAAGGATGTTTCCCAGATATTCAACAACATCTTGAGAAGACAAATTGGCACACGCAGCCCTACTGTGGAATACATTAGTGCCCATCCACATATCCTATTCATGCTTCTCAAAGGGTAGGTGCTTTAATTTGAGTTTCATTAAAGAGCATTGCCTGGAACATGCTGGCATTGCAGTTGATCTACTTTCTCACTTTTAGTTAAAAAAAAAAAAGTGGGTTTCAGATTTTTCCAGCCTTCTTACTTTTTTTTTTTCGTATTGACTTTCTTTCTATGGAACTCTATACTTTTTAATGATCAGATTATTTCATTTGGCTGTTATTTC
Organism: Molothrus ater; assembly: GCF_012460135.2. Classification (NCBI taxonomy): domain Eukaryota; kingdom Metazoa; phylum Chordata; class Aves; order Passeriformes; family Icteridae; genus Molothrus; species Molothrus ater. The sequence goes on along the minus strand of NC_050479.2, from coordinate 63,037,457 downwards.
TTCACCAAAAACTTCATGTTGAAGTAATTATGTGCTGATTGTTTTTGACTGCACCCCATGTGATGTGTACTCCATTTCTCACTTTGAACTCTTGTGTAGCATTGCTGGTGACGGCTCAGGTTCATTTAGACCTTTTTGCATTGCAGGAGTGACCAACAGTGGTGTCTGTAAATAACTGGAGTCAAACTGGAGCAGTGAGTGGTAGAACAGAGAGAAGCAAAAATGCATTAAAAGAGTAGTTGTGCCTGTGGGACAGACTTCTCCAACGCTTGTGGCCACAAGTGAACTTCAACTTTAAATTCTTTCTGTAATTAACTCCACAACTTTCAGCATTAAATTTTTTTTGGTCTTTTAAACCTCAGGACAACAATGATAATTCTCTCCATCATCATTACAAACTGTTTTTAATTTCCTATGTATATACAATAATTTTCTTCCCTTTTCTCTGGCTTTGCTTTTTCAGTTTTTCACTCATTTTGATCTTGCACATTGAGCACGTATCACTACCAAATGTCTGGGCTTTATTTAAAGATAAAAAACATTTTTGGATTATGTCCCAGATTTTCTTTGGCATCTGTAGCAACCAAGAATATTAAGAAGATAGATAGTAAAGTTTTTATGCATATATGCTTCTGACAGACATTTTACAGCAAGTGACCTGAGCTGGTGGATGAATTTAAATAGCATCACTTAGATGCTTTCTTTAGAGAATCTTGCTGCATGCAGCAGTGTCTGTGGTCCTTGAGCTCCTTGTTCATGATGTCTTGACTAGCCCTCTGCAGCACTGCACTGGCTCAGAATTGCCATTTCTGTAATTTCTGTTAAAATGTGCAGTTGAATCCATGAGTAGGAGCCCAGAGTCAGTCCTGCCCAGCCTGAACAGCTGCTGCAGAACAGCGTAATGATGTCAGATGTGATGATGCCTTCCTTGCCTGTGTCCTGCTGCTGGAACTGTCTAAAAATGAGACCCAAAATCTGCGCCTGCAGCCAGGGCAGAGCCCTGAACACACAGATTGCTGCATGCCCACAGCGTGGGGGTGTGTGTGTGTGCAGTCAGCTGCAGGACAGGGAAACAAGCACCTCATGTTAGGCACCACCCCGTGAAAATGTGACTTGAGGACATGTTTTCTTATTTATTTAATGCTGAATGCATTATATTATTTATACTATATAGATATATATTTATATAATGCTATAGGAAATATAGGAAATCAAACTCTGCTAAAGGAAAGTGGGTTTGGTTGACTTGTGCCATTCTGTGTTTGTTACATGACATCATGACATTACTTGGAGAGAAAAAAAATCACCTCTACCATGACTATAAAAGAAATGGCCCAAGATTATCGTGACTGTTGAACTTCCATTGGATGCAAAATTTCCTCTGCCCCTTGTCAGTCCCCAAAAGCAAGAGGTTCCTTTTTTGTGGCTTAATGTGAGCTCTGTTGGGTGGGAAGGATCTTCAATCAGAGCTCCCGCCCAGTGTTTCCTGTCTCATACTCCAGTGGAACTGCCAACTTGAGATAACAGTTCCTACCTTTTAGGCTTCATTTTACTTGTTGCCTGCTTCCTTCCAGCTTCTCAGCTTCAGAAAACACACAGCACATAGTCAACTTTTTTTTTGTTTTTTGCTTTCTTTCATTTGTGTACGTTGTTTGAGTTTGCTGCTGCACTTGCTTTAAGGATTGCTTTGCACTTGCTTTAATAGCATCTTATTTTCTGTGTGCAGGCTTTGTGTGTAGGATTTCAGATGAGTGCAACATTTGGTGTACATAGAGAACCAGTTGTATTTGGGCCAATTTTTTGCTCTGGTGTCAGCCTATTGCATTAGCCCAGAAATAATTTCGGTCCTTTGTAATTTAAAACATTTTCCCTCTAGGACACTGACTGTTGAGGACTTAGTTTATGCATTGTTTCTCTCAAGTGACAAATTCAGAAGCTTCTTTCTGAATATATATCTATATATCTCATGCCACATGCTATCTCTACCCTAGACACTGCCCCAGCCTGTGTTGTGATGACCTCTTGATATCACAGCCCAGTTAAAGCTTTAATGGTATATTGGCTGAGGTTGGAGAATTCCCCTTGAGTCTATCCGAAGATAAACTCAGGCTATACAAGTAATGTAAAGTCAGATCAGAATACATCTGTTTAAGACCTTGTGTCTCCCAGGCTTGATGCCTTCCAAATCTCCTGCCTGTGCTCCTCACCTTGTACCATCTTCTGCACTAACCATGGAACAATTATTCCCCTTACACAGAAATGCATTTCTGCTCTCAGTCTTGCCCCTTTCAAATTTCACAATAAGTGTTCTGAAATACTTCAAGTCCATTGTTTCATTTTCTAGTTCTCTCCAGTATTCACTGTGTGGGGGTTTCTTTAGGTTGTAAGTTCATCCAAACAGAGAAGAAGTCAGTTACTGTTTTTTTTTTCTGCTGTGGAAATACATCAGCATAGAGCACTAATTGCTCATTAGAAGTGATTTGAATCACATTTCTTTCATTCCTGCCTGGTGGCTTTGCATGTAAGTGTGGGTGCAAAGGACATGCAAACTGTAAACTTCTTCCAGGCTTATTCCAGGCACCAAACCCAACTTCCCTCGCTTGTGTGAACAGCCAAAGGTCCATAACCCACTTCCAGATAATGGAGCATTTGACTAAGAATGATTCTGTTGATACTTAATGTTTTTAAAAGTTATTGTGCTGGAAACAATGTAATTTGCTTTAATTCCAACCAAAATATTCATTAGCCAACTATTAAATATTTTCCTGGCTGCACTCCTAGAAGCAGCTCTGTCTCATTTTCCTTAAAAATTAGTATTCCTGTTAATGGAGTTGATGCCTCAATGGGAAACATCAGTGAATTTTTGCTGTCTGAAGAGTTAGAAATTCAAGTTTGCAAATGCTTCCCCAAACCAAAACAAATAGGGGCTTGAGTGCCTGCATTTCCTTGAGGGTGGGAAGCTTCATTTGCCTGTTTGGAATAGCAATCCATTTTCATTAAGCCAACTATTGTTGACAGCAGGTTGAAGTATGCAGCTCTGGTATGCTTGCAGAACACAACTGTTCTTTTAAACTGCATGCTAGCGGTAAAATTGAGGGCCCACTCACTTACAGCACAGATGGCATTTTGTGTTTTTCTTCCTTTTTTTAAAAAAATGTATTTCTTTTGGCCTAGTGATAGGAATTAATTGTGCAAAGGAAAAATGATGCTGATAAGCTCTGGGTGATAATACACAGCTCTGATATAGTATAACCAGTTTATTGAAACAGAGAGTGCTTTCTGTCCCCTTGGACTTCACCATTTTCACATGTTTTCTGGGAGACTGCTGCAAAAAATTCATTTTAAATCTTTCTTGACTGTTGGATTTCATCCTTTTTGTTTTTTAATGTGTTTCTAACACTTTTGTTTCAGATTAATTTCAGCTTTAAAGAAATCAAGACTTTATAGAAATTGAAGATGATCTGAATTTCCTCCCCCCTCCCTCCCTTCCTTCCTTTCCAAGGGCGAGACGTGTGCTGGCTCCTGGCTATTGCAGGGCCTCATCTGCCATAGCAGGATTGTGACTTGGGAAATGGCTGCTTGTGTCCTATCACAGCCAGAGCCTCTGCAGAAGAGGCATTGAGCTGAACTCCTCCTAAACTGAAGAAAAAAAATAAATTTCAGAGCTACAGAAAGCTTAATCCTGTGTAGACTGCCTGGAGAGACTCTTCCTACTTTCCTCATTAATACTGCAGAGTGATGTCCTCTAAAAGAGTGGGAGGTGATGGATGGTCATGAGGTGTTACAGTTTTCTTGAATAAACTGAGGAGCTCAGAATTGAATCTGAAAAGGGAGGTTATATTGTGCAGGCTGTGCTTTCTCACAAAGCCAAAAGGGTGAAGGATTTCTGTTGAAATGTTGTGCACTCCCCACGGTCTTTCCACAGAGAGGGGGTGTAGTGCAAATTTACACCAAAATGTGTTTTGGCCTGAGAAGAGAGAGGTTTGCAATGAAAAATTCTGGCAGCCTTGTGTGTGTCTGCTCCTGAGCTTTGGGCTGAGGTCCTGCAGCTGGGTACAGCGCTGTGGCTGGGAGCTGCCCTCAGTGGGTGGTGTCCCTCCCGACAGGTGTTCTGGTGCTACAAAGTTCCCTGTTGCTAGAAAGGTGCCTGTTTATCTTCTTTCTACTATGTTTTGATGTTTTCTGTTTCTCTGCATTCTCCAGATATGAATCCCCAAATATTGCCTTACGTTGTGGAATCATGCTGAGAGAGTGCATCCGCCATGAGCCCTTGGCCAAAATCATACTGTTTTCAGAACAGTTCAGAGACTTTTTTAAATATGTGGAAATGTCAACATTTGATATTGCTTCTGATGCCTTTGCTACATTCAAGGTAAATTATTCAGTACATGCATCATAGTTTGTGTCAAAAGCAGCACTCCATCAGAAGTCATCACTCAGCTCTGTGTGGCTTTGAACTGGGTGGCTGTTTTATTGTTCAGTAAAGGATATAATTAATTAACCCTTGGTCTGATTGTAGCAGGATTCACAACAGTGATCAACTCTGCAAAGAATCTTTAGAGAAATGTAAATCTGTATTTAATAAACACTCTTCACCTTGATACCTCACAGTCTTTTATGCTACCATTTAAAACTCAAATGCATCATGTATTACCTACAGTTGTGGTAAAATGCATAGCCTTCTTCTCTCCCGACCTTCCCCCACCACAAACCCACTGCCCATCATGACCACACGAGTGAATAGAAGGCAACATTTAAAACTAACATTTGAAATAATTGTAATTTTTGCTGTCCCTTCTGAGCTCAGCAGTCAAGTATAGATGAATGCTAAGCCTCCTGATTATTTTACAGTATAGTCTTATTTTTGTGACCCATGGTTCAGTGTAAGGACTGTAGTGCGAAAAGCCAAGTAAGTGGAAGCATTGCATAGGCTCTGTAGAGTGTAGAGCAGAGTGTACTGTGTAGAGTTTGTGTTGCATTAAAAATGAGGTTGGGTGAAGATGCCAAATTTCTTGGAGTTTGTATGTGACCATCATCCTTCTCACCAGGTGCTAGTACAGCCTCTGAGCAAAAAAAAAACCAAAATAAATTTGATGCCTGTGAACTTCACATACAGGGAAGATTAATTTATTTCTGAAAAACAGCTTAAGAAAGCTGAGGGAAAATCTTTTTAGTCAAAGACTCTTCTAAACATAGATCCAACTCCTTTTTTTTCTTCTATCACTGAGCTCCCTGCTGTCATAGAAACACATTGTTTATTCTTTCCTTTCAAAGCTAATTAGAAACATGATTAGATAGACCTCAGGAGTAATTGTAAGGAATGTTACAGCTCAGCTCAGTGATTCTACATACACTGAAGCCTGGCTTTTTACTGGTGTTTACTAACCTACTGAATGGGATAAAGATTTGCATAATGGAGATAACTTTGCATTCTTCAGTAATGACTTGAGCAGGATTAGCAATTCAAATCACCCCTTAATCAATTGCAGCATCTTTCCATTATTTTAAGTTTCACTGTTGTGGTGTCCATTAGGTAAAGGTTATGAAATTCAAAGTAGCACAGAAACACAGATAAGGTATCAAAATGCAACATGACTGAGGTACTTAATTCTTCTGTTTCTGGCACGAAACATTTTACCCTCTGCTCAGATGAATATTTGTTTCTGGTCAGAAAAAGTGCTCCTGGACTCACTTCCCAGCCTGACAGAAGAGAAATGCATCTTCTCCCCGGGTCCTGCTGAAGCAGGAGAGCAGAGTGTGTTGGTGGTGACGGACAGTCTTCACCCCAGCCAGGAGGCAGGATGGGGATAAGGGTCAGTTAAGCTGTGGCAGAGACTGTAGACTGCTACAATCCTCCCAAAAAGAAGAGAGATTGATGTTGTTCACGGATCTACAGCTGTAGCATGTACTCCTGTCCCCTGTGAACTGAGTGTATTTTTAGCAGGATTTAAAAATAGGATTCTACATCCTTGCATGCACTGGAAAGAGAGGAGTATGAGGGCAGTTCATCCTCAGACAAAGGACAGAATTCACCTTTTAAAATGCTTGGGGGAAATGTATAAACTGCATTTTTAGGTTTTTTTGAAATTATCTCTTAGCACCTGATACATGGTCAGTTCTGGAAAGAAACCAGCTGCTCATTTCATCTCCTGTTTGTCTGTTACTCTGAATAGCTGGAACAGCAAGAGGTGATGTGGAAGCAACTGAAATATGGAGCTACCTCATTTCTAATACTGGGAAAAGAAGTGCTGTGATTGTTTGCTGGCTGGATTACTGAACTCACATTTTCATTTCTGGTGTCCCCATGTTGGGTTGGCAGTTGCCACCGTGGTGTCTGGTTCAGAGCTGAAAGCCTTGGATAGTCTATGCACCAGAGGAGGGCTCAATTAAATGTGCATTAAAGTCTGAGGATATTTATAGTAGGGAAGCACTGGAATTATGATCTGAAGATGTACTTCTTAATTAAAGTTATCCAGGTGCACTGCAGAGAGGAAACAGAGTTGTTAAAAATGCAGAGGAAAAGGGCTTGTATTTCAAGGTACAAGCTGTCTGTGGAGGATGCAAGCAGCAGTTGGAATGTGCTGGCTGAATGCTGCTGCTCCATGCTTCCTCATTTCCTGTGAAAAACTCATTTTGGATTATGTTTCATTTGTGCCCCCTGTTGAAGGACTTGTACTTGCCTCCAAGTGCCCTGCATAAAAGCTCCTGAATCATGTGTTTCACTCAGTCTTTAAAAGTGCTGTCACTGCAGTCCTGCTAAATGAAGGGATGTATTTAAAACAGGCACTGGATTTTGTAGTGCTGTGCTTTCCTCTTATAATTGATGGTAAAAATAAATTAAAGGATTAGTATGTAAAGGATTTCTTTTATTTGTGAGGATGTGTCTGTGCATCTGCTTGAGCTTGAGCTCCTGATCAGCTTCAGTCTCTGCCTGGGTATTATAAAATTTATAAGATTATAAAAGAGAGCAGAAAAATATCAGCTTGATTCACTGAAAAATACCAATTTGAATGGACTTCATCAGGCCTTTATTGAGATCAATGTTGTATTTTAAAAGAAGCAGTAAGATAAAAATCACACTTAAATACCTCACACTGTCCACTCATTTCACAGCTATTCATCCAGTGAAAAAGACACAGTTTCTTCTGGAGCTGAACATTTGCATCTCTGTCACTGAGCACCAGCATCACCATTCTGTGGGAGAGGTTCTTTTAATTTAAATTGAATTAATTAGCCTTCTGGAGTGGGAGGCAGTCTGTCCAGCTGTCTGGAAGGTCTGCTGCTGCTTTGTGTCAGAAAGCCAAACCTGGGCAGAAAAAGCTCTACAGAAGAGACTCATCCCACTTATCTGAGACTCCTTCCAGAGAAGAGAGTGGAGGTGGAGGGAGCCTGGATGGCTTAGCTTAAGTTGGTGCCTAGCTTTCATTATTAAATAGCTAGGTGGATATACAGTGGTGGAATTCCAATTTTCCTTGTATTCTGGGAGATGAGCAATAGCAGTTCAGGCTTAGCATCATCCCCAGCTCTGGGGTAGCATGTAGGTCACTTTTGGCTTGGAGACCATAGCTCATCCTCCATAAAGGGCTAATTTTCTTTCTTCCTTTTGCCCATCCCTGTTTAATGTGACTACTGTGCACTATGATCTATCAACAACAAGAAAAGGTGGGAGGGAAACAGCAATAAAAAGAAAAAGTATTAGAATAGGTCTGTCTTGATTCTGTTAGCATTACATTAATTGAGTTCTCCCTAAAGTCCTATAGAAATCATGTTGTAAATGCTTTCTGGTCAAAACTGCTGAAATACATTTGAGAATCACGGAACAATCACAGGCACTTGCCCTCTCAGCTAATCTTTCTCTGTTCTTCCCCAGGACCTGCTAACGAGACACAAATTGTTGGTGGCAGAATTTCTGGAACAAAATTATGATGTAGTAAGTATCAATGCTGAAAGGCTTTTAAGAAAATCTGTTTATGCTTGGCTGCAAAAAAAAAAAAAAAATGCACAGGGGGTTTCGTGTTCTGCATAAACTCCTCACATAGAACTGTAAAACCAAACACTGCTTTGTGCTGGAGCAGAATCCATGCCTGGCATGTGAAATGCAGATGCCCCCTCTGCACACAGCTGGGGACACAGCCAAGGTCTCAGGAGAACTCAGAGGTTAAGAGCAAGTTTAATTCCTTGTTGTGTGCATCAGATCTCCTCAAGTGTGAATGGAACTGAAACTTGCAAACAGATCATGGGAGAAAACTTGTGCATGGTTTTAACCAGTTTTGTGATACCCCAGCACTGACAGGGCCATACAGGAGTTATTTACTCTTCTTTGAGAAGAGTTGCTGAAACAAGTTTTAGCATTACTGGAAATTCCATGTGTCTAAATGATGGACTGAGGTCTGAATAGTCCTATTATCTTCCTAAGGCAATTAGCCCCTTGGTTAGATGCTATTTTTCACTTTGATTTTTTGGCTCCCTTTTGGACCAAATGTGGATGAGAAAAATTCCATTGGATTCAACTAAAATTGGATTGATACAGATCACGGAATTAGACTGTGGGTCACATTTTTGTGTTACCTAAGGTATTCTTTATTTCACTGCCAAAATGAAAAGACAAATTTCTTTCATTCTGGTTACCATGAAGGTTAAATAAAGAGCAGGCTTATTATTGCTGAGTCACTAATGCAGCTTAGCTGGAGCAAAATAAGTGTCTCTGCTAATCTTTTCTCTTAATACTGGGGCACTGCACTGAAACAGTCCCTATTCTACATTTATTTGACATTTTACATTTTTGAGTATCAATTGCCTAAGGAAGCTTTTTTGGGTTTTTGTTTGGGTTTTTTTTGTGACTATTGGATGGCAATGTTGATTTTTCCTGCTTGTTTGGTAGGTAGTCTGAACATATTGCAGCCTTGTCTCTCAGTCTTCCTGACCACAAGATCCCCTTGATCCATCCCTGCAAAATCCAGCACACACTTTGCTCCTAGTGACCCTTGCTGGACAAAGAGCTGTAGCGAGTGATGGTGCTGAAGGCAGATGAGGTGGCACCTCCCAAAAGGAGCATTTGGGAGTTCCCATCACCATTTTGGGGTGTTGCATTGAGTCACACAGCCAGGCATGACCATGATATGAGTGAGTGGACATCATGTGCTGGGCCCACATGTCCTGGCAGCAGTCACCCTTCTGTAAGAGAAGGCTGTGCAGGTGCTGGCTTACTTATGTCCCAGTTGGCTCACACTAGCCCCTGTTCCATCCCGTCCATATGTGGTATTCCCCCTCTTGCAGCACTTGGAAGAGGAGTGTTCCTGGGCATTAGTTAATTCACTGTGTGATAACCAGCCAAGAGGAAAAGCCACAAGAGCTGGGCCTGGCATTGCAGTGAAGCATTAGAGGGTGGCACTGCTGCAGCAGTGAGAAGGACCAAGAGAAGGAAGGATGGACATTAATCTGATGCATTTGTGTTTTCTTGTTACTCTAGATCTTTGAGGACTATGAAAAACTCCTTCATTCTGAGAATTATGTAACAAAGAGACAATCTTTGAAGGTAAAGTCTCTCAGCACTTTGCTCCTAAATTTGTACTCTGTCTTATGCAGAATATCAAGGTGCATGCATGGCAATGGAGCAGCCATTCTTCTATCAACAGAAGGACTAAGGGCTTGTGATGCTTTTCCTGAAAAGCACAGGAGCTCACCGTGTCTTTTCTTTCCTGGGCCTCTGGGGAAGCACTGGGCCATTTCTATGGAATGAGTGCTGTCACTTCTCCTCTGAGCTCAGATCTGTGCTTTGGTTCAGAACATGGTTACAATGAGCTTGGCAGTAACGTGGCAGTCTCTGTCTGGGACACCAAGTGTGACATGGCCTGCACATGGAGGCAGAGGAGGGGTGTGAATGTAACATGGCAATTAAATGAAGGTGTCTTTGTGTACACTTGCTTTTGTCCCAGCTACTCACACCAGCCCCTGTTAACCCAGCCCAAACACATGATCTCCCTCTTTTGTATTTAGAAGATGAGCATTATTTTTCTAATTTTTTTTACAGCTTCTGGGTGAACTGATTCTGGACAGACACAACTTCGCCATCATGACGAAATACATCAGCAAACCAGAAAACCTGAAGCTGATGATGAACTTGCTGCGAGATAAAAGCCCCAACATTCAGTTTGAAGCATTCCATGTGTTCAAGGTGAGACAGTATGAGTTGTAGAGATGGCAGACTTTCTCTTCTCCTCATAAAAATATCTTTCAAGGTAGGCAAGAAGAAGTCTGGGAAATTAAGGCAAAGGTTGAGGTTTACAGTCACTTGCAGTATTTGAGTGTGTCATAATTGAAAAGGGCCTTCAGGTGAGACCTAAAGCAGCATCATTTTGGTTTAAGCTGGGGGTCGTCAGTAGCCATTGCTACAGTAGTACACAACTTCTAGGTAGTATCCAGGTGATCTTCTCCCCACTCCTGGATCATTTTACCATGTGATTCTGGGTAAAGATAAAAAAAAAGCCTTAAAACTCTACCTTAGATTAAGAGTAGGTGGTGCTGGTGCTGGGCATCAGTGCAAGCACAATATGCTTTTAAAGATATTAGAAAGGTTTGGTAAATCTGAGCTTGAAATGAGTTTTATGCTTCCATCATTTTGCAGTGACATTATTGCAGTGTTTAAAAATTACCAGGCCCAACCAGTGTCCCTTTTTTCATGATGATCAATGTTAATAAGTTAGAAGTTTACAATTTTCCTATCAAAAGAGTTCTCTGCTCTGAAACAGAGGGTGAGTCAGATTGTTATGCAAAACTAACTCTAATTTGGAATGAACACGTTAATTTCAAACTATAAATAGAGTTGTTAATGATTATCAGAAGAGGAATTTTGGGCCTCTAAGGATATCCCTTCCCTAAGTTGGCTAAGAAAGATACCAGATAACACCAAATGACTGTGAGAAGAGGTTACAACACCCTCCACAAATTCAGAGTGACTTGTTAAATATTGTACTTTTGCCATTTCTGATTTGGGAAAAAAGCTTTCAGATCCTCAGTGTGGAGACTTAGAGAATGTGCAGCTTCTTCAAAAAGCTTTTAGTTTTGTAAAAGAAAAAAAAAATCTTCAAGGAGGATTAAAAGAAAATTCCTTTCATGAAATAAGTGGCTTGGTAAGCTGTTCCCTTGCTGACTTCCTCCAGTCAACTGAACCACTATGAGTAATTTGTACTCCTCCTCCTTATCAGGAGGTGTGTGGCTCCAAGATAAGCAAGCAGTCTGGCTCCAGACACTTGCAGGCTTTGAGATGCCAGTGGAGAGAAGGTATCAGAGGATTTGGGTTTCTTAGCCACTCTGTGAATAAATACAAGATTTTTATTTATGAAGGACATGAGTTGCTGTTCCTGAATTCCTGAATTAATGATAGGCATGGACCAGGCCTTGAGAACGGCTGATTTCACTTATTTTAGGAGACATTTAAAAGGACTTGGAATAATGTAAAAGGATCCCAGTGTGCAACCATGTCACACGTTACTGTTCCTCCTATTCTGCCTTCCCATTCCTCACTTCCAGTATGTTGCATCCCATTTCCAATTAGAGTGGTGATATTGCAGGCTCATCCTTGCTTGACCACTTGCAGTTGCTGCCGTGTGGAAATAATGCTTGGACCTTGGAGTGCCAGCAGAACAAACCAGGAGCAACAGTGGTGTTGTGTTTCTTCAGTTCAAAGGGCCAAACTCTGTCCTCAGAAACCTCCGTGGGTCTTTTTCCAGTGGTGCCAGTCAGCAGCACTTCAGGGGGCCAAGGCATTCCCATGGCATTCCTCACACTGCCTCACATGCACAGGGCTCATGGTGGGGAGCTGCAGACTCAGAGCAGAACCTGATCAGCTGGAAATTGCTCATTCACAGCCTCCAGCAGCACACTATAGAGTAACTGTAGACGGTGCAGCAGCTCCACTTATAGGATCCTGCTCACTGAGGATCTGGGTTGCCTGGATTCAGCAGCATCCAGCTCCTCCCCAGGGGGAAGGGTCTTTATAGGGTTTGTTACAGGAAATTGCATTGTGAATTAGCTTTGTAGAGAGGGTCAGAGAAGATCTTTTCCCTGATTTCACTTCTTAAATTGAGTTCTACATTCTTGAGAATTAAAGAATTAGAATTCTAAATTCTACTGAAATCCTTACATATTTGAAGACTGGCTTTGTCTTTAAGTATTTTTTGTGCCCAGTTCTGCAGTGTTCCTGCCTCCTGTTTCTGGTTTTGTGTCACTCAGCCCAGTTCTTTTGTCAGATGTAGAATTCCATGTTAATGTAACTGGGAGAGGAATCTTGTCCTCAGCTTCTAATCTCATAAATTTTGAACTGTGCCTGCATTTTTAAATTATGCTTGCAAAATACCTATGCAGTCCTGGCTGAAATTACAGTAGACTAACCACAGTGATTTGGAATCAAAGGTCTGCTGAGAAGTGGATACTTGCTGCTCTGTCTGAGCTGCCAAAAGATTTAGGTTTAAATTACCTGATTTAGATGTTTTACCAGTTAGACACAGTTGAAATGAAAAAGTGTTTGTTTTGTAAGCATTCAGATTCCAATGTTCCCGTGCTCCAGCTGACCCAAAAAAAGGCTTATGACTCTTACTGCCTGAGGCAATTTCTAATTATTGGAGATTTGAAACTGTGAAACAGAGGTGAAAGTGATGACCACTTCTAGTGCAAACTTATTTTGGAGGAACATCTTGTGGTTGAAAATGTCAATACCCCCAAGCTCTGAGAATATTTAATTCACCCAATTTACTGTGAGTGGGAAAATGAAGACAGAGTGCCCACTTGGAGTGCCTTTTTCCGTTCTCTACTTAGGAGATGGTTGATCTTCCTCCTAACTCCAGCTCCTTCTCTTCTTTTGCCTGAAAAAAATGGACCTTCTGCCTTGCAGCTCCATCCTAAAGGTCTGCAGCTGCTTTGTAAAACTGGATGTCCCAGGCAACATATGCATAAGGATTACACAGTGTTTAATCATGAGGAAAAGCTAACTGACCTCACCCCTTCCCTCCTCCTTCATAAATAATCCGAGGGGATCCCTCAGAGCTGTGGGCTTTGAGAGTCACGGGCTCTTCTCTCTGCAGTGATTTCAGTGGAGAGGTGTTGGTCTCAAGTGCACACACTTTGGGGATCAAATACTGGGAAGGGCTCTCCAGCTCCTCTGGTGGGTTTGTGATGTGTTCCATTAGGGGAGCCTCCTTCAAGTTTGCCTATCTGTAGGGCAGGCTGTATCTTTCAGACCTATGTGAACATGGTGCAGGGATTCCTCTGACTTCACATATTCAAAAACAAAGGATAGGAACAGCTCTCTTGGATTTCACATAAACAATTTGCTGATTTTGAGGAAAACACCCTGTAGCAGTGAGCTGGGATTATATGACTTTCTTGCTCTTAAGGGGACATTTAGCAAGATATATTTTACTGTTTAAATCTAAAAATAGAATGGGTACACTGTGTTTTGTGACCTCAGTTTCATTTTTCCATTCTCTTTCATGCACATTATGAGCTACCTCCTGCAGCTTGCTCTGCAAACAGCCTCACATAATTTGACCATACTGACAGTTTGCTTTTGGTACGAAGCTGAGGCTGTGTTTGTGGGATGTGTCCTCTCTGTTTCTCAGCTGGATAATCTAAAGGACAAGGATTATTATGTGAAGCATTGTTCTGTAAGCAGCATGAACCTTGTGTGTTCTGTGTGTGCAGTGTCCTGACAGTGACATTGTGCGTGACCCCAGAGCAAGTCCTAAAATGCTCAGTCCAGGGCATCCTGTAATTGCTCTTGCTCTCCTCTTGCCCCAGAAGGTTGTAATGCCTGGTTATTAATTGTAAGGAAATAAGGTCAAATTCTCTGATCAAGTAATTTTGATGTTTGTTTGAAGAAATACATTAAGACTTTTAATGGAGAAGGTAACAACTATTCCACTTTGGACAACTTAGAAGCTTTAGGGTTGATTTTCATTCCAGGTCTTTTGCAAATACTCCTGAAATGGAGCTTTCTCTGTTTTGAGACAGCTATATTTAGAGTTGGAATTTTTATATGGGTACTGTCTTTATTTTGGGTCTCTGTCTCTCTCATCTGTCTGAATTTAGTGCTCTAGAACATATATCTTTTCATAATAAAACCACAGGTGAAACCAAGTTCTCTGTGGTTTGATCCAACTTCATTTTAGTTGAAATGTTCCAGATAGCATTAATAATGTTTCTGGTTTTAGGGATTGATGTCCTTCTCTATGCCAATACAGAGTTCTGAGTGAGGGGGACCCTTTCTAACATAAAGTCTCATGGTGGTCCTGCTCCTGGGCTCTGTGAAACTGGTCAGTTGATACTGACAGAATTGATTTTGTTTGCTTAGCCAAAGTATTGAATAACATTTCAGGAATTTTCTGGTCCTTGAACATTCTCTCTTTACGAGTCCCTGTTGACACTGAGCAAGACTGGCAGCTGAGATGATCTTTGTTTGAATGTTCACTTTGCCAGTTTTGCAAGGGGAAGATTGTAATCTATGAATAGTTGAGCAGGAAGATAAACAGGATGTGATGGCTTCTATGAAACTAGGTTCTTTATTATTTGCTATGGTAATACCAGTGGTAGGTCCAATATGAAATGCTATTGACTAGGTTTACCACCAACCTTCCAGTCCTGTTTGCAGAGCAGAGAGCTTTTACAACAAGAATTATTTAGATTTCTTCATTTTGAGAGTCACCCTTCAGATAAATATTAAGGAGGCCTAATATTCATTGAAGGAAGATGTTCAGCACTTCAAGGTCAGGCCTTCTTTGATGGCTTCTATTTGCATTGTCATCAGATGATTTCTGAACATGTGGGTCTTGCCAGTGTATCTGATGGCTTCTTCTCCTCATCACCAAGGGTGAACTGAACTCCAAAATAAAAATTCCTTATGAAGATCTGTCAATCCCTGCCTGTAAGCTTACATCCTGCTTTTCCTCATGGCAGCTCATCCAGATGACTGGGGGCTTATCATAGGCCAGATCCTGGAAGTATCCAGCTTCCACCAGCATGATCACCTGCTGTAGGTCAGCACACAGGGAGCTGCATCCTGGGGCTGCCCCAACTGAGAGCATGAAGTGCTGCAGCCTCATCCAGAGCCACATGTCCATGCTCAGGAGATCTCAAGATTCATGTAGATAAAGCAAGAGTGGAAAGCTGTAAAGCACGTTCATATTTACATCCCCAAACCCTTTTTCTCCCAGTCTAAGGGGAACCGATGCATCAATAGCAGTGTATCAAAGTTATTTGCAAAGGAGGAGATGCTGCTTTCAGATGCTGCAGCTGTTGAGAGTGCCTCAGGTGTAGTGAGAGCTGTGAACTGGCCATTCCACCACAGGCAGGTGTGTCCCTGGTAGGAGACTGCCCTGTGAGTACTTTGGGCATTGTGCAGGAAAGGGGCTGCTCAAAAGGGATCCTTGGGGGATGTTAGTGCTGCACTTGAGCAGTTTTAGGTGGCAAGTGGGAATCATTTAAGATGATAGCTCAGGGTAATTAGAGAAGGGCAAGGTGGAGGCCTTTGTGAATAACTGTAGATAGTGTATTGTCACTGGGACCATGGCCTGGACACCAGATCAAGGAAAACTTTGTAATGCACTTGGGAAGTGTTCACCCAGCATGGCAGAGGTTGCAGCTCTTCCTGCACAGCAAAGGGCAAAGTACTTTAAAGCAGGGACTTCTAGGAGAAGCCTGAGGAGGAGGGATCCAGAGGAGACAAAAACATAGACACAGATTAAGATTACTCTAGCATCAGGTGCCAGGGTTTAAGAGCAGATGCTTTGTCTCACCTTTGTGAAATGAAAAAGTACTTCTAGTTTCCTGTTTGGGCAGAAGTGCTCAGTGGGATACTGTTGGTGTGTGTTGAACCCCATTCCTTCCACATGTTCCCCTGATGTGGCACTTTCCCCACCACTTGTATAACATCCTCTGATTTTGGAGTATGAAGCCTAGTGGTGGGTGCAGCCTGAGCCCTGCCCCAGCCTTTACCAGGCGTTGTCTTAGGGACAAGAGGCTGTAGCACAGCCCCCCAGGACAGTGTGTGTGATTCTCATCAGGTAGCACAGCTCCTCCCCGAGCATCTGGACGGGGCCCAGGTTTTCCTGTGGGCACAACCTCAGGGGAGACAAAAGGACCTGCAGAAGAGCCCCAGACTGGGAGCCAGCGGTGGTGCTGCCTGTGCTCAGCAGGACAACATGCCATTCTGTGCTGTCAGCAGATGTTTGTTTTCATTCTGCTTTGGACAGGCTTGGAGGGAAACTGGATGATTTCCAGCTCTGTCCATCCTTAATTTCTTCTCATGGGGCAGAGACTAACTGGAGTTATTTCTGTCGTTGCACAAGCGCTCAGGCGGTGTTTGTTGCCCAGCCATGGAAACCTCGGAGTGAGCCAGATGTGGGAGCTGCTCCCGGGGCGGCCAGGGTGCGCTGCACGTGTGCTCCCACTGCGAGCCCCACCTGCCCCTCCTGACCCACACCCCAGGAAAGAGAGCCCCTCTGTGCCATCCCGGGGTCCCTGGAAGAGCCTTTCACTGTTGGCCTTTGCAACCAGCCTTAGCTTTGCACTTAACCCAGAGAAAATGTTAAAGGAACAGCATTGTGGCATGAGGGGTCATGTTCAGAGCTGGAAAACTGCAGCTTTAGTGATTGTAGTAGGAAAAATCAGAGCATTGAAGAAGGCCAGTAAGCGACAGTGCTGGGCTGGCTGTGCCAGGTGAGTATCTGTGTCTCACCTCACCCTCCTGCAATGCCACCCTCCTCTGGTCAGCAAGGACTGCAAAGGTGCTGGGCACACCACAATCCTCCTGCTCCTGCTGCTGTAAGTTTCCATGCTCCCATGAATGGATTAGGCAGAGGGAAGTGAGGCCTCTGACATAATTTTTCAAACCAAAACAAAGCTGGCAAGTCTAATTTTAGGCCTGGTTTAATACGGAAATGATATCAATACTGACACAAAGCTTTTCCGTTCTCCTGATAATTAATTTCTGTGTATTTGTCTTGTGGGTGGGAAGAGGCTGAGGATTGATAGCTCCCTCTCAACAGCTGGATTTACAGTCAAAAGCTTTTATCACCAAAGAGCAAAGTGAAAGGGAAACGATACCACACACGGGCATAGTTTTGCTTCAGTTTGCTGTGGGACCAACATGTTTGAACTCCTGTCTGACTGCCCTGGGACGAGGTGGATAGCAGTACAGTATCTGCCTGTAACTTGTGGGGATGTTGTGACTGATGTTCCTCTATCTCTCTCTCTCTCTCTGTCTCCACCCCCTTGCTGTCTCTCTGTGCCTGATTTTGTTTGCATGTTAGGTTTTTGTGGCCAGTCCAAACAAAACACAGCCTATTGTGGAGATCCTGTTGAAAAACCAACCCAAGCTAATTGAGTTTCTGAGCAATTTCCAGAAAGAAAGGACGGATGACGAACAATTCACTGATGAGAAGAACTACCTAATTAAGCAAATCCGAGACTTGAAAAAGCCAACAGCATGAAGAACACCTCTTGTTTTCCACTGTAGGCATTAATCCAGTTGTTAAGTTCCTCTGTGTCCTTTAAACACCACAATAGTGCTTGAGAAGGCACAGCAAGTGCCTGGTTTTTATTTTGTCTTTGTTCCTAGATGTCAAGAGTATAGGGGTTTTACATGAGAACTAAAAAACCAAAAATCTAGAATAATATATTATTTTTAATCAAGATTATAATTATTTATGTCAGTTTAGAATCTCTCTGTAATAGAAGCTGGTTTGACAGATTTTTTTGTGCTCAAGAAGAATGAACCTCTTTGCTTAACTTTATCAGCAAACTCAAGCACTGGCAAGTGCACAGAGCAGGTCTCCTGAGGACTGTGACATTGTTCCTTCACACCTGTAGTTGTGACTTGGTTCTAGTGCTGCACACACACAAGACTGTGAAAGAGTACATTGGTCTCTGGAGTTAGCTGCACTTATAGGTCAGGTTCTTTAGTCAAAACTATGGAAGATGAAAAAGCAGTAAAGGTCACGTTTTTGCTTCATTTTGTGTTCTTTCATCCTTTTCTCCCCCTAGATCAGAGGTTTTCTATTCAGTGCTAGGGAATGGATGGATATATCAGCCATCTGAGCTGTTTCTGCCTAACTCCCATTTCCCTGTGTGTGATCTATCTTGTGCTAGAGCACAGGCTTTTCCTACCAGCTCCCTGCAGTCTCATGAAAAGCAGCCCCATGGACATGGTGCTCACGTGCCCTGTAATGGGAAAAGGCAAGGGCAATGCCCCTCCATCAAAGGCCATGCTGTATTGCTGATAAAGTGATCCTACACCTACAGAAACCATCCATGGTCAAGAATATTGGGTGATAGCCAGAGCTGCTTGGCTGAATTGTGACAAGGGCTGAGCCTCAGCACCAGAGTGAGAGAAAGGTCCCTAGAGTCTTTCCATATAAATTCCAGTCCTGGCTGTGTGAGGCGGGGTTGAGCTGAGTTCAGCAAGGCAATAATGAAAAGGCCTCAGCCAGATCTGCTGCGTGGGCTGAGGTCCCTGAGCCTGCAGGTGCTGCCATAGCTGAGAGCATTTACTGGATACTGAGCCTGGGAGGCCACTGAGCAGCAGCAGGCACCAAAGGCCACCTGTAGTTTGGCATTTTCTGCCCTTGTTCATCCTGACCTGAATTCAGGCTCAGTGTTAAAGTTGTGGAAGAGGAGGTTGTTGCACCATAAATGTTTTGAGTTTAATAAGCTCTATGGTACAGACAGTGTTTCCCTGGTGTGTTTGAAGAGTTTTTGGGGTCTTTTGTTTTCTAACAGGAAAATGTTATTCTGATGCTTTAGTAGGAAGTGGAGTTTGAGAGCAGGGAGTGGAAATTTCTTGAATTTTTCTGGACAGCCTTAGTTCTGAGTTTTCCTATTTGCTGTAAGAAAGTTCTCTAGCTAAAACTCTATCTAATGCTTCAGGTAACAGGTGACACTGAATTGTAAAAACAGAACAAGCCCTTTTCTTTCATTAAACTGGTGTATATTGAGGTGACTGATACTTTAATTTATGTGCTTTAGAAAAGGGAAGAAACAGAACTGATTGTGGTCTTGTTTTTTTTCAGATGTCAGATACACACAACAAATGTACATCTTAGTTGCCTGGAATTTAAAAAAAAAAAATTTACAAGCTATTAAAGGCATGATAACTGATCACTCTATTTCTGTCTCCGGGTTTTTTTCTCTCTTGCCTTTCTGGATAGCCAGATTCCATACAGTGCTAAATTCCTTCTCTCCTTTGTCAAGTTGTTTCAGCAGAGGGAGAGGGATGAGCACTGCCTTCAAAGCCAATGCTCTCTGAAGCATCAGGTCTGCAGCCCTGGCTGGCAGGGGTCTGGCAACCCCAGCCCAGCTTGGCCTGGCCACGAGCCTCAGCCCCACCCCGCAGGTGGTGTTTGCTGGCAGTGGTCACTTGCAGGTTGATAAGGGAGCTTCTCTGGAATCACAGTGCTTGGAGCCAGTCATTTAAGTCTCATCCTCTGAGATCTGGAGCCTGAATCCAAAGGGTGCTTGGCTGTGTTCTGAGCTCCTGGGGTGGGGCTAGTCTCCAGGGCTGGATTAACACAGAGACACGTGTCCATTGCCTCAGCCTCTGGAGTCACATGAGAACATTGGGCTTCCAGCCCGTGCTAGGAAAAAGTGTCTCATGGTGTGTTGCTGGGGAATGCCTGCCCTTGACGAAGGGAGCGTGACCCACACAGAGGTGCCCAGAGTCTATGAGGGGTCACACTGGGAGAGCTTTGTCTGCATGGTCTGCACACAGAGGAGCACTTGAAGAGACCCAAACCCGATGGTAACACAAGGAGCGAGGTTCCACCCTGGTGTCTGTGTGGGCAGAGAGGAGTCAGGCCAACAGGAAACAGTGATGGGCCCTGGCCCTGCAAAGGAAGCCTTTTCCAGGGCAAGGAGTCTTTGGACCACATGAGAAAGTAAGTGGTAAGGGAGGGCTTGTGAAAAGGGGGATCTGTGTGTGTGTCTGCAACAGGGAGGGGAAGAAGAGGTCTTACAGGTAAAATGACACATGCCAGGGCCCTTGCAGCTTGTCTTACCAGAAGCTGGTCCTGCAGTAGATCACACAACCCATCTCAAAGTAGAGTTTTCCCCAAGCTCAACTTGCTTAGATCTTTGAAAGAATAAAAAGCATAAAAATTGGTGAAGATGAAATTAGGCACCATAGTAATATTTCACAGCAGGTGGGGACACAGCAATAAGTAAATGAAAATGAAGTATTTTCTAATGTGACTTTGAAATAATGACAGAACTCCCAATTTCCTTTGGTGAATTCAGTCAAGGTGGTTCTCCTGCCTAAGGGAGTGCTCCCACCAGGAACTTGGAGTTTATCTGAAATTACTATCTGAGGGAGCTGTGTGATTGCAGGACGTGGTTCATCAGAGTGAAGGCAGAAGAGAAGATTGTAAACTGAAAAGATAAAGAAGCTGGAGGAAGCCTCTCTATTCCATTCTGCGCACAGCATTCAGGGGGTTTGGATCACATGAATAAATCTCTGCCAACATACGATGTAGGATGCTGCAATGTCAAACCTTATTTGATACAGCAGAGTGCCAGGAATCTTTGAACCATAAGCTTCTGTCATGGGATTTGGGCAGCTTGTGCTGAAATCAGGAAAATCTGATTAGAGGCAGCCACAGGCTCCCCAGAGAGTCCTGGTGTGTACAGGAGCAGGTGTGAACCCGGGAGAGGCCAAGGACTCTGGCCTTCCACAAATGTGGGCGTTAAGACCGCTTGAGCCTCTTAATCTGCATTCTCCAGAGACAAGATCAGATGAGAAGGAAAGAATGACTTGAGCCTCTGCTGTTATCTAATGATAACAGCACTCACAAGAGGGAGAGGAGATCCAGATCCCATTTGTTCTCTAGCATGTGCTTTGCTCTTGCTTGTGAAATTGGAGTAGGGCTGAGAGAACCCAGGCCTCTCTCCAAGGGGTGCAGTGGTGTTTGGTCAGTAGAGAAACTTTTTCTCTGGGCCAACAAATGCTTCATTTCTCTTTCTGAAGCAGTAGCACTTCAACATTTTGGCAGAAAGTGCCTTTCTGCAGAACATCTTATGCCTGGCAGTGAGAGTTGAGGCAGAGAGGATACAGGTTTTGGTCCCTATGACATAAAAGGGATTGTATGTGACTCTCCCACTCCTTGACTAAGTGATCTTGCACAAAGATGCAGGTTTTCATGGACTGAGTGTAAGGTGTCCCAGAGCATCCAGTGGGAGTTTCAGCCCCATGGTGAGAGGCAATCCTGCGAGCAAGAGCTGCTGTGGCCTGGGGAGGAGAAGGAGCTGAAATCCCTGCCATCCCTGCCCATCTGAAGGGAAGCCTTGCCTCCAGCAAAGTCTCCAGTCCCTCGGGGTCTGATGTGTAAGGCCACAAGGTACCAGCAGCCCAAGACAGCTCTGAGCACAGTTGGTGCTGGGCAGGCAACATGGATCAGGCTAAGGAGATACCCAAAACAAGGTTAGCAGTTTTGGCCATGTGGTTCAGCTCTAAGCCAAGTGTCTCACAAGGCTGTGACTTGGTCCAGCTCCTCAGGAACCCCAGGGAGAGGCAGGCAGTGAGCCCAACCCTCCTGACTCATGGTCCTGCTCCAGAGCGCCTGCCTTGAGCTGGCCTCTCTTTCCAGGAATGTGAGAGGAGGAAAAACAATCAAACAACCCACCCCCTTCCTATGGCATTGCTTGAGAGGGGCTTTCCAAAGCCCTGGTAAAAATTACCTTTCCCACCTCAGGCTGTGTCACATTGAGTGGCAGCACAGGACAGCCTGTGCCAGGGGTGTAGCACCAGCCATGGCCTAGCCATGGCCAGCAGCTCCCCCCACCCAGCTCAGTAATGCTGGAGCACTGGGGACAGGGACGGGTGGGGTGCCAGCACATGCTGTGACACACCAGCGTGCCTTGCACCATCACCACTGCTACAAGAGGCCTGTGGCTGTTTCCTTCACCCTACGAGAACTGGCAGCCGCTGGGAGGGCTTTGCTGCTGAGCACTGGCCCAGGAAAGCCCCATGCTGCCCTGCAGAGCCCTGCTGTGGCACGGCACATCAGGCATGGCCAGGTGTCCCACATGTCTCAACCTCCTCCCTCCCCTGGTGTACCCTCAGTTCTGCATGTTGGTATTGATGCCCACAGGGCCATGGGATATTGTGTGCTTTTCTTCAGAGCCACTCTCTCCCCCAAGCACAGATTTGGGAATGGAATTTCCAAATGTCATTGTCCCATAGCCAAAAATGTAACCCATGTATTTTAACTGCCACACTGTGCCAGCAGACACCTCCAGCATGTTGAGTTTAACAAGTAGTTGGACACAACCAGCACCTTACTACCAAGGTGACAGGTAGGAGCAGTTTTTTGATTGCATGACAGACACCAGCCCAGCCATGGCATCATAGCCCAGCTCCTCACAGTTAAAGAAACAAAACCCACCCAAATCCCCAAGGCAGCTCTCCTGGGAAGAGCTACCAGTATGCCAGTGAATAGAGTTATTCCTTCTGAGAGCACAGAGAAGACAGCAGCTTGTCTTTGGGACCATGAAGTGCCTTACTCAACTCTTACAAATAGAGGCCCTTTATTTCCAAATTGCTGGGTACGTTGTCTCTACTGGCGCTCAGCTTTGGCAATGCCCTTCAACTCCCTTGTAGAACAGCTGGCTTGACAAGCGTTTGGAGCGGATTTAAAAATACCCTTGTCAAGGCAGAGCCCGTTGCATCTGTTTGTGCAAACATGCAGTCAGGGCTGGCTGTTCGGCACACCCGGCATAGTCCTGCCCTGGCAGCCAGCAGGGAGCAAACAAACCCGGCCTTTGCTCGGGCAGATGGTCAGATGCCCAACACGCTCTGTGTGCCTGGGACAAGCGGGAGCCTGCAAGGAGCAGGGCTCTGAAAATCCCATGGGGGAAGTGGAAAAAGGCATCTCCTCCCCATTCTAAAACTGGGTGTGGGGGAAAATTTATATCCACGATGAACTCGCCTTGTGCCCCAAGGAACGTCAAGGGCAGAGCCACAATTAGCTCATAGCACAGAGCAGGTTCTTGTGGTGGGCTGACAGCCTTCCTGTCAAAGGCTCAAAGGAAAGTGACACTGAGGACTAACAGGCAAGAAAGCAGGACGTCCCAGGGGACAGCAGGCATTGCAGAGGGAGGAGAGACATATGTTCATTCCAACAAAAGACCCAGCTCTCCTGCTAATACATACCACTTCTAGCCATGCAGTTAAGCTCCTCTGCTTCCTGCTGGCTTTTGTTTTCTCTAGCTAAATCTGTCTTGCCTCACAACAGGAATGAAAGACTAAGTGAAGGTGAATGCACTGGCATTCACACTATCTTACATACATCTTTCAGGTAGTTCTGAAATAACATTGGGGAGGAGGAAATGTGTTTGTGCTGGCATTTGTGTGACATGTCCAGAGGCCTGGCTCTTGTTGAAGTTATTGTCCAAGTGCTTCATGGTTTCCCCACATTTCTCCAACCCTTTGTTTTTCCTCCAAATTAGAAATTTAGCTGCCCTGGTGGAAAATTTACTGGCAAAGCAGTGAGGTGACCTCACTGGAGCCAAAGTACAGATAGTTGAGCAATGAGGGTGAAGGAGGAAAAAGTCAGACTTAGTTTTTAGTATACCTGTCTTGTGCCACTGAGGAACACGGTGAAGCTGGAACAGACCCCATCCCTCCAACAATGATCCTGTATTTACAGGAAACCAGCCAGTCCTGAGGCAGAGCCTGGCTTCCTGGGAAATCAAAGTGGAAAGTTTCCTGTACAAACAGCTGATACTTGGGGTGCAGAAGATAAACGTCACACTGCAATATACCCAAGGGAAAAAACCATGCTCAGCATTTTCCTCTGCATGTCTGTTCCCAGCCCAAGCATGGTGAAGCCTGTGCTGCTGCACGTCAAACAAGAAGGCCCTTTATCTACACAGCAGATGTGCCAGCCACAATTTTTCCTCTTCCCATTTATGAGCTTAGAGCTGCCTCGAGTGTTCTGATGTTTATAATGACCATCAGCACACCTTTGTCTTCTTCTGTCTGCAGCAGCAGGAGACTCTGGGTACTGGTCACAATCACAGAATCATGGAGTGGTTGGGGTTGGAGGGGACCTCTGGAGACCACCCTGTCCAACCCCTCTGCTAGAGCAGAAACAGGTTGCAGAGGATTGCACCAAGGTGGGTTTTGAGGTCTCCAGGGAAACAGACTCCACAGCCTATCTGGGCAGTCTGTCCCAGGGCTCTGTCACCCATGCAATAGAGAATTTTTTCCTCATATTCAGATGGAACTCCCTGTGCTTCGTGTGTATCCGTTGCTCCTGTCACTGGGATCCACTGGAAAGAGTGTGGCCTCACTATCTTTACACACCCAGCCCTAAGACATTCGTTGCACTAATATAATATATGTAAATAATGCAATACAAATTTTGTGTGCAGACGAGAGCTGGAGCGGCTCTTGAGCGGCAGAGGCACCCCGCGAGTGCCGGCATACCTGCGGAGCCCTGCACTCCCTGGGTCCCGCTTCCCGGCGGCCTCCCCGGGCATTTCCCTGCCACCAGCGCCCTCTCCCGGCCTTCCTTCGCCGGCTGCCGGGGGCGGCCGCGCTGGGGAAATTAATTCAATTTATTGCCAATCAAATCTCAGCAGGGTAATGAGAAATAAACACATCTTAGAACAACTTCCCTTTACTCCTCTCTTCTTCCCGGGCTCAACTTCATTCCCGAATTTTCTACCTTCTCCCCTCCAGCAGCACAGGGAGAAGAGGAATGGGAATTGTGGTCAGTCACCACACTTGTGTCTCTGCCGCTCTCAGGGAGGGGACCCTCAGAGAGGGGACCCCTCATACTCTTCCCCTGTTCCACCATGGGGTCCCTCCCACGGGCGAAAGTCCTCCATGAACTTCTCCAACATGCATCCTTCCCTCGGGCTGCAGTTCTTCATGAACTGCTCCATTGTGGGTCACAAGTCGGGCCAGCAAACCTGCTCCAGAGGGGCTCCTCTCTCCACTGACTTCCCACAGATGCTGCCAGGAGCCCCCTCCAGCACGGGCTCCCCACGGGGTCACAGCCTCCTTTGGCAAGGACCTGCTCCAGCGTGGAGCTCTCCGTGGGCTGCAGGGGGATCCAGGCTGCCCTATGGACCTCCCTGGGCTGCAGGGGGATCCAGGCTGCCCTATGGACCTCCCTGGGCTGCAGGGGGATCCAGGCTGCCCTATGGACCTCCCTGGGCTGCAGGGGCTCAGCTGCCTCCCCATGCTCTGCACCAGGGGCTGCAGGGGAATCTCTGCTCCAGTGCCCGGAGCACCTCCTGCCCCTCCTTCTCCACTGACCTCGGTGTCAGTGGAGAAGAGTTGCTCCTCTCACATATTCCCACTCCTCTCTCTGGCTGCAATGGTGCAGCTTTTCCCTGCTTCTTAAATCTGTTATCCCATGGCACCATCATGGTGGAGCTGGGCTTGTCCTTGTCCAGACCTTCATCCATCCTGGAGCTGGCTGGCATTGGATCTGTCAGATATGGGCAAAACTTCTGGAAGCATCTCACAGAACCAACCCCAGAAGCCGCCCACGACCAAAACCCTGCCACACTAACCTAACACAACAGAAACCCAGATCTATTTGAAACCAGCACATACCATCAGCCTTCTTTGTATTCCTATTCTCCAAGCAATGTAACTCACTGGATCCAAGAAATTAAAGCCAGATATTTGGAGTCTGGTTTGCAGGCACAATGGCTGAAACAAAAAACCTATTTAGAGGACTACAAAGCTTTTCAGAGTAGTCCCCACATTAAATATGGCTCTGGGAAGCCTGTCCCTTTGCCAGCCTGGCTGTGTCCCACTGACTGCTCACTGTGGTCTACAACGACATTTCAGTTCAAGAGCACTTCTGAAAGGCATCTCCCATCTGTCCCCACATACATATGTGGCTCTGCAACATGAGCCAGTCTTGGAGGGCATTGAGTGGATTCCTTTCAGCTGAACAGGAAAACTGTAGGAATAGCTGTAATACACTCCACTGGCTCTTGGACCTTCAGTCCAAATGCCTGGGCTGGAACCAGGTGGATGTGAAACCCCTGGTGGGCCAGAGCCCCAGCATCACCCACTTGATGGTTCAGCCTCACTGCCCTACAGCTGCACTGGGGATGGGCACTGTCCTCAGCCCCGTCACTGCAGTGATCCTGCTCTGCTCTGCTCTGTGGGGACTGGGAACTGGGAACTTCCATCCCTGGGGATGCCCATACAGGCAATCCAGGGCAGCGAGGCAGGAGGTGAGGCAGGGACCAGTTTTACTGTTGGACGGTCAAAGCTTCATCCACTTCGATCCTTTCCAACCAAGGAACAGGCCATGGAGGTGGCAGCTTGCAGCGCTCCCTAATGCAGTTCCCATTCTCCCGAGGAAGAGGAAATTAATCCTCATGGGCCAAAGAATGGGATCCCAGCACTTTCCCAGGGCTCACAGGAGGCACGGTCCCATTTGAGACAAATTCTTCAGGCAGAGCAGAGGAAGGCCTGTAAGGAGTGTGAACATTCCAAAGCACTCCGTAATGTTCCTAATAACCCAAAGCACTTAAAAATACACTTCAGTATTTACTGTCAGAGTAATTTATTAGCAGGAAGCATGTTTTGCTGTAAGGCAGACAGTTAACAGAGAATTTCTGTAATTCTCAGTCAGAAGGCCAAATTATTACTGATAGTTAATACCTGCAATTAAAATGATTGTTCTGAAATGAATGAGTCTCAAAATGCATATGGAAATTTCATACAATGTATAAAATACATAACTTTTACATTTTTTGAGTAAATACCTTGCAGTTTTTATGTAAGAAACAAACATCCTAGAGTTGATTTGCAAAATAAGCACTGAAGGAAATGTCCAGTATTCTGTGGCTCTCCCTAGTAAGCAGAAAAGCTGAGCAGCACCTACAGAGTCCATAGGCTGAGAGAGGAATCCCATTTGCATTGCTCCTGTTGGTCAAGATAAAGTCCCTACTTTGTAATTCCAGTAAAAATTAAGGTAGGGTTATACTGACAATCAGAGCCTAGAGAAATTTTTGAGCCTCTGGAAGATTCTGTAGAATGTAGTAAGACAGAAATAAAGCCAGGCTTCCAAACCTTCAGCCTTACAAGGGATTACAAGTTTCACAGAAAGTCTTGTAAAAAAATCTTCTTTCTAAAAAAAGTAAATAAAAGTAAAGGTAGAATCTTAACTCCTCCTGAAGCAGAGTCTAGCAGCAGCATTCACTGTAGTTATTTCATGTGTGTGATATTTGACTTCATTTACTTCTCTGTGTACCCAGGCCACCTATGATGTTTAAGGGACTTTTCAATTTCAGCTGTTCCTATCAAGATACAGATTTTACTGATTTTGATACCAGCAAACTGATCAGTATAAAACTTGAAGGGGCCTTAAATCTGGTTCTGTTTTTTTCCTTGCTTCTACTTCAAGTAGATGAGCATTGCCAATGGATTATGGAAACAAGGTTTCAGTGGGTGGACTACAGCACACTTTTTATTCTAATTTGGACAGTGTACGCTATCCAGTCACAGCCCTGCTATCCAGTTCCAAGCTTCTCCAAAACCTAAAAGAAACAAAAAGAACCTATAGATGCATCTAGGACATGATTCCCCTTCTAGGACTTTAGGAAGGGCAGCAAAGACAAGATGCATGAAAGAACTGGGAAAGGGCTGTTTACATATCCTACCAGCTAGAACAGAAAAAGATTTAAAGCATTTGCACTGGAGAGCTCAGCAGAGTAGTGAACAGAAAGTCTTGGGACATCTGCTAAAACAAACAGTTAGAGGTCAGATTCAAAGCAGGAAACAGATGGGAATCAAAAGATTCTGGGTACAACTCTTTGTTCTCGTTATGTATTACTTGGCCCCTCAAAACTAGCAACACTAGACTGCAGTTTCAGGGGCTGTTTCAATGTCACCCTTGTAGTGCAGTCATCCAAGAGAAAGGCACCTGAAAAGATTTGGGCTATTTCACTGGTACAGGTTATCCTATCTAAGAAACAACAGGACACTGATGGTTTATTAGCTCCTGTAGTCCTAGGAGCCTGTCACTGAAGATTAACAAAATCTCAACACTAGCAATCTTCACAGGTATGTAGGTGCCAGTGAGATACATACAGTGAAATGCTTTTATGCCTGCCTCCAGAAACTGAGAAAAAGAAAAGCTAATTTCCATTAATTCAGATGGACTGCATGTGAGGAAGCATACGGAGCAGCAAAGCA